>NC_065588.1:7110000-7710000 GCF_024542745.1 Macaca thibetana thibetana
GGCTCCCCACAGTCACAAGGAACCCTGCAACCAAGGAAGCAGCTCTGTTGGGGTCATCAGATTTTAAATCTGGCTCAGCAAAGCCATGGCTGTCCAGCCTTAAAAAAACAGGTGGTGTGGGAGAAATAGAGGGTGGGGTGAAGAGCACAGCTGGGCCTCCAGAACTCAGGGCCAGCCTTCCCAGTTTGGGTCCTGTTTTGGAGCCCAGGCCCAGCTTCCCGGTAGCTGCCCCAGCCAGATTTGTTTGCGCCCCCTGCTGGCAGACACAAAGACAGACTCAGGAGCGCATATGTGAACGTGCGCATGCGTGCTGCCCGTTATCCACGTGAACACGTGAAGCGTGAAGCCTTGACTTCAGGTTAAGTAATAAAAATTTATTGAGAGTTCCTGGGTTGGTGGTTGTCTCCTCCCAGCCTTGAGGGAGGGAACAACACTGTAGGAAATCACTGAGAAATCACACAATGTCCCAACAGCCCCAGTTAACACAGGGAGGAGGAAAGTAATTCCCCAGAAAAGGGGCTGGTCTTCAGTCTTCCTTAATCCAAGAGGGGTTCAGGGGATCGGTGTGGGGGACCATCGCATGATACTGGGGCGGGGTAGGGCTGTGCTGGACCCCTGGCTGGCTCCTCAAAAACTGGAGAAGCAGATCCACTTCCTCTGGGGGTGGAGTTCTTGGTGACTAGGCTCATTTCTTACCCTTGATGAGGCTGTCACTGTAGGAAAAAAAGATAGATGATGACATTATTAGGGGACATAAATGTGAGAGGCAGGACACTCCAGGCCATTCCCTCTACGACCCTCCTACCCCGATTGAGGGTTTGTCTGCGGGGAGGTGGGAAAGGGAGTAGGGTAGGAGGCAGGTACTGGGAGAAGGTGGCCTGCAGGACCCCACAGAAGTAGCAACAACTTACCTTCCTCTGTGGTGCCAGATCGCCAGATGAACAGGAAGCAGAGAAGAGAAATGCACATGTTAGCTGACAGCTTCAGGCCCCACTCAGTTTTGAACCCTCCTTTGCTCCCAAGAGAAAAGACAAACAGGGTTGACAGCCAGGAATCTCTGATTCATGAAAGGAGGTGGCGTGTTCTCATGGCCACTGCTATTTCTCATCTCCTTTCCTAACATCCCTCCCCGCACCAAAGGAGTTTGAGGGCTCTTGAGTAAGAACACTGAGTATCATCTTTCATCACTTTTTGGTTGGATGAAAACTTTATAATTAAAGTGCTTTTTATGTGAATAATCCTATTTGATCTCATAAAATCAATCCTATGAAACACAAGATAGAAACTGTCAACCACCCCCTTTTCTAATTTTGGTTCAATGTCTCTCAGAGCCATATGAATAGCTGTAGCAGGCTCCAGAGCCCAAGCACCCAGACCCAAGTCCCACGTTCTTTGTGAGACCCCACTGTGTGGTCACATCTCTCACCTGGTGAAACTTTCATCCTGTAGGTTCAGCACGAGGTTGTCAGCCGTGAGATAAATGCGATTCTGTGATGTGGCGATCTACAGGGCAGGAAATACAAAGACCTCAATTCCACCCCTGCAATTCAGTAGCCACTTAATGGAACACACGCAGATTAGTGCAGGGATACAGCAATGAATAAGACATGGTTTCTACTCTCATTTAGGGATCCAGAGCAGTGAGCAGCAGCTATGACTATTAGCAAAGTAACAGAGGCAAGAACAAAAGGTCAGGGAATCCAGAGGAATCATTCTTGATGAGGGAAGAAGTACTGGAGAAGCCAATTATTTATTTATTTTTTTTATTTTTTATTTACTTAGTTTTTTTTGGGATGGAGTCTCACTCTGTCACCCAGGCTGGAGTGCAGTGGCGCGATCTCGGCTCACTGCAAGCTCCGCCTCCCGGGTTCACGCCATTCTCCTGCCTCAGCCTCCCAAGTAGCTGGGACTACAGGCGCCCGCCACCACACCTGGCTAATTTTTTGTATTTTTTTTAGTAGAGACGGGGTTTCACCGTGTTAGCCAGGATGGTCTCGATCTCCTGACCTCGTGATCCGCCCACCTCGGCCTCCCAAAGTGCTGGGATTATAGGCGTGAGCCACTGCGCCTGGCCTATTTACTTATTTTTTTGAGACAGAGTCTCGCTCTGTTGCCCAGGCTGGAGTGCAGAGGTGCTATCACGGCTCACTGCAACCTCTACGTCCCAGGTTCAAGCAATTCTCTGCCTTGGCCTCCTGAGTAGCTGGGAGTACAGGTGCCCGCTACCACGCCTAGCTAATTTTTTTTTGTATTTTTTTAGTAGAGATGGGGTTTCACCATCTTGGCCAGGCTGGTCTTGAACTCCTGACCTTGTGATCCGCCCACCTCGGCCTCCCAAAGTGCTAGGATTACAGGCGTGAACCACCACGCCCGGCTATTTATTTTTGAGACGGAATCTTGCTCTGTTGCCCAGGTTGGAGTGCAGTGGCGTGATCTCAGTTCACTGCAACCTCTGCCTCCTGGGTTCAAGTGATTCTCCTGCCTCAGCCTCCTGAGTAGCTGGGAATATAGCTAAACGCCATCACAGCAGGCTAATTTTCTTTCGTATTTTTAGTAGAGATGGGGTTTCACCATGTTGGCCAGGTGGGTCTTGAACTCCTGACCTCAGGTGATCCACTGCGCCGGCCATAAAACCACTCTGAGTAGAAACCCGAACAAGCAAGGTTTGAATTCCCTCACCTCAATGTGCCTTAACTGAAAGCACTTTCTCAAGGCAGCCCCATCAGAGACGCTGGGCTGACACACTCACCGTCTTGGAGATATTCTGGGCTGCTCGGATCTTGCGAAGTTTGATGTAGCCAGGGTTCTTGCTCAGTGCTTCTCCAAGGTGAGGAGGGTTAAGGTTCACACAAGGGCAGGTCTCAATCCCTAGCCCCGTCCTTACCACACTCCCTTGCTACAGTCCTCCTCTGGGCTGTCAGATCCAAGGTTGCGCTCAGGTGGCTTGTGCCCGCTCTACCTTGGACCCCACCTGTGGGCCTCCCTGCAGGCTGCTGCCAGGAACTAGGGGCAGCAGCAGAAATGAAGGCAAGGCCAGCAGTGCTATTGATCTGGCCTTACAGTGGGGAGTCAGGGCTCAGGTACCCCCGCTAAGATTTCAGATCTCATCTGTAGCCCCCACCCGCAACAAGGAGCCAAGGGCCAGAGAGCACGGAGTCGCATTCGCCTTAGTCTCATCAGCCTGCCCGTGGAGGATGGGGAACTCAGGCGCCCTAGGAACTGGGCCGAGACCTCTCACGCAGAAGGATATCATCTTGGCAGCCTCGGCCTCACCCTCGGCCTGCACAATCTTCTGCCGCTGTTCCTGCTTCGCTTTTTCTACCAAGAACTGGGCCCGCTGGGCCTCCTGCTGGGCTGTAGTGGGAGAGAGTCAGGGAGACCGTGTGCTGGGTCAGGAGCCCCGTCCACCGAGTCTTTCCTCCTCCTGCATCTCGGAAGCCCTCACCCCACTGCTTGTGCGACTCACCCACTTGTTTGGCTTCTACAGCAGCTGTGTACTCTCGGCTAAAGCTCAGCTCTGTGATGGCCACGTCATCCAGGATGAGGCTGAAGTCCTTGGCCCTCTCTGTCAGCTCCCGGCGGATCAACAGGGATACCTGGGGGCAGGGGTGGGGAAGGGTGGTTTGAGGGGACTGGGTTGCGACCCCGAATCCTTCACTCTCTCAATACAATATGCGCTGCCTTAGCTTCCTGTCAGGCAAACCTATAACATAAGCCTCTCTGCTGAAAGAGGTGCAGGAAAAGCCAAGACTTGGCCACTTTCCTCTGTGCTTCCTAATACCAAGTGCTACCGAGTTCTAATGCTGGCTCTCCTTATCTCACAGTGGCAATTAGCACAGCTTTTAGGTGGAAATGGCACTAGGGTGACAATCCTCTTCTACTAAGCTGCCTTTCCTAATTCCCAGTACTCTGGGCCTAGAAGGGAAAGGCTGACACCATGCAGATGGTGGTGGGAGTCAGACCTGGGCCCGCTGGGTGATCAGCTGTGAGGCATTGAACTTGGCCACCACACTCTTGAGCACCTCGTTGACAATGGACGGCAACACTCGTTCCTCGTAGTCCAGCCCTAGGCGCTGATACATGCTAGGAAGCTCCTGAGCATTGGGTCGAGACAGCACTCGCAGGGAGATGTTCACCATCTGTAGGTCTGAGATTGAGGTCAGCAGTGGCTGGTCAAGGCCAAACACCCTTTCCCAAGCATTTTTCTCCTTCATGTTCCTCCCTATATGCCCTGTGCAATGATGTACAGCCTGGCACTGCCCTGGGGGGAGGAGAGTTAATCAGGCTGACAAGGAACACATGAAGCAGCACAGGTGAAATGCACCCTCACCCACTGTGAAGCCTGGAACTGCAACCCCGTCACCAGCAGGGCTGACTGCTCTTTCCCCCTCTGTACTCCATGCAACCTCTAATGTGGGTGCTTTCACGCTGTACCGTAATCACGTCTCCTGTAAGGACTTGGGGGACAAAAATGTGCTTAATGAATCTTGTATTCCAGGGCCCAGCAGTCTAGTAAATGAATAAGCCACCTGCACTAGGTATAGTACAAAGAAGTACATTACAGGTTACAGGTGACCTACCTCACCCAGGGTGTATGCGTGTGTGTGTGTGTGTGTGTGTGTGTGTGTGTGTGTGTGGAGGAGGAAGAAGTCTGGGAAACTCAAAGGCATGGCTTTTATGTGTGGTCTAGAAGGAGAGAACAGGTGAACTAGTCAAGGGTAGGGACAAACTTCTCCTGAACAGAGTATACTAGTGGATGTAACTGTAGATATAGTAAGTCAAGCAGTTAGAAAAAAAGGCTTTAAAACAAGGCTTTGATCTAGGCAGTGCATAAGACAAAAGACAAACAATACTCTTAATGAATACGTCAGGGATGAGACAGTAGAAAGCACGCAAACACAGGGTGTTCAGAATGTGCTGCTTTGACCCCGGGAGGCAGGTATTTTTGTTAGTTCTTGCAGACATGGAAACTAAGGCCTAAAGGCCTGACACTACCATCTTCACCTGGGGTTTCTTGCCAGCTCCCTTGATCATCCCACCTGCCATGTGATTACCAAGTGCTCAGACCTACCTTTGGAGCCTGTAGGGGAGGAGATTTTTCGAGGTCTGGCCCGAATGTCATAGATAATGGGGTACTGGAACCAGGGGATCCTGGAGGGGACAGGGATAGGTATTAAGAGGCCGCAGTTTCGGCCAGGAGCGGTGGCTCACGCTTGGAATCCCAGCACTTTGGGCGGCCGAATCATTTGAGGTCAGAAGTTCGAGACCAGCTTGACCTATATAGTGAAACCCCGTCTCTACTAAAATACAAAAATTAGTCGGGCGTGGTGGCGGGCGCCTGTAATCCCAGCTACTCGTGAGGCTGAGGCAGGAGAATCGCTTGAACCCAGGAGGCGGAGGATGCAGTGAGCCGAGATCGCGCCACTGCACTCCAGCCTGGGCGACACAGCAAAACTCCCGCGCCCCCCTCCCCAAAAAAAGCCGCAGTTTCACTAGCTTTGCCCGGTTTCCCCTCACCACGCGTTTTTTGGCCTGCTCCAACCCATGACCACCGACAAGGAGAGATTCTCTTGTCCCTTTCGAAAACAACAGTTCATATGCTGCTGGAGGTTCGCGCAGCACCCACTATCCTACGAGCAGGGATGAGGAGAGAGGGAAAAGAGCAGCGTTGAATCCTGTTGCACGTCCCACTACAGCCACTGCTGGGTCGGCGTCAAGGGTGAAAGGTCAGGGTCAGTAAGCTCTGCCCGCCATTACCTGAAGTGAAGGCCCTCGGCCAGGATAGTGTCCTGCTGCACTCCACCGATCCGATTGAAGAAGATGGCTCTGTGCCCGCCTTCCACTGTGGGGAGAGGGGTGGTGATCAGGCCAGGCCGCTGCTCAGAGTAAATGCTAGCTAGGCTCGTGGTGGGGCGCGGGGACCGGTGAGATAGGGCAAGGGGTTTGGGGGAGGGACTGGAAGCGTCCGGCGAGCAGGCGAAGGTTGCTCACCAGTGAACACGGATTCGCGGACACCGTACGCCACGGCGCCGGCCCCCAGCAACAGCTTCAGCGCGGTGCCCATGCCCCGGGGCCCGGCGGGCAGCCGTCCCGCCAAGTCCTTCAAGTTCTGGGCCATGTCTGATCTTGAGGCCGGCGGCACCGGAGGTCAGAAGGGGGTGCCGGCCCGCCTCTACCCCGCTGCAGCTTAGGTACTGCACCCTTCACACGAGGGTTCGGGCCCGTAATGCTGGCGAAAGAAAGGGCACCGGAAGTGCGCTCCCTTGGAAACCCTCCCCCTTAGCCCACTACCGACCCGAACTTCGCGCACAGGAAGAGCGCATACGGAAGTCCCGCCCCTTTCTGGAGGGCTGCCCTCCCAGGGAGGGCAGCGCAAGACGGCAAGTCATCGCCATTTACAAGCCCACTTTCAAAATGGCAGCCGGAAGGAAATTTGTGATTAGAAGCCTCACTGTTCTCATTTAAGAGCGTTAGCGCAACTTCCGGTCTGGTTGCAAGATGGCCGCGCCCAGTGGTGGATTCAAGCCTCGTGAACGAAGCGGTGGGGAGCAGGCACAGGACTGGGATGCTGTGCCACCCAAGCGGCCCCGACTAGGGGCAGGAAACAAGATCGGAGGCCGTAGGCTTATTGTGGTGCTGGAAGGGGCCAGTCTGGAGACAGTCAAGGTAGTTTGGGACAGGAAGTGGATAAGTAGTAAATCAATAGACTGGGATCCGTGGAATGAGGGTGAGGGGCTCAGAGTGGATGGAGAAAGCAGAGAGGGGTGAAAGATGCTTTTGAAGGAAGATGGGTTGGTTGGCTGTGCGTTGATCTGACATCCTGGGATGGTAGTGCTCATTTTTCTTTTTCTTTTTTTTTTTTGAGATGGCGTTTCGCTCTGGCGCCCAGGCTGGAGTGCAGTGGCGCGATCTCGACTCACTGCAACCTCTGCCTCCCGGGTTCAAACAATTCTCCTGAATCAGCCTCTGGAGTCGTTGGGACTACAGGCACGCGCCACCATGCCCGGCTAATTTTTTGGGTTTTTTTAGTAGAGATGGGGTTTCACTATGTTGGCCAGGCTGGTCTCGAACTCCTGACCTCAAGTGATCCGCCCGCCTCGGCCTCCCAAAGTGCTGGGATTACAGGCGTGAGGCACCGTGCCCGGCCGGTAGTACTCATTTTCTTTTGCTCTTCTTGAATGCCATTCCAGCCCTCACCTCTTTGCTTCCAACTGGTTTACCAGGATTCTGTGATACAGTAGTCTAAGGAGAGGAAAGTTTCGTTTGTTGCATCATTCCACATCCCAAGACAAGTTACTGGGCGGATGAGAAAGGTAGTTATGTAGCCTAGTCTGCCCTCCCTTTTTGTAAGGGCTTCATGTTTCAATTCATTAGTGTCCATAGTCACCTCTCTCTAATATCCACCTGGAAACACTGTCCAGACCAGGTTATTGTTTAACACTTTTACGTCTGCATTTTTATCTATCATTCATGTCTTTCTCCACATGTAATAAACAGAACCAGCAATTCTCTATCTTAAAGCCTTGGGCAATGTTCTTCCTCCTTTCTCTTACCCTTTAGAAATAATTCAATGAGTAGGCCCAGGAGAAATTGCATGGGTTTAGAAGTCAGACCAGGATTTTAGTCTTCGTTCTAAATACACTTTGTGTGTGCATGTGTGTGTGTGTGTGCGCGAAACAGAGCCTCAGTCTCTCCCAGGCTGGAGTGTAGTGGCATGATCTTGGCTTACTGCAGCCTCCGCCTCCCGGGTTCAATCGATTCTCCTGCCTCAGCCTCCAGAGTAGCTGGGATTACTGGCCTGCACCTGTAATCTATTAAAGGAATAGAAAACATGGTTATATCCTACTAATGGGTTGAAACTATTATTCATTCAAGAAGGTTTTTTCTTCTATAACTAAGGATGTCTCATGGACTTAGTTCTTCGTCATTTGTTCTTTCTTTGTGCTTACTCTGTGACATTGCTACTTCAACTATTCAATTTCAAAATCTGTATCCCTTTTTTCGCAGACTTTTTGGAGCCATGTATCTCAAGAATGTTGCTAGACATATACAAACATTCTAGTGATACATAAAAACTTAGCCTTCCAGCCGGGCGCGGTGGCTCAAGCCTGTAATCCCAGCACTTTGGGAGGCTGAGACGGGCGGATCACGAGGTCAGGAGATCGAGACCATCCTGGCTAACACGGTGAAACCCCGTCTCTACTAAAAAACACAAAAAAACTAGCCGGGCGAGGTGGCGGGGGCCTGTGGTCCCAGCTACTCCGGAGGCTGAGGCCGGAGAATGGCGTAAACCCGGGAGGCGGAGCATGCAGTGAGCTGAGATCCGGCCACTGCACTCCAGCCTGGGCGACAGAGCCAGACTCAGTCTCAAAAAAAACAAAACAAAACAAAACAAAAAACTTAGCCTTCCAAAACCTGTATTTGTATATAACAGTTTGTTTTTAGGCTTTTTACTGACCACCCTAATGCTCCTTGGGACTCCAAATTGCAACTTGGAATTATTTCTTTTAGCTGCTACAGATGTAGTCCACTTCTTTATCATCAAACTTCTGATGTCTTTTTCAGTGTACACAGAGTTGTTAGGATAGTGTCTGTCAGTCATTCCCATCCTGCCCTTCTTACTCCAGATTTTTGGCTTTGTGCTCGATACATTAGGATTTTGTGGTTTACAAAGCAGCTTCATATATAATCACTGCCCTTCAGTGTCCCAGCTCCCAATTTTCCTCAAAATTTCCTTTCTTCGTTTTCACTTTTTTGTTTCTTTTTTGAGACAGGGTCTCGCTCTGTTGCCCAGGCAACAGAGTGCAGTGGTGTGATGGCTCACTGCAGCCTCGACCTCCCTGGCTCAAGCAGTCCTCCCACCTCATCCTCCTGAGTAGCAGGGACTGCCAGCAAATGCCACTGCACCTGTTTTTTTTTTTTTTTTTTTGGTGAGACAGGGCCCCACCGTGTTGCCCAGGCCGGTCTCAAATTCCTGGGCTCAAGTGATCCTCCCGCCTCGGCCTCCTAACTTGTTGGGATCACAGGCATGAGCCACCACACCTAGCTACTTTTTCTTGATTCTAACTGTACCTCTGCTCATGCCAATCTTTTTTTTTCTTTTTTTGAGACAGGGTCTTGCTCTGTCACCCAGGCTGGAGTAAAGTGGTGCAATCTTGGCTCACTGCAACCTCCATCTCCCAGGCTCAAGCCATCCTCCCACCTTAGCCTCCCAAGTAGCTAAGACTACAGGCATATGCCACCACACCCAGCTAGTTTTTGTATTTTTAGTAGAGATGAGGTTTTGCCATGTTGCCCAGGCTGGTCTTGAACTCCTGACCTTAAGTGATTTGCCTTCCTTGGCCTCCTAGAGTGCTGAGATTACAGGCTTGAGCCACTGCACCTGTCCCCATGCCAGTCTTAAAACTGGGAATAACCCCTCTTCATTTTACTTCTGCGTTTTCTTTGATTCAGCTGCCTCCTGCATCATTAGAATTTTCACATTTCTTCTTGTTCAGATTTGCAGCTCTTCACTTAGTGCATGTTTGGTGTACGCAAACTGATGGTAGTGATGGTATGTTTTGCATAGTACATACATACTGCTCCTGTGATAAACAAAGCATTCAGCCTTGCTCACTAACTACTAACTCCTGCCTAGTTCCAGGATGTCTCATTGGCCTTGCCTAACAGCCACAGGTTTTAAAATTAAATCCAGTGTATTGGTAGGTAATGTGAAGTCACAGGTTGTGCCCTTTCTCCTGTTTCCAAGACCATTTACTGGGGAGTGCAAATATGGCTGCACAGTAATCTCCTGAAGGGCTTGCTGGGCTCCACCTCCTGTGTTTTTGGTTTAGTAGGTCTAGGGTGGGCCTGAGAATTTGCCTAACAGGTTTCCAGATGCAGCTGCTGGTGGTGGTGGGCTAGGTAATGCTGTTCTTTGGTCATGTTCCCTGTTCTTCAGGTAGGGAAGACATACGAGCTACTCAACTGTGACAAGCACAAGTCTATATTGTTGAAGAATGGACGGGACCCTGGGGAAGTGCGGCCAGACATCGCCCACCAGGTAACTCCAGGGACAGTGCTCACAACCCTTTGAGCCTCTGTTTGGAAGGGTTGGCAGCTGAGTGCTGCCTCTCTTCAGCCTTAACCATGCCGTGGTTTCTGCTTTGCTCAGAGTTTGCTGATGCTGATGGATAGTCCCCTGAACCGAGCTGGCTTGCTACAGGTTTATATCCATACACAGAAGAATGTTCTGATTGAAGTGAATCCCCAGACCCGAATTCCCAGAACCTTTGACCGCTTTTGTGGCCTCATGGGTAAGAAGCCTTAGAACAAAGTTCAGAATGAACTTGTCTGTAGGGAAGAAGGGAGGAAGAGGAAAAGGGAGAACTAAATGTCGGATTTTTAAGCGAGGAGATGGGAGAACAACATGATTAATACCAGGACAAGGACTCCTATTATTTTTCTGTTTGTGGAAACTCCACTCTCCTGTTCTTGCAGTAGCTTCCTGGCTGAGTGAAAGAGGGAGTCTGAACCTATCACTGTACAGCTAGCCATATGCTTGGCAACTGTTCGTTCCTAACATTTCAGGAGTCCAGTCTGGATATAGAGCACTCAGGGAACTCATCTTACCTATGGGGTTTTCCTTGTTAGATAATGACTGGACAGAGAAGGACGATGGTCTCCATTTACCTCTGAACTCTTTTTCCCCCTTCTAGTTCAACTTTTACACAAGCTCAGTGTTCGAGCAGCTGATGGCCCCCAGAAGCTCTTGAAGGTGAGGTATTGAAACCTACTAGTTGAAGGTTGGTTCTGGGAATGTTTCTGGGGCTGACTTTTCTCTTTTTCACTTTAGGTAATTAAGAATCCAGTATCAGATCACTTTCCAGTTGGATGTATGAAAGTTGGCACTTCTTTTTCCATCCCGGTTGTCAGTGACGTGCGTGAGCTGGTGCCCAGCAGTGATCCTATTGTTTTTGTGGTAGGGGCCTTTGCCCATGGCAAGGTAAGGTCTGGGCTCAACCCTGAGGTTCTTGGTAGAGCTGAACTTAGTATAGAATTCCCAGAGCAGTAGGCATTTTAACAATGCTTACAATGAGCTAAAGACACATGACAGTTTCACACCCTGCCCCAGTGCACATCCTTTGAGGACTGCTGCCATATTTGTAATAGTCACAGTTAGGACCTTCTTCATCCTTTGTAGGAATTTGATATTAAACAGCACAGCTGAAATACTAGCTCAGCTATAGTTTTCCTGACCTAAAGAAGGGTTGAAACAGCTACTGAGTGAGAGTTGGCTGACAAAACTGTTCTCTTCTTAGGTCAGTGTGGAATATACAGAGAAGATGGTGTCCATCAGCAACTATCCCCTTTCTGCTGCCCTCACCTGTGCAAAACTTACCACAGCCTTTGAGGAAGTATGGGGGGTCATTTGACAGTAGTAGAACCTGTTCTGAAACCAGAAACTGTTGAGGTCGCATCCTTTGACCCTGGTCTGAGCCGACTGCTGGAAGATGATCTTTCTGCACTGAGACTGTGGAGTTTGGGGAAGCCAAGGCTGTACATTTGCTATTTGTTTATCCTATGAATACTGTTCTTGCAAACCTGGTTGTTTTGGGGTTCCTAAAGTATCTAATGGTGTAAAACTGTTTGTTCCCCTGGGACTTCAGGGACAGATACGAGGTTACAGAGTTTACAGTTTGGTTCCATGCTTTGAAGGCAGGCTTTAGCTCCTAGATTCCTGTGCCCCTAAGGAGAGAACCCTGATAATCAGCCACGGCAAGGGTGGAGAAGAACTGTGAAAGACAGCAGTCAGGAATGCTGGTGGTGAAAAACTGAACAAACAGAAGTGATTTTATCTAATACAGTTCCAAGGTAGAAAAAGTGGAGCAGGCAGGGCCTCGCACCCCTCTCCGCCCCCCCATGGGGGGGGTGGTGGTAGCGGCACATACACAATCATAGTAACTTGGCAGAAGAAAAACACAATAGATTCCTGGCTAGATGGGGAGAGATAAGGCAATGTGCATGGGGGAGCCAGAGGGGAGATGTGGACTCCTCTGCTCCTCCCACAAGAGTTTCCCCTTTGGGCCAGGCATGGTGGCTCACGCCTGTAATCCCAGCACTTTGGGAGGCGGAGGCGGGCGAATCACTTGAGGTCAGGAGTTCGAGACCAGCCTGGCCAACGTGGTGAAACCCCGTTTCTACTGAAAATACAAAAATTAGCTGGGCGTGGTGGCACGCCTGTATTCCCAGCTACTTGGGAGGCTGAGGCAGGAAAATCACTTGAACCCGGGAGGTGGAGGTTGCGGTGAGCTGAGATCGCGCCACTGCATTCCAGCGTGGGTGACAGAGCAAGACTCCTTCTTCAAAAAAAAAGCTTCCCCTTTGGTCCCAAATGAAGACTTGGCTGGCAGCAGAGGCACAACTGGAAGCATCGATCTTCCACCTCCCTGGCTTTTCCATTCTCTGTGCTCTGGGGCAAAGGAGTGCTATGAAAAGGGAGATAAGTAGTTTCTGCACCAGTCCTGCATAGGCCACCTGCAAGACAAGACATGTGATTGGAAGGCTGGTTAGTTACTCCCCTACTTCCTGGTCTGTAGCCCTTCCAGATGTTTCCTAGCATGCCTCAGTAAGTCACAGCAGTCATTGCCCATACTGTGTCCCTTAGTAGCCAGGCTAATCCTTGGAATTCACCCCAGATTTCTAATACTATTTTTTTTCCCCAGTCTGTTGCTCTATTCTGTAACCTGGTGGTGGTTTTAGCTTAGCTGTATTCACTTACCAGGGAGATGGATCATTCCATCTTCTTTAACTTCTCTTTCCTTGGCACCATTGCTTTGTGAACATAAGGCAATATGAATAGTAGGCTCAAGAAGAAGACGTGGCCAAGGAAATAGACGGATTTATACACCTGTGGAGAGAGAGGCCACTGAGGTAGACAGGCATGGAGTATCCCTCGCTGCCCGAGGTTGCAGTGAGTCCCTCCCAGTCTCATAAGCAGGCCTTCACTTGCCTTAAGCCATTTATCCCACGTGAAGAGGCAGAAGGCAGTCATGGAGTAACCCATGAAGAGCCAGTGGATGGTCTGTTGCACCAAATAGTAGAAGGGCTGGAGGGCAGTAATGGCGGCCAGGTTGCTCAGGGTGGGGCTCTGTTGAATGAGCCTGGCAGCCTGGGGAGGGAGGAGGAGCTCATCAGCATCTTGTCCCTCATATCCCCCTTCACCCCCACCCTGGAGGCCTACCTGTCTTTCCACAATAACAATGAGGAATTCCATCTGGAAGCAGACCAGGTATCCTGAGTGCAGGCCATGCCAGAGGGCCAGGAATAGCAACGAGAGACCCTGAGAGAGTTCTTTATTTCCAAGGAACTTGAGTCGTTTGAAGAAGTAGCTGGAGAAAAGGGTGGGTGGGGCGACCCTCAAACTGACTGGTCCTTGCATCCCGCCACCTGCCTCTGGGTCCTCACCCTGAGGATTGGAGTGGAGTGCTGGTGGGCTCCCACGAGTAGCCCCCAGAGGGTACAGGAGGCAGTGCTGACTGATTAATTTTAGAGATGGAAAGCAGACCCAAGGCGGAGCTGGAGACCGTGTGCGCACGAGTCACTTGGTTCAGCAGCAGTGACTGAGTGCTGATGCCGAGATCAGTGGTGAACCAGACACTCAAGCTGCCCACACTCTAGTGGTGGGGACAAACAAGTCAAGTTTATAAACAGGGCAGTGGAGGACATAAGTCCATTGGCAGAGCTGGAGTAACACCCAGGTCTCAACGCACTTTTGTATCTTGCCTTTTTTTCAAATGACAGGAATGGTTTTTTTGGGGGGGTATAGGTGGGGATCAAAGTCTGTGTGAGTGACAGGGGGTTCTGCCCAGGTGGGAAAGACGCATAAGGGTGAACATGGTACACCCCTGCCCTCCAATCTGGGAAGACAGTGGAAGGAAGGAACCAGGGTCCAGGCTCCCCACCAGCAGCTCACCGGGCCACCCAGGCGTTGGTGTTGATGTTGAATGAGGCAATGGTGCCAGTGAAGCGGGGGTTTGTTTCAAAGAGCCACACCTTCATGTTGGCAGAGGCATCCCACTTTGCCTTGCCCTTTTCTTCAAAGCCATTGAAGCCCAGGCCCGTCAAAATGCATACTCCTTCCTGAGAGGGAATAGCTCAGTTAGGGCTCTTGCCACCCCCCACACTGGCCTCCATGGCTCGTCTAAATAGGACCCAGTTTCAACTTTTCTACTTACTGTGACCAGCCAACAGGTGACGTATTTGTACAGGACAAACTTGCCCCAGATCAGCATGTACATGCAGCGGAACCAGAAGGGGTGGTTCTTGAGAGAAGAAAGCACAGTGCATTAGGGATATGGCATGACTAGGCAGTTTCTCTTAGCACTCTTCCTTTTCACACTTGTGGCTGGCTACTTCATACCTGCCTAAGGCCTGCTGCCAGATGTCCCCAATAGTCTGGCCTGATTGCCTTCACCACAGGCAGAGAGGAAGAAGCAGAGGGCCTGGAGAATATTCATTCACCTTTCCCTTGGAGAGCCCCAAGGGCAGCATTGTGTTTAACTCCTGTTTGCCTTCGTTGGCAAAGTGTTTGGAATGAGCATTTGGAATGTTAAGTACGGAGGGGCCCATATTGGATTTAAATTTAAGGAGAGAAACCTGCCCAGAATTACTGAACTGTTTTCAAGTTTTTCAGTTGGGCAGGAGCAAAAGCCAGCACTTCCCGCTTCCCTTGGTTTCTGAATTCCCTAGAAGCGCCCAAATGTATCAGTCAAGAGAAGAAAATAGGCTGGAGAATCAGAAGCTGCTGTGCTCTGAGGGGTCACGTGGATGTGATAAGGCAAGCTAGGAGTGGCTCCTAGAGAAGGCAAGGGGTGCTAAATGTGCAGCTGGCACAGCCCTGTGCCCACGAAGGTCGTTCAGTGGTGGCCAGTGAATGTGTCCCGGCCTGGCTGGCACTGACACCAACTCACAGATCTAGAGCATTTGTAGGTGATATTTCCTACTTCTCTACTATCTATAGGGATCCTTGCCTGTCCATTTTCTAGCTCTGGTGTGGTCATGCTGCTGCTGCTTTAGTAGACACTCACGTCATAGTCTTCAGTGAGGAGATAGTCTTCTGTGATGTGGGGGCTGAGCAGTGTGTAGCCCACTAGGTAGAAAAGGCCCAGACTCAGGCGCTTGAGAGCAGGAATGGTGCTGGAAAGGAACGAGTGAAGTTCCTGGTCATAGAGAGCACAGACTATTCCCTTCACCCTCTGACCTTCAGTTATGGAGAGGAGTTTTTAGGGGTGTGGTTGTCTACCTGGAATGGGATGAGAAGCTCTGCTACCCAGTGTTTCCTGTTTCAGGGAAAGATTTCTATGGCTGGCTATGAGGAATGGGGACTGCAAACCTCTAAGAGTTGTGGGAAGGTCAGGGCAGCAGACAGTGGACCAGTCTTGTGTTTACCCCTCAGGGATGCTACTGATCTCAAGGTCTTGCCAGGTTTCACAGTCTCCATTGGGACTGAAAACCCAGTGGAGGTAAGACAATAAAAATAACCACTTTGAATCTGCTCCTTCATTTCTTGGTTGAATTGATGCTGAAACACAGGATGAACAAGTTCTCAGTGAAGGAATTCTTTTGGCAATAAAACTTTTTTTTTTTTTACCTTTTTAATTTTTATTTTCTAGAGACAGGGTCTTGCTCTGCCACTCAGGCTAGAGTACAGAGGCATAGTCATTGCTCACTGTGGCTTTGAACTCTTGGGCTCAAGTGATCCTCCTGTCTTGGCCACCTGAGTAGCTAGGACTATAGGCATGTACCACCTTGCCTGGATAATTTTTTTTTGGTAGAGATGGGGTCTCACTATGTTGCCCAGGCTGGGCTTGAACTCCTGGCCTCCAGTGATCCTCCTGTTATGGCCTCCCAGAGCGTTGGGATTACAGGCATGAGCCACTGTGCCCTCCTACATTGCCTACTGATAAATAAGTATTTTTGAGACAGGATTTGGCTATGTCGCCCAGAATGGAGTGCAGTGGTGTGATCAAAGCTCACTGCAGCCTTGACCCACCTCCCCTGGGCTCAAGCAATCCTCCCACTTCGGCCTCCTACGTAGCTGAGACTACAGACACATGCCACTATGCCTGCTAATTTTTGTATTTTTTTGTAGAGACAGAGTCTATGTTGCCAGGCTGGTCTAGAACTCCTGGGCTCAAGCGATCCTCCCACCTCAGCCTCTCAAAGTGCTGGGATTACAGAGGTGAAACCACTGTGCCCAGCCTCTACCTACCTACCTACCTACCTACCTACCTACCTATCAATCATAAATATATTTCATATATATGTGAAAATAGGCTTTAAAGGCAGAAATGTGACTGGTTCAGACAAAATCCTGTGGCATAAATGTGGATTTTTATGTTTGTACCAGTGTCAGAATGGATAGCTGGAAGAACCCTAAACTAAAAAGGGCCCACTCCTGGCACAGAGTATCCATTACAACAGTCCAGGGCCTGCATGACACAGGTCTCTACGCCAGGGTCATGCTGGAGAATGCAGCTTTCAGAAGAGTCACTTCAGAGTGAGTGCAATACCTACATGAACATCTGGACCAAGAGGGGCGATTACCTGTTTGGTATCTTTCCTGGTATGTCAGTCAGCTCTCCCTGCACCAGCTTCATGTAGTGATTCATTGAGAATTGGGGCCCTACCAAGAAGGCCCCATAGAAGTAGGAGAAACCAGCAACTTCCAGCAGGGAAGGAACACCCCGTATGGCATATTTCTGTTGCTCAGAGGACAAGGAATTCTATGCCAAGAAGAGAATGCATGGTTCAGGATAGCCTTGAATCTCCCCACAAGAGCCAGTTTGAGTGTTCCCCACCCGTGTGCCCCACTGACTGGGGTTCTTCAAATAGCCTTCTCTTTGGGGGATGACAAATAGTTGCTTCTTGTGGAAATGCGTATGTGTGTGCATAGCTGGCTGTTGCTGCTGTAGCAAATGCCTTGCTGGCATTGATCTCTGGACTTTGTGCAAGAGCTGGATCCTGGGCAAATTAGGTTTGTTGATCCTTGCTCAGTGCTATCTGAAAGGGAGATTGCACAGGCTGGGGAATGAGGGAGAGGCTCTGCTCTGGAATTTGGGTTCAGTCTTTGTTAACAACCTTTTTCTTCCCTTTCATTAAGTCTTGAACCTCTCTGCTGATGAACGGGTACTTACCTGATCTTTCCCTCCGTCAAAGTAGTCAACAGCCAAACCTGAGCAGAGAGAGAACGGGTGGGTAGGGTGATGGGAGAGGACACTGAGGATGTGGCCTGTAGACTGAGTGCAGCCAGGAGTGTATGGCGGAGGGGTGCCGAGGAAGTTTTTAGCGAGATGGGGGAGGTACCTACATGTAAGGAAGGCAGGCAGTGACCATCACTCACCAATCAGCTTCAAAGTCAGAACACAATGTGGCATTGTCCACTTGATATCATAGTTGCCGGTGGCTGTGTAATAATATCCAGCCAGAAGGTAGGCCTAGGAGAGGCAGAAGTATGTATTCCAGCATCACTACTATTTCTTCTCCCTGCTCTGAAATTCAATGTTCTCTTTCCTTTTTCCTTTCTCCTCATCCCATCATTAAAAGCCTTAATAAATTCCTACCAATGGAGGTGCTGAAAACCTATAACGGGAAGAGTGTTGCTCAAGGCTTCTCGGCAAAATGAGGGCTAAACTGAGATGAGAATTTAGATGCTGGGGCCACAGGTGCATGCCACCTCACCCGGCTAAGTTTTAATTATTTTTGTTTCACCATGTTGCCCAGGCTGGAGGGCTAATTTTTTTTTTTTTTTTTTTTTTGAGACGGAGTCTCACTCTGTTGCCCAGGCTGGAGTGCAGTGGCCGGATCTCAGCTCACTGCAAGCTCCGCCTCCCGGGTTTACGCCATTCTCCTGCCTCAGCCTCCCGAGTAGCTGGGACTACAGGCGCCCGCCACCTCACCCGGCTAGTTTTTTGTATTTTTAGTAGAGACGGGGTTTCACCGTGTTAGCCAGGATGGTCTCGATCTCCTGACCTCGTGATCCGCCCGTCTCGGCCTCCCAAAGTGCTGGGATTACAGGCTTGAGCCACCACGCCCGGCCTGGAGGGCTAATTTTTATATTTTTTTTGTAGAGATGGGGTTTCACCATGTTGCCCGGGTTAGTCTTAAACTTCTGGGCTCAAGTAATCTGCCTGCCTTGGTCTCCCAAGGTGCTGGAATTACAGGTGTGAGCCACTGTGCCTGGCCTAGGCTTAGGTTCTTTGACTCATTCTAAGTTGCTTTTCTATCTTGCCTTGAAGTGACTCTCCTCCTGGATAGTGGGCTAAACCAAAGAGCCTAATGGTACAGTATGCAAAGGGTTAGCTGGTAGCCCTTCCTTGAGGCAAGCAAAGAGTTACCATTACACTCTGTGGATGGAACACCTGTGATAAGCCACCTACCTGAAGTCATACTGCTAAGTGCTGCGAGAGGGGTTAGAAATTAGGTCTGCTAATTTCTATACCACAGTCTCCTGCCTACCCCTGTCCCCTGAACTGGTGTCAGCTGTAGCCTCAGTTGCTAAGGGAAAGACGTTTACCATCTGGAAGCAAAAGGTAGTGAGGACGGCAGTGATCGTACGGCCCATTAGTCGAAGGATGAGGAACTGAAGCACAATACATAGCAGGGAGTGGTAGAGCTGGTTTCCTGGATGCAAGAAGAGAGAACATAGCCTGGTTTTTACACTCCCACCTGTCCTGAGACTTCCAATCACAACATAATATATAAAGAAAAAATGTTGGCATCAGGATCTTTTTTTCAGAATAACCTCATGTTTTGGAGGAGAGGATGGAAATTAGTTGTATAAATAAAAAGGATTATTAGGGTGTTATTGTATTTCTTTTCTTTTTTTGTTTGTTTTTTTAGAGATGAGACTTGCTCTGTTGTCCAGGCTTGAGTGCAGTAGCTCAATCATAGCTCATTGCAGCCTTGAATTCCTGGGCAAGTGCCACCACACCCAGCTTGTTACTGTATTTTTGAATGTCTGAAGTGAAGAATGAATCTAAGTGGAGATTGCCTGGCTCATTCAGTTACATCCACAGCAGAGAGAAACTGAGGATTCTTTGTTGATGGGGTCTGGCAAGGGTGACCACCCTCAAAATGTTTTTATCTGACAGAGGAATGTACACAAAAGACAAAAAGGAAAAGTTAAGCTGTGTTCCTGTCCATACAACCCTCTTTGCAAGCAGGAGCATTATAACTTCCCTACCTATTAGATTCTCTCAAGGAAATTCCATCCAAGTCTGTTCCTTCCAGGTTCCCTCTAACTGCAGTGTCACTACTAACTTAGTTTACTCACCGAAGTTAAAATAAGCAATTGAGAGGCCTGTAAAGGTATGGTAGAGGTGGATGAGGTAGCTCTCCTTGTAGAAAAGGTAATGCCGATAAAACAAAGCAAAGGGGTAACCTAGATGGAGAAAAAGATAAGAGTGTTATTTGTGCCTGGTGCCATCCCAATTTGGTTTGGAAGTTTATCTGGCATGAAACGCAGCCCAGAGGGAGAGAGAGAAAAAAAAAAAAAAAAAACATACATTATATGGATGGCAACAGAGAAGGCAATAACAGTATCCCAAGAACCAAAAGTTTTTTTGTAAATGGAAATTTTGAACTGAAGATATTAATATTTGATTGAGGCAATATAAAGCTGGGTCCTAAGACTAGGTTTCATTATAGCTTATGAACTATTGCCAGACATTTTCTCTTACTTGAATTAAAAAAAATGATACAAGGAAGCTAGGCATGGTGGCTCCCACTTGTAATCCCAGCACTCTGGGAGGCTGAGGCAAGGGGATTGCTTGAGCCAAAGAGTTCGACACCAGCCTGAGCAACATAGCGAAACCCCGTCTCTATTAAAAAACAAGATACAGAGATTTGAGGGTACCCATCTATGCTCCAGAAACACTCATTTACACTTTGTGATCTATCTTGCTAGCACAGTATTATCAGATTATGAGGACAAATATAAATTAATTATCAGGCTAAATACTGGAATTGCTGACTGCATATAGCAGTTACAAGATATGTGGAGATACTCCTCACAGTCTGTAATCTGGGCATCAATCAAGTTATAAAATTCATTTAAGTATACTGGAAAAATGTCTTCTAAAGCCACGATTTAGAGTATAGTCCAAAGGCCATGACTGAACCACAGAGGATCTCTTGATGGGTCATGAACTGACTATACACGGCCAAGGGTTGCTTATTGAATTAAAAGCGGTCAATACCATTTGGTATTCCTAAACTAAAATTAGCATATTCCGTGGCTTTACTGCAGACTCACCTTCAGTGTTCTATCTAGAGGTCTGGCTGCCACGCCGGGCAACATTCCCACTGCACTAGTGCGTATGTGGAGGATGGGAATCTCCCAACTGCTTTTTGGAAAGACATTCTGCCTATTCTTTCATTGATTATTCTCTTGAGTTGGTCATGGTTTATACTTTCTGCAATTCTTGCTTTTATTTTTATTTATTTTGAGACAGGGTCTTGCTCTGTCACCCAGGCTGGAGTGCAGTGGCATGATCATAGCTCACTGCAGCCTTGACTTCCCGGGCTCAAGTGATTCTCTAACTTCAGCCTCCTGAGTAGCTGGGACCAGAGGTGCTTGCCACCATGCCTGGCTATTTTGTAATTTTTGTGGACATGAGGTCTCACTATGTTGCCCAGGCTGGCCTTGAACTCCTGGGCTCAAGGAATCCTCCTGCCTTGGTCTCCCAAAGTGTTGGGATTACAGGCATGAGCCACTGTGCCTGATGAATTGCTGCGATTCTTGCTTTAAAATTATGTAAGTGCAGTTTTATCATTGGCAATACAGTTTACTGTGAGTTTGGTTAACTCTAAAATGCTTAGAATAGTATCATACAGAAATAAATTGCTCAATTATTTGTTAAATAAGTAAATGCACAATCATATTATATGTTGGTTTCTGTCCTTCTAGTAATTATTCCCCCATACATTAAAGAAAAAAAAGTCTGGGCGTGGTGGCTCATGCCTGTAATCCCAGCACTATGGGAGGGCGAGAGGAATGGATCACGAGGTCAGGAGATCGAGACCATCCTGGCTAACACGGTGAAACCGCATCTCTACTAAAAATACACACACACAAAAAGCACACACACAAAAAACAAAAAACAAAAAACCCAAAAACCATTAGCCGGGCGTGGTGGTGGGCACCTATAGTCCCAGCTACTTGGGAGGCTGAGGCAGAAGAATGGCGTGAACCCGGGAGGTGGAGCTTGCAGTGAGCTGAGATGGCGCCACCGCACTCCAGCCTGGGCGACAGAGCGAGACTGTCTCAAAACAAACAAACTGTACTGATGTGTGTCCTACTTTTCCCATATAACAGCATATCCACCATTTGATCTTCTTGGTGCCAGGACCAACTGGTGTTTTTTTTTGAGATGGAGTTTAGCTGTCTTTACCCAGGCTGGAGTGCAATGGCACGATCTTGGCTCACTGCAACCTCCGGCCCCTGGGTTCAAGCGATTCTCCTGCTTCAGCCTCCCAAGTAGCTGGGATTACAGGTGCCCATCACCATGCCCAGCAAGTTTTGTATTTTTAGTAGAGACGGTGTTTCACCATGTTGGCCAGCCTGGTCTCAAACACCTGACCTCAGGTGATCCACCTGCCTTGGCCTCCCAAAGTGCTAGGATTACATGCGTGAGCCACCACGCCTGGCTAACTGGTGTTTTTTTTTTTTTATTGCTGTTCCCAAACTGGTGTTTTTTTTTTTTTATTGCTGTTCCCATAATGGGCTAGGCTCTTAATTAAATTTATAGCTTCATGCAAGTATAGCTGACCCTTGATCAACACAATTTTGAACAGCATGGCTCCCCTTAGACTTCCTTCTGCCTCTGCCACTGCTGCGACGGCAACCCTTCCTTTCTCCTCCTCTTTGCCTGCTCGACCTGAAGACCATGAGGAGGAAGACCTTTATGCTGACCCACTTCCACTGAGTGAAGAGGAAACATATTTTCTCTTGCTTATGATTTTCTTAATAACATTTTCTTTTCTACAGTTTACTTCATGGTAAGAAATACATATGTAATACAAATGACATACAAAATACACGTTAACTTGTTTATGCTATTAGTAAGTCTTCTATTAGTAGCTAAGTTTTTGGAGAGTCAAAAGTTTTATGTGGCCGGGTGCGGTGGCTCATGCCTGTAATCCCAGCACTTTGGGAGGCCGAAGCAGGCGGATCACGAGATCAGGAGATCGAGACCATCCTGGCTAACACGGTGAAATTCTGTCTCTACTAAAATACAAAAAATTAGCTGGGCATGGTGGTGCGCATCTGTAGTCCCAGCTACTCAAGAGGCTGAGGCAGGGGAATCACTTGACCCCGGGAGACAGAGGTTGCAGTGAGCTGAGACTGAGTCACTGCACTCCAGCCTGGTGACAGAGCGAGACTCTGTCTCAAAAAAAACACAAAAAAACAAAACGTTATACGTGTGGGCCGGGTGCGGCAGCTCACACCTGTAATCCCCTACTTTGGGAGGCTTAGGAGGGTGGATCACCTGAGGTCAGGAGTTTGAGACAAGCCTGGCCAACATGGTGAAGCCCCGTCTCTAGTAAAAATACAAAAATTAGTCAGGCATGGTGGCAGGCGCCTGTAATCCCAGCTACTTGGGAAGCTGAGGCAGAACTGCTTGACCCTGGGAGGCAGAGGTGGCAGTGAGCTGAGATCACGCCACTGCACTCCAGCTTGGGCAATTTTTTTTTCTGTCTCAAAATAAATAAATAAATAAAATTTTATGAGGATTTTTGACTGTACAAGCGGTGGGCTCCCATAGGCCCTGTGCTGTTCAAGGGTCAACTGTAGTTAATTCTACTGATATCTTGTGGATTACAGGCTCATGTATTCATTGACCAAGTGTTTAGTAAATGCCTGCTATATGCCAGGTATTCTGTTTATGGAGCATGTAACTGGGAGGAGGTGGCATGTGATGGTTCATTTTCTAGCTGACTGAGATGATGGGATATAGGATCACTAGCTCAAGGGAGGTGGAGACGTCTATGATCCTTTCAGGCAGATGAATGAGCAAGAAAATAGGATCAAGTCTCATACATTTCATACGGGCAGAAATTTGGCAGAGATAGAACACCAGGTTAGGAGCAAATATTGCTAAGAACTAGAGCCAGGAACTAGATACTATATAGACTAAAAGTCAATGTCTTCAATCTTTTGCTTTATTTTTACTTTTTTTTTTTTTTAAGTAATGGGGTATAAATAAAAATATAAAAGAGTAGATAATTATCTAGAGCACTAATAAGTTCTAGATGTCTAAGTTTATTAAAGATAAGCATGAAAACCCTTAACCATTTGGAATGCTTGAAATTAAAAAACACTACACATACTACTCTGCCTCTTTAACTTGAATCTAGTTTAACATTTTCTAGGTGTCTGGATCATAGCTATTCCAGAGTAATGTCATGATCGCTTTATGACGTTCTGAGGTATGTGAAATTGTCTGCCTGACTCTAATAAGGCCTACACTGTCCTGAGTTCTTGTGTCCACTTCTTATAGCCTGTCTGTCCCTTTCCTTGCTACTCTGGGATTAATAGTCACCTCTTGAACTTCCGGGGTGCTTGGCAATAGTTCCTCTCCCTACTTCCAATTTACTGCAGGCCTTAAAAACCATAATCTTATTTTAAAGGTGTAAAAAAAAAGATTTTAAGACAAAAGCAGGGGGCTTGGGTGCTTTCCTTATGGACTTAGTGCACAGGCCTGGCAACATCTGTTCTGGCCACTGAGAGGTCTTGTGTGCTATTTCTTGCTTTCAGGTGCGTTTTGCGGGAGGGGACGTTGTTGAGTTCCAAACAGGTGAAGTATTGCACACTAGCAAACACATGACAAGAAGGTGGAGGAATTGGGAGAAAAATAAAAAGAATGCAGCAGGCCAGGTTACCAGGAACATTAAGACGGTGACAGAGAACAGCAAAGCCTGGAAGGAAGCCGCCGTGGAGAAGGAAGAACTGTGCTGGGGTGAGTTGCTGTGACAACCCAGGCTGATTTTGAGTATGTAAACACCAAACCTTGCTCTTGGCTGCCGCTCAGCTCAGCTCAGCAGGCTTTGGAGCCTGGCTGCCCAGCCACCACTTCAGGGATGTGCGGTTTTTAGGGAGGGTGTGACCCTACAAGAGGTTTCTGGGCCTTAAAGCTTTTTTATGGGAGCCAATGCTTAATATGGTGGCTACAGTTACCTGAAGAATCTATGAAAAATGACCGAAGCCCCTCCTGCTCACCCTCCCACTCATCAGAGTTGGCTTCTGTGGGTCTGAGTGGGAAGGACCTCCACTTGTAACAGCACGACACACGGCTTTGACAGCCCCACTAACATCCGGATGCAGGTCGCAGTACTCAGTCCTGAGGATAAAATTCTCGGCTTGGAGATTGGGGTTGATGCCTTGCCTTTATTAGCACCAGATGGGTTTGTAACAGACCAGAGGTTTGTAAGAACTTGTTTGGCAGCTCTGTAACTGTTCCTTCTTTTTGATTGTTTGTTTAAAGCAGGGCCTTCAGAAACTTATTAGCAGATGAAGGATGATGACGTTTAGTACACTCCAAACCTGAGGCTCTTCTACTAGAATGGGAGCTCTATAAGCCCTAATGCTAGGGGCATTCAAAATGCTGTGGTCTTTCAAGCAGCTGCTGGGATACATTTAATTTGCACCAGACCTCTTCAGGGGTTGTAGTCAAGCACAGGGAGTGGATAGAACTGTATTCTTCAGTCTCTGGACTTCACTCAGTTCCAAGTGCTGTTTGTGTCAGGGACCAGATCTATCACAACCTGCATTTCTAGCGGGAACGTTTTCTTATTTCCTGAACAATAGTTGTTGAGATTACTTATAATCCTAAAGTTGCGAGGTTTCATCTGAAGAAACAGAAATGGGCTCTTTCCATTAAGTCTGGTAAATCTGGTTGGGAGTGGTGGCTCACGCCTGTAATCCCAGCACTTTGGGAGGCCGAGACGGGAGAATCACTTGAACCCAGGAGTTTGAGACCAGCCTGGGCAACAAAGCAAGACTCTGTCTCTACAAAAAATAAAAAAAAAATAGCTGGGTGGGGTGGGTGGCGCATGCCTGTAGTCCCAGCTACTTGAGAGGCTGAGGCAGGAGGATCACCTGAGTCTGGGGAGACAGAAGCGACAACGAGCTATGATGATGCCATTGCACTCCTGCCTGGGCAACAAAGTTGGTTTTTTTTGAGACTCTGTCTCAAAAAATAAAAATTAAAATAAATTGAGCGCCCCAAACAACTTTTGTTAATGTGGGAACTACATATCAATGTCTACTGTGTTAGAAAATAAGACTAAAGGCCAGGTGTGGTGGCTCACGCCTGTAATCCCAATACTTTGGGAGGCCGAGGTGGGTGGGTCACTTGAGGTCAGGAGTTTGAGACCAGCCTGGCCAACATGGTGAAACCCTGTCTCTACTAAAAAGACAAAAATCAGCCAGACATGGTGGCAGGCGCCTGTGATCCCAGCTACTTGGGAGGCTGAGGCAGAAGAATCGCTTGAACCCAGGAGGCAGGGGTTGCAGTGAGCTGAGATCACACCACTGTGCTCCAGGCTAGGCAACAGAGCGAGACTCCATATCAAAAAAAAAAAAAAAAAAAAAAAAAAAAAAAAGAAAGAAAATAAAACTAAAAAAAAAAGTAAAAGATATGATTCAGTAAAAATATTAACAGTAAAACTACTACACATTAATATAAATAACACACTTTAAATGAAAACCACTATATTTCCCAACACAATCAAAGAAATAAAGCCATCTAATGAGAAGAATGGCATTGTTTTACATTTTCATAAATTTATGGCCTCTGTCTGACTTAATGGAAGATGGCTGGATTCTCAAATCTGCTTCTGCATTTAATCTGTTGTAATATGTTAGTTTGGTTAAAATAATACGAAGAAAATCTGGCTTTACACAGACAGAGAAAGTATCTGCATTTTCAGATAATTTTGGACATTCTTTAGCACTACATCAAAACTTGACAAGTAGTAGTATCTTAACAGTTAGGAACTTTTGTTATAATAAAATCCATTGGCTTCTCTTGCACTTTGAATGGATATTGTACCATGCATGACTTTGTAACATCACACATGGGTCACTGGAAAATACTGGTTCACTGTTGTTAGGCAGATCTTCTAAATACTGACATATTTCATTAGAATACATATCAAAAAATCATATTCCTTAAATTTCACCATCGATTTCAGCAGAAAAGTCCTTATATACTGGCAAGTGGTCAAGCTCATGGGAGTGGATACAAGTTTTCCAAAATTCTAATTTTTACTTGAAAGTGTAGATTTTATCACTGGCTACAAATATTGTCATTTGTTTACCTTGAAGTGACAGGCTCACTTCATACAGTTCCAAAAGACTGTCTGCCAGATGCCTAAATCTAAATAACACCATAGTTTGTCCATCATTCTTTCAAGTAAAAATGGTGGTCAGTGAAAAAAGAAGCTGCTAAATCAATATGCAACTCAAATAATCGCCCAACTGCTTTTCCTTGTGACAACCACTGTACTCTACCAGTGTGCAGCAGAAGTGGTTAATGCATATTTCCTATTTCTTCAAACAAGGTTAAAAAGATGTACTCAGGACCAGGCATGGTGACCCATGCCTCCCAGCACTTTGGGAGGCCAAGACGGGTGGATCACTTGAGGTCAGGAGTTCCAGACCAGCCTGGCCAACATGGTGAAACCCCGTCTCTACTAAAAATACAAAAATTAGCCGGGTGTGGTGGTGTATACCAGTTTAAAAGAAGAAAAAGATTTATTCAAGGACTGACATTTGATAAAATTAACAATATGTAGCCTGGGCCACAAGGTGAAACCCCAACTCTAAAAAAAAAAAAAAAAAAAAAAAAAAAATTAGCCAGGTGTGGTGGTGCACACCTGTAGCCTCAGCTACTCAGGAGGCTGAGGTAGGATCACCTGAGCCCAGGAAGTTGAGGTGGCAGTGAACTGTGATGGTCCCACTGCACTCCAGCCTGGGTGAGACCCTGACTCAAAAAAAACCAGAAAAAATTTACCACTTCATCAAGGATTCTTAAGTGAAACTGTCTGTTTTGGTTGTGAGTGCATGGCAGTAAAGAGTGCAGTGATCAGTACAGTTTGGTGCCAATGTCTTGCTTTGTGATAAGGCGCCAGCAGTTTCACCACCACCATTTTGCGACATCAGTGCAAGTGTTAACACAGTGAAAAGACAAATACATCTTAGTAGTATCATGAAAATAATTTTTACCCCAAAGAGATTCCTTAAAGAGGTCTCAGAACTTTTAGGAGTAGTCTGTGGACTGCATGCTAATATGGAATGATGTTTTGTTTGAATATTTTATCTTCTAATACCCAAATCCAGTAGTCTTTCCTTCCTCCCTAGTTTCCTTGACAGCCCTGCTGTGTTTTCATTCTTTTTTGTTTTTTTTTTTTTTTTTTGAGAGGTAGTCTGGCTCTGTCGCCCAGGCTGGAGTGCAGTGGCCGGATCTCAGCTCACTGCAAGCTCCGCCTCCCGGGTTTACGCCATTCTCCTGCCTCAGCCTCCCGAGTAGCTGGGACTACAGGCGCCCGCCACCTCGCCCGGCTAGTTTTTTTTTGTATTTTTTAGTAGAGATGGGGTTTCACCGTGTTAGCCAGGATGGTCTTGATCTCCTGACCTCGTGATCCGCCAGTCTCGGCCTCCCAAAGTGCTGGGATTACAGGCTTGAGCCACCGCGCCCGGCCTGTGTTTTCATTCTTACTGAAACTTCTCTTTCACTGGTTTCATTAGTTTTGAATACAGTTATCTCTTGGTATCCATGAAGGATTGGTTCTAGCACTCCCAGCAAACACCACAGATGCTCAAGTCCCTTATATAATATGGTGTAGTATTGCATGTAACCTATACATATCTTCACATACACTTTAAATCATCTCTGGATTACTCATAATACCTAATATAATGTAAATGCTATTGAAAATAGCTGCTATATAGTATATTGTTTTTTATTTATATTTTTATTATTGTATTATTAGTTTAGAATCCATGAATGTGGAACCCACAAATACGGAGGGCTGACTATATACAGTTTCCTGGATTTTTTTCTACTGAGATATAATTTACCATAAAATTCACCCTTCAAAGTGTAAAATGTAATGTTTTTCAGTATATTCAAAAGGTTGTGGCCGGGTGTGGTGGCTCATGCCTATAATCCCAGCACTTTGGGAGCCCGAGGCGGGCAGATCACGAGGTCAGGAGATAAAGACCATCCTGGCCAACATGGTGAAACCCTGTCTCTACTAAAATACAAAAAATTAGCCGGGCGTGGTGGTGCGCGCCTGTAATCCCAGCTACTTCGGAGGCTGAGGCAGGAGAATTGCTTGAACCCAGGAGGCAGAGATTGCAGTGAGCTGAGATTACGCCTGGCAACAGAGCAAGACTCCGACTCAAAAGGAAAAAAAAAAAAAAGGTTGTGCAACTATCCCCACTATCTATCTAATTTTAGAATATCTTCATCACCTCAAGTAGAAACCCCATACACGTTGGCAGTCATTTCCCATTCTCTCTTAACTCCCAGAGCCTGGCAACCATTAATCTACTTTATGTCTCTATAGATTTGCCTGTTCTAGGTGTTTCATATAAATGGAGTCATGCAATATGTAGACTTTTGTGTCTGGCTTATTTCACCTAGCATGTTTTCAAGGTTCATCCATGTTGTAGCATGTATCAGCACTTCATTCCTTTTTATGGCTGAATAATATTCCTTTGTATGGATACTCTGCATTTTTTTTTTTTTTAAACATTTAAAAACTTTTTTATAGACAAGGTCTCACTATGTTGCTCAGGCTGGTCTTGAATTCCTGAGCTCAAGTGATCTGTCCACCTCAGCTTCCCAAAGTGCTAGGATTGCAGGCATGAGCCACTACGCCCAGCCTGGATGCTCTGCATATGATCTACCCATTCATCATCAGTTGACGAACAATTGGGTTGTTTCCACTTTTCAGGCATTATGAAGAATACTGCTACAAACATTCATGCATTTTGCAGAGACAGGGTCTCACTATGTTGCCTAGGCTGGTCTTGAACTCCTGGCCTCAAATGATCCTCCTGCTTTGGCCTCCCAGAGTGCTGAAATTACAGGTATGAGCCCACGTACAAGTTTTTGTGTGAACATATATTTTTATGTTTTTAATTTTCTTGGGTATATACCTAGGAATGGATCTCCTGGAATTTTTCTTTTTCTTTCTTTCTTTTTTGTTTTTTTTTTTTGAGACAGGGTCTCTCTCTGTTGTCCAGGCTGAAGTACAGTGGCATGATCTTGACTCACTGCAACCTCCGCTTCCCAAGTTCAAGTGATTCTCCTGTCTCAGCCTCCTGAGGAGCTGGGATTACAGGTGTGCACCACCATGCCCAGCTAATTTTTGTATTTTCAGTAGAGATGGGGTTTCTCCATGTTGGCCAGGCTAATCTCGAACTCCTGACCTCAAGTGATCCACCTGCCTTGGCTTCCCAAAGTGCTAGGATTACAGGCGTGAGTCACCGGTCTATCACCCACGCTGGAGTGCAGTGGCATGCTCACAGCTCACTGCAGCCTCAACTTTCTATGTTCAAGCAATCCTCCCACCTGAGCCTCCCTAGTAGCTGGGACTACAGGTGTACACAGGACTGGCTAATTTCTTGTAGAGCTGGAGTTTCACCATGTTGCCCAGGCTGGTCTCGAACTCCTGAGCTCAAGCAATCTGCCCGCCTTGGCCTCCCAACACTTTGGGATTACAGGCATCAGTCACTGTGCTTGGCCAATGTTCACCCTTACTTTCTGTGCTTACTTCTGGCATGGGTTGGCTGACTACAATTTGAACAGACCCAACTTTCTGTCTCTTTCACCGAAGGCATTTTTTCTGGCTCCTAGATGTTGCTGACCTCCAGGATCCAGTCTTGGCCCTTCACTAGTCTTGCTACACTGCTTCTTGGAAACTCATCTACTCTCAAGTAACTTAATATAATCTTTATGCCAAAGACAGATCCACATCTTTAGTTCTAACTTCTTTAAGTTTCAGTTCCACATTTTCTACTTCCTTGCAGGACAGTTGTAATTTGATATTTCATTACCATCTCAAACTTTGTATAACTAAGGCATAAATTTCTCCCTAAATCAGACTTCTCTGGGTTTTTTAAAAAAATTAACAGTGGTACCATTCTCCAGGTCACACAACATTAAAAAATGTGTTTTCCTGCCCAGGCGTGGTGGTTCCACGCCTGTAATCCCAGCACTTTGGGAGGCCAAGGCAGGTGGATCACCAGGTCAAGAGTTCGAGACCAGCCTGACCAACATGGTGAAACTCCATCTCTACTAAAAATACAAAAATTAGCTGGGCGTGGTGGTGCGTGCCTGTAATCCCAGCTACTCAGGAGGCTGAGGCAAAAGAATTGCTTGAACCCAGGAGGCGGAGGTTGCAGTGAATCGAGATCATCCCACTGTACTCCAGCCTGGGCAACAGAGCCAGACTCCATCTCAAAAAAAAAAAAAAAAAGTATTTTCCTTCTTCATATTGGTTCTCTGTATCTAGCCATGAAATAACTCTTAGGGATCTCACCCTTAAATCCTTGCAATGGCCTCCTACCTGATCTCTGCCTGCACCAAGTCTTCCCAGCAGTCTGGAGTAATATTCCTTCAGCTCCTGCTCAGAACCCATCAATAGCTCCCAGCTGACTACTCAAGAGTCAGCAATCCTGTCTGTTCTACCTTCAAAATAAATCCGAAATCTGATCACTTCTCTCCACCTCTACTGCTTCCCCTGGTCCGAGTTGCCACTATCTCTGGATTATTATCATTATTAATGCCATTATTATATTCAATGTATTATCATTATATAGTTGCCTCCTGATCAATCTCACCCTTTCTGCCTTTGCCTCCCTTCAGTCTAGCCTTAATGAAGCATCTAGAGGGTTCTATTCCACTTAAGTCAGCAGGTCACTCCTCTGCTCAAAGCCCTTTCAAGGCCTCCATTCTCACTCAGATCAAAAGCCTGAGTGCAGCCAGCACCCGCAGTTCTGTCCCTCTGCCCGGGCCCCACTGTCCTCTGACTCACCTCTCAATCTGGCCTCCACCCTTCTGCTCCAGCCCCAAAGCCCTCCCTTCCTGGAATTTAGGCAGGTCCAGCCTTGGTGGCTTCACATGATAAATTCCTTGCCTGGAAGGCTCTTTCCACAGATAAGCTCAAGTCCTTCCTACACCTCAGGTCCTTTGCAAAATGTCACCATAAGTCCTCACTGATAACAGTGAGGACTTCCCTAACTATCTTATGTAGAACTGTATACAACACTACCCCTCCCCACCCTGTAGCCCTCCCCCATCACACACTTCTTGTTCTTCTTTCTTGCTTTTTCTATTTTTCCTCTCAGTACTTACTACCTTTTGACATACCATATATTTTACTTTTCAGTCTTTTAAAGCAGGGATTGTCATCTACTTTAGTCCCTACCATACCCCAGTGCCGAGTACAGTTCCTGGTACACGATATTTCTCAAAAAGTATTAGCTGAATGGCCGAAGGAATGAGTGAACAAGTGCTCTGTACTCTAGGCAGTCAATACAGTATTTATTAAGCACCCACTATGTGGTTAGCATTGCATTAGGCATTAGGGAGAATATGGTAGAATTTTAAGAGGTGCTTTCTGTTCTTAAGGAGCAAAATCAAACGATGATGTTCTATGCTAAGTGCTAACTGTATGGAATAGCCAATGTAGCAGAGGTTAAAGAGAAATCAATCTCGACCATAGTAGTCGGGAGGAGTAGTTCTTGAACAGAGGAGATGACGGCATTCCAAGGGAGGATAATGTAGTAAAGACACAGAGGTAGGAAAGAGCATGGGGCATTCACTCCAAGAGACTGGACTAATTTCAAGAGGGGAAAATATTGTAACAAAATGGATGGGAAAGTGAAAAACCAAGCAGAGTCTGAAATTGATAAATGGGAAAAAAAAAAAAATCAATTGACCAGGTGTAGGATAAGGAAAAGGACAAATTAAAGATGTTTATGCCACTGATATAATGGCTTCATGTCTTCAAACCTTTTTGCTGGCACAGCTCCTAGAAGAATTTTGAAAAACTATATATCCTCCTTTCACATTTTAAAGTTGCCATCTAAACCTTGGTTTTTATTTCTTTATATTTTTATTTTCTTGAGACAGTATCTCACTCTGTTGCACAGGCAGTACAGCAGCACAATCACAGCTCACGGAAGTTTCAACTTCCTGGATTCAAGTGATCCTCCTGCCTTAGCCTCCCAAGTAGCTAGGACTACAGGTATGTGCCACCATGCCCCCAAAACGACAGCAAATTGTGTGTGTGTGTGTGTGTGTGTGTGTGTGTGTGTGTTTTTCAAGACACAGTTTCACTCTGTTGCCCAGGTTGGAGTGCAGTGGTGCAATCTTGGCTCACTGCACTTTGCCTCCCAGGTTCAAGTGATTCTCCTGCCTCAGCCTCCCAAGTAGATGGGATTACAACTGTGTGTCACCACGCATGGCTGATTTTTTTTTTTTTTTTTTTTTTTTTGAGACGGAGTTTCGCTCTTGCTGCCCAGGCTGGAGTGCAATGGCGTGATCTCAGCTCACCACAACCTCTGCCTCCTGGATTCAAGCAATTCGCCTGCCTTAGCCTCCCGAGTAGCTGGGATTACAGGCATGTGCCACCATGCCTGGCTAATTTTGTATTTTTAGTAGAGACAGGGTTTCACCGTGTTGGTCAGGCTGGTCTCGAACTCCTGACCGCAGGTGATCCTCCTGCCTCGGCTTCCCAAAGTGCTGGGATTACAGGCAAGAGCCACCGTGCCTGGCCACATGGCTCATTTTTGTATTTTTAGTAGAATAGGGTTTCACCATGTTGGCCAGGCTGATCTTGAACTCCTGACCTCAAGTGATCCACCTGCCTCAGCCTCCTAAAGTGCTGGGCATGAGCACCGTGCCTAGTCAGTGTGTGTGTTTTGAGGCAGGGTCTTGCTCTGTCACACAGGCTGGAGTGCAATGGTGCAGTCACGGCTCACTGCAGTCTTGACCTCCTGGGTTCAAGTGATCTTCCCATCTCAGACCTCTGAGTAGCTGAGACCACAGGAGCGTGCCACCATGTCCAGATAATTTTTAAATTTTTTGTAGAGATAGCGTCTTGCTATATTGCCCAGGCTGATCTTGAACTCCTGGGCTCAAGCAATCCTCCCGCCTCAGCCTGGAAAAGTGTTGGGATTACAGGTGTGAGCTGCTGTGTTTGGCCGTGTGTGTGCTTTTTAATGTCTATTGAAGGTGTGTTTTAAGTGCTTATGGCAGATGTCTGCCATGCAATCTAAATGGCAAACCAATCAGCTGGATCAGTCTTACTGACAACACACCTGGCCTGTCCCTCAACTTTTCTATTCTTTCACCAAAATGGAAGTTCCTTATGTTAGAGAAGCTTCCAGAGAAAAGAAAGACAAAGAAAAATAGGAAGGAGAGTTAAGCTTTGCCTGACACTGTCTACTTAAGTGATGGGTAACTGATTAGGCTCAGTGCTTAGAACTTCGTATAATGAGATACAAAATCTCATTACTGACACACTCTGCCAGCTGGAAGAGCACTTGTAGATCATGGACACTGAGGTGGGGATATAGCCACCTTTGATCCTTTCTGTTCACTAGATTAAGCCTTGTTGCTAGTAAGGGCAGGAGCCAACATACCTTCCACACTCCAGCAATCCTGTACACCTTGGGCTGAGTCATATGCTAAACAGTTATCCATGAATACGGATTCTTAGAACTGAAGAATCACCTGCTCCAAACCCTTCATTAGGTAGATAAGAAACTAAGGCCGGAAGGGGATAACTGGCATGCCCAAGGTTAACAGAGCAGAGCTCAAATTAGAATCCACATCACCTGATTTCCATTCTACTGCTCTTGCCACATGCCTTGGCACTTGGCAGTGACCTGGGAGTGAATCACTAATAACCAGCTGTGTGCTCTTTTAAAGTTACAGCTCTATTATTCTTTGATTTCCAGATAACAATCTATGCTCCAGCACCTGTTTATAGACATAAGCATGCCCATTTTTATCTTTGCTTATCTTCCTATTGAAAAATATTCTAGAAGTTCATTTTAATGCTAAATTTAGGTGTACTTTCTTTGTTAATCTAATTCTCGGGCACTCCGTCCCCTTCAGCAGTTCATTTCTGAAAGTTATCTCCACCTGAATAGCTCAAGCATTTTGACAGCTGTGATACAGGACTCATGGAAACTGGGACAAGTGATCAAAAATGTCTGGTGGAGGAACAATAGAGGGGACATTTTAAAGGCAAGCTATTGGATGGTTGTTACTTGTGAGAAAGAAAGAAAAAGGGTTAGGTTAAGAAATGTTAGTTTTACTCTCTCAACCCAACCAAACAACCTAAACTTGACCTGTCCCAAAGGCCTTTAATTTCTCCATTTAAGCTGAGTGCTCTTAATAAGCAAGACTTCTGATGTATAGTGCTAGTGATTGATGTTATACACACCTGTTGGCTGACTGGTGAAACCTGCTGCAAAAACTAAAAATTATTCTATAAAAATGTATAGACAGAAAGCATGTTAAAGCTAAAAGAGGCCGTTGACTCATTTCTTTGTTTTAGTAGAGCAGGTGCAACAGATTGACTTTGAGGTACTTTAAGACATCTAAATGGCTTTACTAGCAAAGATAAAAATCACACTCCAGGTGCCTGTACTCAGGGCATTTTATCGCATTCTAATTCTTTGTAAATTAGTAAATCCCCTGGTGGCAACTTCTAGCCAGATTATCTGGGCTTTGGAATCAGAATGATCTAGTTTAAAATTTAGCTCTGCAGCTTGGGCAAATTACTTACATTCTTTTTTTTTTTTTTTGAGACAGAGTCTCGCTCTGTTCCTCAGGCTGGAGTGCAGTGACGCAGTCTTGGCTCACTGAAACCTCTGCCTCTCAGGTTCAAGCGATTCTCCTGCCTCGGCCTCCCAAGTAGCTGGGACTACAGGCGTGTACCACCATGCCTGGCTAATTTTTGTACTTTTGGTAGAGACAGGGTTTCACCATGTTGGCCAGGCTGGTCTTGAACTCCTGACCTCGGGTGATCCGCCCGCCTCAGTCTCCTAAAGTGCTGGGATTATAGGTGTGAGCCACCGTGCCCAGTCTACTTACATTCATTAAACCTCAATTTCTTCATCTGTGAAATAGGGAAAATACCAGCCATCTTGCAGGGCTGCTGTGCAGCTTAAAAGTGAAACTATTTGGCCAGGTGCGGTAGCTCATGCCTGTAAACCCAGCACTTTGGGAGGCCGAGGCAGGCGGATCACGAAGTCAGGAGATTGAAACCATCCTGGCTAACACAGTGAAACCCCGTCTCTACTAAAAATACAAAAAAAAAAAAAAAAAAAAAAAAAAAAAAAAAAAAAAGCCGGGCATGGTGGCAGGTGCCTGTAGTCCCAGCTACTCGGGAGGCTGACGCAGGAGAATGGCGTGAACCCAGGAGGCGGAGCTTGCAGTGAGCTGAGATCGTGCCGCTGCACTTCAGCCTGGGCGACAGAGTGGGACTCCATCTCAAAAACAAAAAGCGAAAATATTTGCAAAAGCAGCATGCATGTACTTCCTTCAGGCCACTTAAAATACTTATGCATGTCTAAATATTTTATATAAGCATACCTACACCTAACTTCTTAAAAACTGAGTATTCTTTTAATGGATTTTAAGATATAAAATCTCAGGTTCAGAAATTTGAGCCACCTAGGGGTGAGAAATTTTAGCCTTTGCCCGCTTAAAACTGACTTAACTAAATTCAATCTATAGAAAGTAAAAAATAAAGGTCTGTAAATGTACCCAGTACTCCCAGGAAGAAGCATATTTGCCACGAAGCTAAAAAAGCTTCGGTTTCACTCCCCTTCCAAGGCTCTGGGTGGGGTGGGGGCGGGAGCTAGCAACGTGCTCACATGGTCATATATTTTTGTAAAACTTATAGAAGATATTTTTGTATTCTTTTTCTTAAAGAAGGTATCCAAGATTGTATAAGCTTCAGATCCCAGAAATCCTAGATTTAAAAAAAATAATCAACCATCACCCCAACAAAATTAGGCATATGCCTGAAAACTCTGCTTCTCCTGCCAGAATTCTGCGGACAGGGGCTGCATCCAAGGTGTTCCTAATAATAGGCAGAGTCCCCACATTAGTTCCGGTGGGGCTTTTGGGAAGGGTTGTTTGGTGCAGTGTTGGTGTTGGTAGGATCCTGGCTGTGAGGCTGAGGCAGGCCCGAGGAGGGCTGGAGCTGACAGGTAGGCAGAGTCAGCTGGGATGTGAGGTGCAAGGGGTGGTACTTCCGAAACAAACTTTGAAGAGGAGAAGAGGCAGCAAGACTGCGAGTCTGGACTTTGTGATACATTGTCACCCCTAGTTTAGTGTGCCTGGCTAGGGAGTGTGCGTGGCTAAGGGGAATCACGCAGCATAGAACCCCTCTTCCTTTTTCACTAACATTTTTCTGTATAGTGGTTGAAACCCAGTGTTCAAGAGACTGCATGACATTGGAAAAGAAGGGGAGGAGAAAAAGAGCCCATATGAGGCAAGAACAGAATGCAGCCAGAATTGGGGCAGGCAGGGAAAGGAAGGGAGTGAGATGTGGGAGTCGGGGGGAGTTGAGGTAACCTGCATTTTATATGCTAAAGCTATGTATTTTAGATGCAGGGGCAACTGTTTTGGTCCAGGAGTGGAAAGGATTGTAGACGAAATCTAGCACAGCTGTTTCTCACTTGGGACAACTGAAGCCCCTCAGAGGCACAGACGGAGGAGTGGGGAGCGGCCAGGCCAGGCCAGGCCAGGCCTCAGCCCCCAGCTCTTCTCAGGCTGTCTGATTCCTTCTGATCTTTCTCTCCTGCCCTCTCTGTTATTGTTTCCTCCTGTTCTTACCCTTATATACACTTGAAGTTTTATCCCCATTTTTTATGCTTATGGGATTGTATACTTTCTGGTTCTCTCTCAAATAAGTCCAACCAGTATGTGGTAACCCGTCTCCTCCCACTTCATTTGTGGCACTGGTTTGCAGTGGACAAAAGGTCCTCGACTCCTCTTCTAACCTAATCTGGACTGGGTTGTCCAAAGGTTGCCCTGCCACACTGCCAAGTGACTAATTTTCTCTCTAACCCCTCCAAACACTTATCATGATAATTTCTCTTGTCTTTAGAGTTGCCAAATCTAACCTCTGTGAATACAAACGTGGTGAGACTTTTTCTCAGGAGTTTCAGCAAATGAAACAATAAACTCTTTTTTTACCCTGCTAAGATTCTAAAGATAACCATGAGAATACTCCTAATTGTCCTTATAAATTTGAATAAGTGTGGTTGTTGGGTTCTCTCACCCTTTCTATAGCCCTTCAAAAGAAAATACAAGTTTGAATTCTATAAAAATATTTTTCTGGCTGGGCACAGTGGCTCACGCCTGTAATCTCAACACTTTGGGAGGCGGAGGCTGGTGGATCACAAGGTCAGGAATTCGAGACCAGCCTGGCCAACATGGTGAAACCCCGTCTCTACTAAAAATACAAAAGTTAGCCGGGCGTGGTGGCAGGTGCCTGTAATCCCAGCTGCTCAGGAGGCTGAGGCAGGAGAATCACTTGAAACCGGAAGGCAGAGGTTGCAGTGAGCCGAGATCGTGCCATTGCACTCCAGCCTGGACAAAAGAGTGAAACTCCGTCTCAAAAAAAAAAAAAAAAAAAAAACAAATTTTCTAATATTTGTGGAATGCACTGTCTTATATACCAACATATATTTGTAGCATTTTTTTCCTTCAGAGTATGAAGAAATAAGTAAAAATGGGCAAAGCATAAATGACAAATAATGGATTTTGTTAAGTCCTACGTGTCACTTTAAGAACTTGAAACTGGCTCAAATAAAAACCATTTTATTTGGTTATTAAAATTAGACTTAAAAACTTTAAGATTTTAAGTTATCTTAAAATATCTTATCCTACAAGATTTTAGAGGCAATGTAGTACAAAAAGCTCTTCCTTCTCTCTGAAGAATTTATTGAGTGCTTTGGGAGTAGGGTGGGTTTTTTTTTTTTTTTTTTTTAACATGTTTGATTCAATTAAGCAAAAATATTGTTTCATGTCCCACTGAACTGAATACATTCTACTATCCATTGGTTCTCAATGTTCACTTATTTATTTTATTTTAGTAGAGACTGGGTCTCACTGTGTTGTCCAGGTTGGGTTTTCAATTTTTATGTCTACTACAGTGTGCTAAATACAACTGAGTTTCACAAGCCATTTTTCCCACTTCTGTACATTGCACTGGTCTCAACCTGTATCATGCATAAGAATTACCTAGGATGCTTATTAAAAATGCAGATTCCCAATTCCTGAAGGGAGGTCATGCCTTGGCATCTGACTTAGAGAATCAGTGCTGTACAGAAAGTATGAGACTGGTTCATATCAAAGAATATTGTCAAACTATATTTGTTAACATACAGAAAACCCATTTTATGGCTAAAAATAATCATTTTACTACTACTAAGCTTCATTATTAGTAGATGGAGTTTGTTTTAAAGGGTCATTTTTCACAAAGAAAAATTTGTTTTGTCTTTTAACACTTCAGGACTGTTACTTCATAGGTTATTCGGGACAGAGAACAGTAGTGGGCTACTCTCAAACGTGCTCTGGAGTTTCAGACTAGCAGCTGACATTTTTGGGGACCTTTCTTTAAGCTTGACATTGTAAACACTTTGTATGTATTAACTCACTTAATCCTCAAAACAACCTTGATGAGTGGGTATCCTTATCTTACAGAAGAGGAAGCTGAAGCACAGACAGGGTTAGTGACTTACCTAAGGTCACAATGCTGGAAGGTGGCCGAGCTGGAATTTGAACCCAGACAGCGTGTGGGTTCAGAGTGTTTTTGTTTTTGACTACTCTGCTATATGACCTCTCTAGTTTTTAGTATTCATATTAGCACCTCAGCCTACCCTAGATGGCTACGAATCCCATACATACGTGTATACACACATACCCAGGGTCCTTCATGAAATCTGAAACTTCGGGTGTTCAATTTGACTTTATAGAACCTTCCACCTCTCCTGGCTGATAGAATCTCTTACTCATTTCACAAATTAAACTTCCTATAACACTACCTTAAACATGTCACCCCTGCTCAAAATACTCTGGTGGCTTCCCATCTACAAGATGAAAGCCAACTTCTTTAGCTTGCCATTCAAGGTCCTTCACAATCTGTCTTTCCAGTCTTACCGTTTCTTCTATCCCTACTTGCACCCAAAGCATTTTTTTTCTTTGATCATGCAGAGTCCTTCTTTCTTCTTTTTTTAAGTGTACAATTCAGTGGATTTTAGTATATTCAGTGTTATGCAACCATTTCCACTATCTAACGCCAGAATATTTTCATCTCTGCTATCTAATGCCAGAACGTCAGAAACCGTGTACCGCATAGCGGTCATTCCTAATTCACCCTTCCTCTTATCCCCTAGCAACCACCAATCTATCTTCTGTCTTTATGAATTAGCTTATTCTGGGTATTTCATATAAATGGAATCAGACAATATGTGGCCATTTGTGTCTGGCTTGTTTCATGTAGTGAGTTCTCAAGGTTCATCTGTGTCGCAGCATGTTGTCAGGATTTCATTGTTTTCTTATGGCTGAATTAACATTCCATTGTATCCATATAACATTTTGTTTACTCATTCAATTTGTCCCAACTGGTGGACAGCTTGGTTGTTTCCACTTTTGGCTGTTATGATAAAGCTATGAACATTTGCGTACAAGTTTTTGTGTGAATGTATGCTTTCAGATCCCTTGGGTGTAACCCTAGGAATGGAATTGCTGCGTCATATGGTAGCTGTGAACTTTTTGAGGAACTGCCAAACGATTTTCCACAAGTGGCTGCACCATTTTACATTCCCACCAGCAATGCATGAGGGTTCCAATTTCTCCGTATCTTCACCAACACCTGTTTGTGTGTGCTTTTTTGATTATTGCCATCCTAGTAGGTATGAAGTGATATTTTACTGTGGTTTTGATTTGCATTTCCCTAATGACTAAAGATATTGAACAGCTTTTCACGAGCTTATTGGCCATGTATGTGTCTTTTTTAGAGAACTGTCTATTCATATCCATTCTGTAAATTTGGTTATCTTTTTATTGTTGAGTTCTAAGAGTTCTTTAAACATATGAATACTAGACTCATGATTTACAAATATTTTCTCCTATTCTGTGGGATAGCTTTTTACCTTTTTGATAGTATCCGTTGATGCACAAAAGCTTTTAATTTTGATGAAGTCCAATTTATCACTGATCATACCAGCTGGAAATCTACTTTTTTCTACATCAGCATCTCAATATTACTTGATGATTTGGGGAGAATTTTTGAAATATAAAAATAATACACATAAAATTTTGATATAAAACAAGAGGGCCAAGACTTGAAGAAATCTGGAGCTTCTGCTGAGACGATGACCTGGGTCCCAATGATTACTATTAGGATCTTAATGTACTTAGTGGAATGGCCGAGAGGCACTGGCTTATGGAAGGCACTCCTACAGTGAACCTAAACTGACGTTGGTCAGTTTACTTTACTTGGGAAGGTGACCATATGTGTTTTTTGTTTATTTGTTTTCTCCCAGGCTATAGTACAGTGGCGTGATCGTGGCTCCCTGCACCTTCTGTCTTCCAGGTTCAAGCAACTCTCCTGCCTCAGCCTCCTGAGTAGCTGGGATTACAGGTGTGTGCTACCACGCCCAGTTAGTTTTTGTATTTTTAGTAGAGATGGGGTTTCACCATGTTGCCCAGGGTGGTCTCCAACTCCTGACCTCAAATGATCTGCCCACCTTGGCCTCCCAAAGTGTTGGGATTACAGGCGTGAGCCATGGTGCCTGGCCGACGGTATACATTTTAAAAATAAATGTATGCTATCTAGGAGTTCCCATGTTTTGCTATTATTTCCTATTCTTTCAGAACACCAATGGTCAATGAAGAATTAAAAGTGAAGTCAGATTATCCTTTAGCTAAAGAATGGGGATTTCTAGTAGTATGGTTCAGTATTTTTGGTCAGGGCCCCATATGTTTGTATTCCAACTTTAATCAATCTTTTCCACTTCTGTCTGAAGGATATGCTGAGGAACTTTGTGGGTACTATTTCAGTTGGCCTTTGCTGGCTTATAAACAGTAGTTGATATTTAGGGACAGTAATCCAGAGTAGTGTCCAAGTCCATCTTAATTTAGAATTGCTACCACAGCAGAAATTGGAAACCTTGAAACCTTGAGAGTTATAAGCCATTTACCACATCTACATGGATGCCACTTCTCCTTAAAGCATATACAAATATATAGAGATCAGAACTTTAACCTTCTGGGATCTAATATCTTCCTAAGATTTGCATACAGTATGTACACATGGATCTGCTATGATAGCAAATTCTTTTTTTTTGAGACGGAGTTTTTGCTCTTGTTGCCCAGGTTGGAGTGCAATGGTGTGATCTCGGCTCACTGCAACCTCCACCTCCCGGGTTCGAGTGATTCTCCTGCCTCGGCCTCCCAAGTTGCTGGGATTACAGGCACCCGCCACCACGCCTGGCTAATCTTTTGGATTTTTTTTTTTTAGTAGAGACGGGGTTTTGCCATGTTGGCCAGGCTGGTCTCAAACTCCTGACCTCAGGTGATCCACCCACCTCGGCCTTCCAAAGTGCTGGGATTACAGGTATAAGCCACCGTGCCTGGCCAGCAAATTCTTAATTGCCTGTAAAATTACCATCTCACTATATATTATTTTAGGTAGCAGATATGACCATGTACAGTTTTCTTATAAAAATGCCATAGCAACATGAATACTCAGTACTGAAAAGCATCTTTAATTGACAAAAGCTTTTTTTTTTTTTTTTTTGAGACGGAGACTTGCTCTGTCCCCCAGGCTGGAATGCAATGGTGCAATCTTGGCTCACTGCAACCTTCGCCTCCCAGGTTCAAGCGATTCTCCTGCCTCAGCCTCCTGAGTAGCTGGGATTACAGGCGTGTGCCCACCATGCCCGACTAACTTTTGTATTTTTAGTAGAGACGGGGTTTCACCATGTTGGTCAGGCCAGTCTTGAATTTCTGACCTCAGGTGATCTGCCCACCTCAGCCTTCCAAAGTGCTGGGATTATAGCCATGAGCCACCGTGCCCGACCATGACAAAAGCTTTTTATTTTTAATTTAATCTCAGCCTATGGTTAAAGTGAAGCATTTAAATAGCCTACTTGATGACTTCATGTGAGCCAAGAACAAAACTTGGGTCTGATAATCTTCTACCTAGTCTCTGACAAATTGTCCCTACAATTATAATGCAGTGCCATTTCTATGAGAAGCCTCTATTACTAACAATTATTATACACTTGGTGTATAATAATACAGAATACCTCATTCAAGATGTCCAGAGCTTCACGTATCTCACTATCTTCAAAGCTTCTGCTTGAAAAGGGAGGAACTTAGGCCGGGCGCGGTGGCTCAAGCCTGTAATCCCAGCACTTTGGGAGGCCGAGACGGGCGGATCACGAGGTCGGGAGATCGAGACCATCCTGGCTAACATGGTGAAACCCCGTCTCTACTAAAAAATACAAAAAACTAGCCGGGCGAGGTGGCGGGCGCCTGTAGTCCCAGCTACTGGGGAGGCTGAGGCAGGAGAATGGCGTAAACCCGGGAGGCGGAGCTTGCAGTGAGCTGAGATCCGGCCACTGCACTCCAGCCTGGGCGGCAGAGCGAGACTCCGTCTCCAAAAAAAAAAAAAAAAAAGAAAAGGGAGGAACTTACAGAACCAGTCCATTTGAGGCCAAAAGGAAATTCTTTCCCAGAAACTACTTACTTATCCTTTTTTTAGTGTGTTACTCTCCACACCCCCTTCCTGTTTTGAAAGCAGGGAGAAATAATGATATATACAATATCTTTTCAACTATACAAATTATAGACAGGCTTTAAAGGTCTCTAGGAAGCTATTACTGTTTCACCATAAGAACTCCAAGTGGGCCCTAAATCTCCTGGTCCTTAACTTCAGCAACTGCTAGGAAAATGTCAATACACACACACTCCTACCTTAAAAACTCTGCTCGAGAAGAAGGATAGTTTGCTTTGATATTAGACCAGCTTTCCGTGGCAGCTGCAACGAGGGCACCTAATTTTTGTTAGATCTACAAGTCACAATTTATCACTTATATTAAGAAATGTAAGGAGATCAATCAGGAGACTGCTATATTGCTCAAGGTGGCTGATGCAACACAAAAAAGATGGAGCTATTAGTCCAATAACCTTATTAAAAACTCCCCGCTGGGTGTGATGGCTCACACCTGTAATCCCAGCACTTTCGGAGGCCGATCACCTGACGTCAGGAGTTCGAGACTAGCCTGGCCAATGTGGTGAAACCCCATCTCTACTAAAAATACAAAAATTAGCCAGGTGTGGTGGTGCATGTCTGTAATCCCAGCTACTCTGGAGGCTGAGGCAGGAGAATTGCTTGAACCCTGGAGGCAGAGTTGCACCTCCATACTGCAACGCAGTGAGATTGCACCACTGTACTCCAGCCTGGGCTACAAAGTGAGACTCCGTCTCAAAAAAAAAAAAAAAAAAAAAAAAAAAAAAAAAACCTCCTCTCTATCTAACCTTCTCATCAAAAGTGTGAAACAGATGGTGTATGTAATGATCATGATAATCAACATAATAATAATGTGAAGATAATAACAACAACATCTCGTTATTCTTCAAATAACATCCAGAGCAGGAACTCTGGAGTCAGGCAGAACTGTGACTTTAAGCAAGTTACTCAATCTTTGTAGGCCCAACTTTCCTATCTGTCGGGCCTACAAATGGGAAAAACTAAATCATAAGGAATCTAAGAGTTTTGTTTATTCCAAAGAGTACCGGATATAATGACCTTTCTTTTTTTTTCTGTCGCCCACGCTGGAGTGCAATGGCGCAATCTCGGCTCACAACAACCTCTGCCTCCTGGGTTCCAGTGATTCTCCTGTCTCAGCTTCCCAGGTAGCTGGGATTACAGACGTGTGCCACCATGCCCAGCTAATTTTTGTATTTTTAGTAGAAATGGGTTTCACCACGTTGGCCAGGCTAGTCTTGAACTCCTGACCTCAGGTGATCTGCCTGCCTCAGCCTCCCAAAGTGCTGAGATTACAGGCGTGAGCCACTGCGCCCAGCCAATGACACTTCAAAAAGGTAATATCAGGACATTAAGTACTACAAGATAGGCACCGGAAGAAATATACTAAATTAGTAATCCTCAAACTCTAGAGTAATAAGTATAACCTGGCTTGCTGAAACAGATTACTGGGCCCTGTCCTCTGAGTTTCTCAATTAGTAGTTTTGGAGTAGACCAAAGAATTTGCATTTCTAACAGGCTCCCATGAGATACAGACGCTGTTGGTTACAAGACCATACTTTGTGTCTCCTTGGAAAGGGAGAAAATAAATATTTATTGACAGGGAAGGGAAGAACAATTATTTAAGGCATGGTTAAGTGTTTACATAGTTTATCTTATTTAGTCCTCCCAACATCCCAGTGAGCAACAGTTCTCAAACTTTTCCAGATCAAAGGAGAATGAACACATCAAAAAAGAGTATGCCTAAGCAGTCTTCCAGAAATAGAAAATTTCTCTGATGACTGTATTACTTTAAAAATTCATACACATTTTGTATTCTGTTTCAAAATACTGCTGCTAGTTATGAATGAAATATAAATCTAAGAATTATTTATTAGATACATTGCTTAACTCTTAATTGCAATTCTTTAGTAAAATTGGCCTGTGGCAATATGAAGAAATGGGTAGTTGAAGTTTAGTAATGAGCTTATGGTGACACAGCTAGAACATATTTATTTGATCTAGCATTTGAACCCAGGCCAGAAGGTCTCTAAAGGCAATGCACATATTACGACCTTACTTTGTCATTGACCCCCACCTACCTAAAAGGCCTATCATGTTTTTCTCTACTGCTCTTTCATGATCTTCTATTGTTCTAGCTACAGAGGACTACTTGCTGGTCCTCAGATTTTTCTCAAAAATTTTTTTTCTTTTTCCTTAGATTCTGGGACAGACAGGATCTTACTCTTCCTGACCTCCAGATTACTCTTTGCAGCTCGAAAACTCCTCCTCTTTCATCTCTACCTGACTAGAATCTTACCATCCCCTTTAAGGCCCAGCTAAAATGCCACTTTCTTTTAGAAGACCAAATACCTTTATTGACTGACTGACTGACTGAGACAAGGCCTTAGTCCTGTTGCCCAGGCTGGTGCAGTGGTGCGATCATGGCTCACTGCAGCCTTGACTTCTGGGGCTCTGGTGCATCCTCTCACCTCAGTCTCCTGAGTAGCTAGGACTACAGACACATGCTAACATGCCCAGCTAATGCAAATATTTTTAAAAGGCGACTGAACTGGACGCCTCATATGAGCTCCCATGGCTGCCCAGACATGCTTTCATGTCAGTGATTATGTAATTTTTTTTGTAAATTAGCTTATGCAAATAATCTCGTGGACCCTAACTTATACATGCTTCTGCAAATAAACATGTTTAACAATAAAATTATACTGGAATTCAAAACATAATGTTTTATGAAATGTAAGACATTGGAGTATAAATAAAAAGTGGTTGGAAAAAATATATATATTTATTTTTAGAGATGAGGTCTTCTTCTGTCATCTAGGTTGGAACGCAGTGACATCATCATAGCTCACTGCAGTCTCAAATTCCTGGGCTCAAATGATCCTCCCACCTTGGTCTCCTGAGTAGCTGGGACTACAGGTGCATGCCATCATGCCTGGATAATTAAAAAAATTTTACTTATTTATTTATTCATTTATTTATTTTTGAAGCAGAATCTTGCTCTGTTGCCCACGCTGGAGTGTAGAGGTATGATCTTGGCTCAAGGCAGCCTCAACGTCCTGAGTTGAGGGGAGGACCCCAGGCTCCAGTGATCCTTCCACCTCAGCCTCCCAAGCAGCAGGGACTACAGGCACATGCCACCAAGCCCAGTTAATTCTGTTCACTTTTTGTAGAGATGAGGTATCACTATGTTGCCCAGGCTGGTCTTGAACTCCTGGACTCAAGTGATCCTCTTGCTTTGGCCTCCCAAAGTGCTGAGGTTACAGGCATGAGCCACCATGCCTGACCTGGAAAATTGTATGTAAAAGAAATTCTTGGCCAGGGGCAGTGGTTTATGCCTGTAATCTCAGCACTTTGGGAGGCTGATGCGGGTGGATTGATTGAGCTCGAGTTAGAGACCATCCTGGGCAACATGGTGAAACCCTGCTTCTACAAAAAATACACACACAAAAAAAATTTAGCCGGGCATGGTGGCTCACGCCTGTAGTTCTAGCTACTTAGGAGGCTGAGGCTAAAGAATTGCTTGATCTGGGAAGCAGAGGTTGCAATGAGCTGAGACTGCACCACTGCACTCCAGCCTGAGTGACAGAGTGAGACCCTGTCTCAAAAAAAAAAAAAAAAAAAAATCCCAAACAGGAAGGTTTAGATTATGATGAAATTTGTGGCTATGAACTAGAATAAAGTCTAAAAATGTAGGAGTAATATACCTAGACTTTTAAAACTGGAAGGGTCCTTGAAAGTCATTTAGGACAATCTCCCTATTTTACAGCAGTAGAATTTTTGGACCCTGCTTTGTGTTATGGTCAGAAGTCTCTTTGTTTCATTAATGCTGCTTAATTTTCATCTAGCTTACCTTTGGTCTCTTTATATTGTGATTCCAGTGCTACCTGAAGAAAGCTTTTTGCACTGAATAATGGATTTTTTTCTGATGGGCCAGACCTGACTTTGGTCCAAAGGGAACTAAACTGCAGGACTTCCTTTGATTTTAAAGGTCGCTAACTTTAGTGATGCTAATTCTGAACCTCTGAGGAATGAATTCTTACCCCCAGCTGCAATTTTTGATCAGTCTAACAGCCAAGCCACCATCATGGCGAAGACTAGGGAACACTCACACTAAGCAGGGTGGCCATCTGCTCCATTTGGCCAGCTCTAGCTTGGGACGCTGAGAGGTGGCTCATATGCTGACTGCATCTCGGTTTAACCACTGAGAGTGAAAAGAGAAAAGGACACCAAGGGCATTTATCTTTTCTACCCCCGCATGCTCCTCCCAATCTCAGTGGTAAAGAGCAGGAACTTGAGTCAGGCAGAACTGAGTGTGACTTTAAGCAAGTTACTCAATCTTTGTACGGCTGACTTTCCTGTCTGTACCAGGAGATCTTAACAGTACTATAATTACTTCACGGGTAACTGGTAGGTTTAGGTGGGGAACTGCCTGTTGACCACTGAGGACAATGTCTGGCACGCAGAAAATCCTTAATAAATGCCAACTATTACTATTATCAAGGGGTAGCAATATTAACATACCCAATCAACATGAATAAGATCCTCTTCTCTGTATAAGCTTTTCCGTGGCATTTCATTCCCTCCCTGAGTCAGTTATGATACCAATACTGTCTCCTAAAACTCTGTCTTTAGCCCATCCAGCTACTCAGGCAGGAGGATGGAGTCTTTTTAAAATTACAACTTTATCCTCCAACTAATAAGTTGCCAAGTCATTCATTCACACATTCACCTATTCGACAAGCATTTATCGAGCCTTTTCTACAAGCCAAGTACTGTGTTAAACTCTGGGTACACTGTGGTAAACAAAACTTCCATGGTTTCTGCCCTCATCTACAAATACATAATTACAAAGTGTGATATATACTTGGAAGGAAATTCCAGTCAGTATGAGAAAGTGTAACAGGGGACATAATTTAACATGAGAGTCAGGGAAGAACTCTCAGAGGAAGATGAAAAGGAGTTTGTCAGGTGACTGAAGGGCACTCCAGGCAGCAGGTGAGCGTGTGCAAAGGCTCTGAGGTAGGGAAGGCTTCATGCCTTTCCTGAGGAACTGAACAAAGGTCATGTGGCTAAAAGGTGGTCAGCTTGCTTGGGACGAGGCAGGGGCTTACCAGCCAGGTATGGAAGCCCCTGAAGGGTTCTGAGCAGGAGAGGCACAGGATCGGATCTCTCTGGCTGCTTTTGGAGAGTGGACTGAGGGGGCAAGAACAGAATTAGAGACCAGTCAGGAGGCTACTCGGGTGCTGCTGGTGACAGATGGCTGGTGGCTGTGGTGATGGAGAATAGATGAATCTGAGACACAATCTAAAGGTTGTATTGATAGGACTGGGTGACTGGGATGCGGGGAGTGAAGAAAGGCAACAAAGCTGATTCTTGGGTTTCAGGCATGAGCAGCTGTGGGGATGACAGTGTCTACAGAATCAGCCTTTCAAAAGGTTCTGGTATTCCTAGAATATGTCACAGGAGATCCCTACTTTCTCCTCTCAGTGCAGTCAGCCTGCCTCCAAGCCATTATAACTTCCTCTCTAGATCACTTCCTTCTCCTTAGTTTGCCTACTACTTGTCTATGCTGACTTCAAAACACCCCAGGCTGTATTATCTTTTTAAATACAGCTCCAGTCATATTATTCCCCATTCAAAAATCTCCAGCGTTCCCTATCACTTATGTGAGTACAAACTTGTGAGTACCTTGGCTTTAAAGGCTTTAAAGGCTCTTTAACCTACAGTTCCAGCCTGATTTTCCATCACTTCTCTAAAGTCCTGTTTTAATCTAACTAGGCTACTTGTTCCTTGGCTGTGTTGCCACATTCACACCTCAGTGCTTCTGCTCATGCTATTCCTTAAGTCTTACTGTCTCATTATGCTGAAACCTTACTCATCTTTCTTTTTTTTTTTTTTTTTTTTTTTTTTTTGAGACGGAGTCTTGCTCTGTCGCCCAGGCTGGGGTGCAGTGGCCGGATCTCAGCTCACTGCAAGCTCCACCTCCCGGGTTTACGCCATTCTCCTGCCTCAGCCTCCTGAGTAGCTGGGACTACAGGCGCCCGCCACCTCGCCCGGCTAGTTTTTTGTATTTTTTAGTAGAGATGGGGTTTCACCGTGTTAGCCAGGATGGTCTCGATCTCCTGACCTCGTGATCCACCCGTCTCGGCCTCCCAAAGTGCTGGGATTACAGGCTTGAGCCACCGCGCCCGGCCCTTACTCATCTTTCAATGAAATGTTCCATCTTTAAATCTCATAAAGCTCTGTACCTCTCTTATGGCACTTAAAATTTATTGGGGTCATTAGTGTACTTATGCCCATTTCTTGTACCCTAACAGACCATAATACCTTTGAGTGCAGGGCTCCATGACTCATACTACACCCACAGCTCTTGCCCTTGCAAGGTTAAGAATACTGCTTTACCGTAGTAGGTGCATGTTACTAAATGTATTTGAATAATTCATGGTATCAGTTACATTAAGGAGTGATGAGATCCAAGTTGTTGAAGGGGAGATGTTTTCTGGTAGTATTTGCCAGCACCAGGGCTCATGGCAAAATTCCTCTTCAGGATCCTTCCATCAAACTCCTTGCAATCATACACACAACACAAACATAAACACACTCCATTTATAGTCTTCTGACTGCTCAAAATACTCCAGTGCAGCAGTCCACGTAAACTTACTTTTTCTTTGAAGTATTGAATATTAAAAATTGGAGCCTCGGCTGGGCGTGGTGGCTCACACTGATAATTCCAGCACTTTGGGAGGCAGGTGGATCACGAGGTCAGGAGATTGAGACCATCCTAGCTAACATGGTGAAACTCCGCCTCTTCTAAAAATACAAAAATTAGCCGGGTGTGGTGGCGTGTGCATGTAGTCCCAGCTACTTGTGAGGCTGAGGCAGGAGAATCACTTGAACCTGGGAGGCAGAGACTGCAGTGAGCCGAGATCACGCCACTGCACTCCAGTGTGGGTGACAGAGCGAGACTCCGTCTCAAAAAAAAAAAAACTGCAGGCCTCTAACTCAAAATTTTTCAAACTGTTATAACTCATTAATAAGCCATGAAATCAACTTAGTGAGTTATGATTAAGGGAAAGTATTCTTTCCTGAAACTTGTTTCAAATACGTGTATACATATACATGTCTGTGTGTTCTGGGTCACAATGCAAAACATATTTCTTACGATGGGTCTTAGTCAAAAAGGTTTGAAAGCTAGTGCTTTAATGCTCTGCATTTCACCCCAAGATCAGCACACAGAACTGACGTAACAAAAGAAAGATGTTAGGAAAATAGTAATTAGACTAGCTGATTAAAACGTATATTTTAAAATGTGAATGATATAGCTAACTCTTCCCTTGGGGTATTTGCATTTAGGGAGGTGTTTTTAACCTGAATTCATCTAATCAGGAAAGTGAACGGGAAATCATTTTGAACTACAGGCTTCTTGGTGCCTCCAGCAAGGATTTCCTCCAGTAGCCCAGTTCCCTGGGAGAGCTGGGTTCAAGAACCAGGAACTCCACTGCTGAAAGTCTACTGGTTTCTAGGTTACAATACACAGAAGTGGTAATAACCTTTTGTAAGGGAAACATATTTACAACGAAAATGCACTCCTACCACGCACACAGCAAGCTTAATCAATTTATATTTACATATATGTATTTAACCTATGCCTACTAGGAATACAATCCTACCTGTCCACATGAATGAGCTATACCTGATAGGAGGCAAGCTGAAGCCCCAAGTTGAGCTAAAAATGAGAAATACTATGAGTTACTGAAGGCAACAGTGTATGTGAGACAGGAAGGGAGGGTGTGGGAAATGGTAGAATGAGCAAGGGGGCTCCAGAGTGTGGTAGATGCATTACACCAAGTGCTTATTACTTTGAGGATTGGTGGTAATGAGAGAAGATGAGAGAAGGAGTGGGATACGGAGAAAACAATTTCCTAGTCAGCTGTATGCCCCATGACAGTACACAGCAACAGCCCAGCAGGAGTGCACAGGCAGGTTATGTCAACACACAAAAGTTGAATTCCAAGTCCTAATTCCAGCCCTAACTCCATTTAACAGATTGCCCCTTATAACTGGTTGCTACTTGTGTTACATTCTCAATTTATTGTTGAGAACCAACAGTTTCCTAACTAATTACTAATAGTAAGACTATTTTTTTTTTTTTTTGAGACAGGGTCTTGCTCTATCCTTCAGGCTGGAGTGCAGTGGTGCCATGGCTCACTGTAGCCTCAAACTCCCAGGCCCAAGTGATCCTCCCACCTCAACCTCGGGAGTAGCTGGGACCACAGGCATGGCATGAGCCACCATGCCTACCTCATTTTTTTTTTTTTTGAGACGTAGTCTGGCTCTGTTGCCCCGGCTGGAATGCAGTGGCACGATCTCAGCTCACTGCAAGCTCCTCCTCCCGGGTTCATGCCATTTTCCTGCCTCAGCCTCCCCAGCAGCTGGGACTACAGGTGCCTGCCACCACGCCCGGCTAATTTTTTGTATTTTTAGTAGAGACGGGGTTTCACCGTGTTAGCCAGGATGGTCTCAATCTCCTGACCTCCTGATCTGTCCACCTCAGCCTCCCAAAGTGCTGGGATTACAGGCGTGAGCCACTGCACCCCGCTGCCTACCTCATTTTTTTATTAATTTTATTTTTTTTTTTGGAGACAGAGTCTCGCTGTGTCACCCAGGCTGGGGTGCAGTGGTGCTAACTTGGCTCACTGCAACCTCCACCTCCTGAGTTCAAGTGATTCTCCTGCCTCAGCCTCCCAAGTAACTGGGATTACAGGTGCCCACCATCACGCCCAGCTAATTTTTGTATTTTTAGTAGAGACAGGGTTTCACCATGTTGGCCGGGCTGGTCTCGAACTCCTGACCTCAAGCGATCTGCTCGCCTTGGCCTCCCAAAATGCCGGGATTATAGGCATGAGCCCCTGCACCTGCACCTGGCCTAATTTTTTTTTATTTTTTTGCAGAGACAAATAAAATGTTGCCCAGGCTGGCCTCAAGTGACTCTCCCACCTCGGCCTCCCAAAGTGTTGAGATTATAAGCATAAGCCACTGAGTCCTGTCAAATGTAAACACTAGTCGCCAATTACAACGTCAACAAATAACTGGGTCAGAAACAAGGATGAAAGAGTAGGAAGTTCAAAGCTGGTGTAGTGCAAATAACCCTAGACTGGGGTGCTGATAAATCTGGGTGATGTCTAGGTGACACTGAGCAGATTGCAAAACCCCAGTTCCATTCCATCTTTAAAATCTTACAATTCTACAGAGGAAGAAAAAGGTGATCTTTATTTGGAAGAAAGGAAGATCTTGGTTTGATATGTAATAGGCAAATAACAATGCTATTAGGCTAGGTTGTTTAAATATGAATTAATGCCTATCCCATTATCTAGATTGGGTTAACACCCTCTGGTGATATTATATGTCAGTGCTTCTACTGGATAAACGCCAAACTTCTCTCTGGCATTTAAGGCTTTTCCTGCCCAACTTTATCTCAGACTTCTCATGGTTCAGACCTCTAACCCTCTGCTCTAGCCCCAGTCCTGTTTCCTAATCACCACTTACAGCTTTTGCTTAATCCTTCCCACCCACCCTCTCCTAAAGTTCCATAACCTTCATAGAACGTTCCAACTGCTTAAATTTTATGTATATATATGTACAGGTACTTCCCAATCTTGGCCTTTCTACAGGACTTTATAGCAATCCTATGTGGTAAGCACTGTTGTCCTCATTTCATAGATAAGGAAATTAGGCCCCAGAAGGTTTTGTGGCCTGCCTAGGGTCCTTCAGTTTCTGAGCAGCAACAAGGCTGGGTGTGATTTGTTTGCCTTCATAGCCCATACTTTTTTCCATTGTACTATGCTGCCTCCATGTATTAAACCATGGAGTGAGGATGCGGTAAAAAAGCCTATAAACCAGTTGTAATGCAGCTTGTTGTGGCATAAATTCAGATACACCACATCCTTTGAACCACACGTGTAATAAACGCTTGGAATAGTATGGATCGATTTTAAGGAGGTTGTTAGTCCTGTTTCCCAAGTCCATCATTAAAATGATATTCCAGGGTAAATGACAGGTAGGTGGCTTGGAAAATAAAAAAAAGCAACATGGCATAAGAAGAAAATAGTAGGAACGGGACAGAAAAGAGACGAAAGTATAATACAAGCTGGCAATAAACAAAACAGACACTAAGAATATGAAATATGGAATATGGGGCTGAAAAGGACGAAAGGGCTAAAATTCCTAAGTTAGGGGCCCTATGCCTACCGATAAGATGCGCGCGTGTGCGGGGTGGTTATTAATGACAGAGCAGGACACATGGCCAGACAGTGGAACTCAACAGAGCGACAAATAAAGACAGGTCGTGGGAGCACGGGTAGAGCCTGGCACAAGAGGGCGGGGGCCCGACTGAGGGGCCAGAGGGCATGGCAGGGGTTGAAGAGAAAGGTGAAGAGGTTCAGAGGGCACAGCTCCCCAGACTCGAGACAGGACTTCTGTCTTCCCTCAATAGCTGTTGGTGTGCTTCAGGATTCACACCCGCACCCGGCACAGCCCTCCCGGGTGGCTCCGGGAAGAGAGGGCGGTCCTGTCCCCATTCCTCCCCTACTCCCCGGGGACTCCGCGAGGGGCGGAGGGAGGCAGGAGGGTCCTTACCCAGGAAGATGGAGATGATCAGCCGCAGCGCCTGTTCTGACGCGCCCAGGGACGTCGCCAACTTGTTAAGGCTCAGCTCCTGGAAACCCGACTGCAGAACCCCCGCCAGCGCCACCACAGTCCCCTCGTCCCCCTCCGCTGAGGACGCCATCTTAACTCCGGGCGCCCCACAGGGACCCCCCAGCTCCGCGCGCCCCGAATGCAGGCAAAACGCTATCGCTTCACCCCCAATTCCGGCTCGGGGCCCGCCCACGGCGTGCGCATTGGCTAGAGGCCCGCCCCGCGGCGCCAGCTCACCCCGTTATTGGCCGACCCGCGCAGAGGGCGGGGCCTAGAGCGGCAAGGTAGGAAGAGGGCGGGTCTGAAGGTTTGTAAGGCAAAGGTGACTCCTGCCGAGAATGCACACGGTGGAGGCCTAGGGCTGGGCGGGGCTTGGCGTCGGGACCCAGAGCTGCCATTGGAAAGGTCTGAGCCCGTGGCCCGGCGACCGTTCAACTCCGTTCGAAGTGCTCCCGGGAGGAGTCCTCCCGGGCGAGCAACCGGCCGGCCGTTCGCTGCCTTCCCATTGGCTGAGGCGGGAGCAGGCGAGAGTCTGGGCGCGGGGGGACGGCCCGCGCGCGAGGTTACTCCCGGTCGCCGGCGCTGAGGTTACTGGGGCATGTAACGGGGAGGCGGGAACGCCCGCGCCGCCTCGCGCGCGCCCCCTAACGGCCCCTCCCGGCCCATTCTTAAATTCTTAGGCTGTTAAAGTCGCCTTCACTCCCCGAGGTTCAGTGGAAAGCCCAGTGCCCCAGGAGCAGTCATTGCTCCTTTTATTTCCTGTATCCCTTTTCCATGCAATTTCGTGTAGTAAAACGTGATCTTCCCCCGAGAGGCGATGAAATTAAGAAATGCATATTTAACACTTATTATTTTAATTAAAAATTCAAATAGTTTTGCACTAATACATGTTTATGATAAAAGTTCTAACAGTATAGTAATGTAAAACAGCAGAGTCCTATCTCCAGGTCCTGCTTTCCATTCTCACTTCCTACAGGTAATCCTGTTAAGATTACGCCCCAGGGCGGGCGCAGTGGCTCAAGCCTGTAATCCCAGCACTTTGGGAGGCGGAGGCGGGCGGATCACGAGGTTAGGAGATCGAGACCATCCTGGCTAACACGGTGAAACCCTGTCTCTACTAAAAATGCAAAACATTAGCCGGGCGTGGTGGCGGGCGCCTGTAGTCCCAGCTACGCGGGAGGCTGAGGCAGGAGAATGGCGTGAACCCGGGAGGCAGAGCTTGTAGTGAGCCGAGATCGCGCCACTGCACTCCAGCCTGGGCGACAGAGCGAGACTCTGTCTCAAAAAAAGAAAAAGAAAAAATTTCTGTCCAGCACTTACCATGTGCCAGGGACTGTGCTGGGCTTGGGAATAGAATCAGGAGCCCAGAACCACGGTGGGAGGGTGCACAAATAATAGCATCAATGAACGTGTTATTGCAAGTGAGGGTAAGTGCTCTGAAGGAAAAGGTCAAGCAAGGTTCTGTGAGAGTATGTAACAAAGGAATACTACGAGTTTCTTGCAATAACTCTTAGTTACAATAATTTGTGGCGCATTCTTGTAAAATTACAGCTTATACTTTTACAGCATTTGCACTTTATAAAGCACTTTTATCCGTATTATTTCACTTGCTTTGACTGTGCAATAGAATATTTATTATGATGATGTCCTCTTACAGAGGCTTGGAAAAATTAAGAACCCGGGTAAGTTCCTTTACAAGTAAGCGGCAGACAGAATTTAAACAAAGGTCTGTCAAATTCCCTACTCCTACTCCCTTTTTGGGCAAAATTTTAAAAAACGAAATATTTCATTCACACAGAAAAGTAGAGAATAATATAACTTCCCCAGGTTAAGAAAAAAAATCACCTATACATTTGAAAAGCTGGTATATCCCTTCCTGAGGGCATTTCCCTCTTTCTTTTCTCAGAGGTCACCACTTTGCTGACTTTGGTATTTATCAATCCCATGCCTATTTTAATACTTTACATACAGCATATATCCAGAAAGGAAAATTAGTATAGTTTTGCATGCCTTATATTGGCCGGGCACAGTGGTTCATGCCTGTAATCCTAGCACTTAGGGAGGTTGAGGCAGGAAGATTGCTTGAGCCCAGGAGTTGGAGACCAGCCTGGGCAACACAGACAGACCCTGTCTCTACAAAAAAAAAATTTTAGACGGGCATGGTGGCACGTGCCTGTAGTCCCAGCTACTCAGGAAGCTAAGGTGGGAGGATCACTTTGAGCCTGGGAGGTTGAGGCTGTAGTGAGCCGTGATCATGACACTACACTCCAACCTGCGAGACAGAGTGAGACTCTGTCTTGCAAAGAAACCAAAAATTATATATATAGGCCAGGCGCAGTGGCTCACGCCTGTAATCCCAGCACTTTGGGAGACCGAGGTGGGTGGATCACCTGAGGTCAGGAGTTAGAGGCCAGCTTGGCCAACATGGTGAAACCCTGTCTCTACTAAAAATACAAAAAAATTAGCCAGGCGTGGTGTTGGGCGCCTGCAATCCCAGCTACTTGGGAGGCTGAGGCACGAGAATCACTTGAACCCGGGAGGTGGAGGTTGTAGTGAGCCGAAACCGTGCCATTGCACTCCAGCCTGGGCAACAAGAACAAAACTGTGTCTCAGAAAAAAAGCTGGGCACGGTGGCTCACCCCTGTAATCTCAGCATTTTGGGAGGCTGAGGCAGGCGGATCACCTGAGATCAGGAGTTCGAAACCAGCCCAGCCAACATGATGAAACCCCGACTCTACTAAAAATACAAAAATTAGCCAAACGCAGTGGTGGGTGCCTGTAATCCTAGCTACTTGGTTGGCTGAGGCAGGAGAACTGCTTAAACCTGGGAGGTGGAGGTTGCAGTGAGCTGAGACCGTGCCATTGTACTCCAGCCTGTGCGACAGAGCAAGACTCTGTCTCAAAAAAAAAGAAAAAAAAAAAAGAAAGAAAATTATATATGTATTTATAACTTCAGTAAAGCCTAAACATATAGTGTTTATAGAGTCCAACTAAACTGCCTTTACAAAATTATGACAGTAAGAGAAATCTGATATAGTTGACTTCATCTTGCTTTTTTTGAGACAGTCTTGCTATGTCACCCAGGCTGGAGTGCAGGAGCATGGTCTTAGCTCACTGCAACCTCTGCCTCCCAGGTTCAAGCAATTCTTGTGCCTCAGCCTCCCAAGAAGCTGGGATTACAGGCATGCACCACCATGCCCAACTAATTTTTGTATTTTTAGTAGAGATGGGGTTTCGCCATGTTGGTCAGGCTAGTCTTGAACTCCTGGCCTCAAGTGATCTGCCTGCCTCAGCCTCCCCAAGTGCTGCGATTAACACGTGTGAGCACTATGCCCAACCTCCCTCATGCTTTTAACCTCCAAGCTATCTTTGGTCATTCCTGGGCATAAACCAAACTGACTTTGGGAGAAATGTAGTTTATAGTTAACCTTAAAGCAGGGATAATAGCCCGTCCCCAAACTAAGCCACCTTTGTAAAACTAGTGAAAGGCCACCAGGTTAAGCTTATGGAAGGGGCCTGAATTCTGCTAAAACGTAGGCATAATTAAGTGATTCCCAACCATTGTTCAGGAGGTCACCAGATTTGTAACTTCCCCAATTATGCATCTAGATAACATCATGTTGTAGAATTTAAGGTTGACCTTTTAGGATGTCTTTTCAGATTTTGGCATTTCTGCAAACGCCAGCTGGACTCATGACTCAACCAGTCCTATGGACCCCATCCAGAGGTGGAATCAGGGCATGAGGATCATTTGCCATACCGCTCTGATTGCATCCCCAACAAACCAGCAGCACTTATACCGTAGGCCCCTGCCCACCAAACTGTCTTTGAAAAATCCTAGCCTCTAGATTTTCAGGGAGATTGATTTGAGTAATAGCTTCATGTACCATGTGGCATGGTCAGCCTTGCATCAATTAAACTCTTCCTCTAATGCAATGCCATGGTCTCAGTGAATTGATTTTGTGTGTGCAGAGGGCAGGAAGAGGCCCACTGGGCAATCACACAGGATAGTGTATGGCAGTGTCCTAGGCCCTCACATTCATTCTCACACTCTTCACACTCACGACTCACCCAGAACAATTGTGAGTCCTGCAAGCTCCATTCAGGTAAATGGCCTATACAAGTGTACCATTTTTAAATTTATTTTATTTTATTTTTTATTTTTATTCAGACGGAGTTTCGCTCTTGTTGCCCAGGCTGGAGGGCAATGGCATGATCTTGGCTCACTGCAACCTCCGCCTCCTGGGTTCAAGTGATTCTCCTGCCTAAGCCTCCCGAGTAGCTGGGATTACAGGCACGCACCACCACGCCTGGCTAATTTTGTATTTTTAGTAGAGATGGTTTCTCAATGTTGTTCAGGCTTGTCTCGAACTCCCGACCTCAGGTGATCCGCCCGCCTTCCGAAGTGCTGGGATTACAGGCGTGAGCCACCGCGCCCGGCCTTTTTAATCTTTTATACCATATTTTTACTGTACCTTTTCTATGTTTAGATGTGTTTAGATACACACAAATAGTTATCATTATAATTGTATTATAATTGTAATACACAATATTCATTATAATAACATGCTGTGCAAGTTTTTAGCCGAGGAGCAATAGGCTATACCCTTGTAAACTAAAGTAAAATTCGAAGCCCCCACTAACTGACCGAATGGACCCTCTCCTGGCAAAGCGGACCCCAGAGTAACCTTGAAAACTGAGTTATTGGTCGTGATGGGATGAGGCCAGGCATGCCTCCTTATGCTCATTGTTCAGGAGGTCACCAGATTTGTAACTTCCCTCCTTAACCCGTTTAGGTTTTCTAACCTAAGGGCTAAACAGAAACTAGCTCTTTCAAAAGACTCTACCAGTGATATCAACCAACTGTCTCATATTGTCCCCTCCTTTTATGTCTGATAAGAGAGCTTTGAATACGAAGTGGTTCTGACCAGTCTACAGAGAGTGCAGTGAGGGTTTTCCTGTTCTCTGCTTCACCTTTTGATGCCAGAGGGCCAAAAACTCTGCCCTTAGAGCATCCTAATGCCACATTTTTCAACATGGGGTCCGTGGAGAAGCATGAAGCTCAATTGCACATGAGTATGTTTATCCTTTCGTAAAACTCATCACTCCTATAACGTACTAAATACGTACATTTGGCCACCCCACTCAGCATAAATTTCTCTTCCCTTTGGCCCTCCCTTGAAGTGTCTGTTTCTGGCTTCTGGCTGGAGGCTATGCTTCTTGGCCTATCAGAATGGCCACCCTGTAGGCTTACAACCCTTTATGATAAATAAAGCCCTCTTTTTTATATTTATGAACCTCATCACCCTGATGAAGCTGGGGACATTGAGCCCCTAAATTCTGATGGATCTTTTTTGCCAGTGAAAGAGGTTTCCCCATCCCTGGTGGAAGCATCCCATCTGAGAGGACTAACCCTGCATTGCCTAAGAAACTGTAATGGTTTCCATGCAGTTGCCATGCAGGACAAAGCTGACGCTCCCCAGGACCCTTCCCCACCTACCCTCTTTGCTTCTAGACCTGTAACTAGACTCAAATCCCAGCAGGCCCCTAAGGTGAGGGACAAAGTGTGACCCATGAGGAAGTGTGCGACACTCCAAAAGAATAGCTTAAGATGTCTAATTTATACAGACAAAAATTTTGGGAACATGTATGGGAATGGATATCGAAGGCATGGGATAATGGAAGGAACATAAAACTGGATCTGGCCAAATTTATTTATATGGTCTTACTAAATAGAGGTTCTACATTTAATATTGCAACTCAGAGAGTTAGGAAGAGCTCTAACAATTTGTCTAGCTATTTGGCTGAGACATGGATCAAAGGTGGGTCATAATGAGTAAATCAGAAATTCCAAACCTGCCTTGGTTTAATGTAGAGGAAGATACATAAAGGCTTAGGAAGATTGAAAATGTAGAGGGATTGTCATTTAAGAACTATTCACCCACACTGGAAGGATCCAGAAGACATGTCTTTCACCATTATTGTAAGAAATAAATTTGTGGCTGGGCATGGAGGGTGATGCCTGTTATCCCAGCACTTTGTGAAGTCCAGGTGGAGAAGAGCTTGAGGCTAGGAGTTCAAGAGTAGCCTGGGGAGCATAGTGAGACTCTCTCTCTACAAAAATTAAAAGAACAAAACAGGGCCGGGTGTAGTGACTCATGCCTGTGATCGGCACTTTGGGGGGCCGAGTTGGGTGGATCACCTGAGGTCAAGAGTTCAAGACCAGCCTGACCAACATGGTGAAATCCCTTCTCTACAAAAATACAAAAAAAAAAAAAAAAACCCCCAAAAAACCTAGCCAGGCATGATGGCAGGCGCCTGTAGTCCCAGCTACTTGGGAGGCTGAGGCAGAAGAATAGTTTGAACCCGGGAGGCAGTGGTTGCAGTGAGCCGAGATTGCACCATTGCACTCCAGCCTAAGCGACAGAGCGAGACTCCGTATCAAAATAAATAAATAACGCAAAACAGCTGGGCATGGCTGTGTGAACCCCAAATATCTGAGGTGGTCTCAGTTAATTTAGAAAATTTATTTTGCTAAGGTTGAGGATGCGAACCCGTGACACAGCCTCAGGAAGTCCTGACGACATGTGCCCAACGTGGTCAGGGCACAGCTTGGTTTTATACATCTTAGGGAGACATGAGAACCAGTATATATAAGAAGTACATTGGTTCTCTCCAGAAAAGTGGGGATAGCTCAAAGCAGGGAGAGGGCTACCAGGTCACAGGTAGGTAAGAGACAAATGGTTGCATTCTTTTGAGTTTATGATAGGCCTTTCCAAAAGAGGCAATCAGATATGCATCTATCTCCATGAGCAGAGGAATGACTTTGAATAGAATGGGAGGCAGGTTTGCCCTGAACAGTTCCCAGCTTGACTTTTCTCATTAGTTTAGTATTGGGGCCATAAGATTTTCCTTTCACATTTACCCCCTTTTCATTTCTTTTTCTTTCTTCTTTCTTTCTTTCTTTCTTTCTTTCTTTCTTTCTTTCTTTCTTTCTTTCTTTCTTTCTTTCTTTCTTTCTTTCTTTCTTTCTTTCTTTCTTTCTTTCTTTCTTTCTTTCCTTCTTTCTTTCTTTCTGATACAGTCTCACTCTGTCACACAGGCTGGAGTGCAGTGGCGAATCTCAGCTCACTGCAATCTCCGCCTCCTGGGTTCAAGCAATTCTTCTGCCTCAGCCTCCCAAGTAGCTGGGATTACAGGCACCTGCCACCACGCCTGGCTAATTTTTGCATTTTCAGTAGAGATGGGGTTTCACTATGTTGGCCAGGCTGGTCTTAAACTCCTGACCTCAGGTGATCCACCTGACTCAGCCTCCTGAAGTGCTGGGATTATGGGTAAGAGCCACCATGCCTGGCCAGGATCAGCAATGTTTTAAACAAAAAGTCAGAAAAATGAGTTCAGTCCATGCAGTTAATTCCTGTTCTGCTTGATATTCATGAACATTTTAGCCCATTAGTCCTATAGGGGAAAGTTTTTCCTCTATTCCAGTGTCACAATCTCCAAAGTTATAAAAAACCTGCATTCAAGAGCACCTGTTAGACTTTTATAGCTGATTATAAATCCACCTTCTAAAGAGGATCAAAACATTACAACCATTGTCCATGGATGACAAAAAGTTTTAGGGCAGCCATCGTCAAAGACACATTGGCAAGGAAATTTGTTACTTCTGTGGTACACAACAATTTTAACATAACAATTTTGATTATTACTGATAATGTACACTAAGTCATATCAGAATTACAGGAGTTTCCCATAACTTTGGAACACATACCGACATCATATTTATACAAATACAGTCCAGAGAAAACCAGCACCATTTTATATTTGACAATGCTTCTTGTATAATTTTTGTAACAAATAAGCCAAGTTATGTCATTTTTATAATTTAGGGAACCTAATATCTTAAAGGAATAATTAGGTCAGAAAAAGACATAATTTATAATCTGATTTTGGAAAGTTTGTCAAGTATCAAAGGTTTCAACACTTGATATCACAAAATAGGATCACAGGTCATTGTAAAATAAGTCATTCATTTAACCGAAGTGATAACTGAAAGATTTCAGAAAAAAAGGTAAAAATCTTCATTCTTTGAGAGGGGAGACAATTTTCCAAACAACAAGCCTTAATAAAAACAGCATGAAGTCAATTACATTTGTTTTTCAAAATTTTATAATCTATAAAATTTTAATCTTGACCATAAAATATAACTTCCATAAGCCTTTTATAACCTTCATAACTTTTATTGAGGAGTCAGTGACTGCTTCAAGAAAACCTTGGTCATCTAACACAGGGGCCCATATGCTGGTCTTGCATCAGTGTGCCTTTGACATTAATGATTAATTTATAGAGAAACTGAACTTATTTTATCTTTCAAAATCAGCCCTTACCATCTCATGTGCCCACCTCTTCTGCAGTAGCCTCTGGGCCTTGAGGAGTTGAATAGCTTTCATTCCTGGACTCGGCGTCTTTTTTTTTTTTTTTTTTTTTTTTTAGATGGAGTTTCGCTCTTGTTGCCCAGAATGGAGTGCAATGGCGCGATCTCAGTTCACTGTAACCTCTGCCTCACAGGTTCAAGTGATTTTCTGGCCTCAGCCTCCTGAGTAGCTGGGATTACAGGCATGCGCCACCACGCCCGGCTAATTTTGTATTTTTAGTAGAGACGTGGTTCCTTCATGTTGGTCAGGTTGGTCTCGAACTCCCAACCTCAGGTGATCCACTCACCTCGGCCTCCCAAAGTGCTGGGATTACAGGTGTGAACCACCATGCCTGGCCGCTTTTTTTCTTGATATCTGTTAGCAAAAATTACCGGAAGCAGTTTGATTTCAGCCAGCAAAGCCAGAAATAAACCTTCACTGTCCTACCTTAGAGGTATATCAACTCTCCAGCTCACTTTTGTTTTGTTTTGTTTTGTTTTTGTTTTTGAGACAGGGTCTTGCTCTGTCACCCAGGCTGGAGTACAATCATGGTTCTCCGTGATTGGAGTGATACAATCATGGTTCACTGTAGTCTTGACCTCCTGGGCTTAAGTGATCCTCCCACCTCAGCCTCTTGAGTAACTGGGACTATAGGCACACACTACCATGCACCACCATGCCTGGCTAATTTTTATTTTTGTAGAGTTGGGGTCTCATTATATTGCCCAGTCTGGTCTTGAACTCCTGGGCTCAAGTGATCCTCCTGGCTCAGACTCCCAAAGTGCTAGGGTTATAGGCATAAGCCACCATGCCTGTCCAACGCCCCAGCTCTATGTCATAATTTAGTTTTCTGGGATCTTGATTGCCTTTCCCTTCCACAAGATATCACATTGATTGGCAATTGCAATCAATTACACTGATGACATTATGCTGATCAGACCTAGTGAACAAGAAGTGGCAACTATTCTAGACTTTTTTTTTTTGAGATAGGGTCTCGCTTTGTCACCCAGGCTGGAGTGCAATGGTATGATCTTGGCTCACTGCAACCTCTGCCTCCCTGGTTTAAGCGATTCTTCTGCCTCAGCCTGCTGAGTAACTGGGACAGGCATGCACCACCACACCCGGCTAATTTTTGTATTTTTAGTAGATACGGGGTTTCACCATATTGGCCAGACTGATCTTGAACTCCTGACCTTGTGATCCACCTGCCTCGGCCTCCCAAAGTGCTGGGATTACAGGCCTGAGCCACCGTGCCCAACCTATTCTAGACTTATTCATAAGAAATTTGTGTATCAGAGAGTGGGAAATAAATCTGACAAAAATTTAAGGATCTCCACTTTAGTGAAATTTGCAGGGGTCCAATGGTGTGGGTCATGTTGAGATATCCCTTCTATAGTGAGGGATAAGTTGTTGCATCTGGCCCCTTCTACAACCAAAAGAGGCACAACACCTAGTGATCTTCTTTGGATCTTGGAGGTAACGTATTCCTCATTTGAGTGTGTTACTCCAGCCCATTTACTGACCCAAAAAGCTGCTAGCTTTTAGAGGGGCCAGAACAAGAGAAGGCTTTGCAACAGGTCCAGGCTGCTGTGCAAGCTGCTCTATCACTTGGGCCATATGATCTAGCAGACCCAGTGATGCTTGAAGTGTCAGTGGAGAAAGGGATATTGTTTGGAGCTTTGTTCCTTAGGATTTGGAGCAAAGCCCTGCCAGCCTTGGTGGATAATTACTATGCTTTTTTTTTTTTTTTTTTTTTTTTTATATACAGAGTCTCACTCTGTCATCCAGGCTACAGTGCAGTGGCACGATCATGGTTCACTGCAACCTCGACCTCCCAAGGTATAGGTGATCCTCCTGCCTAAGCCCCCAACCGAGGAGCTGGGACTACAGGCATGCACCATCATGCTCGGTTAATTTTTTTTTTTTTTTTTTGAGACAGAGTCTCGCTCTGTCGCTCAGGCTGGAGTGCAGTGGCGTGATCTTGGCTCACTGCAAGCTCCGCCTCCCGGGTTCATGCCATTCTCCTGCCTCAGCCTCCCAAGTAGCTGGGACTGCAGGTGCCCACCACCAAGCCCGGCTAATTTTTTTTTTTTTGTATTTTTAGTAGAGATGGGGTTTCACCATGTTAGCCAGGATGGTCTTGATCTCCTGACCTCATGATCTGCCCACCTCAGCCTCCCAAAGTGTTGGAATTACAGGCGTGAGCCACTGTACCCGGCCTCTTATTGAATTTAAACTGCAGGAAAAAAAAGAAAAAGAAAAAGAAACAGCTCTTAGCCTGATACTGAGTCTCCATAGAGACTGAACACTTAACCATGGGCCGCCAAGTTACTATGCAACCTGAGCTGCCCAGCATGAGCTGAGTGTTATCTGACCCACCAAGCCATAAAGTTGGGCATACGCAGCAGAACTCCATCATCAAATGGAAGTGGTATATACTTCAGTTGGGCTGAGCAGGCTATGAAGGCACAAGTAAGTTACACGAAGAAGTGGCAGGCTGGGCGCGGTGGCTCATGCCTGTAATCTCAGCATTTTGGGAGGCTGAGGTGGGTGGATCACCTGACGTTGGGAGTTTGAGACCAGCCTGACCAACATGGAGAAACCCCATCTCTACTAAAAATACAAAATTAGCTGGGCATGGTGGCGCATGCCTGTAATCCCAGCTATTCGGGAGACTGAGGCAGGAGAATCGCTTGAACCCGGGAGGCGAGGTTGTGGTGAGTGGAGATCGCACCATTGCACTCCAGCCTGGGGAACAAGAGCGAAACTCTGTCTCAAAAAAAAAAAAAAAAGAAGTGGCCCAAATGTCCACTGTCCCGACTCCTGTTGTCACGGGATCCTTGGGGTGTCACTTTGCCCACTGGAAACCTCTGTGGCCGGTGGTGCCTTCTGCCCGAGTATTGCTCATGCCTACTGGGCTTGTTCTGCCCACTTGGCCTGGCAGGCTGTGGTCAGCTCACACTACTGGCCCAGATCCCACACCTGCCAAGGGTGAGCCAGGTGCAGAGTGGCAAGGGGTGTGTGAGTGAGTGAGTGTGGGGTCTAGCCACTGCACACAGTCAGGCATGCAGGTTGCTGTGGCGGGGCAGGTGGCAGCTTCAGGTGCTGGCACAGGTGCCGGCTCCATGCAAGGCTGCAGCTGGACCAGCTATACCACATGTGTCTGGACAAGGGGAACATGGTGGGGCCTAGTTTGGAGACACCAGGAACCGTACAGCCCCAAAGAGGGTGTCACAGCCCTGGTTCACGGAGCCCCTAGGTCTGGGCTCCTTGGAGGGCCTCACAGCTCTTCTCTCCTTCTTGTCACCCACAATGTGGCAAGCAGGGGACCATGTTTCAGGCCTATTTGTGTTACAGCCCTTTCAGTCCCACCATTCAGCAGATCCTAAGTTCTTGGTCCACAAAAAATGAGGTATGCAGACAACTGGAGGGTGAGCAAGTTGGAGAGGAGCTTCACTGAGTGATAGAACAGCTCTCAGGAGACCTGTAGTGGGTAGCTCCTTTCCAAGGTGGGTCATCCTGATGAGAGTGTCCAGTTCGCAGTGGAGAGGAGACCTATAGTGGGTAGCTCCTTTCTGCAGGTAGGTTGACCCAACGGCTGTCCAGCTCTCAGCAGAGAGGAGACCTGTAGTGGGTAGCCCCTTTCTGCAGCTGGTAGTTCCAACACCTGTTCACATCTGGCTGAGTCCAGGGTTTTTATGGGCTCAGAAGGGAGGAAATATGTGCTGATTTGTCCATGGGTGGTTATGGGTGGACCTGGAAAAAGCACCATAAGTTTTCACTCCAGGCTATGGACTCCACCCAGACCTGGCAGCCTGGCCCCTAGGCTTCAGGACATCCCTGGCCTGAAGGTGGAGTTTCAACAGAGACCCACCCCTTTTCACCCAGGAGCCTGTCTGCCTCCTGCCACCATAAACATGCCACGCATGGCACCCAGGCTGTTTGTACCAAAGGGTGCCTGGAGGCCTGTGCCAAGCTTCCCTTGGTGCCCCCCACCCTTGGTCTCCCTCCTGTGCTCACTGGTGCCCAAAGTCTGGAGAGAACTGAGGCAGCAGGGGGCTGGCATGTCGGTGGTGCCCTGAGCATGTGCACACCCGCTGGGTTGTGACAGCACCGGGCTCAGCTTCAACTTTGCTCCAAAATCGGGGTGTGTGCTGGGAGAGGGGAGAGGCCAGAGAGCAAGAGCAGACACTTCTGAGCCTGCAGGAGCAGGGTGGCCTCCTGGCCCCCTGAGAGCATAGGGATGCCCTGGTCCAGAGCCATGACTGGGTGGCTGTAGCTGCGCCCAAGAGTCCAGGGCTCCTGCCCTGCCAACTCAGTAGGGGATGGGGCTCCTGCCTGTTCCTAGCCCCCACTGGCTCCACAGAGTGCGCAGCCCTGGACTCACCTTTCCCGCTGCAGCTAGCATTAGCACAGTGGCTGCTCCAGACAGGCCAATGCCACCATCACTGCTACACTACGTTTGTCTCCCAGATTGCCCCTGTGACTTTGTGGGGAGTTGCCTGTGATCAATTGACAGAAGAGAAGACTTAGGCCTGGTTCTGCACAAATGTATGCACCACCCAAGAGTGCTGCAGCTCTACAACCCCTTTCTGTGACATCCCTGAAGGACAGTGATGAAGGAAAGTACTCTCAGTGGACATAACTTATATTTTTAAATTTTTTAAGAGACAAGGTCTCCAGTCTCTTTGGTCTAGTCTGCAGAAGTGAGATGATGAAGGGAATGCCATTGTTTTGAAAGCATTGCAATAAGACACACATGTTGTACCACTGGTGTGGCTCTGAGGCCTATCACCTTCAGAAGTCTACCTGTGACAAATATGACTACCCTGCCAAGTGCAAGAGAAAGTATAACTGGAGTGCAAAGGCTGAAAGACAAAATACCACCGGGACTGATTGAATGAAACACCTAAAAACTGTACACCACAGATTCAAGCATGGATTCTGTGGAGGAACATCATCTAAACCTGACAGAGCAGCTATGGCAGCAACCAGTTTATCTTAGGAATTTCAATGATTTTTCACTATTATTGTCACTATTATTATTTGTCAGTAAATGCTATGGTTTAACAAAATCTAAAAAAGAAATAAAAACAGATAGGATTTCACTTTGTTACATGACCAACAGGTTCATATGCCTCCTGCACAGTAATAGACCAATTACACTGAGACAGCAGGGATGCAGAAGAGAAAACATATAATTATCATGGGCAACCAGATGTGGAGCTGGGAGGAGATCCTCAAATTCATCTCCCGTAGGAGTTCTGAGCTGGGGTTTTTAAGGGGATTGTGGAGGATGAGAGGCTGGAGAATTGGGATTGTTGATTGGGCAGCACAAGAGAGAGAAAATAATCAGGATATGGAAACTGCATTCTTTGGTGGGCCAGCTCCTCATGGGGTCCTTCAGACCAGCTGGTGTCAGTGGGGTCCTTCAGATCAGCTGGCATCATGAGGTTCTTCAGATCAGTTGAGTCAGTGGGGTCCTTCAGGTCAGCTGGTATCAGTTGAGTCTTTCAGACCAGCTGAGTCAGATAAACTGGGGTCCTTCAGATCAGCTGAGTCAGTGGAGTCCTTCAGATCAGCTGAGTCAGTGGAGTCCTTCAGATCAGCTGGGTCAGTGGAGTCCTTCAGATCAGCTGAGTCAGTGGGATCTTTCAGACTAGCTGAGTCAGTGGTATCTTTCCAATCAGCTGGTGTCAGTGGGGTTCTTCAGATCAGCTGAAGTCAGTGGGGTTCTTCAGATCAGCTGGTATCAACTGGGTCCTTCAGATCAGCTAAGTCAGTGGGGTTCTTCAGATCAGTTGAGTCAATGGGGTCCTTCAGATCAGCTAAGTCAGTGGGGTTCTTCAGATCGGTTGAGTCGATGGGGTCCTCCAGATCAGCTGGTGTCAGTGGGATCTTTCAGATCAGTTGGTATCAGTGGGGTCCTTCAGATCCACTGGAGTCAGTGGGTCCTTTACACCAGCTGAATGAATGGCATTTTTCAGACCAGTTGAGTCAGTGGGGTCCTTTAGACCAGCTGAGTTAGTGGGGCCCTTCAGACCAGGTTAGTCAGTGGAATCTTTCAGATCAGCTGGTGTCCATGCGGTTCTCAGCTGAGCAGTTTCTTCAGAATGCAGGACCTGAAGGACTACCTCAAAGGGAATTTTTTTGTTTTTTTTTTTTTTTTTAGAGACAAGGTCTCATTGTATTGCTTAGGCTGGTCTCAAAGTCCTGGGCTCAAGCAGTCCTTCCACCTCAGCCTCCCAAAGTGCTAGGATGACAGGCACAAGCCGCCTCACCCAGCTCAAAGGGAAATCTTAATGTTTCATAATGTTTAGGTGTTATCTATAGGATAGTTTAGGGGAATAATTTAAGGTCTACATGATTTTAGAACAATAGGCACCAAACAACTGTGAAGAAGCAGGTCAGGGAGCAGGCTGACCTACTGATTAATGCTGAGTGTGCTGCAAGCTGGGTTAATTTTCATTTATCCCCCGTTTCCTTCCTTGGTTACTTTTATAAAATTTATAGGGGCAGTGTCAGCTATGTTCCTAGGGTGGTCTTGAGCTCCTGGGCTTAAGTCATCCTCTACCTCACCATTCTGAATTGCTGGGATTACAGGCATGCACCATACGTGTGGCCCAATGTGCAGAAGTTTAAGCAGTTTAAGCCAGTTCACTTTTCTTGAAAAGATAGATGCCAGATGTGCAAGTATATTCTGATTCATGTTCTGTGGTCAATGGTTTGGATGGATGATCAGGGACTTGGAAGGAACATGATTGGATAATTGGTGACAAGGAAATTTGGGGAAGAGGTATGTGGATAGACCTCTTGAATGGGAAAATAATGAAGATATTTGTGTCCCATGTGAATGCTTACCAGAGAGTGATCTCAGAAGTTATTTATTAAAATAACAAATTGATTGGCTAACCCATTCTGTAGATACCAGTTAGCCTCATTCTCTAGGAACTCCTGCCATTGCCCAGTGGGCTCATGAATAAAGTGGCCATGGTGGCAAGGCTGGACATTATGCATGGGCTTAGTAACATGGACTTCCACTCACCAAGGCTGATCTGGCTACAGCCACTGCTGAATGCCCGATCTGTCAGCAGCAGAGACCAACACAGAGTCCCTGATATGGCGTCACTCACCAGCATGGTCAGCTACCTGATGGCAGATTGATTACATTAGACTATTTTCATCTTGGAAGAAGCAGTATTTTGTTCTCATTGGAACAGAAATTTACTCTGGATAACAATTTTCCATCCTTACACACTGCTTCTGCCAAAATTACCATTTGTGGACTTATAGAATGCTTTATCCATTGTCACGATATTCCACTCAGCATTGCTTCTGATTTAGGAACTCACTTCTCAGCAAAACAAGTGTAGCAGTGAGACCATCCTCATGGAATTCACTGGTCTTACCATGTCTCATGAACCAATGGGTGTGATAAGATGATAGGATTATTTGAAGATGCAGTTACAGCACCAGCTAGATGGCAATGTATTGCAGAGCTGCAGCAATATGTTCTCCGGGGTCTAAATGTGCTCTGAATCAGCGTCCATCATATGGTGCTGTTTCTCCCATAGCCAAGATTCACTGGTCCGGGAATCAAGGGGTAGAAAAGGGAGTGGCACCACTCACTATTATCCCTAGTGACCCACTAGCAAAATTTTTGCTTCCAGTTTCTGAAACCTTATGCTACACTGGTCTACTGGTCTTAGTTCCAACAGGAACAATTCTCCCACCAAGAGAGAGCAATGATTCAATTGAACTGGATCTTAAGACTGCCACCCAGTCACTTCAGACTCCTTATACCTCTGAAACAACAGGCAAAGAAGGGAATTACTGTGCTGGTTGGTGATTGATCCTGTCTACCAAGGGGAAATTGGACTGCTACTTCACGATGAAGGTAAGGAGGAATATGCCTGGAATACAGGAGTCCCCTGAGTGCATCTCTTAGTATTGTCATGCCTGTGATTAATGTCGATGGAAAACTACAACAGCCCAATCCAGGCAGGACTACTAATGGCCCAGTCCCTGCAGGAATGAAGGTTTGGTTCACTCTACCAGATAAAGAACCACAACCAGCTGAGTGAGGTGCTTGCTGAAGGCAAAGGACATACAGAATGGGTAGTGGAAAAAGGTAGTTATAAATATCAGCTATGATCACATGATCACTTACAGAAATGAAGACTATAATTATCATAAGTACTTCTCCTTTTTTAAATTTATTTTTTATTTTTAAATTAATTATTATTAATAGAAATGGGGTATCACCATTTTTGCCCAGGCTGGTCTCAGATATACTCTCCTTGTTTTGTAATGAATATGTATAAAATATCTTTGTTTTCTTTCCTCTCTTATTTCCTGTCTTGTAACATAAAATGTATTGACTCTATATCATAGTATTTAACTATTTTACATTTTACGTCATAGTGTTTAAGTTATGAGATATTGAGAAGAACAAACATCATTTAAGGACTTTGCCTTCTCTTCTGGGGAAGAGGTAGTGCATTTTCAGTTGTATGTGGAATGATTGTATCATGTCGGGTGGAATTATGACCTTGTCATTGTTTTTATTTGGAGAATAAGAATGGTTTCAGAAGATACATGTGGGTGCCAAGTTGACAAGGGGTGGACTTGTGACAATTAATTTTATGTGCCAGCTTGACTGGGCCATGGAATGCCAAAATATTTGGTTAAATATTATTCTGGATATACCTGTGAAGGTGTTTCTGGATGAGATTAGCCTTTGAATTGGTAAACTAAGTAATGCAGATTGTCCTCCCTAGGGTGAGTGGGGCTCATCCAATCCTATGAAGGGCTGACTAGAGTAAAAGGCCAAGTAAATGGAAATTTACACTCTGTCTTTGAGCTAAGACGTCATTCTTCTGGTTTTGGACTCAGAATCAGAATAAAACTTACACCATTGGATCTCCTGGTTCTAAGGCTTTCAGACTCAGGCTACAGTCCAGTATATACAAGAGAGTCTTAAAAAGTTTATGAAAAAATGCATACTATGAAAAAAACTATGCATGGATTAAAAAAATTTTGGCCCCAAAATAAATTCTTACTAACTTTATTATAACATGTCTGGACAGGATCTAGTTTGAGACACTAAGAAGGGTAAGAAATCCGTTTGAAAAGAGCCCCTTGCAGGCCGGGCGCGGTGGCTCAAGCCTGTAATCCCAGCACTTTGGGAGGCCGAGACGGGCGGATCACGAGGTCAGGAGATCGAGACCATCCTGGCTAACACGGTGAAACCCCATCTCTACTAAAAAATACAAAAAACTAGCCGGGCAAAGTGGCGGGCGCCTGTGGTCCCAGCTACTCGGGAGGCTGAGGCAGGAGAATGGCGTAAACCCGGGAGGCGGAGCTTGCAGTGAGCTGAGATCCGGCCACTGCACTCCAGCCTCGGCGACAGAGCCAGACTCAGTCTCAAAAAAAAAAAAAAAAAAAAAAAAAAAAAAAAAAAAAAAAAAAAGAAAAGAGCCCCTTGCTCTGTGGCTGGGGAGTGCTGGAGGTTAGCTTCCTCTAAGCCACTGAGCTATCAAGTCACTGCAGACAGCCTTGTCTGTGGAGACTTCCCATGCCAAGCAGGCCAGCCCCATCAGAGAGAATGGCAGAAAGCTCGTGTGTGTCCTGGGGAGATGGTCAGAGGGAGCCACCTTCCAGCTGAACCCCAATAAGTACTTGTAGCTCATGGTGTAAATGCCCTCCAGAGGTTGCAGCTGTCTACCCAAGGGTCCCGGCCAGCCCCTGTGCAAACTCCTTTGGAGGGGTTGGGGGAGGACACAGATGGGGGCGTAGGAGGTTTGTGGCCCTGACTCAGCTTCCTGGTTGCATCCTAGTCTAGTATGGATGTTTGAAGTCACGTGGACATGGCCTCCCCTTTGAGGCTGGTGAGGGCATTTGAGGGCAGTTGTGTGCTCCTGGCCTGGGGCTGTGCCTTTGTGGCCGTGTGCGCCGTGTGTGTGTGTGTGTGTGTGTGTGTGTGTGTGTGTGTGTGTGTGTGCGCGCGCGCGCGCGCGTTGGCAGGGGAGGGAGGGAGGTGCCCTAGTTGTGCACTGTGCTCTGCAGCCCAGCGCTCTGCGGAGGCTTCTGCGATGCAGCAGCGTGTCTTACACGGAGGGAACTGTCCTTCCCCTGCCACGTTCAGGCAGGTGGGCAGGCTTTTTTGGTTATTCTGAGGGGCGGTGGGGAAGGGCAGCTGCACCCCACCCAGGGATCCAGAGCTGCTGGTCAGGAGCTGGAGAGGGGCCCAGTTGACCTGGGTCTGTTTGCATTTGGGCTTCCTCTGAGTGGGGGGTGGTGGAAAAGGCTGGCGTTCCCCTTGGAGATGCACCTTCCCCAGTGATTGTGTTTGCAGGGTGAGTCTGATCCTCTGTGCCACAATGATCAAGGACAAGGAATATTTTCCAATTAACTTCCTGGTTCTTGTGAGTGTGGCTTATGACCTTTGTGGCCTGTTGATTATAAGGCACACCCTGACATTAGAAATGATAAGATGAGAGAGTGCGCCTTAGCATCAGTGAGATAGAGTGTCACCATCTGACGCTCTGGGACTGGGCAGAGCCCAAGTCCTCTTCCCTGGAGTGCTTGGCCACCACCTTGCCGTGCAGGGGGCTCCCTGCCTCCCTTCCCTGCACTCTCACGGTTCCTTCTTTCCAAATTCCATCCGCACAGCTTCCAACCTCAACCTTTTCCGCCTTCTGCAGAAGCAGATGTTCCCACAAGGAACACGGGAGGTGACCAGGATGGGTCTCCAGCATAAGGCCGAGCCTTCTGGCCTCGGGTTGACTCCAGGTGGCACTGTCAACTGGAGGCCACGAGAGCTGCCTTGGACGTGCGGGGCAGGCGTGCAGCGGCCACTCACTCATGGAGCACTGCTGCAGCCGGCAAGTCTGCCACTGCTCATCCTCTCAGTCTTGCTCCCAGCTGCGCCTTGTCCTTACATGTTTTAGATGTACGGCTTTTGTATGTGTGTGGTTTGTAAATATTTTGTCCCAGTCCATAGCTTATCTTTTACATCCTCTTAAGGAGTGTTTTGCAGAGAAAAGGATTTTTTCTTTTTAATTTTGGTGAAGTCTGATTTATCAATTTTTTTTCTTTTTAAGGATCTGCTTTTGTTGTCATGGTTAAGAATTCCTCAATGACTCCCAGTCCCAAAGATTTTCTCCTTTTCCTTTTCTTTTCTCTTTTCTTTTCTTTTCTTCCTCCCTCCCTCCTTCCCTCCCTCCCTTTCTTCCTTCCTTCTTTTCTCTCTTTTCTTTCTTTTTCTTCCTTCCTTCTTTCTTTTCTCTCTTTTCTTTCTTTCTTTCTTTCTTTTTTTTTTTGTTTAGATGGAGTTTCGCTCTTGTTGCCCAGGCTGGAGTGCAATGGCGCGACCTCAGCTCCCTGCAACCTCTCCCTCCTGGGTTCAAGCAATTCTCCTGCCTCAGCCTCCCAAGTAACTGGGATTACAGGTGTGTGCCACCACACCTGGCTAATTTTGTATTTTTTAGTAGAGACAGGGTTTCTCCATCTTGGTCAGGCTAGTCTCAAACTCCCAACCTCAGGTGATCTGCCCACCTCGGCCTCCCAAAGTGCTGGGATTACAGGCGTGAGCCACCGTGCCTGGCCTTCTTCTACATTTTCTTATGATCGTAGCTCACTGTAGCCTCAAACTCCCAGGCTCAAGCGATCCTCACTCCTCAGCCTCCTGAGTAGCTGGGAGTACAGATGTGTGGCACCATGCTCGGCTAATTTTTAAAGTTTTTTGCAGAGATGGAGGTCTCACTATATTGCCCAGGCTGGTCTCAAACTCCTGGCCTCAGGCAATCCTCCCACCTCAGCCTCTCAAGCAGCTGAGAATACAGGTGTGTGCCACCATACCCAGCCTGTGTTTTTTTTTTTAGACTTTATTTTTTAGAGCAGTATTAGGTTCATAGCAAAATTGAGCAGATGATAGAGTTCCCACACACCCCCGACACCCCACAATACACATGCACAGCCTCCCCCATTATTTATTTATTTATTTTTTTTTTTGAGACGGAGTCTCGCTCTGTCACCCAGGCTGGAGTGCTGTGGCCGGATCTCAGCTCACTGCAAGCTCCGCCTCCCGGGTTCACGCCATTCTCCTGCCTCAGCCTCCTGAGTAGCTGGGACTACAGGCGCCCGCCACCTCACCCGGCTAGTTTTTTTGTATTTTTTAGTAGAGACGGGGTTTCACCGTGTTAGCCAGGATGGTCTCGATCTCCTGACCTCGTGATCCGCCCGTCTCGGCCTCCCAAAGTGCTGGGATTACAGGCTTGAGCCACCGCGCCCGGCCGCCCCCATTATTAACACCCTTCATCCCAAGTAGTGCATTTGTTATAATAATGACCCTACATGGCCACATCATGATCACCCAAAGTCCGCAGTTTACATGGGGGTCCCTCTTGGTGTGGCACGCTCTGTGGGTTTTTTTTTTTTAATTTTTTGAGGTGGGGTCTCACTCTGTCACCCAGGCTGGAGTGCAGTGGTGCAATATCGGCTCACTGCAACCTCTGCCTCCCGGGTTCAAGCGATTCTCCCGCCTCAGCCTCTGGAGTAGCTGGGATTGAAGGTGCCTGCCACCACACCTGGCTAATTTTTCTATTTTTAGTAGAGACAGGGTTTTGCCATATTGACCAGGCTGGTCTTGAACTCCTGACCTCAGGTGATCCGCACACCTTGGCCTCCCAAAGTGCTGCGATTACAGGCGTGAGTCACCGCGCCCGCCTGCAGGTTTTGATAAATGAATATCCGCTGTGCATCCACTGTTATAGCATCACACACAGCAGTTTCACTGCCCCAAGAGGGCCCTGTGCTCCATTCATTCATCCCTTCCTTCTAATCACCACTGATTCTTTTCCCATCTCCTTGGTGCTGCCTGTTCCAGAATGTGGTGCAGTGGGAATCCTACAGTATACAGCCTTTTCAGCTGGCTTCTTTCACTTAGCAGCATGTTGTTACTTTCTCATGTCTTTTCATAGCATGACAGTGCATTTCTGTTTAGTGCTGAGTGGATGGACTGTCTGGATAGACTATGGTTATCCACTCACCTACTGAAGGGCATTTTGGTTGCTTCCCACCTGTGGCAGTTACAAATAAAACTGCTTTAAATTAAAAAAAAAAAAAAAAAAAAGAAAGACAAAAAATAAGAGTCTCTTTCAGAGCAACATGAATTCTGCTAAAAGTGAAGAAAAAACAAACATCAAATTCATGGTGAAGCTTGGGTAGAAGAATGGTGAAATCACTGATGCTTTATAAAAAGTTTATGGGAACAATACCCCAAATAAATCAGAAGTTTGCAAATGGAAAACTCATTTTAAGATGGGACAAGATGATGCTGAAGATGAAGCCTCTGGCAGCAAACCATCCACATCAATTTTTGAGGACAAAATTCATCTTGTTCATGCCCTAATTGAAGAGAACCAATATGCACAATAGCCAATACCACAGACATCTCAATTGATTCAGCTTTCACAATTCTGACTGACAAATGGAAGGTGAGCAAACTTTCCACTCAATAGGTGCCAAATTGTTGCACCCAGATCAGCTGCAGACAACAGCAGAACTGTCAATGGAAATTTTAAACCAGGGCAATCAATATCCTGAAGCATTTCTTTGAAGAATTGCAACAAGAGATGAAACATGGCTTTACCAGTAAAATCCTAAAGACAAAGCACAATAAAAGCAATGTCTTTACTTATAATACCTGATCCAAAGAAAAAAGAGCAATGTCTACCAAGTAGTGGAAGTAGTTCAGTCAATGCAAAAGTGAACTAGTTAAGAGCAGAGGTCATGGCAACAGTTTTTGGGATGCTCAAGGCATTTTGCTTGTTGACCTTCTGGAGGGTGAAAGAATGATAACATCTGCTTATGAGAGTGTTTTGAGAAAATTAGCCAAAACTTTAGCAGAAAAATGCCTGGGAAAGCTTCACCAGGGAGTCTTTCTCCACCACAATGCTCCTGCTCCTTCTTCCCATCAATCAAGGGCAATTTTGGGAGAGTTTTGATGAGAATCATTGGGCATCCACCTTACAGTCCTGATTTGACTGCTTCTGACTTCTTTTTGCTTCCTAATCTTAAAACATCTGTAATGGGCACCTATTTTTCTTCAGTTAATAATGTAAAAAAGACTGCATTGACATGGTTGGATTTCCAGGACGCTTTGTACTTTAGAAATGAACTAAATGGCTGGTATAATTACTTACAAAAGTGTCTTTAACTTCATGAAACTTATATTGAGAAATATGGTTTATGTTTTTTATTTTTGTCTTTTAATTCCATTTTTAAAAACAAACTTGTTGAAGTTCCCTTGTATAGTATCTCTTATTGGTTCTGTTTCTCTGGAGAACCCAGAAACTTTAGCATGTTCTTTAAAGACATAAAGCTAACTACTACAATAATTATTTTTTCTTTTCTTTTTCTTTTTTTGAGATGGTAGTTCTCAGTCTGTCACCCAGGCTGGAGTGCAGTGGTGCAATCTCGGCTCACTGCAGTCTTTGCCTCCCAGATTCAAGTGATTCTCCTGTCTCAGCCTCCCGAGTAGCTGTGACTACAGGCACTCGCCACCACACCCAGCAAAATTTTGTATTTTTAATAGAGACAGGGTTTCACCATGTTGGCCAGGCTGGTCTCAAACTCCTGATATAAGGTGATCCACCTGCCTTAGCCTCCCAAAGTGCTGGGATTACAGGTGTGAGCCACCGTGCCCAGCTCTTATTTCTTTTCATGGCAGAAGCACTGAGTACTATTAGAATAATTAATCACATAAAATACTCTTTTTTTTTGAGACGGAGTTTTGCTTTGTTGCCCAGGCTGGAGTGCAGTGGCACCATCTCAGCTCACTGCAATCTCTGCCTCCCAGGTTCACACCATTTTCCTGCCTTGTAGCAGGAAGAGCCACAGACAAAACCCCTCAGACACCAAGTTAAAGAAGGAAGGGGTTTATTTGGCCGGCAGCATCGGCAAGACTCCTGTCTCAAGAGCTGAGCTCCCTGAGTGAGCAATTCCTGTCCCTTTTAAGGGCTCACAACTCTAAGGGGGTCCACGTGAGAGGGTTGTGATCGATTGAGCAAGCAGCGGGTACGTGACTGGGGGCGGCATACACTGGTAATTAGAAAGGAACTGAACAGGACAGGGATCTTCACAGTGCCTTTTTTATGCAAATAAGCTATTAGGTCAGGGGTCATTCTTTAACTACCAGGCCCAGGGTGTGGCGCCGGGCTGTCTGACTGTGGATTTCATTTCTGCCTTTTGGTTTTTACTTATTCTTTCTTTGGAGGCAGAAATTGGGCATAAGACAATACGAGGGGGTGGTCTCCTCCCTTAACCTCAGCCTTGCAAGTAGCTGGGACTACAGGTGCCCGCCACCACAGCCGGCTAATTTTTTGTATTTTTAGTAGAGATGGGGTTTCATCGTGTTAGCCAGGATGGTCTCAATCTCCTGACCTTGTGATCTGCCCACCTTGACCTCCCAAAGTGCTGGAATTACAGGTATGAGCCACCGTGCCCGGCTCCACATAAAATACTCTTTAAAGCAGACCACTTATACAAATATTTTTTAAATAAAGAAGGAAGCTTCTAATAAAAATGGCAGATTGACTTACCTCTTGTGCTAAAGATCCCACTAAAATACTAAAGGGTGGGTATGGAAGGTATGACTCTACTGGGGGAAAGGGAATGTGTTGGGAGAAAAGCTGAGTGTTGGGAGAGAAGCCGAGGCAGGGCTTGCATGTCTGACAAAATGTAAAAGAGTCTTGGAACATGTCCATGCTTCCACTCAAATGGAGTAGGCACGTTCCCAAGACCAGTCCTGTCAAGCAATTCAAACCAAGTCAAAATCAGGTCCAGGGTCTAAAACCCCTTGTGGCCTTTGGAACACCAAGCTCTGTGCTAAAGGGTGGAAGGCTACCCTGATGCACCGTAATCTAAGCCTAGGGCATAAAACCCCTTGTGGCTTGGATAGAATCCAGGGCTAGTGGCTCTGGAATGTGTCCAGACTTTCTGGCTCCTTGCTTCTTGCTCTCCCAGGGTTGGTTGTGTCTTGAGTTAAAAGAACCTGCTCTCCACTATCTCAAGTAGCAGAGCAGATGCTAAACCATCACAGCTGTAAATCATATGCTTAATGCAACACTTCCTTTCAACCCCCACATTCTCACCACCTGTTTCTTTGTTTGATCACCAATAAATAGTCTGGGCTTCCAGAGTTTGGGGCCTTCATTCTTAGCGATGGCCCCCTGGACCCACTTTCTCTCTCAAACTGTCTTTTCTCATTCCTTTGACTCCGCTAGACTTCGTCACCCCCATGACCTGGTGTTGGGTCTGATCATCCCAACAGAATGGAAGAAGAGATGCCAGCAGATGAATCACTTCAACACATTTTAGGAAAATGGAGAGGCAGTGAGGGAGTCATGATGATACAGTGAAGGGGAATTGTTTAATTATGAAGTAAGTGAGTGAGAAGCCTCAGGTAGGATGCCTCCACTGGGGATGGGGAGGCCTCTTTCACTGGCAAAGAAGATCCACCAGAATGTAGGGGTTCAATGTTCCCAGCTTCATCAGGATCTTCCCATATGTCCCCATTCCAAAGAACAGAATCCCATTCTTTCCCAATCAATGCCCTCACTTTAACAGCAGACCCTGTGAGGATAAGACTTAAAATTGTTTTGTAATTCAGCCATTCCCTGAGCTCATCATTTAACCACTTTGGTGACAATAGGAGTAACCAGCTAACCTCTTTGTGGAGGCTAAAGTAACTCTATCATGGATGCTAATCTGCCACGTCGACTTCTGATTAACCCCGGTTCCAGGAATGCCGCTATGATTTTGATTTTATCTATACTTTATTTTCCTTTTTTTTTTTTTTTTTTTTTTTTGATGGAATCTTGCTTTGTCACCCAGGCTGAAGTGCAGTGGCATGATCTTGGCTCACTGCAACCTCTGCCTTCCAGGTTCAAGTGATTCTCCTGCCTCAGCCTCTGAAGCAACTGGGATTGCAGGCATGCACCACCATGCCCAGCTAATTTTTTGTATTTTTTTTTTTTTTAAGTAGAGACGGGGTTTAACCATGTTGGCCAGGCTGGTCTTGAACTCCTGATCTCGGGTGATCTGCCCGCCTCAGCTTCCCAAAGTGCTAGGATTACAGGCATGAGCCACCTTGCCCAGACTACTTTATCTATACTGTTACTCTAAAGTCTATTTTCAGATCAAAACAACCCTGACCATAAGTCTTGCCCTTAAGCAGACTCATATAGCATTCTTGCCTTTCCCTGAGGGGTGAACTTCAATTGGCCTACACATTCCTTCCCTATGGTTTATAAGCCTTGGGGCTTGGAAGCAATGGCACAGAAATCCACAGAAGCCACCTGAGACTATGCTTCTGTTCGGATTTCCCTTTTAAATGTTTCTCTCTGAGAAACTGGATTTGTCAATCTCTCTCTCTTTTTTTTTTTTTTTTTTTTTTTTTTTTTTTGGCTTCTCAGCTTTCTGCTTGGTCTTTGATGGTAGGTTTGCATAGACTTGCTCACCATGGGACATTCATTATATTTGTCAGTTTTCTAAAAATGTTTGAAAGTATCATGTGCACAGTCACTCAGCTCCTTGTTTCTTGTAAGTGGTTAATGAGGAGTTACTTTGATAGAGATATTTTGCTTACCCCTATTGCTAGAGCACACAATGGATTATCAGTGTTCTCTTTATCATGGGAAGTTGAGTTATTAGCATCTTTAAATCTAATCAGATTAGAGATCCAATTCCAGAAAACTCAGAATCATCCAGAAAATTTGTCCTGATTGGCACAGTGGCTCATGTCTGTAACCCCAGCACTTTGGGAGGCTGAGGAAGGAATCTCTCTTGAGGCCAGAAGTTTGAAACCAGCCTGGGCGACATAGTGAGACCCTCGTCTCTACAAAAAATAAAAAATTAGCCAGGGCACACATTTGTAGTCCCAGCGACTTGGGAGGCTGAGGTGGGAGGATAGCTTGAGCCCAGGAGTTTGACGCTGCAGTGAACTACGATCACGCCACCACTCCAGCTTGGGTGACAGAGCAAGACTGTGTCTCTTAAAAAAGGAAGAAAGAAAGAAAGAAAATTCATTCTTAACATTTTGTTAATCCAGAAGCACTTTTGGTACCAAAAGCCTCTCTTAGCTTGAGTTCTTTAGAGAAACAGAACCAGTATGAGATATATATATATAGTCATGCCTTATTTAATGACAGAGATATGTTCTGAGAAATGCATTGTTGGAGAAATTCATTGTGCAAACATCATAGAGTGCCCTTATACAAACCTAGATGGCATAGCCTACTATACTCCTAATATAAAGAGTATAGCCTATTGCACCTAGGCTACAAACATTTACAGCATTTTGTCAACTGAAAAATGAAGAGTTCATAAATCTGAAAAGTAGAGCCTTACTTCTCACAAAGGGCTGCAGACTGCAGGATGACCATTCTGACGCTGGGAAGCATAGCCTCCAAACAGAATCCAGAAACAGACACCTCGAGGGACGGACAAAGGGAACAGAAATTTATGCTGAGTAGGGTGGCCAAATAGATGTACTCAATAAGCTATAGGAAGAGTGATGAATAGTTATAAAAGGTGAAAAATGTGCATGCGCAATTGAGCTTCATGCTTTTCCATGGGACCCACGTTAAAAAAAATGGCAGGGTTACTATAACCCAAGCGTGGAGTTTTCAACCCTCTCACATCAAAAGCTGAAGCAGAGGACATGAAAACTCTCACTGTGCATTCTCCATAGAATGTCCAGAGCCACTTTCTGGTCAGCGGTCTTGTATCAGGCAAAGAAGCAAGGGAAGCATCAGGTCATTTGTTGATATGTGTCTGATCCTTCCTTCCTTCCTTCCTTCCTTCCTTCCTTCCTTCCTTCCTTCCTTCCTTCCTTCCTTCCTTCCTTCCTTCCTTCCTTTTCTTCCTCCCTCCCTCCCTCCCTCTCTCCCTCCCTCCCTTCCTCTTCTTCTTCATCTTTCTTCTTTCTTCTTTTTTTCTTTTTTCTTTTTGAGACAGAGTCTGGCTCTGTCACACAGTCTGGAGTGCAGTGGTGTGCTCATAGCTCACTACAGCCTCAAACTCTTAGGCTTAAGTGGTCCTATGACTTCAGTTTCCTGAGTAGTTGGGACTACAGGTGTGTGCCACCATGCATGGCTAATTAAAATTTTTTTTTTTTTTTTTTTTTTTTTTGTGGGAGTAGATGCTGGGTCTTGCTATGTTGCCTACACTGGTCTCGAACTTATGGCCCCAAGTGATCCTCCCACCTCAGCCTCCCAAACTACTGGGATTACAGGCATGAACCATAGTGCCTGGCCCTGAGAACTCAGTTTTGCAGGCTACTTTGGGGTCCCCTTGGCCAAGAGATGGTCCTTTCAGTCATTTGGAGGGCTTATAATTTTATTTTTAATTTGCAATGTTTTTGTACTGAATACTGTAGGCACTTGTAACACAATTGTAATGGTAAGTATGTGTGTATCTGAACATAGAAAAGGTACAGTAAAAATACAGTATGAAAGATAAAACACACCTGGTTGAGGTGGCTTACTCCTGTCATCCCAGGCCTTCAGGAGGCTGAGGTGGGAGAACAGCTTGAAGCCAGGAGTTTGAGACCAGCCTGGGCAACATAAGGAGACCCCATCTCTACAAAAAATAATAATACTAAAAAATGGTAAAAAGTGATACATCTGTATAGGACAGTTACCCTGAATGGAGCTTGCAGGAGTGGAAGTTGCTTTGGGTGAGTCAGTAAGTAGCAAGTGAATGTGAAGGCCTAGAACATAACTGAATAGTACAGTAAACCTTATAAACACTGTACACTTAGGCTACACAAAATTTATAAAAAGTATTTTTCTTTAATAATAAATTAGTATACATAGGCTACTGTAACTTTTTTATTTTATGCACTTCTAATTTCTTTCAACTTTTTGACTCTTTTGTAATAATAGCTTAAAACACAAACATTGTACAGCTGTACAAAAATATGTTCTTTCTTTATATCCTTGTCCTATTCTTTTTTAACTTTTAGATTTTTTTCTTTTTAAGCTTGTTTTTTTTTTTTTTTTTTTAATCCAAGATACAAACACATTAGCCTAGGGTCAAGATCATCAATATCACTGTCTTCTACCACCACGTCTTATCCCACTCAGGGGCAATAACATGTATAGAGCTGTCGTCTCCTATAATAACAATGCCTTCTTCTGAAATACCTCCTGAAGGACCTGCCTAAGGCTGTTTTACAGTTAACTTAAAAAAATATATAACTAAAAGGAGTATACTTTAAAACAACAATAAAAGTCTGGGCGAGGTGGCTCACGCCTGTAAATCCCAGCACTTTGGGAGGCTGAGGCAGGCGGATCACCTGAGGTCAGGAGTTCGAGACCAGCCTGACCAATATGGTGAAACCCTGTCTCTACTAAAAATACAAAAGTTAGTCGGGTGTGGTGGTGGGCGCCTATAGTTGCAGCTACTCAGGAGGCTGAGGCACCAGAATTGCTTGAACCCAGGAGGCAAAGGTTGTGCTTAGGGAGGCTGAGACAGGAGGATTGCTTGAGACCGGGAGTGCAGGACCAGCCTGGGCAAGGCAGTGAGAACTTGTCTCTAAGAAAAAAAAAAAAAAAAAGAAACTAGCCAGGTCTGGTGGTGCATACCTATACTCCAGCTACTTTGGAGGCTGAGCGGCAGCAGAATCACTTGAGTCCAGGAGCTTGAAGTTACAATGAGTCATTGCACTCTAGCTTAGGCAGCAGAGTGAGATCCTGTCTCTAAAAAAAAGTAAAGAAAAAAAATGAAATTGGTTCACACAATCATGTAATTATGAGGGCCGAGAAGTTCCAAGATTTGCAGTCAGAAAACTAGAGAACAGGGAAAGCTGATGGTGTAAGTTCTAGTTCAAGTCCAAGTCCAAAGGCAGGAGAATACTGATGTTCCAGCATGAAGATAGGCAGAGAGTAAATTCTCCTTCATTTAACCTTTTGTTTGATTCATGTCTTCGGTGGATTGGATGAGCCTCACCCACATCAGAGAGGGCAATCTGCTTTACTCAGTCTACTGATTCAAATGTGAATCTCACCCAGAAACAATCTCATAGACCCACTGAGAATAATGTTTAATCAATAACTGCACACCCCATGGCCCAGTCAAGTTCACAGATAAAGTTAACCATTATAGTTTATTTTTCCTGATTTGCCAACTTTGCAAACTAACAGTTAACATTTCCAGAGGAAGATGAGGAAATTAGCTCTCTCTTTTTTTTTGTTGAGACAGAGTCTTGCTCTGTCGCCCAGGCTGGAGTGCAATGGCATGATCTCAGCTTGCTGCAACCTCTGCCTCCCTGGTTCAAGTCATTCTCCTGCCTCAGCCTCCCGAGTAGCTGGGACTACAGGCGCCTGCCACCACGCCCGACTAATGTTTTGTATTTTTAGTAGAGACAGGATTTCGCCATGTTGGCCAGGCTGGTCTCGAACTCCTGGCCTCAGGTGATCCACCCACCTTGACCTCCCAAAGTGCTGGGATTACAGGCATGAGTCAACATGCCTGGCCGAAATTAGCTCTCTTAAACTTTCTCCTGTCTTTACCCTGACCGCAAACCTTCAAAACAGTATATTACTATTTTTTACATTATTAAGATTTGCAATATTTATGTTCTGTTGTATAATAATAATTCTTATGCTTGTTTAGCATTGGTTCATATCTGAATGGATCCAATGCTCACTGCTAGTCCCTTCTTACCATTTTTGATTTCTCATACCCAATTTTTTAATATCATTTGATTCATCTCTTGCGTGGCTGCATGTTATCATCACCATGTTTTATTCACCATTGTGAATGTTTTCTGTTACCTTTTAAATGAGCAACACTTTGCCTGTTTATAAAATTACTGGGGTGTATTTTTTCCCATTTACTCAGAACTCTGTAAGCATTCCCCCTTGGCCTTTTAGCTCTGAGTGTTGCTGTGAGTAAGTCTGAGGCCTGATTTAAAAAAACTTTATAGGTGTTATGTTTTTCTCTACTTGGTTTTCTTTTTTCTTTCTTTCTTTTTTTTTTCTGAGACAGAGTCTCGCTCTGTCACCCAGGTTGGAGTGCAGTGGTGTGATCTTGGCTCACTGCAAGCTCCACCTCCTGGGTTCATGCCATTCTTCTGCCTCAGCCTCCCAAGTAGCTGTGACTACAGGCGCCCGCCACCACGCCCGGCTAATTTTTTGTATTTTTAGTAGAGACGGGGTTTCACCGTGTTAGCCAGGATGGTTTTGATCTCCTGACCTTGTGATCCACCTGCCTCGGCCTCCCAAAGTGCTGGGATTACAGGCATGGGCCACCGCGCCCGGCCTCTCTGCTTAGTTTTCTATGGCATTCTTCTTTTTTTTTTTTTTTTGTAGAGACAGTGTCTCATTATGTTGCTCAGGTTGGTCTTGAACTCCTGGTCTCAAACCATTTTCCTGCCTCAGTCTCCCAAAGTGCTGGGATTACAGGCGTGAGCCAGCGTTCTTTTTTTTTTTTCTTTAACTGTTGAACACTCTGTAATTATTAGATAAAATTAATAGTACTTTACAATTATATATATCACTTTACAGTTTACAAAGTTATTAAGTAGACATTTGTTTTGATGCCCCAACATAAAATTTAACTTCTTTTCCTCCCTTCTCCCCTCCATCAAAGAAAGACTAAGGAACATTTCATCAGAAAAGGTGATAAAAGTGCATCAATCTGTACAGAACTACAAAGAATAAAGGGGAGGAGGGTAGGACCCTGAAGAGGGCCACAGGGACTTCAGGAAGGAGAAAACCAGAGTGTTAAACGTGAGGAAAGCCCAGGGGTCACAGGGAGTTAGCCATCATAAGGGGCAGGTTGTATTCACTACATAAAAGGAGGGGAACACAGCATATGTTTCACATTCTAAAACAATATGACGAGATCATAACTGAAGAGCTGAAGTTGAATTTTGTGGTTTCTCAGAACACAAGTAGAAGATGACCACCAGCCATGGTTTCTGAATAAACTGGGTTCAAAGTGCATCTGGTTGTAGCAGAGGGCTTCCTTGGACTCTGATACTAGAAATTTAACAAAGGTAATTCGAGGAGCTGCGATTTTACATAGTGGTGGCATCCTAGGGGGCATCTATTGCATCAGTCAAGTTTAATATCTCACAATTGTGGAAAAGGAGTTTACGAGCAGGTAATACTTGGGCCATCTCTTGCAGATTCTTGCTGTAAGGACTGCAAGTTTCTCCAGAGAAAGCACTTGCCTGGGTATGACTCAGGGCCGGGCAAAAATTCACACTATGAGTCTGGTGGAGGGAAGGTGGAGAAGTATGCCCTGTCGGCCCACATTCCCATAATTCTCTAACCTCACATCTCTGTAGGGGTCCCTCTGAACAGGGTCCAGGTATCCCCATTCCTGTGAGTAAGGTGCACAGCCACATCCTCAAATGTCACAAACTGCTGGTACCTGACTGTCAGGAGCACAGCTGCCTGGTCTCCCGGGCTTTCCTCATGGGGAAGAGCAGGCACCTGGGGAACAGGTGGAGCCCTAGTGAGTCCCTGTTCCATGTCGGTGGCCTGTGCAAAGTGAGGCTCTGGAGTCAGACTCTTAAACTGGGTCTCCAAAAACTGAAATTGGACCCTTGGTGATCCTGCTGCTTCCTGGGCTGGTATTTTCTCCATCCCTGTTTTGGAGGACAATGACCATCGCAGCTCGCATCAGGACATGACCACTGGGTCCTGATGGCGAGGCCCGCCCTCGGTCCGTGGGGTGAACTGGAGCTGAAGAGAAATAGGCCCTCATACCCAAGCCTCTGCACACTCTTGGGGAAGGAAACCACTGTCCCATATTCTTTACATTATCCTTGTTATTTAGGATCTCCAGGATTGGCTTCAGTGTTCATGGTTCTTTGTCATTATTTTCCTGTAAGAGTGCCCTTTTATTTAAATATTTCAGTTCATTTATTTGACAGAAATTTTCTTCAACCATATATATATTTATAAGTATATATACTGGGGAGAGAAGCTATTTCTCTTACTGTCTCCTGTCTCTGAAGAGGAGGAAGTAAAAGTTGAAAAACAACAGGAATGATCAGTGGCAAGACCAGCCAGTGCCACTGATGACCAGGCCTGAGGTTAAAAGATTAACCCCCCACTGTAACCACACATGCTCTCAATCTATCACGACCCTTTCACGTGGAACCCCTTAGAGTTGTAAGCCCTTAAAAGGGCCAGGAACTCTGTCTTCGGGGAGCTCGGCTCTTAAGATGCTCCCGGCTGAATAAAAACCTAAAAAGCTCTTCCTTCTTTAATCCAGTGTCTGAGGAGTTTTGTCTGTGGCTTGTCCTGCTACAATAGAAATATATACAAATATATATAAAAAATATATATATATTAAAAAATATATATATATTTTGGTGGCGGGGACAGAGTCTCATTCTGTCACTCAGGCTGGAGTGCAGTGGCATGATCCTGGCTCACTGCAACTTCCACCTCCCAGGTTCAAGCCACTATCCTCTCTCAGCCTCTGGAGTAGCTGGGATTACAGGTTGTGCACCACCACACCCGGCTAATTTTTGTATTTTTAGTAGAGATGGGGTTTCACCATGTTGGCCAGGCTGATCTTGAACTCCTGACTTCAGGTGATCCGCCTGCTTTGGCCTCCCAAAGAGCTGGGATTACAGGCGTGAGCCACCGTGCCCATACTCAACCATATCTTTGAATACGTTCCCATTCTAGTTGTTATATTTCTTTTTTCAAAACACCAATCATGTATCTGTTGTATCTCCTTGATCCATTCTCATCAGCGTCTCTGCAATCACTTTTATCCCTTTGCACTTTTCCATTTTGTTTTGGGTGATTTTTTTCAAGACTGGCCTCCATGTACTATCTATGTTTTCATAGTATGTATTTGACTTCTTGCTGTTTCTATAATGAATTTTTCATTTTTATGGTGGCTTTCCTGTTATTTCCAATTTCTCAGTTAAGTTCTACCACATCACTTTTTTCTCTCTTTTTAAAAATATGCATCTGTTATTTTCCCTTGTATCTTTTTTTGAAAAAGTCCATGCTTTCTTTAACTTTTGCAAGTATAGAAAAAATATGTCTGACATCTTTCTTTTGCTTGCTGGAATAACTTTCTAAAAATAGACTTTATTTTTATAGGACAGTTTTAGATTTACAGAAAAATTGAGCATACAGTACAGATAATTCCCATACAGCTCCTACACAGTTTCCCCATTATTAATGTCTACATTAGGATGGAACATTTTTTACAATCATGGAAGTGATGTTGATACATTACTATTGACTAAAGTCCATACTTTATTCAGATTTCCTTAGTTTTTACCTAATGTCATTTTCCTATTCCAGGGCCTCCTCCAGAATATCATATTACCTTTAGTTTTCATGTCTGCTAGGCTCCTCTTGGCTGTTACAGTTTCTCAGACTTTCCTCGATTTTGATGACCTTGAAGTTTTGAGGAGTACTGGTAAGAGTATTATAGGATGCCCCCTACTGGAATTTGTCAGATGTTTTTCTCATGATTAGGGATCATGGCTTTTGGGGAGGAAGATCTCAGAGGTGAGTGCCATTCTCGTCACATTGTATTACCATGATTTTTTTTTTTTTTAGTTTTTATTTTTTGAAATGGAGTCTTACCCTGTTGCCCAGGCTGGAGTGCAACGGTGCGATCTTGGCTCACTGCAACCCCCGTCTCCCGGGTTCAAATGATTCTCCTGCGTAGCTGGGATTACAGGCGCCTGCCACCACACCCAGAAAATGTTTTTTGTATTTTTTTTTTTAAGTAGAGACGGGGTTTCACCATGTTAGCCAGGCTGGTATCCAACCCCTGACCTCACGATCCGCCCTCCTCAGCCTCCCAAAGTGCTGGGATTACAGGTGTGAGCCACCACAGCTGGCCATATTAGCATGATTTATGACTGTTGATGCTGACTTTGATCACCTGCCCAACGTAGTGTTTATTAGATTTCCCCGCTATAAATTTGCTCCCTGTCCCTTCCATACTGCACTCTCAGGAAGGAGGTCACTATAAGCAGTCCATGCTTAAGGAGTGGGGAGTTCTGTTCCCCATCCTTTACGATGGGACAGCTACATAATTTATTTGGAATTCTACAGAGGATGCTGGAGTAACTTTTTCTGAAGTGTTTTTTGATCATCTGTCTTTTGTTTGCTATTATTTTTCCCTTTTCATTGGGGAGGGGTTTTTGTTCATATGTATTAATTCAGATTTATTTGCTTATTCTGCAACTTAGCTCTCAAAAAAAAAAAAAAATAGCTCTCAAATAAAGAGGGAATTTTTTTAGAGGGAATTGGCAGTTCTGACTCAATCATGTTGTAGCTAACCAAGAACCAAGTTGACATTTCCTCTGCTCGATAACTTCTCTCTCCCTCTTTTTTGCATCCCCCTTCCTCCACGTCACTTTTGGAAAAGCACCTCAGCTCCCGGTGGCTGTCAGGGCTTATAGGTAGATTTCATTTAGATATTTGCTGTTTAATTACCTGTATTCAACTGACTCAGCAGCGGTAAAATTGGTTGTGTGGGCCCACTCTCCTCGCTTTGCCTCTCTCCATGCCATTTTCTCCAGTCTGGAAGGGGGAAAATGAAGGAGGCATCCACACTGGCCTGTCATCAGCCCGGCCTCCCCGCTGCTGTGCACACTGGGTTCTTGTTGAGGGGTGTTCTCTACTTCCATGACCCCCCCAAGCCCCTAGTTTTCACTGTGCCAGTAAAGGATTCTTAATTCTTAATTCCTTTACTAGGTCACCTGGAGCAGAGCAGGTATCTGCTCCAGGTGACCTCCCTTGTTTTGGTTCCAATTTTCACTACACTTGGCGGATATTTCTTATGGTCAATGATCTGGGCTGTAGCCATTTTCTATTTTCTTTTCTTTTTTCTTTTTTTTGAGACGGAGTCTTGCTCAGTCGCCCAGGCTGGAGTGCAGTGGTGCCATCTCGGCTCACTGCAAGCTCCGCCTCCCGGGTTCACGCCATTCTCCTGCCTCAGCCTCCCGGGTAGCCGGGACTTGAGGCGCCCGCCACCACGCCCGGCTAATTTTTTGCATTTTTAGTAGAGACGGGGTTTCACCGTGTTAACCGGGATGGTCTCGATTTCATGACCTCCTGATCAGCCTGCCTCCGCCTCCCAAAGTGCTGGGATTACAGGCGTGAGCCACCGCGCCCGGCCGCCATTTTCTATTTTCAGTGCAGATAAAATCTTCTTTTCTACTACTAATTTTACTGTTAATTTTGGTGTATTCAGGAGAGGAATGAGTAAACATGCCTTTACTGTACCATCTTTTATGGAAACTGCTTATCCTTAATCTCTGTCTTCTTCAGCTTTGCTGGTGTGACTTGCTCTTGATTTTTCTCCTATTGCTGTGCTGTTTCTCAGGCTCCTTTTCCAGCTCCTCCAGCTGCCTGTAAATTCTGATATTCCCCAGGAGTCTTTCACTGGCCCCTCTCCCCACCCACCCCACCCCTGTTCTATATCAAGCCCTCACTCTACTCTGGGGCCTACAGAGGCCAGGCAGATAATGTGATTAAGTGAAGTGAAATATCATTTATTTTTTCTTCTCACTATTGACCTTGGCAGAGTCATTTATTTTTTCATGTGGTGTCTTCAATAGAAGCTTTTTTCAGGAATATTCTTTTTTTTTGAGACGGAGTCTCGCTCTGTTGCCTAGGCTGGAGTGCAGTGGCATGATCTCAGCTCACTGCAAGCTCTTCCTCCTGGGTTCACGCCATTCTCCTGCCTCAGCCTCCCGAGTAGCTGGGACTATAGGTGCCCGCCACCTCGCCCGGCTAATTTTTTGTATTTTTTTTTTAGTAGGGAAGGGGTTTCACCAAAGCCAGGATGGTCTCGATCTCCTGACCTCATGATCCACATGCCTTGGCCTCCCAAAGTGCTGGGATTACAGGCGTGAGCCACCATGCCCAGCCAGGAATATTCTTTATTTCCATAAAGATATAGGTTTTCTCCAACTTTTTTTTTTTTAAGATGGAGTCTCACTCTGTCACTCAGGCTGGAGTGCAATGGCGCAATCTTGGCTCACTGCAACCTCTGCCTCCTGGGTTCAAGTGGTTCTCTTGCCTCAGCCTCCTGAGTAGCTGGGACTACAGGCGCCCGCCACCACACCCGGCTAATTTTTTGTATTTTTGGTGGAGACGGGGTTTCACAGTGTTAGCCAGGATGGTCTCCATCTCTTGACCTCGTGATCCACCCGCCTCAGCCTCCCAAAGTGCTGGAATCACAGGCGTGAGCCACGGCGCCCGACAGGTTCTCTCTAACTTTTAATCTTGCTTTTGGTTTTTCACTTTTGACAGATGCAGGCCATAAACATAATTCTCTTTACTCTTTTGCTACAAACAGTGATAAATAATAACTGTTGACCTCAGAGTCAGGGACAATAGGGAGTGGTGGAGAGTATGGAAAACCTTACAGAGTATGTGCCATGTAGAAGTGCACACTACATATTCTGTTTTCTTCAAAAGAAAATGGAAATATGGAGGGGTATGTGTGTATATAACTTTCCATTTTTAATGTTTTGGCAACTAATTATACTGTGTAGCAATAGTAAAGATGTGGAATCAACCTAGGTGCCCATCAACAGTGAATTGGATGAAGACAATGTGGTACATATGCACCATGGAATACCATGCAGTCATAAAAAAGAATGAAACCGTGATCTTTGCCGTAATGTGGACGCAGCTGGAGGCCATTATCCTAAGTGATTAACACAGAAACTGAAACCAAATATTGCATGTTCTTACTTATAAGTGGGAGGTAAGCATTGGGTAAACATGGATATAAAGATGGCAACAATAGACATTGGGATGTGTTAGGCCATTCTTTTTTTTTTTTTTTTTTTTTTTTTGAGACGGAGTGTTACTCTGTCACCCGGGCTGGAATGCAGTGGCGTGATCTCGGCTCACTGCAACCTTTGCCTCCTGGATTCAAGCGATTCTCTTGCCTCAGCCTCCCGAGTAGCTGGGATTACAGGTGCCCACCACCACGCCTGGCTAATTTTTGTATTTTTAGTAGAGATGGGATTTCACAATATTGGCCAGGCTGGTCTCGAACTCCTGATCTTAGGTGATCCATCTGCCTTGGCTTCTCAAAGTGTTGGGATTACAGGCACAAACCACTGCGCCTGGCCATGTTAGGCTATTCTTGCGTTGCTATGAAGTAATACCTGAGTCTGGAAAATTTATAATGAAAAGAGGTTTAATTGGCTCATGGCTCTACAGGCTGTACAGGCATGGTGCTGGTATTTGTCAGCTTCTGGGGAGGCCTTAGGGAGCTTTTACTCTTGGCAGAAGGTGAAGCAGGAGCAGGCATGTCACTTGACCAGGGCAGGAGCAAGAGAGTTAGAGTGGGAGGTGCCACACACTTTTAAAACACCAGATCTTGCGAGAACTCACTCATCACCAAAGCGATGGTGCTAAGACATTCATGAGGGATTCGCCGTCATGATCCAAACATCTCCCACCAGGCCCCACTTCCAATATTGGAGATTATAATTCAACGTGAGATTTGGTAGGGACATATATTCAAACTACATCAGGGGTCTACTAGAGAGGGGAGGGAGGCAGACAAGGGCTGAAAAACTACCTTTTGGGTACTATGGTCACTACCCCAGTGATGGAATCATTGTCCCCAAACCTCAGCATCATTCAGTATACCTATGTAACAAACCTGCACGTTTACCCCCTGAATCTAAAATAAAAATTGAAATTATTAAAAAAAAAGATAATTGCAAGTCACTTAAAAAAAATGCTGTGTGGGCCAATACTACATAAGGCAAACCAAATAGATTTGCTGGCCACGTTTGGCCATAGGCCACACATTTAGAGCCTCTGGTTTGATGTGTTTTATCTCAGTGGCCTGCCTTTCTGACGGCTTCACCTATGTGGTGGGAGGCTGAGGGTGGCGACTTGGGATTTGTATATCTCTGCTCTCCCTTGTGAAGGGGTGAGGTGGGATTATTAGTAATCTATTTGCACCAGGAGCCTCTTGGGAAAGAACTCGCCCAAAGAGAAGAAGGCACTTGGCATGATACGCTCAACTCAGTAACAGAAATCTCAGGGTCAGAGTTGACATATGGCTCTCCTGCACTGCACTGTAACTCTGGGAGGGCCAGGATTGTGTCCATTTTGTTTATACCGTATAGGGTAAGCACAGAGCCTGGCCTGACTGTAGATACTCAATGAGTATTGGCTGACTGATTGAAATCATATTACTACCCTGTGATGTCCCCTGATTTGATGTTCACCTCAACCCTGATGAATTCATGTTTGGATCCTGCAGGCCATATGTAAAAAATGCAGGAATTGTGTCACTGAAAACTCAGAAAGGCATTGGGAGCACTTTCACATTGCCTTGGTGCTCCCTAAAAAGAGTAACCAGAAAATAAAAGGAAGTGTTTTCCTCCTCTCCATTCCTTTCCTCACGCTACATTGCTGTGCAGTTTTAGTACCTGTGGGCTTCTCTGTAATGGCAGGGGCGTCCCACCAGGGGATGGCACTGCTGGGGTGTTCTGGTCCTCACCATATGGTGTGGAAGGTGCTGGGTGCTCCCAGACAGACGTGTTTATGAACATGGGGCTGGAGAGCCTAAGTGGGTGGAAGAAGAGAGCCAGAGAAACGTTAATAGGACCCCAGGTGCACCCACAGGCTGGAAAGATATGCATTATACTTGGAGTTTGTGGAAGAGGCCACTAGCTGCTCACCAAATCCTAATTCTCTCATGTTTCTGTGCACACACCCTGTGGTTAGGTGTGGCCTGTGGTTGGGTTCCAGCCAAGAGAATATGAGTAGAAGTTATGTGTGCCACATGTAGGCCTGGCCCATACAAACCTCCTACTGTGTGACTGTCAATGTTCTTTTCTCACCGTGACCCTGGGAGGAATGTGCTGAGGATTGCAGGGCCTTTGCTGTCCTCCTGGGTCTGTAAGGGGTGAGCCCCACTGACCATCCGGAACCATTTTGGACACTTTATGTGGGAACCATACACTTCCATGGCAGGCGCAGTGGCTCATGCCTGTAATCCCAGCTCTTTGGGAAGCGGAAGCAGGGATATTGCTGGAGCCCAGGAGATGGACACCAGCCTGGGCAACATAGCAAGACCCTGTCTGTATTAAGAAAAAACCCAAAAACCAAAAAACAACAAACACTTCCGTTATATTTGAGCCAAAATAGTTTTTAGATGTATTTGTTATTGAAGTGAGCCTGCCTAACTAGTCCAGGGACTCAGCACCTGCTACTGGGTGCATCTGCAACATGGGCGTTCAGGAATGGAAGCAGAGGCTCAGAGGCCACTGAAGATTTTGAGAATACTAGTCAGCTTTGGCAAGGCATAAGGTGAAGAGATGCCCTGAGCCAGCATAGCGTGCTTGGAAGGATTTTCAAAAGGGAAGGAAATAAGAATGCAGCTCGTAGAGCTTTCTAGGAATAGCAGCAGGAAATGCAGCTTCCCGTAAAGTGATCTTTAAGCCCTCTAACTTGGACACTGAATTCAAAAAAGACTGAAGCTCTTCCTAGAGAAAGAGTTGCAAAGTGTGTGACAAAGAAGCGGTCCAATCTATTTCTGAATAATGAAACTGCCCTACAATTTGGTGCTTAAAACAACATTCATTTTGAAGAATTATCTCTCACGGTTCTGGGTGCTCACAAGGCTGAGAGATGGTTCTCACTTAGAGCATCTTCTGCAGCTGCAGTCAGAAGGGGCTGGAGTCATCTTGAAAAGGTCTTCACTCAGATGTCTGGTGCTGAATTAATGCTGATTGACAGCTGCAACCTCAGTGGGGGCTCAACCAGAACCCCAGGACATGGTCTGGGCTTCTCCACTGCATGGCTTCTGGGTCCTAAGAGTGAACGTCCCAAGAGGACTGGACAGATGCAGGACTGACTGCTTGCTTGCTTTCTTTCTTTTTCTTTCTTTCTTTCTTTCTTTCTTTCTTTCTTTCTTTCTTTCTTTCTTTCTTTCTTTCTTTCTTTCTTTCTTTCTTTCTTTCTCTCTCTCTCTTTCTTCCTTCCTTCCTTCCTTCCTTCCTTTCCTTCCTTTCCTTCCTTTCCTTCCTTTCCTTTCTATCTTTCCTTTCTTCCTTCCTTCCTTCCTTCTGCCCTTCCTTCCTTCCTTCCCTCCTTTTTCTTTCTTTCTTTCTTCTTTCTTTCTTTTCTTTCTCTCTTTCTTTCTCTTTTCCTTGCTTTGCTTTTCCTTGCTTTGCTTTCTTTCCTTCTTCCTTCCTTCCTCCCTCCCTCTCTCTGTCTTTCTCTCTTTCTTGACAGAGTCTCGCTCTGTCGCCCAGGCTGAAGTGCAGCTGTGTGATCTCGGCTCACTGCAATCTGTGCCTCCTGGGTTCAAGCCATTCTCCTACCTCTGCCTACCGAGTAGCTGGGATTTCAGGCACCCACCACCGCACCCAGCTAATTTTTTATATTTTTGGTAGAGACAGGGTTTCACCATGTTGGCCAGGCTGGTCTTGAACTCCTGACCTCAGGTGATCCACCTGCCTCGGTCTCCCAAAGTGCTGGGATTACAGGCATGAACCACTGTGCCTGCCCAGGATTGCCTTTTCTTTTTTTCCTTTCCTTTCCTTTTCTTTTTTTCTTTCCTCCTCTTCTCTTCTCTGCCTTTTCTCTTCTCTTTTTACCTATCAAGCTAGGAAGTCTAAGGATTGCCTTTTCCAATCTAACTTTGGAAGTCAAACAGACTCCATTGTATTCTGTATTGGTTGCAGCAATCACAAATTCCCAAGCCACATTCAAGGGAAGAGGTGAGGTAGACTCCACCTCTCATTGGGAGGAGGGTCAAAGAATTTTGGGACATGTTTATTTTTTAAAAAACTTTTAGTTTAGGTTCAAGGGTACATGTGCAGGTTTGTTATATAGGTAAACTTGTGTCACGAGGGTTTGCTGTACAGATTATTTCATCACCGAGGTACTAGGCCTAGTACCCAATAGTTATTTTTTCTGCTGCTCTCCCTCCTCCCACCTCCACCCTCAAGTAGGCCCCAGTGTCTGTTGTCCCCCTCTTGGAGTCCGTGTGTTCTCTTCATTTAGCTCCCACTTCTATGTGGTATTTGATTTTCTGATCCTGTGTTAGTTTGCTAAGGATAATGGTCTCTAGCTCTATCCATTTTCCTGCAAAGGACATGATCTCATTCTTTTTTATGGCTACATCAATTTAGGTTGATTCTATGTCTTTGCTATTGTGAACAGTGCTGCAGTGAACATATGTGTGCTTGTCTCTTTATGGTAGAACTATTTATATTCCTCTGGGTATATACCCAGTAATGATTCCTGGGTTGAATGGTAGTTCTCTTTTATTTGAGACAGAATTTCCCTCTGTTGCCCGGGCTGGAGTGCAGTGGTGGGATCTTGGCTCACTGCAACTTCTGCCTCCCAGATTCTAAGAGATTCTCCTGCCTCAGCCTCGGGAGTAGCTGGGATTACAGGTGCGCATCACCACGCCCGGCTAATTTTGTATTTTCAGTAGAGATGGGGGTTTTGCCATGTTGGCCAGGCTGGTCTCGAACTCCTGACCTCAGGTGATCCACCCGCCTTGGCCCCCCAAAGTGCTGGGATTACAGGTGTGAGCCACTGCACCCAGCTGGTAGTTCTTGTTTTACCTCTTTGAAGAATTGCCACACTGCTTTCCACAATGGTTGAACTAATTTACACTCCTACCAATAGTGTATAAGTCTTCCCTTTTTTCTGCAAACCTGCCAGCTTCTGTTATTTTTTTGCCTTTTTTTTTTTTTGAGACAGAGTCTTGCTCTGTTGCCCCGGCTGGAGTGCAGTGGCGCAATCTCGGCTCACTGCAACCTCCGCCTCGTGGGTTCAAGTGACTCTCTTGCCTCAGCCTCCCGAGTAGCTGGGATTACAGGCCTTGCCACCACACCTGGCAATTTTTTTTTTTTTTTTTTAGTAGAGATGGGGTTTCACCATGTGGGCCAGGCTGATCTTAAACTCCTGGCCTCAAGTGATCCGCCTGCCTTGACCTCCCAAAGTGCTGGGATTACAGATGTGAGCCACTGTGCCTGGCATACTTTTTAATAATAGCCATCTGACTGGTGTGAGATGGTATCTTATTGTGGTTTTGATTTGCATTTCTCTAAAAATCAGTGATTTTGAGCTTTTTTTTCATGTCTTTGGCTGTTTGTATGTCTTCTTTTGAAAAGTGTCTGTTCATGTCCCTTTGCCCACTTTTTAATGGGGTTGAGTTTATTGCTTGTAAATTTAAGTTCCTTATAGATGTTGGATATCAAATGCATGGTTTGCAAAATTTTTCTCCCATTCTTTAGATTATGTGTTTACTCTAGTGATATTGTCTTTTGCTGTATAGAAGCTCTTAAGTTTAATTAGATCCCATTTGTCAATTTTTGCTTTTGTTGTGATTGCTTTTGGCATCTTTGTCATGAAAGTTTTGCCAGTTCATGTGTCCAGAATGGTATTGCCTAGGTTGTCTTCCAGGGTTTGTATAGTTTTGGGTTTTACATTTAAGTCTTTAATCCATCTTGCGTTGATTTTCATAAATGGTGTGAGGAAGGGGTCCAGTTTTAATCTTCTTCATATGGCTAGCTAGTTATCCCAGCATCATTTATTGAATAGGGAGTTATTTTCCCATTCTTATGTTTGTCAGCTGTGTCCAAGATCAAATGGTTGTAGGTTTGTGGCTTTTTTTCTGGACTCTCTATTCTGTTCCATTGGTGTGTGTATCTGTTTTTGTACCAGTACCATGCTGTTTTGGTTACTGTAGCCCTGTGTAGTATAATTTGAAGCTGGGTTTGTTCTTTTTGCTTAGAATTGCCTTGGCTATTTGGGCTAGTTTTTAGGTCCATATGAATTTTAAAATAGTTTGTTCTAATTCTGTGAAGAAAGTCATTGGTAGTTTGGTAGGAATAGCATTGAATCTGTAAATTGGTTTGGGTGGTATGGCCATTTTAACGATATTGATTCTTTCTATCCATAAGAATTGAATGATTTCCAATTTGTTTGTGTCATCTCTGATTTTTTTAGAGCAGTGTTTTATAATTCTCATTGAAGAGATCTTTCACCTTCCTGGTTAGTTGTATATATTCCTAGGTATTATGTTCTTTTTGTGGCAATTATGAATGGGATTGCATTCCTGATTTGGTTCTCAGCTGGGCTGTTGTTTTTGTATAGGAATGCTGGTGATTTTTGTATGTTGATTTTGTATCCTGAAACTTTGCTGAAGTTATTTATAAGCTTGAGGGGTTTTGGACTAAGACTAAGGGATTTTCTAGATATAGAATCATATCATCTGCAAACAGGGATAGTTTGACTTCCTCTCTTCCTATTTGGATGGCCTTTATTTCTTTCTCTTCCCTGATTGCTCTGGCCAGGACTTCCCATACTATGTTGAATAGGAGTGGTGAGAGATCATCCTTGTCTTGCGTCGGTTTTTAAGAGGAATGCTTCCAACTTTTGCCCACTCAATATAATGTTGGTTGTAGGTTTGTCATAGATGACTAATTATTTTGAGGTATGTTCCTTCAATACCTAGTTTACTGAGAGATTTTTTTAAACATGAGGTGATGTTGAATTCTATCAAAAGCCTTTTCTACATCTTTTGAGGTAATCGTGTGGTTTTTGTCTTTAGCTCTATTTATGTGATGAATCACATTTATTTATTTGTGTATGTTGAACCAACCTTGCATCCCGGGGATAAAGCCCACTTAATCATGGTGGATAAGCTTTTTGATGTGCTGCTGGATTCAGTTTGCAAGTATTTTGTTGAGGATTTTGCATTGATGTTCATCAAGGATATTGGCCTGAAGTTTTTCTTTTTTTCTTGTGTCTCTGTCAGGTTTTGGTATCAGGATGATGCTGATTGCATAGAATGAGTTAGGGAGGAGTCCCTCCTCCTCAGTTTTTTGAGTTAGTTTCAGTAGGAATGGTGCTAGCTTTTCTTCATACATCTGGTATGATTTGGCTATAAATCCATCTGGAACTGAGCTTTTTTGTAGTTGGTAGGCTATTTATTACTGATTCAATTTTGGAGCTCATTATTGGCCTGTTCAGGCAATCAGTTTCTTCCTGGTTTAGTCTTGGGAGGGTGTATGTGTCCAGGAATTTATTAATCTCTTCTAGGTTTTCTAGTTTGTGTGTATAGAGATGTTTGTAGTAGATTTTTGCTGGTTGTTTGTATATTTGTGGTGTCAGTGGTAACATCCCCTTTGTTATTTCTAATTGTGTTTATTTGAATCTTCTCTCTTTTCTTCTTTATTAGTAGCCTATCTATCTTACTAACTTTAAAACAAACAAACAAACAAAACCCTGCTGGATTTGTTGATCTTTGAATGGTTTTTTGTATCTCTATCTCCTTCAATTAAGCTCTGATTTTGGTTATTTCTTGTCCTCTGCTAGCTTTGGGGTTGGTTTGCTCTTGCTTCTCTAGTTCTTTTAGTTGTGATGCTAGGTTATTAATTTGAGATCTTTCTAACTTTCTGTTGTGGGCATTTAGTGTTATAAGCTTCTCTCTTAACACTGCCTTACCTGTGTGCCAGAGATTCTAGTATGTGGTATCTTTGTTCTCATTTGTTTTAAAGAACTTCTTAATATCTCCCTTAATTTTATTATTTATTTACCCAAAAGTCATTCAGGAGCAGGTTGTTTAATTCCATGGTTTTGAGTGATTTTTAAAAGTCTTCGTTTCTATTTTTATTGCATTGTGGTCTGAGAGTGCATTTGTTATGATTTCAGTTTTTTGCCATTTGCTGAGAATTGTTTTATGTCTGATTGTGTGGTCAATTTTAGAGTATGGGCTATATGGCAATGAGAAGAATGTATAGTCTGTTGTTTTTAGGTGGAGAGTTCTGTAGAGCTCTATCACATCCATTTGGTCCAATGCTGAGTTCAGGTCCTGAATATCTTTGTTAATTTCCTGCTTTGATGATCTGTCTAATATTGTCAGTGGAGTGTTGAAGCCTCCAACTATTATTGTGTGGGAGTCTGAGTCTCTTTGTAGGTCTCTAAGAACTTGCTTTATGAATCTGAGTGCTCCTGTTTTGGGTGCACTTATATTTAGGATAGTTATGTCTTCTGATTGAATTTAACACTTTACCATTATGTAATACTCTGGTCTTTTTGTTGTTGGTTTAAAGTATATTTTGTCTGAAATTATGATTGCAACCGCTGATTTTTTTTTTTCTGATTTCCATTTGCTTGATAGATTTTTCTCCATCCCTTTATTTCAAGCCTACATGTGTCATTGTGTGTGAGATGGATCTCTTGCAGACAGCATAAGATCTTGCTTTTTCATCCAGCTTGTCAGTTTTTGCCTTTTAAATGGGGGTATTTAGCCCGTTTACATTTAAGGTTAGTATTGATATGTGTGGATTTGATCCTGTGTTGTTAGCTGGTTATTATGCTGGTTTATTTGTGTGGTTGCTTTATAGTGTCTGTATACTTAAGTGTATTTTTGTATTGGCTGGTAATGGCCTTTCCTTTGCATATTTAGTGCTCCCTTCGGGACCTCTTGTAAGGCAGGTCTGGTGGTAACAAACTCGGCATTTGCTGATCTGAAAAGGATCTTATTTCTCCTTTGCTTAGTTTGGCTGGATATGAAATTCTTGGTTGAAGATTTTTTTCTTTAAGAATGTTGAATATAGGTCTCCAATCTCTCCTGGCTTGTAGGGTTTCTGCTGAGAGATCTGCTATTAGCTTGCTGGGGCTCCCTCTGTAGGTGACCTGCCCTTTATCTCCAGCTTCCTTTAACATTCTTTCATTTTGACCTTGGAAAATCTGATGATTATATGTCTTGGGGTTGATCTTCTTGTGCAGAATATTGCAGGGGTTCTCTGTATTTCCTGAATTTGACTGCTGACCTCTCTTGTGAGGTTGGGAAAGTTTTCATGGATAATATCCTGAAATATGTTTTCCAAGTTGTTTGCTTTCTCCCCATCCCTTTCTGGGATGCCAGTGATTTGTAGATTTTGCCTCTTTATATAATCCCATAATTCTCAGGAGTTTTGTCATTTCTTTTCATTCTTTTTTCTTTATTTTTGTCTGGCTATCTAATTTCAGAGTGCTAATTTTCAAGTTCTGTGATTCTTTCCTCAGCTTGGTCTATCCTGCTGTTAATACTTGTGATTGCATTGTGAAAGTCTTTTATTTTTTATTTTCTTTTTGAGATACTGTCTCACTCTGTTGCCCAGACTGGAGTGCAATGGCATGATCTTGGCTCACTGCAGCCTCTACCTCCCAGGTTCAAATGATTGTCATGTCTCAGCCACTTGAGTAGCTCGGATTACAGGTGTATGCCACCATGCCCAGCTAATTTTTGCATTTTTAGTAGAAAAAGGGTTTCACTATTTGGCCATGCTGGTCTTGAACTTCTGGCCTCAAGTGATCTACCTGTGTCAGCCTCCCAAAGTGCTGAGATTACAGGCATGAGCCACTGTGCCCGGCTGCATTGTATAATTCTTGTAGTGTGTTTTTCAGCTCTATCAGATCAGTTTGGTTCTCTTTTATACTGGTTATTTCATCTGTCAGGTCCTGCATCATTTTATTGTGATTCTTAGTTTCCTTGGACTGGGTTTTGCCATTCTCCTGAATCTCAACGATCTTCATTGCTCTCTGTATTCTGAATTCTATTTCTGTCATTTCAGCCAACTCAGCCTCATTAAGGACCCTTGTTGGAGAACTAGTGAGGTTGTTTGGAGGATGTAGGGCAGTCTGGCCATTTGAGTTGCTGGAGTTCTTGCATTGGTTCTTTCTCTTCTCTGTGTGTAGGTGCTCCTTTAACTGTTGGGCTGCCTCTGATTGAAGGGGCCAGGTAAGGGCATGGTGGTTGTGCTGGAATCCCAGGTCAGACAGCCTTTCCCAGTGAGCAGAAGTGAGGACCTCAACTTGTGTGGAGAAGAGTCTGGCCACCTTTCTGTGAAATGGGTGCTCTCTGCTGGAGGTCTGGACCAGCCCCTGGTCCTCTTGGACTCTCTACAGCTGGAGACAGCAAGGGCGAGGGCTGCAAGACAGCAAAAATGGCAACCTGCCCCTCGCACTGGGGGCTCTGTCCCAGGGAGTTGCCGAGCTGCTACTGGCTCCATAGCCCCGGTTCGGGCTGGAGACCCAGACTGGGAAGACCCAACCAGTGAGGAGATACAGAGCTTGGGGGCCCACATAACAAACAGTTTGACCACCTTTCCCTAGGGCTGCTGCAGTATGCTGGGAATCTGCTTCAGTCCCTAGTCACCTTGGATTTTCCAGCACCTGAAGCATCAATACTGAAGGCTGCAAAACAGCAAAGATGGCGGCCTGCCCTTCCCTCTGGGAGCTCCATCCCAGGAAGGTGAGGACCTTTGACCTGAACACACCAGCAGGAGGTGGCTGGAGACCCCATTTGGGATATTCTACTCAGTGAGGAGGAATGGGATTGGGGAACTGCATAGAAAAGCAGTCTAGCCACTTTTCCATAGGCAGCTGTGCTTTGTGTACTCTCTAAAGCCTTAAGGCAACAATGGCTAAGGCTGCTAAACAGCAAAGATAGTAGCCTGCCTCCCTCTGGGAGCTTCGTCCCAGGGAGGTTTGGAACTGCTGCTAGCCAGAAAATACCTGTGGGGGTGGCTGGCTACCTCGGTTGGTTGGGAGGTCCTGCCCAGTGAGGAGGAATGGGATCTGGGACCCACGTGAAAAAGTAGTCTGGTCACTTCTCCGAAGAGCTGCTGCACTGTGTCAGGGGACTGCTCCAGTCTCTAGTTGCCGCCTGCTCCCTAGAGCTCAAAGGCAACAACAGCTGAGGCTGTGAAACAGCAGAGATGACAGCCTGTCCCTCCCGCTGGGAGCTCCATCCCAGAAAGGCTCAGACCACTGCCAGCTGGAAAATACTGGTGAGGTTGGCTGATGACCTCGGTTGGGAGGTCCCACCCAGTGAGGAGAAGCAGGTCAGGGACCTGCATAAAAAGGCAGTCTGGCCACTTTTTTGTAGAATAGCAGCACTGAAGGCAACAACGGCTAAGGCTGCAAAACGGCAAAGATGGCGGCAGGCCCACTCCTCCCGCTGGGCACTCCATCTCAGGGAGGAGTAACACTGCTATTGGTGGTTGGCTGGTGTTCCAAGCCAGTGGGTCTTACCCTGCGAGGAGCTGTAGAAGCGGGGCTTGTAGACCATTGCTGCTCAGCCCCGTGGATTCAAACCCTTTTTTAGGAGTATGCACGGGGTCTAACCTCACACTTTGCTGGAGTTACAGCTGCGTTTGCCAGGAAGCCCAAGTATCTAAAACTCCTGGGGCTCTATGTGTGTCTGGGTTGCTGCTCTGCCAAGACTCCACAGAGCTCCGTGTCAGACTGCAGGCCCTGTGGACTGGGTTCATGAGGGGATCTCCTAACCTGAGGGTTGCAAAAAATCTGTGGAAGAAGCGTGGGTCCCCAGGGTTGCTCACTCACTCACTGCTTCCCTCGGCAGGGAAGACTCCCATGGCTCCGTGTCGCTCCCGGGTGGGTGGTCATCTTGCCTTGTTTTCTCTGTTCTCTGTGGGTCGAGTTGTTTTCTTGCTGAATCCCAATGCATGTACCTAAATGTTTCAGTTGAAGGTGCTGTATTTACTTGCCCCTTCTATTTCTCTCAATGAGAGCGGCACACAAAAGCTGCTTCTAGTCTGCCATCTTGGCTAGCTACCTCGAGACATGTTTAAAAACCACTGCACCTGCTATCCTTGGACTTCTACATGGTTTTTGTTGTTGTTGTTGTTGTTGTTGTTGTTTTTTTTTGCCTTTCTTCCCTATTAGAAAGTAAGTTCTTTGAGGGCACTGGGGATTCTGGTTTGTGTTTGGATTTCCCCTACACAGTGAGCATTCAATACATGTTTGTTGGGTAAATGAATGAATTAGCATAAGAACATTGGAAGTTTCAATAAGCTGTCATTAGAGAACAGATGCTCTGTTTGGAAGTAGTAAAATATCTGGAGGAACTACCTTTTGTAATCTAATTTTGAAGACAAAAGGAGCCACTAGGTTTTAAAACTGTACTTAGAGTTGTCATTAGGAAGGATTAAGTTTTCAGTTTGTGTAGGTTATGACTGGGGACCTGAGAAAGGAGGAAAGGGGGTATACTTCCAAGGCATCTATTCAGATGAGATGAAATGAGGATCTGACTTAGAGTAGGGCAGAGGATGTGAAAGACATGGAAAAGATAGAATCAGCAGGTCTCGGCAAGGATTTGGGGGCAGGGGAGAGGGAGGATTACAGACAACTAAGCTTTGAACCTAGATGGCTGGGAAATTGGTAGAGTCATTAACAGAAAAAGGGAGCCGGGCGCGGTGGCTCACGCCTGTAATCCCAGCACTTTGGGAGGCCGAGGCGGGCGGATCACGAGGTCAGGAGATCGAGACCATCCTGGCTAACACGGTGAAACCCCGTCTCTACTAAAAGATACAAAAAATTAGCCGGGCGTGGTGGCAAACGCCTGTAGTCCCAGCTACTCGGGAGGCTGAGGCAGGAGAATGGCGTGAACCCGGGGGGCGGAGCTTGCAGTGAGCCGATATCGCGCCACTGCACTCCAGCCTGGGAGACTGAGCGAGACTCCATCTCAAAAACACACAAACAAACAAAAAACAGAAAAAGGGAAGGGGAAGCGTAAGATCCCCATTGAAATGCCAGCCATTCAGTCCCATTTGAAATCTCAACGCATGCATGGTGCCTTTTCTTTCTGATGTCTCCTTAACCAGATGCAGTATCTTTTTCCTTTTAGCCATGAAGCCCTTTGTCACACTTCTTTCATATTGCTTACCTTCCTCTACCGAGCGCTGTGACTCTGACCCTATCATCTTTTTAAGCTACGAGGCACTTAATACAGTCTTCTTGTGCTTTGTAATACAAAAGTGCAAGTGGAGGGTGGAGCAGAGCAGCTCCCCTACCTTGGCTTTACCTTGTTACTGCTCCTTTTCCATACTTATTCTCTTTTATTTTCCCCTGCATTCACTTTATTTCTTTTGATAGATCCTTGTTTTCGTTTGTATATTTTTTGTAGGTTAAAAAAGTTGTATCAATCAACTATTTCTTTTTCGTTTTATTGGATACTAAATGCTTTGATACTTTGGCAAACATTGTTTATATCTACAGCCCTTGACAATAGTCCAGATTCCCTGTATGTTGTAGGGTGGTATTCTCTTCCTTACCCATAATGTTTCCTTGTAGAAATGCCTTCTGCAAGGAAGCTGAGTTCTGTTTGTGCTCTAGAGCACTAGGAAGATTCTAGCTTTAATTTGTGAGTGCCCTGCTTAGGTAGGGAATACTAGATTGGCAAATTCCATTTTATGTTCAGGACCAAGGAAGAAATTGTGGAAAGACTGACCTTGAACTCGGGTGGCTTGTTCACAGACTTGAGAATGGAAAATTCCCCCCAAATTACTGGGTGGATATATTAGTCCATTCTCACACTGCTATGAAGATACTACCTGAGACTGGGTAATTTATAAAAGAAAAATGTTAAATTGACTCACAGTTCCACATGGCTCGGAGTCGGCAGGGGCTTGGGGGCGGGGGCGCTCAGGAGACTTACAATCATGGCAGAAGGGGAAGAGGAAGCAAGGACCTTCTTCACATGGCAACGGGAGAGAGGAGTGAACAAGAGCAGGGAAAACTGTTTTATAAAACCATCAGATCTCATGAGAACTCACTCACTATCATGAGAACAGCATGGGGGAAACTGCCTCCCTGATCCAATCACCTCCCACCTTCCACAGGTGGGGATTACAATTCAAGATGAGATTTGGATGGGGACACGAAGCCTAATCATATCAGTGAGTTTCGAGGTGATATACTTATTATAGATAGGTTTGCTAGTATTGCCTGTACCCTTAAGGTCACCCTAATTTGTTACTGAAATTAAAAGGGGAAAGAAAGGCTGGGCATGGTGGCTCACGCCCGTAATCCTAGCACTTTGGGAGGCTGAGGAGGGAGAATCACTTGAGCCCAGGAGTTCAAGACCAGCCTGTGCAATATAGTGAGACCCTGTCTTTAAAAAAAAAAAAAAAAAAAAGAATAAAAACGGGGAGGAAGAAAAACTAGTGTTAGGGCATCTGGTAGAGGTGTTGGTCTTTACCTTGGGGCTCAGGCTTCAAAGCTTCAGTGACAACCTTAGTTCGAAAATCTGCTGAGGATGCTGCTTTCAGCTGAAATGAACATGAGGGTGTGGGGAAAGCCGTCCTTAGGAAGAAGACTTTTTAGGTCTTAGTGAGTCCAAAAAAGCGGAGTGGCAGAAGTCATAAAAGAGGCATACGATGGAAATGTCTGTTATTTTTAATATCATGGAGGCTGCTAGAGTTCCAACTAGGGAGAGTTCACCAACTAACAAGGCACTGAGGAGCCCACAGCTTGGGGCTCATGGGGACAAGGTTGGGAGATGGTGTTGGGAGGGGATGCGAATTTAAAACTTCCACCTATGAGGATCCCGATATGGCAAGTACAAAATGCCCAATTAACCTTTTTCTACATGATTTCTTCCAATGGTGTTTAAGTTCACAGGACATAGACTTTTTTTTTTTTTTTTTAGACAGGGTCTCACTATTGCCCAGGCTGGAGTGCAGTGGTGTGATCACAGCTCATTGTGGCCTTGACCTCCAGGGCTCAAGTGATCCTCCCACCTCAGCCTCCTGAGTAGCTGGGACTACAGGCATGCACTAGCCTGCCTGGCACTTTTTTTTTTTTCTTTTTTTTTTTTGTGGAGACCAGATCTTACCATGTTGCCCAGGCTGGTCTCAAACTCCTGGACTCAAGCAACCCTCCTGCTCTGGCCTCCCAAAGCATTGGGATGACAGGCATGAGCTACCACACCTGGCCCACAGGACATGGATTCTGAACAATTGGCATAAATTGACTGGCCTCAAGGTAAGGTTTTAAACTAAGCTTAATCTTTTCTGTTGCCCTCAGATACCATTGAATTTCTTCTTCGGATTTTGGTGACATTAAGTGCTGGTTTCTGGAAATATAATTTTAATTTTGCCTGGGATGATTGTCTTGGGGTCTGGGGATAGCTCGTTTTCTAAATTTTGTGGTTGTGGGGCTGGTGTTGCAATATTCTTGTGTCTCATTACTTTTTGGAATTTTAAAAACTGAGGCTCATGGAAGGCTTGCTTCCAAACTCAGTCTTTGAAGCTGTGGAGGAACTAACCTGTTCCAGCCCCGGCTGCAGCTTCTGAAGGGACCACAACTGCCCAGGGATTGGAAACCTACTAGCTGAGATGAAACAGAACACAAATTGGAACTGATGGTTTTGTGGCTTTAACATAGAAACTTTGGGCTTCAATTACTTTTGACTTTAATGTCATAGTTTTAGTTTGCAACGGGATTTGAACTTTAATTTTGGAGTTTGATAAATGAGAGGGTTAATTGTTGTTCAAATTTGAAACTGGGAGGGGTATTTGTTGTTCAAAAACTTTATTGTTGGTATTTCATTGTTGGAGCTTCTTAATACCATTGTTTAATCTCATCGTGGATCTCTGATAGCTGCTTAGATATCATGGCCGGATGAAATTTTATTTTATTTATTTTTGAGACAGGATCTCACTCTGTTGCCCAGGCTGGAGTTCAGTGGTGTGATCATAGCTCATTGCAGCCTCAAAATCCTGGGCTCAGGTGATCCTCCTCCCTTGGCCTCCTGAGTAACTGGGACTACAAGTGCATGCCACTATGCCTGACTAATTTTTTGACTTTCTGTAGAGATGAAATCTCGCTATGTTCCCCAAGCTGGTCTCGAACTCCAGATGTCAAGTGATCCTCTCTTTTTGGTCTACCAAAGTGCTGGGATTATAGCACTTTGGCATGAGCCACCATGCCTGACCGATGAAATTTGAGTGGGAAACGGAGCACCCAGGCTGAAGTACAGTGCTGTGGTCATAGCTCACTGCAGCCTTGAACTCCTGGGCTCAAGCAATCCTCCCGCCTCTCAGCCTCCTGAGTAGCTGGGACCACAGGCTGGCTAATTTTAAACACTTTTTGGAGAGATAGGGTCTCCCTATGTTGCCCAGGCTGGTCTTGAACTCCTAGCCTCAAGCAATCCTCCTGCCTCAGCCTTCTGAGTTGCTGGGATTACAGGTGTGAGCCACTGCTCCTGGCAATATATTTCAATTTCGTGGCAAAATAGCAGAAGTGAACATAAAACACAGGTGAGGGTAGGGAAGAGTCTAACTTTTCTTGCAAGATCAGGCAGCATTGAGTTACAAGGAAAAGGAGAAGGAACCCTGGACACATTGATAAGGCGTCCTCTTTTCCTTGCTACTAACTGAAGCATGCTCTTGATGGGGAGGCAGCTGCTGCTACTGCTGCCATGTTTGGTGTTTGGAGAAGTTAATATGTTTTGTTATTTGTTAAAAGCTTACTGAGTACCAGGTATACGCTGAATGCTTAGCATACGTTATTTTGTTTAATCTTGGCCACAATGGGCCCTGACAGTGATAGCTATGTCTGAAATAGGTGCTATTATCCCCATTTTACACCTGATGAAGCTGGAACTCAGAGAGGCAAAGTAACCTTTTCAAGGTCACACGGCTAAAACAAAAGGTAGTGAATGGTTTGAATTCACTTTGGCACATTCATTCAATCAGCCAATCCTCAGGTACTCACTGAGCATGTTGTATCAGCCATTATTTTTAGTTGCAAGCAGCAGAAACCAACTCTGGCTGAGTTTAGCAGAAGATGAATTTATTAAAGGGATCCTGGATTGCTCATGGAAATGCCAGGGGAGCTGCAGAGCTATGTGTGAAAGCTTTCCAGCCTGGACAACGGTCAGGACCTGGCTGCTTCTGCTGCCACTTCTTTGGCCGTGCCCTGGATGCTTCAGCTTGTGATGCTTACCCACTGGGACTGGATGCTGGGTGCTGCTGAAAACTCTACCTTCTCTGTGATCTTGCTGTGGCCACCACTGTCCCCACAGGCTCCAGGGTCCCTGCTTCCTGGCATTACTGCCTCTGGATTCAAAGCCTGGGCCTCTGACAAATGGAACGTGTGTGCATGTGAAACTGCCTTTGCAAAGATGATGACCGTAAGGGAAGTCTAGCATGGGTGACTCCATCTTGCCTCTACTCTCACAGGCTGGCTGTCCTCAATCATTCCTGGGCATAGGCCAAGCTAACCATGGGAGAAATTTAGTTTACAGTTTAACTCTGAAGGAAAGGTGATACTAGTTGCTCCCTAAAACGAACCCTCTCCTTGCTCAGGGACCTGCCTTTGTAAAACAAATGAAAGGCCACAAGATTTAGGATTATGGGAGGGGCTTGAATTTTGCTAAGATGTGGGTGTAGCTAACCGAGGACCAGCCATTGACTCCTAGCTTGCCTTTCTATAATCCCTTACTGCTCAGGAGTCATGCGGCCAGAGGTCACAAGATCTGTGACTTCCCCAATTGCTCCTATAGATAACATCACTATTGTAAAACCAAATATTAGTCTTTTGAGATGTTTTTCAGACTTTTGCATTCTGAAATGATTCATGACTCAACTAGTCCTGTGGCCCCCACCTAGAGGTGAGCTTAGTGCACAAGGTCTGTTTTCTCCACTCGTATCATTTTATCTGCAATGAATCAGTAGCACCCATTTTCTGCTCCTACTGCCCACCAAAATATCCATAAGAACCCTAGCCTGTGAGTTCTTGGGGAAACTGATCTGATTAATAAACTGCCATCCTTTCACTTGGCTAGCTCTGTGTTGTTAAACTCTTTCTCTACTGCAATACCACGGTCTCAGTGAACTGGTTTTCTCTACGCAGCAGGCAGGAAGAACCCTTCAGGCGATTACAAATTAGCCTGCTCCAGAGCTGCTGGGGGTGGGGGTGACACCTTTTTGTGCCTGCGTCTTCTTTCTTGGGAGGTCGGCTCTGTTCCCCAGACTGATATGATGGGGACCTCCTCAAATACGGCCAAGCGGTTTGAATGCGGGGCAGCCAGGGGAGCCACAGATGGTTGCATGCACATCTGTGGTCTGCCTGACGCTGCTAGACATGGTGGACAATACCAAGATGAATCAGAGCCAGCACCTGCCTTCCGAGACCTTATGGGCTCATGATTCTCTTCCTTTTAACATGTATATTTATTAGGTACCATAGTGTACAAAGCTTGTTTGCTCGAATTATTTCATTAGGTCCACCTGATAGTCATATAGGGTGGGCAGGACTGATATGATTTGTTTTATAGTTGAAGAAACTAGGTCTGTCAATAGTGAGCCAGGTTAAAAAAAAAAAAAAGAAATCAGGAAGTTAGGTGATGAGCCTAAGGCCTTACCTCTGGTGAGGAGCAGAGCTAGGACATGAGCCTGTGTTTTGGCTCCTGGCCCAGTGCTGAGCCAACTAAAGGGGCATAAAGGGTAGCTGAGATCAGGGAAGGCTCTGTGGAGTGGCACTGCCCCTCATTCCCTTGTCTGCAATTCTAAAATCCAAAGGCGCCGGGCGCAGTGGCTCACGCCTGTAATCCCAGCACTTTGGGAGGCCGAGGCGGGCGGATCACGAGGTCAGGAGATCGAGACCATCCTGGCTAAAACGGTGAAACCCCGTCTCTACTAAAAAAATACAAAAAAACTAGCTGGGCGAGGTGGTGGGTGCCTGTAGTCCCAGCTACTTGGGAGGCTGAGGCAGGAGAATGGCGTGAACCCAGGAGGCGGAGCTTGCAGTGAGCCGAGATCCTGCCACTGCACTCCAGCCTGGGCGACAGAGTGAGATTCCATCTCAAAAAAAAAAAAAAAAAAAAAAAAATCCAAAGGACTCTGAAAACAAAGTCTCTCTCTCTCTCTTTTTTTTTTTTTTGTAATGGGATCTCATTCTGTTGCCCAGGCTGGAGTACAATGGTGCCCTCTGCAGCCTCGACCTCCCTGACACAAGTGATCCTCGTGCCTCAGCCTCCTGAGTAGCTGGGACTACAGGTGTGTGTCACAACACCTGGCTATTGTTTTTTGTTTGTTTGTTTCCAAGTTTGGGACTAAAACTCAATTTGGCAGCAAAACCTGACCCGAACTGATGGAATTTGTCATCTTTAGTTATCCACTTACCATCAGATCAATCTGTTTAGCTGCAGAAATCTTAATGTTTGTTAATAGGGGGTTATCCTGGTCCATAAAGGGAGGGAGAGGAGGAGATATTACCTAATACTGGGCCCATGGACTACATAGCCTTAAAAAAATCTATAAAATTTCAAAACACAGCTGGCTCCAAGGGTTATAGATAAGGGACTCTGGATTGGATCTGAAAAGGGGTTCAGTTGGGGGGTAGAATTTTGATGTTTGGAAGGGATGTGGAGGGATGTTATGAAGAGGAAGCCTCACGCCATACCACCTTGGGTCTCGGTGTAAGTCATTATCAACCATTACATTTGCTTTAAAGCAGAGATGACTTGCATTTCTGATAACTACTTTCCCTTAATTCATGATTCACACACATTTGGAGGGCTGGGCTTTCTGGGTTTGGTTTTTTCCCCTGGTACCAATCCCCGCCTTTTCCCACAAATCACCTGACTTCCCCGAAAACTCAGAAACACGCCCTTTGGCTGAAAAATAGCATTAAGCAATCGGTGAAATTCCCCATTCCTCCTTTCCCGCTTGGAGCCCTGGATAGAGGCCTCTCAGGCCTGGGAGGAGGATGCTATCCTTGTTTCAAAAGCAGAGGGAGCTCCAAGATCAAGGCTGAGTTACTCTTTCCCTATGTCATGGTCTCCCAGCCCCCTCTGTTTAGATCAGGGAATTTCAGACATGCACACTCTTAGGAACAGAACCTGGACAGGGAGGCTGACCGGAGGTTCCTGCAGAGGGAGCGTCAAGGCCCTGTGCCGCTGTCCCCGGGGGCCGGAGGGGTTGCCCAGCATGCCCACTGGCAGGAGACAGGGGACTGGCCCACTTGCTCCTACCAGCTTCTGAAGGTAAAATCCTTACAAACGACGAGCAGAGCTTTGATGCAGGAAGAAAGAAAGGCAGAGAACTTCACGTAGGAGGGCTTGGGGCAGTGATAGAGGGCTCACAAAGGCAGCATAAAAAAAAAAGCAGAATATAGGCAACCTATTTCTCTTAGGCTCACCCCATCCACCCCTACTTCACCCCCTTACCTACCACTGTTTTCAGGGTTAAAGCAATTTTAGCAAGACTTTACTAGGAACTGTGGGGAGATAGCTTATATTTTCAGTAAGTTGGCAGGGGAGTGGGGGTGGCAGCAGGGACAAACCCCAAAGAAACTCTGGAAAACGAATGTAGGAAGTGTTTATGTTCCTTGTCATTTGGCTGTCCCTTTTCTCCTTCCTCACGCAACCCTGTCTCAGTGGGGCAGCACTTCCTTCCCAGACTGCTTGTTCCAAGGCCCCTGACTTCCCCTAGTGAAAGAAGCTCCTGCGTCCATCCGTGGGCGTTGGGAGCATCAACGGAGATGCACGCAATGATAAACAGCAGACGGGGCTGCTTGAGGAGATAAGGAAATCATGGTTAAAGAAGAGGGGCTGTCCTAGATGGATGGTCATGATGCGCGAAGACTGCTGAAAACCCGAGTGGAAATGGGAGGATTGTTCTTGAGGGCAGGAGAGAGACTGATACCGTCGGGGTGGGGCTGGTGGAGGACAACAGAGGAAGAAGAAAACTGGGAGAAAGTACTCGATCCCTTTGGAGAAAAATTAGGAGAAAGTCCAGAGAAGCAAGGAGGAAAGGATACAATTTAGTTATAGTCTAGAAAGTTAGTTGAAGTTGAACTAAGGAGGGTGTGAGGGGCCCGGTGCCATGCGGCGATGTTGGTGATATGGCTCTGTTTAACCTGTGTGTTATCCCTTTGAAGGTGACACTGAGCCCCAGGTGACGCCACACCACCAAAGAAGGTGCCTGTGTTTGTCAGACAAATACAGCCAGGCCTGCCACCCCTTAGGCTCCAAAGTCCCGAGGTCCAGAAAGCCAGGACCAAGAGACAGGCAGCTCACCAGGGCGGACGAATCGCCAGAGATGTGGTAAGTCATCAAGGGTCTCCAGAGGTTACACAGACTCTATTCCCTTCATCTTCTCAAGAAAAGTGCTCATGGGCCAGGCATGATGGCTCACACCTATAATCCCAGCACTTTAGGAGACTGAGGCAGGAGCATTGCTTGAGCCCAGGACTTTGAGAGCAGCCTGGGCAACATAAGGAGACCCTGTCTCTATTAAAAAAAAAAAAAAAAAAAAAGAGCCCAGTGTGGTGGGTGTCATCTGTGGTCCCAGCTACTCAAAAGGCTGAGGTAGTAAAATCACTTGAGCGCAGGAGGTCAAGGCTGCAGTGAGCTGAGATCGCACCACTGCACTCCAGCCTGGGCGACAGAGTGAGACCCTGTCTGAAAAGAAAAAAAAAAAGGGGGGGCTCTTATCTGAAGCCTGGGTTTTGGTTTGACCTGGGACTTTTCTTTATTCCGACCTAAGATTCTCCCCCATGGCCGACCGACTGACTACCTCTATCTTCTTCCCCCTTCTGCCTCTGACAAATAGCGCTTTCTGTCCTAGGCTACTAGTGCCTGGGTCACCCGCCAATCTATGCCTCTTTTTTTTCAGGTGCATTATCCTGTTTTGCCTTTTGGCATGGGTTTATGCTGAGCCTACCATGTATGGGGAGATCCTGTCCCCTAACTATCCTCAGGCATACCCCAGTGAGGTAGAGAAATCTTGGGACATAGAAGTTCCTGAAGGGTATGGGATTCACCTCTACTTCACCCATCTGGACATAGAGCTGTCAGAGAACTGTGCGTATGACTCAGTGCAGGTATGTTATAAGCACAAAAAGAATAGAGAGAGAAGACCAGGGCTGAGGTAGTAGAATAAGGATGTGGGAGGGAGAGCCACCTGTACTCACAGTGAACTGAAGTCAAGTCCTAGGGGCATAAATGTTCTACTCTCTCTGTCCCTTCTCTTACCTCCATACCAAAATATTACCCTTTCCTAGCTTTTTTATTGTTGCTGTTGACTCTTCTCTTAGATAATGTCAGGAGACATTGAAGAAGGGAGGCTCTGTGGACAGAGGACCAGTAACAATCCCCACTCTCCAATTGTGGAAGAGTTCCAAGTCCCATACAACAAACTCCAGGTGATCTTTAAGTCAGACTTTTCCAATGAAGAGCGTTTTACGGGGTTTGCTGCATACTATGTCGCCACAGGTAAGGCTCACCCTTCTGCATGTGCCTTATTGACCCAGCTAAAAGATTAGAAGTGAGAAATCCACTGAGCAACACGTTGAATGAGGATTCTGTTTGTAATTCATACAAAAAGTGTTGACTTGGCCTGGGTCCCTCCATAAATCACTTTTATGAAATTCAAATGCATGATCACATCTTAGTGGTGACGATGATAATGGTAATAACACATATTACATAATACACAGTAATTTATTGAGAGCCACTGTAAACTGGGTATGTGCCGGGGATTTTTCCTATTTTAACACAATCATCACTTTCACCCTTCAAGGTAGGTGTTATTTGCTCCATATAAAGATGAAGAAAATAAGGACTAGGAAAGTTAATAACTTGCCAAGAATCACATGAGGAATGTGTAGTATTTAAACCCATTCAATATATGGCATTCAAACCTTCAAATTCTGGGTACTTCTGTATCTCTCTCCAGGTTAAAATGAAGCTAGGACATCTCATAAAGCCAAACTATTGTTTAGATTTGATAGAAGGACCAACATCATATAAAGCAATGAATGTACTGATTCCTCCCTGCAGAAGGCATCATCATGATGTTTACCTTGCAGAGCGTCATCCCTGGAGCTGAAACGCTCTGTACATGAGAAAAGTCAAGGATCTCTGACATTAAGAGCTCCCTAGGCCAGGCGTGGTGGCTCATGCCTGTAATCCCAGCACTTTGGGAGGCTGAGGCGGGTGGATTACTGGAGGCCAGGAGTTAAAGACCAGCCTCGCCAACATGGTGAAATCCTGTATCTATTAAAAATACAAAATATTAACCAGGTTTGTGGTGCGTGCTTGTGTTCCCAGCTCCTCAGGAGGTGGAGGCATGAGACTTGCTTGAACCTGGGAGGTGGAGGTTGCAGTGAGCCGAGATCGCACCACTGCACTCCAGCCTGGGTGAGAGAGTGAGGCTATGTCACATACACACACACACACACACACACACGCACACACGAGCTCCCTTATAGCTGTGTAGTGGTAGGGTTCAACTCTGGAACCATATGTCAGGGGAGTAATATAGAATAATACCGGCCTGACATGCGATCCCTTGAGGGATCTTTAAGCAACAGGCCTTTCCTACTTTTTCTTACCCTTATGGTTTTAGGTTTAACCTCATTCTGCCTTCTTGGTGTTTGTTCTTGACCTCAGCCTCTCTCTACTCTTTGTAGACATAAATGAATGCACAGATTTTGTAGATGCCCCTTGTAGCCACTTCTGCAACAATTTCATTGGTGGTTACTTCTGCTCCTGCCCCCCGGAATATTTCCTCCATGATGACATGAAGAATTGTGGAGGTGAGCTTGGTGTTAAGAGGGTTGCATGTTCCCTGGGATTTGGAATGGCTGAGGCCCTAGAAAGGGCTTTGTCCACCCTTCCAACTTCTGTTAGGCCCAGCCTTCATTTGGCATTTATTCCTTTTTTATTTTAAAATTTACTTATTTTTTTGTTTGTTTATTTATTTATTTATTTATTTATTTATTATTTTTAAGAATTTCAGTAGTTTTGGGGGTACTGGTGATTCTTGGTTACATGGATGAGTTCTTTAGTGGTCAATTCTGAGATTTTATTGTACCTGTTACCCGAGCAGTGTACACTACACCCAATGTGCAGTTTTCTCGCCCCCGTTTCAACCTCCCCCACACTGAGTCCACAGAGTCCATTATATCACTCAGTATTGGCATCTATTCTTAGTTACTCATAAGCTGAGATGAAGCCACAAGAAGGGAGGAAGATAAGACTACAGGGTAAAGTTAGTTAATTGGAGAAAAGAGATAGATGTCTGTAAAGAGTCTACTGGGGGCTGTTCATAACCAGGAAAGGCTCTATCCTAAGCAAAGTGATGGAAACCTAATAGGACTTGGGTGTTCCTGCTGATATCTACTGCATGTGTAATTGCTGCATCCCTCCAGTTAGGGCGGGGATCTCAGGTTAGTTTGAATGGAGGACTGTCAGTTTCTGAGAGAAGGAATCATAGAATAGTGCAGGAATTCCTTTGCTTGACGCCGTATTTGATTCTCCCTTTCACTTTTTCTCTCTTAGTTAATTGCAGTGGGGATGTATTCACTGCACTGATTGGGGAGATTGCAAGTCCCAATTATCCCAAACCATATCCAGAGAACTCAAGGTGTGAATACCAGATCCGGCTGGAGAAAGGGTTCCAAGTGGTGGTGACTGTGCGGAGAGAAGATTTTGATGTGGAACCAGCTGACTCAGAGGGAAACTGCCTTGACAGTTTAGTTGTGCGTGACGGTTGATTAATACCCCCACCCTCAACTTACACAAAGAGATCTCTCTCTGAAAAGAAAGAAAAATTTTTTTTGAGACAGGGTCTTGCTCTATTGCTCAAGCTGGAGTGCAGTGGTGCAAGCACGGCTCACTGTAGCCTTGACCTCTTGGACTCAAGCAAGCCTCCCACCTCAGCCTCCTGAGTAGCTAGGCCCACAGGCATGAGCCACCATACCCAGCTAATATTTTTATTGTTATTTATTTATTTATTTATTTACAGAGATGGGGTTTTGCTATGTTGCTCAGGTTGGCCTGAAACTCCCGACCTCAAGCAATGCTCCCACCTCGGCCTCACAAAGTGCTGGGATTATAGGTGTGAGCCACTGCACTCAGCCTAAAGATAAAATTATCTTTTCTCCTGACCCTTATTTTCCTTCTTATTTTATGTGACATTCAATGCCTCTCTTATTTTTATCTCCCATCTTCCAATTTTACCTCTTTCCTTTAGTTCTTTCCCTCTTCTGATTTCATCATTTCGTTCAGTTTGTTGCAGGAGATCAGCAATTTGGTCCTTACTGCGGTCGTGGATTCCCTGGGCCACTAAATATTGAAACCAAGAGTAATGTTCTTGATATCATCTTCCAAACTGATCTAACAGGGCAAAACAAGGGCTGGAAACTTCGCTACCATGGAGATCGTGAGTAACCTAGAAGACCCTCTTTGGTTGGTGATACCAAAGTCCCCAAACAATGTGGGATCAAAGCAGGTAGATGATCCAGGCACAATGGAAGTACCTGTGATCTCAGCTACTAGGGGAGGCTGAGGCAGGAGGATCCCTTGATCCCAGGAAGTAGGAGTCTGAGTCCACTCTGGGCAACAGAGCAAAACCTTGTCTCTAAAACAAAACAAAAACAAAGCAACAATAATTTAAAAAACAGATAGATTGTTGTTCTGATAGTATCCTGAGATTATTCACTTCCTCAGGAAAATCTAAACCAGTCAATGGTTGCTAGGAATGCCTCAACCTCTAGTAATCCTTTAACTAGACCTGAGAGTGCAGACAGCTTGGGGGTGGTTAGTTGGTAATGCCATATGATTTTAGACATCTGCTGTATTGGAATGTTAAGCATCAGGAATGAGGACAACTGGATGATTTTAGAAAGTGTGAGAATGATGTAAATAGAATGAGAGTCTTCAACTATTTAGTAACGTTTTTTTCTTGCCCCAACTTCTGTTCTTTCAAGCAATGCCCTGTCCTAAAGAAGAAACTCCCACTTCTGTTTGGGAGCCTGCGAAGGCAAAATATGTGTTTAGAGATGTGGTGCGGATAACCTGTCTGGATGGGTTTGAAGTTGTGGAGGTAAAGTACCATCTTGGCTTCTCCCCAATCCCTGACCCCAGATCAGGATGAGCAGACTGAAATTGTCCAGTTGTTTACCAACGTAAGTGTGTGATCAAGGTATAACGCCTTTCCCATAAACACGACAGCTTAAGATCTGTAGTTCTCCCTTGTGAGTCATGGAGCTCCCTGGCCAGCTTGGCATTCTCTCTCTGCCTTCAGTCTTCTTGGGGAAGGGGAGTTGACACGTTGGGGCAGAGCTGTCTGTCAGCCTCATCTCCTGGGTGCTTTGGGTCAGTCTGCTAAGACGTTCCCAAGCTTCTTGTGGTGAGGACTCCTCATTGATCCAAGGCCAGAGATCAATTCCAGTTTTGATTTTGGTTTCCCATATTTCTCTTCAGAAATAAGTGGTGATGTTTGTTATTCTCCAGGGACGTGTTGGTGCAACATCTTTCCATTCGACTTGTCAAAGCAATGGAAAGTGGAGTAATTCCAAACTGAAATGTCAACGTACGTGTCTCTTCAAAGTGGAAGTCTTTCTTTTTCTCTCAGAGAGAATGGAAAGATCAGCACATCCAAATTCAGATGCATGGTTTCCTCTTAGGCATGTGAGGGAGTGGGTTGGGTTTTTGAAGGGAAGCCAGTCATGGAGGCTTTTCTAGTCCAGCCCCGAATCTGTTCCCAGGCCAACTAGATTGGCAAGTTTTTTTCCAAGAAAGGGGCTATGGGATAGGTCGAGTTAATAGCCCCATGTGGGTGCATTTGTGGCTTCCACTGGGCCTTTACCAATCGCTGAGAACCAGGCTCTTCACTACGGCTTTCACGGGGCCATCTGAGTTGGCATCTCAGTGGGCCAGAGACCTGAGAATTGCCAGTTGGGGAGGATGGCCACAGAGAGGCTGGTGTGGGGAGGTTCATCCCAGGTGTGCCTGTGGATATGGGGTGGGGAAGCAGTGAGGATGAAACCGGCCCCATGACTCCTCCTTGGAGGAAGTGGCTGTCCTGACCATCGCTCTCCTTCCTTCGTCTGGTAGCTGTGGACTGTGGCATTCCTGAATCCATTGAGAATGGTAAAGTTGAAGACCCAGAGAGCACTTTGTTTGGTTCTGTCACCCGCTATACTTGTGAGGAGCCGTATTACTACATGGAAAATGGAGGAAATGGTAGGTTTCTTCTACTGGAGAAGAGAGAGAGTGAGAAGGTTTTGGAGGGTGAATAGCATAATCTGTCTGTGCCGGAGAGAGTTTGGAGACAAATGAAGGCGATAGGACAGACAGTGTTCATCCCCTTGGCTTCATCCAAAGATACAGTTTTCATATGGAGCAGGGCACGCTCAGGGCAGCACCAGTCACAGGGAATCATAGAGGTCACCAGCTCAGCTTCACAGCTGCTGCAGGAATTCCCCTACAACATCCATTTCATGGGATTACCCACCTTTGGACCAGTTATTTCATGTAAAACCCACAGGAGCAATGCCTCCCGCTTCAAGACAGCAAGCTACACTGACTGGCTTTCTTGATGTAGAGGCTTTGGTTGTGCTAGATGAAGGGCTGGATGGGACACTATACATTCTCTGCATTGCTTTGTATTTATTTTCCCAGTTTCTCAATGCCTTCTTTCCTTCTGCTTTGGAGATGTTCCCTTTGTCTCCCCTGGCGGGCTAGAGGCCTGAGGGATTGTTTGGAGGAAGATATTTTTTTTCTGGCTGATTTAATCTGATTTACTACTTGAATCCCAGAGGAGCTGAGGCTCTGAAGGGATGGGGCGGGCTGTGGGGGAATGGAAGAGGGAGGGAAGATACGGTAGTGAGTGTGGCCTGTGTTCTCTGTGCTATTCCAGGGCAGTATCACTGTGCTAGTAATGGGAGCTGGGTGAATGAGGCGCTGAGCCCAGAGCTGCCGAAATGCGTTCCAGGTAAGGAGGGCCAAGGCTTGGGGAGAGATGATAGGCATGGGTGAATGGGAGTCACCTTCTGAAAGCAGCTGTAACCCTCTTGGGAAAGGACTGAACAGTGGCCTGCCAGAGTCCAGCTCAGTGAGGTGGCAGTAGCACTGTGCTGTGGGCTGTCGGGGCTGTGGGGAACCTCCTCAGCTACACTGAAGCCAGGCCGACTGCAAGGAAATATAAGCGTCAGCCAGCGACAGTTGGTGTCTGGTAATGTAGCTGCAACAAGAAGATACAGAACTGCTAAAAACAGGGCCTGAAAACTGAGAGTGAGTAATCAACATTCGGAAACAAGACTAGTTAAATAACCTAGTTATTATATTAAAAGTTTATATGGCAGCAAGATATCAAGGAATTCAAGTAACGAGGAAGATCAAAGTTGGGTAGCAGAAGGCTGGGGCAAATCCAGTAGGATGAAGACCATCCTCGTTGTTACTGAGAACGAAAGACCAAGTTTATTTGTTGTGTTTATTATCTCATTCATGTCCTTGTAACAGCCCCGTGAGCTAGGTGTCATTAGTCTTATTTGACCAGTCAATGGGTGGGTGCAAGTTTGCAGAGTTAGAAAGTTGTGAAGGCCGGCTTTGAGCCCAGGTTTGTCTAAGTCCAAAGCCTGTTGTGCTCAACTTGGAGTCCCTCCAGGCTGTCTAGCAAGGGATTTAGGTAAGCAGCTTCACTTGAATTCAGTTATTAGTATAACTGAATGGTAATGGCACCAGTCACAGGGAGTGACAGGTCGAGGCCAAAGAAGGAACCCCTCTCTACTTCCTAGGCTGACCTGTGGTTTACTAGGAGGGACTCAGGTGCAACTAGAACTCCAGTAAAGCAGGCGATTAAAGTTTGATCTGGGCATCTGAGGAAGGCAGAAAGCTTCCCTCCTCCACCATCTGTGTGAGAAAAGGGTTTCCAGCACTGGCTCTTGTTTGGGCGCTGGCCTCACATGACGAGTTGGGAGGTGCAAGGGGGACCCCTGCCTCCAGAGGGGCTGTGAGTCACACTGTGGATAGCGTGAGGCACCAGTGCATCTGGACTCAGTGATTCACACACTGCCTCTGGTTAACTGAGCTCTGCCATGAGCCTGCTATGACATCGGCAAAGCGGGGTGTTTAGGTAAGACCAGGGTGGGTCAGGTATTGAGCTTGTTGACCAAATAGGGTTGACCATTTTGTACTAGAGAACCCTGTAACCTAGCAGGTAAAATTCTTTGAGTGGTTGGAGGATTTGCAGGAAGCCAGTATCATTTCTTGCTCCTTCCCCGTGTTTTTTTTATTCCTTCCTAGTCTGTGGAGTCCCCAGAGAACCTTTTGAAGGAAAACAGAGGATAATTGGCGGATCCGATGCAGATATTAAAAACTTCCCCTGGCAAGTCTTCTTTGACAACCCGTGGGCTGGTGGAGCGCTCATTGATGAGTACTGGGTGCTGACGGCAGCTCATGTTGTGGAGGGAAACCAGGAGCCAACAATGTATGTTGGGTCCACCTCAGTGCAGACCTCACGGCTGGCAAAATCCAAGATGCTGACTTCTGAGCGTGTGTTTATTCATCCGGGATGGAAGCTGCTGGAAGTCCCAGAAGCACGAACAAATTTTGATAATGACATTGCACTGGTGCAGCTGAAAGACCCAGTGAAAATGGGACCCACCGTCGCCCCCATCTGCCTACCAGGCACCTCTTCTGACTACAACCTCATGGATGGGGACCTGGGACTGATCGCAGGCTGGGGCCGAACAGAGAAGAGAGATCGCGCTCTTCGCCTCAAAGCGGCAAGGTTACCTGTAGCTCCTTTAAGAAAGTGTAGAGAAGTGAAAGTGGAAAACCCCAAAGCAGATGCAGGGGCCTATGTTTTCACTCCTAACATGATCTGTGCTGGAGGAGAGAAGGGCATGGATAGCTGTAAAGGGGACAGTGGTGGGGCCTTTGCTGTACAGGATCCCAATGACAAGACCAAATTCTATGTAGCTGGCCTGGTGTCCTGGGGACCCCAGTGTGGGACCTATGGGCTCTACACACGGGTACAGAACTATGTTGACTGGATAAAGAAGACTATGCAGGAAAATAGCACCCCCAGTAAGGATTAATCCGGATACATCCCACCAGCCTCTCCAAGGGGCGTGACCAATGCATTGCCTTCTGTTCCTTATGATATTCTCATTATTTCATCATGACTAAAGGAAGACACGAGTGAATGATTTAAATAGAACTTGATTGTTGAGATGCCTGGCTGGAAGTAGAGAGGTAGAGTTTGATCATAGAATTGTGCTGGTCATACATTTTTAGTCTAACTCCTTGGGGTCCTTTCCCTTGAGTACCTATTGTAGATAACACTATGGGTGGGGCACTCCTATCTTGCACTATTCCACAGGGATACCTTAATTCTTTGTTTCCTCTTTACCTGTTCAAAATTCCATTTACTTGATCATTCTCAGTATCCACTCTATATGTACAATAAAGTATGTTTATAAGCAAATTTTGGCTGACTTACCTCATTCCACACCAAATCTTCAGAATTATAGAAGGGGAGTGGGATGAGAAGGCTGTTATGTCACTGAAATTGGGCATCTAGTAATTTATATTTAATTTAATTGTCATGAAAACAGAGAATTCAGCTTTTCTTCTCTCTTCCAACTGAGATTTACTGAATATTGTGGATTAGTACGAAGATCGCCAGTGTTAGGCATCATATTCTGCTTTTGAAACTCATTAATATTTACCTGAAAAAAAAAAAAAGAAACTCATTAAATCCCATCGGGTGCATGGCTCACACCTGTGATCCCAACACTTTGGGAGGCTGGGGTGGGAGGATCACTTGAGCCCAGGAGTTCAAGACCAGGGTGAACAACACAGGGAGACCTTGTCTCTACAAAAATAAAAAGTAAAAATTAGCTAGGCATGGTGGTGCATGCCTTAGTCCCAGCTGCTCAGGAGGCTGAGGTGGGAAGATCGCTTGAGCCCAGGAGGTCAAGGCTGCAGTGAGCTGTGATCATGCCACTGTACTCCAGCCTGGGCAACCAGAATGAGACACTGTCTCGAACAAAACAAAACAAAAAACTCCCAACTTATTCAGAAGTCCATGTACAATAGTTTGAGTTGGCTGTTTAAGATCTTCTTTAAGTATAATGTTTTTCAATATGTCAACTGAAAGTTAATTTTCCTTTAATACTCACTTGTATCATGCAATATTATGACAACAAAAAAGAAAAACTATAGAAATTGAGCATGCTCTTGTCTGCTTTCCTGGTGGTTTTGATCAATTTGTGACAATGTTTTCATTAGATTGAACTCTGTACCAAGATGACATAGCAGAAAATTTCGGTGAGGATGGACTCCTAAACTCTCCCTTCTATTTTCTTTCTTTTTTTTTTTTTTTGAGACGGAGTCTTGCTCTGTCGCCCAGGCTGAAGTGCAGTGGCCGGATCTCAGCTCACTGCAAGCTCCGCCTCCCGGGTTCACGCCATTCTCCTGCCTCAGCCTCCCGAGTAGCTGGGACTACAGGCGCCCGTCACCTCGCCCAGCTAGTTTTTTGTATTTTTTAGTAGAGATGGGGTTTCACCATGTTAGCCAGGATGGTCTCGATCTCCTGACCTTGTGATCCACCTGTCTCGGCCTCCCAAAGTGCTGAGATTACAGGCTTGAGCCACCGCGCCCGGCCTCTCCCTTCTATTTTCTAGGGGAAGGAAAAGAAAATATTCCTCCTCCCAAAGAATGATTACTGATGAGAAATGACTACAGAATAGAGACTTAGCATTTTACAAACTGAGGACAGGAGAACTCTCTCAGGATGGCGGTTGCCCTAACAGGGTGTCTTAGGAAAGAGGTCTGAGAAGAGCTGAGGGGGGACTCTGACCTGTTCGATGTGACACGTGGCTTTCAGGAGGGCAGTTTTTACCAGAAGCCAAAAAACGGTTTGTTTGGGCCCATCAAGAATGGACTTTGATATTCCATAGACCAAGAGGGCTAAATTCAAAAGCTGACCTTAGACCAGAGGGTAAACACGATGTGGTAACCAGAGGAACTCTAATTGAAGGGCCTGAAGAATTGAAGGGAATTACAACAGGAAGCCTCTGGGAGGATTATATCGTCTACCAAGCAGCATAAAGTCACTGTGTCACCCCTGAACTGTATGCATCGTAGCCGCCTCCTCACACTTCCTGTCATTGCAGGGGCAATGGAATTGACAGTGTGGCCTGGGCGAGAGTGTTTCGGTGAGAGGAGGATTATTCTAGAGATAAAAAGGCATTGGAGAAATATTAAGATTTAGAAACATGATCTGTGATAGAGATATTTTTCTTATTTTTTTATACTTGGGGTAACAGCAAAACATTAACCTGGAATCTGATAAGTAACAGAAAAGGAAGTTCCTCCCTCTCAGAGAATCACCAGTCTATTTGGGTTCTGCCCTTGCCGATGGGCTGAAGTATTGGTGAAGAATTTCCCTCTTTGCTGCCGCCTTGCACAGCGTGACGGGTATGGGTTTTGGATCGTTGACTGTGCTACAAGGTCATTTCTCTTGGTGAGTGGCAGGGAGAAGAGTTAAATGAATCATCATCAGAGGCTCAGGGAGATGATCTAAATGAATCATCATCAGAGACTTCAGAGCTGGGAAGAGCTCGTCACCAGGTCCTAGAGGGGCTACAAAGTCATTCATTGTATTTAAAGGGTATCCATCATAGTACCTTACAAGTTAGTTGGGAACGTATGTCTGCTTCTTCTGAAACTCAGGAAAACAGTGTTTTTTTTTTTGGTGGTGCAACAGAGATTTACGCTTGTTGCCCAGGCTGGAGTGCAATGGTGTGATCTCGGCTCACCGCATCCTCCGCCTCTCAGGTTCAAGCGATTCTCCTGCCTCAGCCTCCCAAGTAGCTGGGATTACAGGCATGTGCCACCACGCCCAGCTAATTTTGTATTTTTAGTAGAGACGGAGTTTCACTGTGTTGGCCAGGCTGATCTCGAACTCCTGACCTCAGATGATCCGCCCGCCTTGGCCTCCCAAAGTGCTGGGATTATAGGTGTGAGCCACCGCTCCCAGAGAAAATAGTTAGCTTTTTAAAGAAGGTGAATTGTCATTTTTCTTTGGTCAGAAGAAAATGGACTGGTGGGTCAGCAGCTCATGCCAGGGAGGAAAGACAATGTCCAGTGGTCAAGAGGACTTGAAGCAAAGGAGCTTACTTGAAACTGGACCAGCCCAGAAAGGGCTAGAAGGGATCCTGGGACTCTAAAATTTCCTTTACGGTGACTGCTAGAATCAGAAACATACACTGTGGAAATGTAACTTTTTTCCTGCATATTGGTTATTATTTTAAAAATTGAAAATATGAGGCTGGGTGTGGTGACTCACGCCTGTAATCTCAGCACTTTGGGAGACCAAGATGGGTGGATCACCTGAGGTCAGGAGTTCAAGACCAGCCTAACCAACATGGTGAAACCCTGTCTACTAAAAATACAAAAATTAGCCAGGTGTGGCAACATGTGCCTGTAATCCCAGTTACTCGGGAGGCTGAGGCAGGAAAATTGCTTGAACCTGGGATTGCAGTGAGCCAAGATGGCACCACTGCACTCCAGCCTGGGCAACAGAGTGAGATTCCATCTCAGACAGACACACACACACACACACACACGACACAACTTTATTTAATCTTGATCAAATCCACAAACTCTGCCATGGTTATTAAAATAATGATTTAACAAAACTCCTTTTCTTTTGACATATTCACAAGAAGTTGCAAAGTTAGTACAGAGAGGTGCTGTTTCTCCTAATGGCTACGTCTTAGGTAACTACAGTACAATATCTAAACCAGGAAACTTATGCTGGTACAATGTGCACGGGTAGTTGTGTGTTATTTTACTACATTGGAGAGTCATGTAAGCACCTCTGCAGTCAAGATATGAAACAATTCCATCACTACAAAGATTCCCTTCTTGCCAAATTTTTGTAGTCCACCCTTTTCTTTTTAATTTTCTCTTACGATCGTAAAAAGACACATTGGAAAGATCCAGCTTCTCTCAGTTGTCGTAAGAGGAAATTGATTTTGGGTATGTCCACCCTTGAACCAGAGACTGGACATATTGAGGGACATGAAGTTGTGGTAACAAGAACCACAATGGGGGAACCCCCCAAAGCAAACCTACAGGGAAAGTCTCTGATGGACCTAGTTTCCTGAATGGAAGCATCTGTTTGTTTTTTTTTTTTTTTGAGACGGAGTCTGGCTCTGTCGCCTAGGCTGGAGTGCAGTGGCCGGATTTCAGCTCACTGCAAGCTCCGCCTCCCGGGCTTACGCCATTCTCCTGCCTCAGCTTCCGGAGTAGCTGGGACTGCAGGAGCCCGCCACGTCGCCGGCTAGTTTTTTTGGTATTTTTTTTAGTAGAGACGGGGTTTCAACGTGTTAGCCAGGATGGTCTCGATCTCCTGACCTCGTGATCCACCCATCTCGGCCTCCCAAAGTGCTGGGATTACAGGCTTGAGCCACCGCGCCCGGCCCTTGGGAGCATCTGTTTTTAAAAAATCTCTCTTCCTCTACAAGGCACTACAAAGGATGCAAAAGACCTGCAGCTGCCAGGAAGGAGCTCATTCTGATTGTAACCATTGCATTCTGCCTCATCTCCAAATGGGCTGTTTGCATTGTGTATCTATCTCCCTTTAGGTTTAATGTGGAAACAAATTATTTCTTTTGTCTTCATTGCTTAAGGACTGAGTGTGAAATATTTTTGGTATAATATGCTCAGGTTTTTCTGGGTATCTGCCTATTCATGGATAAAATGAAAATGTTTCTTGATCTCTCTTAGACAGAAAGCAAGAAGAACTTAAGGTTTTTAACAGAAAAAATAAAAGAGGATGGCTAGAATTCTCTTTTATTCACAGAAATAGAGCCAGGCGTGGTGGCTCACACCTGTAATCCCAGCACTTTGGGAGGCCGAGGCAGGCAGATCACGAGGTCAGGAGATCGAGACCATCCTGGCTAACACGGTGAAACCCCGTCTCTACTAAAAGTACAAAATTAGCCAGGCGTCATGGCGGCACCTGTAGTTCCAGCTATTCAGCAAGCTGAGGCAGGATTATCGTTTGAACCTGGGAGGCGGAGGTTGCAGTGAGCCTAGATCAGGCCACTGCACTCCAGCCTGGGTGACAGAGCAAGACTCCATCTCAAAAACAAACAAACAAAAATGACAGAAATAAAAATTCACGGAATAAAAATGCACAGAAGCAGGGATGAAAGCAAAAAAAGCACCTGAGCACTAGTTGGGGGAGAAGTCAGGACAGCAGAGAAGCCTGGGACCACGGCAGGTGAGTGCTGTGAGACCTGAATAGAACTGAAGACCCCAAGGGAGAATTTGATCTGCTCACAGGAACAAGCAGAGGCCGGTTGCGTGGGGCAGGGCTGAACCCAAAAGGCTTGACAGAGACTCCCTGAGGAGAGATTTTGGAAAACATTGACCACCTAGGTTGGACCTAGATGAACTTTACTGTCAGGTCTCTGAGCCCAGGCTAAGCCATCATATCCCCTGTGACCTGCACGTGTACATCCAGATGGCCTGAAGCAACTAAATATCCACAGGAGAAGTGAAAAGAGGCTTAACTGATGACATTCCACCACTGTGATTTGTTTCTGCCCCGCTCTAACTGATCGATGTACTTTGTAATCTCTCCCCACCCGTTAGAAGTTTCTTTGTAATTCTCCCCACCCTTGAGAATGTACTTTGCGAGATCCACCCCCTGCCCACAAAACATTGCTCCTAATTCCATCGCCTATCCCAAAACCTATAAGAACTAATGATAATCCCACCACTCTTTGCTGACTCTCTTTTTGGACTCAGCCCGCCTGCACCCAGGTGAAATAAACAGCCTTGTTGCTCCCACAAAGCCTGTTTGGTGGTCTCTTTACACGGTCACGTGAGACATTTACCTGCTCTGTCACATAGTTGTGGTACAATTTATGTAGAATTTTTTTCCAGCAATTTATGAAGTTGTCTGAGTTTGCCTTAAGTGGCCCGAAGCCTTTCAGGTCTCTTTACCCGGTCCTTGGTGGCTTGCCCTCCTTTTGGTGTCCTGTGCTGTCCTCACTGCCATCATCTATCCTCTGAAAATATGACTTTTTTCCTGCATGTCTGTTATTTTCCTTCCCTCTCTTCCCTTCCCCTTCCTCCCTTCCTTCTTCCCTCCCTCCCTCCCTCCCTCTCTCTCTCTTTTCTTTTCTTTTCTTTTCCTTCCTTCCTTCCTTCCTTCCTTCCTTCCTTCCTTCCTTCCTTCCTTCCTTCCTTCCTTCCTTCCTTCCTTCCTTCCTTTCTTTCTTTCTTTCTTTCTTTCTTTCTTTCTTTCTTTCTTTCTTTCTTTCTTTCTTTCTTTCTTTCTTTCTTTCTTTCTTTCTTTCTTTCTTTCTTTCTTTCTTTTCTCACGCTGTTGTCCAGGCGGGAGTACAGTGGTATAATGACAGCTCACTGCCACCCCAAACTCCTGGACTCAAGGGGTCCTCACACCTCAGCCTCCCGAGACCCCGAGACTGCAGGCATGCACCACCACACCTGGCTACTTTTTAATTTGTTTGTAGAGACAGGGTCTTGCTATGTTGCCCAGGCTGGTCTTGAACTCTTGGCCTCAAGCAATCCTCTCTCCTTGGCCTCCCAAAGTGCTGGGATTGTAGGGATGAGCCACCACATCTGGCTCTTCTTTGGTTTCAATATGCTCACTTGACATAATAAAACCCTGCCTCCTCTATGCCTGAACTGGTATGGCTGCTAGTGGCTGGGGGAAAACACACAAGCTCTCACAACTGTCTCAAAAAAGGTGAGAGTGTCTCACAAAAGAACAACTGTCTCCCTTTTAATTGTTGGCCATGAGTCTCAAATGAACCCTTCATGCTCCCAGGCAATCAAAATTCCCTAATCCATTCTCAATCCCACTGTCCCAGAGGACTATTTCATTTCTTCTCTCTTCTCACACCCCTGAAATTCTCCGTCCTCATTCTCAGCTGATGACCTTATTTTCTACCTCACCAAGACACATGAAGCCTAGAATAAAGCTTTTACCACCACTACATCTACTGGAATACTGGCATCTGTTCCCTTACACTCAGCTGGCCTGTGTGTTAACTTACCCATTGGTGACTTATCCATGCTTCCAACTCGATTCCATCTCTACCCACCCCCACCCACCATCACCATTTCCCTCCCTATTGTGTAATTCCCATCAGTATGTAAACACGTTGTAATTCCTCCAAATTTAAATAGACTTCTCTTGACCACAATTCCTCCAACAGCTTTCCCTATTTATTTGTTTCTGTTTGCAGCAAATTCCTTAAAATAATTGATTGTACCCTGTCTCCGGTTCCTATTCTCCCAGTCTCTCTCCAGCTCTGCTCTGGCTTTTCCCACTGTCATTCCACCATACTGTGCTTTTCTGGGTCACCAATGACTCTGACACTGCTCCATGGAAGGGTGGATCCTCAGTCTTTATCTCCACCTCGATGCACTTTCTTTCCTTGGCTTCTGAGTACTGAACTCCCCAGGTTTTCCTCCTACCTCAGTGGTCACGGGCTGGAGTGCAGTGGCGCTATCATTGCTCACGGCAGCCTCGAATTCCTGGGCTCAAGCATTCCTCCTGTTTCAGCCTCCTGAGTAGCTGGGACCACGGGCACACATCATCATGTCCAGCTAATTTTTAATTTTTTTGTAATGATGGAATCTCACTATGTTGCCCGGGTTAGTCTTCTTTCAAGTTTTTTTTTTTTTTTTTTGCATTACCAATTGGTTCTGACCAGGTTGGTCTTGAACTTCTGGGCTCAGACGATTCTCCAGCCTCGGCCTCCCAAAGTGCTAGGATTACAGGCATGAGCCACTGCCTTGGACCTAAATTTTTTTTAAATTTAAAGAGCACTATCTATTTTTTGAATAGATAAAACACCTACATGGTTAAAAATTTGAAAGATCAAAACAACATACAATGATAACTTTTCCTTCTACTCCTATGTCCCCACCAGAGACCACCAATATTTCTTGTATATCTTTCCAGTGATCTTTTATACACACGTAAGTGATATATACCTACTCCTGTTATGTATACAAATAGTAGCATTTTATTTTATTTTATTTTATTTCTTTCATTTTTGTGGCAGAGCCTTGCTGTGTCACTCAGGCTGGAGTACAGTGGTGTGATCATAGTTCATTGCAGCTTCGACCTCCCAGGCTCAAGCCATCCTCCCACCTCAGTCTCTCAAGTAGCTGGGACTACAGGCTTGTGCCACCACACCCGGCTGCAAATGGAAATGGTAGCATTTTATACATAACATTTTATACATTCTGCATCTTACTTGTTTTCACTTAGCATGCTGTCTGTAGTAAGGATTGAGTGGTTACGTTGTATATCATCATTTGGATATTCCGTAATTTACCTGAAACTTTGGTACCAGATACCTTTCAGAATGCAGGATTCCAATATTTTGTTATTATAAACAATGCTGCAATGACTAACCTACATGTGCCATTTATTTCATATGGGAGAAAATGTGAGCTAAATTCCTAGAAGTTGAATTGGTGAGTGAAAAGGCATATGCATTGGTCATTTTGGTTACCTGTCACCGAATTGCTCTCCGTAGGGTTTGTACCAATATACCTTCCAAAAAGCAATGTGTCAGAGTGATTCTTTCTCTTACGTTTTCAGCAACATAATATATTATTTTTGCCAATCTTACAGGTAAAAAGATGGCATTTTATTTAAATATTTTCCTTATTATGAGTGAAGTTAAGCCCCAAAGCCTCAAAGCAATTTATGTTTTCTTTTCTGTGAACCATCTATTCACAGATCATTGGTTTTGTCTGTATTTTCCAATTCCAGTGTGCTTTCAGAATAAGACACACATGAGTTTGGGGCAGGGGAGTGGGAATTAGAAGGTCAGAGGAGTCATTTGTCTCTCCTGGGAACTCCTCCGATTATTAAAATAAGAATAAGAGGGCTGGGCGCTGTGGCTCGTGCCTGTAATCCCAGCCCTTTGGGAGGCCGAGGTGGGCAGATCACTTGAAGTCAGGAGTTCAAGACCAGCCTTGTCAACATGGTGAAACGCCATCTCTACCAAAAGTACAAAAATTAACTGGGCATAGTGGCAGGCGCCTGTAATCCCGGCTACTTGGGAGGCTGAGGCAGGAGAATCTCTGGAACCTGGGAGGTGGAGGTTGCAGTGAGCTGAGATCAGGCCATTGCACTCCAGCCTGAATGACAGAGTGAGACTCTGTCTCAAAAAAAAAAAAAAAAAAAAAAAAAAAAAAAAAAAAAGGATAAGGGAACCAGATTCTTAGTTTCCCAGGAGTGTTAGAGATAATACGGTTCAGGCCAGGTGTGGTGGCTCACACCTGTAATCCCAGCACTTTGGGAGGCTGAGGCGGGTGGGTCATCTGAGATCAGGAGTTCGAGACCAGCCAGGCCAACATGGCAAAACTCTGTCTCTGCTAAAAATACAAAAATCAGCCAGGCATGGTGGTGCATGCCTGTATGCCTAGCTACTCGGGAGGCTGAAGCAGGAATCACTTGAACTCAGGAGGCAGAGGTTGCAGTGAGCTGAGATCTTGCCACTACACTCCAGCCTGGGCAGCAGAGCAAGACTCCATCTCAGAAAAAAAAAAAAAAAAAAATAAATAAATAATATGGTTCAGTGGCTTTTTGTTTATTTGTTTTGTTTCTACTACCCTCATCTCCACTCCACTCCAGTCCCCGGTAGAATGCTGAAGGTGCTTCACTTCTGAAAACATTTCTAATCATTAAAAACCTGGAATAAATGTATACTCCTCAAGTGTATTACACAAAGTTGCTGTATGCTTCTGTGTAGATTGTGGGAAAAAGTTTCTTATGTCATTTCTGCCCATACAGGGCCACATTCCTGAAATCCAAAATGATCTAAAAATGGAAAGTGCTTTTGTAAGTTGGGCACTAAAACTTATTTAATGGCAAAATCTGACCTGAATGGATGGGTAGCTATTTAGAATTTTTTTTAAAAATTAATCTCACTTATTATGAATATTTAAATATTTTTATAAAGAATTATTAATCTATTTTATTATAGGGTGCTGCTCTGGACCATGCTGGCGACATCCCATAATACAGAGTGTATTACATTGTGAAATCTATAGAATCTTGAATATTGAACAGCACTTGGCCCTGAGAGTGTCACATATTGGACTGTGGACCTGCATTTGGGCTTATAAACTCATCACTTCGGCTGGGCATGGTGGCACACGCCTGTAGTCCCAGCTACTTGGGAGGCTGAGGCATGAGAATCCCTTGAACCTGGGAGGCAGAGGCTGCAGTGAGCTGAGATTGCGCCACTGCACTCCAGCCTGGGTGTTAGAATGAGACTCTGTCTCAAAAAAAAAAAAAAAAAAAAAAAAAAAAAATTAAAAAAAGTTTAAAAAAAAGTTTAAAAAACCCCTCATCCCTTGGGAATGGTTTAACTCTGCTGGTCTTCTTAAGCTCAGGCCTGTGTGTGCTGGGTCATGTAAAGTTGTTTAAACAAGTCTGGAACAGTCAATTGTGCAATAACATCATGATAGTGTTCTACTACAAATACTTATAATGCTTAATCCAAGTTCTGGGTCCTTTTCTGATCTTTAAAGATGTCTTAAAGAATACAAGTGATTTAACAATATTGTTAGCGATTCAACTTGGAAACAAAAATTTCATAGCACTCCTCTCCTAAGGAATATTTAGAGATTGGAAGATGAGCTGTTAAAAAAGCTGTTGTAGGCTGGGCGCGGTGGTTCACACCTGTAATCTCAGCACTTTGGAGGCCGAGGCAGGTGGATCACTTGAGGTCAGGAGTTCGAGACTAGCCTGGCCAACATGGCAAAACTCTGTCTCTACTATTAGCCTGGCAGCGGTGACAGGTGCCTGTAATTCCAGCTACTCAGGTGGCTGAGGCACGAGAGTCCCTTGAACCCTAAGGCAGAGGTTGCAGATAGCCAAGATTGCGCCACTACACTCCAGCCTGGGCGACAGAGTGAGAGTGTGTCTTGAAAAATTTAAAAAAGCTGTTATATTTACAACTACGCATGTGGGAAAATCAGCATTTTCTTTTTATTGTACAATCAAAACAAAACACGGACATTTATTGTTATCCATAACCCTAATTGTAAGTGTGTGCATGACCTTAATTGTTCTTGTTGCCTTCCTAAGTAAATATTTTAAAAATGACCTTTCTTACAAATTTTTTTTTTGAGATGGAGTCTTGCTGTGTCGCCTGGGCTGGAGTGCAGTGGCTGAATCTCAGCTCACTGCAAGCTCCGCCTCCTGGGTTTACGCCATTCTCCTGCCTCAGCCTCCCAAGTAGCTGGGACCACAGGCGCCCGCCACCTCGCCCGGCTAGTTTTTTGTATTTTTAGTAGAGACGGGGTTTCACCGTGTTAGCCAGGATGGTCTCGATCTCCTGACCTCGTGATCCACCCGTCTCGGCCTCCCAAAGTGCTGGGATTACAGGCTTGAGCCACCGTGCCCGGCCTACAAAATATTTTTATATAAAATAAATACAACTTTTGACTCGTTTTGCACGCTGGCATTTCTCCTAAAATTTTATTTGGAAAAAGTTATATTCAATGACCCAATGGTATAAAAGTGGAAAAGGAAAGTGACAGCTAGAGATTGATAACTACATCCTCTGCAATCCTCGGAAGAAAGGAAGGGCCTCTTTGGGTTTTTTCAGGTAAAGTACGTCAATGGGACTATAGGAAAGAGAATTTCCACACTGTCTTTCTGCATCAGTGATTTTAATAGAGACTCTTAGTGGTTATCAACAACTGGTCAGTTTTTTTTTTTTTTCGCACTGCTCTCTGGATTTGGACCTAGCGAATTCTGGGCTCAGTCCTCTTCCTCCATCTCTTTCTTGATCCAATCCACGTAGTTGAGCACTTTGGTGTAGAAGCCATAGCCCTTGCTGCACCCGATGCCCCAGGACACGATGCCCGTTGCTATCCAGCGATCAGTGTTCGGGTCCCTTACTGCAAAAACGCCCCCACTATCCCCCTGGCAGGCATCCTGCTTTAGAGACGGGTGCCCAGCACAGAACATGTTTTGAGAGAACACATCCAGCCTATTCTTTCCCCGGAGCCAGGTCTCACAGTCCTTTCGATTAGCTACGGGCAGACGGACAAACCTGAGGTCATGAGCAATCTTCTCCTCCATGACCCCAAAGCCACTGACGTAGCCCATCAAGCCCAGGTCATAGAAAGTCTCGTTGTCAGGGAGGCAGATGGGGAGGAGGTTGGGACCCAGGGTGACACTATTTTCCAGCTCCAGCAGGGCGATGTCCCCCTCAAAATTGTGGGACTCATCCTGACGGTAGTCCGGGTGGATGCTGACCCTGCGGATGGGGTGATTGGCCAGCTTCATGAGCTCTTCCACATTTGTGTGGCCCAGGAACACATCCAAGGAGGCGTTGCTTTGCGCCTCATGTTCCTTGGGATACAGGGTGTGGGCAGCCGTAAGAATCCAGCGGTCGCCCAGCAGGGCTCCACCCCCTCGTCCATGGATGTTGGTGAACACCTGCCAGGGGAAGTTGCCCATCTTGGCTTTTTGCCCTCCGATGATGCGCTGCCTCTGTTCCACGGGGTTCACGGGCTTCCCACACACTGAGGGAGAGAGAGGGAAGACAAGGGCAAGTCAGCTCCAGGTCCCATACCTCTTCCCTCTGTGGCCAGCCAGCTCCGTATTTGCCCTCTCTTTTTGGCTTCTGTCTCTTTTCTCTTTCTCCTCCCATCCCCACACCTCTGTCATTGGCCTATTGACAGGCTCCTCTCCTTGTTCTTTTTTTTTTTTTTTTTAATTATTACTTTTATTTTTTGAGACTCCTTGCTTTGTCGCCCAGGCTGGAGTGCAGTGGCGCGATTTCAGCTCCCTGCAACCTCCGCCTCCTGGGTTCGAGTGATTCTTGTGCCTCAGCCACTCAAGTAGCTGGGACTACAGGCATGTGCCACCATGCTCGGCTAATTTTTCTATTTTTAGTAGAGGCTGGGTTTCACCATTGTTGGCCAGACTGGTCTCGAACTCCTGACCTCAGGTGATCCGCCTACCTTGGCCTCCCAAAGTGCTGGGATTACAGGTGTGAGCCACCACGTCTTACTCCTTGTTCTTGTTTATTTCCTCCTAGGATGTCTCCCATTGTTTTTATTCTCTGATTTCCCATCTGCTTAGTGAAAATGCCGGCATTTCGGGATTGAATTCAGCACTCTTCCCCTCTCTCGCTTTCTCCTGGTATGTTCCCCTCTCTTCTCCTCTGTCTCCTTTTTCTGGGCCACACTGCTTTTGAGGCCCTGAAGGCTGCTAAAGGCCCTGAGGGTTGTCCCAGAGGGTTTCCACTCACCTGGCAAGCACCGAGGAATCTTCTCTCCCTTTTGTTCATTCTTCCAAATACCCTGTGCTGTGCAGGTGTACAGCCCTGAAGGCAGAGGAGGCAAGAATCAAGTTGGGAGGTGATGGGTAAGAAAACTAGGTTGCAGAGGCCAGCAAGTACTGAGTGTGCTCGATAGGGAGAGGGGTAGGGAGGAACAACATGGCAAGGGCCAAAGGTCAAAGGCTCAACTCTAGAAGGAAAAAATGTCGAGTGTTCAGAGGCTCTAGACCTATATTTTGTTTTAATGTCAAGTAAAAAAATCAGAACGCTTAACCATTAATATATGTTTGCTGTAATCCCTGTTTGTGAAAGTAGACATAAAAACCAGAAGGAATATATCAAAATCTTATCAGTGATTGCGTCTTAGTCGTGGAATCATAGATGATAATTGTAGCTACGTCTTCTGATTGCTGAAAATGTGCCATGCTTGTTGCGAAGCACTTTATCTGCATGATCTCATTTAACCACTACAGTGACACTTGCAGGTGTGTGTTATTACCCTCACTGTGGATGAGGAAGCTGAGCTTAAATATTTTGCACAGGGTCACATAACTTCTGAGTGCCAGAACCAAGGTGCAAGAAGTTTTCTGACTCCAAAGCCCAGCTCTTAATGAATACCATTTATAATCCAGATTTTTTTCCTTTTTTCTGTGTTTCAAACCTATAATGCATGTGATTTCTAATATTTCAAAAAAGTTTGAAAAATACCCAATAATGAGTGAGAGTCATTTAGTAAAACTAGGTGCAAAAATCACAACCAGGTTTAGAGGGGAGAATGGAAGGGGGAATTTCACTGAGTTAGCTGTAGGGCTTATGATGGTGATGAAGATTGTGGTGTTGGTGTTGGTGTTGGTGGTGACTGTGGTGTTGATGTTGGTAATGGTGGTGGTGATTGTGGTGTTGATGTTAGTAATGGTGGTGGTGATTGTGGTGTTGGTGTTGGTGGTGACAGTGGTGTTGTTAATGGTGGTATTGTTAATGGTGACAGTGGTGATGGTGGTATTGGTGGTGATGATGGTGTTGGTACTGGTGGTAATGATGATAGTGTTGGTAATGGTGATGGTTGTAATGGTGGTGGTGGTGATGGTGGTGATGATGTTGGTAATGGTGGTGTTGGTGTTGGTAATGGTGGTGGTGCTGATAGTGGTGTTGGTAATGGTGTTAGTAATGGTGGTGGTTATAATGGTAGTTGTGATGGTGGTATTCGTAATGGTGATAGTGATGATGGTGGTGGTGTTAGTGTGGTGGTGATAGTGGTGTTGGTAATGGTGATGGTAGTGTTGGTGGTGGCAATGGTGGTGGTGGTGATAGTGGTGTTGGTAATGGTGGTGGTGATCATGGTAGTGTTGACAATGGTGTTGATTATGATGATGGTGGTGATGGTGGTGTTAGTGTTGGTGGTGATGAGGATGTTGGTAATGGTGATGGTGGTGATGATGGTGTTGGTGGTGGTGTTGGTGTTGGTAATGGTCATGGTGATAGTGGTGTTGGTAATGGTGGTGGTGATAATGGTAGTGGTGATGGTGGCATTGGTAATGATAATGGATCGATTGTGGTGATGGCGATGATGGTGGTGATTGTGCTGGCATTGATGCTACTGGTAGTGTTGCTGGTGTTGTTACTAGTAGTAGTGGCGATGGCAGTGATGGTAGCAGTGGGAGTGTGGTGGAGGCAATGGTGGTAGTGGGGACGATGTGGTGACAGTGAGCTGTTTATGCGATTTGAATCTTTTCTTCGCATCAGCTCAGATGCCTTATTCTTCAAACTTACAAGGTTCCTGTTAGCACTATAATTTAGGCCCCTGTAGCCAGTGTCCTGGCAGATACCTTAATATGCATTCCCTAGGGATTCTACTGGGAGAAATCTTAGAGGATACCCCAAGGGGATGGAAGGGAGGAAATTTCCATTTGCATTGGTTCCTACCTTGCTCAGACTCCTTGCTGCCAGCTCTGGTCTGCATCTTGTAATATGGCTCGTGGCAGTAGTACTGGATACGTGCCTTGTAGGTGTTCACCCCCATTGTGGTGGTGTAACGGAAGGCACCATTAGGCAGGTTTTGGGGCTGCCCACAGTCCTTGACTTGGAGAGAACACAGGGCAGGGTGAGAGCTGAGAATGACTATGCTGGAACTTCAGTGCGGGGAGTGTGAGTTGTCCACCCGCAGAGCAGGCTGAGAAGCTTAGAAAAGGTAGTCAGTGGAGAGGGCCCTTGCAATGGACAGGAGTTTGGTGGTGTGAAATTCAGTTCTGGGTAGAGCCCATCCATCTGGCTGAGATGAGGGCTCACTGATTCCTGAGATGGGCCATAGGCATCAAAGGACAAGTCAGGGTGAGGGTCTCTTGGAAAGAGGCTTACTCTGGATGCCTCTTTCTTTCTTGGCCCAGGTCCTCAAGGCTGGAGGTGGGAAGTCCCCAGGTCATATCCCTGAATTATGACTTACTCTTGCATCTGGGCATGGCACGATGCCATGTGCCATCATCCTGGCAGACAGCTGTGAAGGAGTGCAGCACCTGGTTCCCCTGTTGAGCAGAGGACAGAGGTGTCATCAGTGCCAAGAGGCAATGCAGGTCCCCTTGCTGCCCTTCCCACATAGGAGTAGAAGGCAATACAAAGACATCTCTCAGCTCCCCGATGACTGTGGCTCCCCCATGGATGTGGCTCCTTCTTCCTTCTCCCCAGCCCATTGCAGACAGGAGCACGGAGCCACCCTGCAGCAAGTCAGAGCGGGACTAATTGATAGACCTGATCATCCTCTCTCTAGACTGTGGCCTGTTCCCACTGAGGTCCAATTGAATCCCACAATTTGTAATTAAAAACATCACAAGCCACGTTTGAGTGTTTTTTGTATCAAAACAAAAGCCTGTGCTCCAGGGCAGAACCATGTTTCTCTGGCTGGAGTCCCCGCCTCCAGGCCTGTAGCACTTTCTCTCTCCTGGGTTGCAGTTTTCCTAAGGACAGAGGCCTTCCCTGAAATCCTAGAGCCACCTCACTCCTTTGAACGGTGCTGGAGACGTTGATGTATGTGAAGTGCTGTTGCTGTTGAGCAGGGACAAGACTAGGAAATGGCAGTCTTTGAAATGAAAAGTTACTGGACAATATGAATGAGTTTTACTAAGACCAAAAATCAGCCAGGTGCAGTGGCTCACGCCTGTAATCCCAGCACTTCCGGGGGCCGAGATGGGCGGATCACTTGAGGCCAGGAGTTCGAGACAAGCCTGGGCAACATGGAGAAACCCTGTCTCTACTAAAAATACAAAAATTAGCCGGGCATGGTGGCACACGCCTGTAATTCCAACAACTCAGGTGGCTGAGGCATTTGAATAGCTTGAATCCAAGAGAACCACTTGAAATTGGGAGGCGGAGTTTACAGTGAGCTGAGATCATGCCACTGCCTGGGTGACAGAGCAAGACTGTCTCTCAAAACCAAAACAAAAAGACCAAAAATCATTCCATAGAGTTAGCCCTGGGAAAGATTGCAAGAGAATGTGTATGCGAACTAGACCGTCTGAGTAAAATGTAGGTAATGTGAGAAACGGTGTGACTTGCTTTAAATTCTATGATGTGAATGACAAATGCAAAAGTAAGGGCAGTGGGTGGTGCAGGCAAGGGAGGGTTGTAATATGAGCAAAGAGGTTGTTGGTCTCCAGTCTTCTGGACCCAGGAGACCCACCCAATCCTCCTGATGGAGATGGAAGCACCTTGGAATAAAGAACAATGCATCAGGTGAACTCGACTTAATGCAACATTCAAATGTGAGCTCCACAAAGGCTGTGTGACTTTGTGGGTTTCTTTTTACTGAACCTCCCACATCTAGGACAGTGCCTGACAGTAGACCCTTAAAATGTGCATTATGAATTAACTATGACTTAAGGACATGTCATAGGTCTCTTCTTTGATTCTAATTAAGTCTTCCGTGTGGACCTATTGAGCAACGATGGGATGTTCAGTCTTGGGTCTCTGTCCAGAGAGACAGATAATTTTTAGTTTACCAACTTTTGTGAGATTGATCCATGGGTAAAACCATATTCCTTCCTGAATCTTCAGATCTGAGGACAGGGCGGTGGGCCCGGGGTGAGACCACCAACATGTGTAAAAGAGCCCTGGAGCAGGAGGCGGGAGATTGGGGTCCTAGTCCCTGCCGTAAACAATCACTATGTGATGTTGATGAGTCACTACATCTCCACCCTGCCTTTCCAGTTCCTTCAGCTTTCTTGATTATTGGACGAGGGCAATAGTTCTTAAACTTGGCTGCACGTTAGAATCACCTGGGTAGCTTTAAATAGTCTTGTTGCTCAGGCTCTACTCCAGATCAATGGAATGAGAGTCTCTGCTGGGGGCCCTTGACTTCAGTATTTATTGATTGATTGATTTTTATTTTTTAGAGACAGAGTCTGGCTATATTGCTCAAGCTGGAGTGCAGTGGCTATTCACAGGAGCCTTGAATGATTGGGCTCAAGCAATCTTCCAGGATCGTAAACTCTCTGTTTTAAGTGTGCAGCAAGTTTGAGAGCTGGTGGACCAGGAGTCTCTTCCAGCTGAAACGTCTATGACTCCAGCTGGGGTGAGACTAAATCCTCTGTGAACACACCATCTGAATTCCCCCTGGGATGCTGGGCCGGCTCTCTCCCCTCAGCCCTGGGCTCTTACCTCTATGAGCTGGTAGCCTAGCTTGCAGGTAGCAATGAAGTAGTCACGGAATTGGTACTGAGGCTGCAGGTTCTGGATGACAGTGAACTCGTCTAGGGTCTTGGGCTGGGGACACTTGATGACTATTGGGAAGACCAGAGGGCGTATTTATTTGAGAGCCACCTGCCCTTCCTTCTTCTCACTTTTTCCCCATTGCTGGCCATCAAGGGAGGCCCCCAGGGAGCCTTACTCTCGGTGGTGTAGCGCAACTTCCAGCCCCGGCTGTCCCCCGACTCATCGGTGAAGAACAGCAGATCCACAGCATTGCTGCTGGTGTCAAAGTCGGGGGGCCTCTGCTTCCCACAGAACTCGCCAATGTTCTTCCCGTTGGCATAGATCTGGTAGGGGAGGAGGATTTTTTTTTTGTTTTTGTTTTTTTCCAGCTTGGACATTTTTACACAGGGCCAACTGTGTAGTAGCCTGGTGGCCAGGGTGGTGGTGGTGATGAAATCCTGCCTTATGCGTGTTTTCAGGGGAAGGTGGAAAGGGATCCCCACGACCCAATTCCAGTTGTATGGGAACTTGCCCAGCCCGTGGTTGATGTTGGCCATTCCTGCCCCAGCAGGCCAGGGGATCCAGGAGGAAGTTGGGACAAGAGGAGCCAAGTGCAGACGGAAGGGAGGAGAAGGGGTCTTTCAGGGGTAGGACGGCTGTACCTGTAGCTGGTCATAGGGGCAGTGTACTTGCTGGTGGTCATCAATTTCAAAAGGCTCTAGGAACTTGAGGTGCAAGGTGAGGCCCCGCTCCACCCGGATGCTGTAGTTGCAGCGCAGGTCAGGGGGGTAGGACCGGGGGTACTCCAGGCTGGAGATGTAGCCCGATGCCTCCGTGTACAGCTCGCTGCTGCACTCAGCTGTGAGAACAGAGCCGCAGGGCATCACGGGGGCGCTCTGGCTGGCCCAGCAAGCCCTGGCTGAACCCCCGCCTCCCTGCTCCACCACTCTGGCTCACCCTGGCAGGAATGCCTGTCCTCCTGAAGCTCATAGCCTGGACGGCAGGAACAGAAGTAGCCTCCAACGTAGTTGTGACACAGGTGCTGGCACTGGGGCTGGAGGTCCTTCTCCCCTGATTCGCTCTGGGAAGCACATTCATCAAGGTCTGGAAGGCATTCAGGAAGGAGGGTTAAGCTCCTGCTGGGAGACCTGAGTAGTGGCTCTGACCTTAGGGAGGTCACTCACCAGAGGCCTAAAGACAAAGGCATCTTTAGGCCACCTGGCCCTCCAGGCCTCTCCAAAGCTCTCTGGGGACTGCTCCATGGGGACAGAGCCCAGGTTGACAGGCCTCGTTAGGGAAAGTTCTCTTGAGGGGAGGAACAAGGAAAGCCAGGCTTTTGGCTTCTTTGGATTCAAGATTCCCTTTCTTGGCCCCCATTCAATATGGCTGAGGTCAGAGAAAAGGGATCCCTGGGGGGCTACTCACCCACAGCTTGGTAGTAGGCCAGGAAGCCCTTGTAGAACATGATGGTCCCATTCTCCTCATTGGAGAAGTCCGTGTGGAAGGTCAGCAGCATCTTGTTCCCTTGGGACATAAATTCCTTCTTTCCTGGGGGGTTGCCCAGTGGAGAACCCAGTTGCCCACAGAACCTCCCCAGGTTTTTCTTATCAGCAGAGATCTGGTGGAAGAAGGACAAGGAGTAGGAAGAAGACCTGTTGTGGAGTGGCACACGTGGTGGCTCAGTGACAGTCCTCCTTGTCCCGCCCAGAGTGAATCATGCACCACATTGGCTCCGCTGGTCACTACCTGCTGGGCTCGGCTGCTGCAAACTTCCCCATGTGACTTTCAACTGTTCCCCGAGTCTCCCACTGACTCACTCTTACATGTTGTCCTGCACTAGGTACCTCACCCCTTCCCTGTTTTCTGCTCCACTGACAGGTTTCAGGTCATCTCCAACCCCACCACCTCCTATGGCCTGTTCCCCTGGGGTCCTGGTTGTCTGTACCCAGCCTTTACCCGCCCCTCATTCCCAGAGCTTGGACAGCTCTGCCTTATTTTTGTCTTCAGATTCCACCTCAGCCTAATCAAACCATTCACACCTGGAGTGCCTTCTGACGCCCTCGGGTGAACATGAGCCCTGAATCCCACCAGTCTCAGCCTCAGCAGGCATTGTCTCATCCCTCATCCTTCCTACTCACAGCTCTTCAACCTCTCCTTGCCCCTGCCACCAAACGCCCTCCCCCAACACTGCACACTCGCGAAGTCTTCTGGGTGGGGAAGAAGTGCCATTTGCGTGTAATTCACGCATAACCTCCAGGGGTCTCCTGGGAATGGTAGTTATTGGACCTTCGCAGGCTCTGCTTGAGCCCTGAATCGCATTTTTACTGGATAGAGAAAGATGGGCCAGGGAAGGTTGTCACAGAGGTGAGGGTTCTGAGCCTACTGTCCTTGCTGAAGACTATTCCCGTGCTGCCAGAGCACACATTTCTCCTCCTCCTGTCCCTGTGTTCCTGTTGAGGCAGGCAGCCATGCCAATCTTCTCCTTGGAGACAGGGAAGCTGAGGCACGGTGGTTTCCCAAAGGCTCTCAGCTAGACAGCAGATGGGGAAGGTTTTCCTGACTCAGTGCACAGTGAATTTCCTGAGTGGGTCCTGTCCCCTTCCTTCTCTGTGCTTCTCCCCTCAGTGCTCACTGAGGGTCTCTACACCAGTGAGTGCTCCATCCAGGGCAACCCTTGGCTCTAAGAGATGCAGTCGGCCATCAGATCTTGTGGGGCTGGGCTGTGTCTGGGGGTGTGCATGCCATACAGATCCCAGATCCCAGAGGGTCCCGTTTTGTCTCCCCTCTGCCGCCCATCCTGCCCCTACCTTGACATAATCATAGAAGCAGCCTTCAGAAGGCTCCAGGTCAAAGTGCTGGAAGACGAGCTTCACCCTGTATCCTGTGGGGACTGTGATCACAGTGGTTGTTTCAAAGCTGTTGGGGTAAGGCTTGGGGAACAGAGGGGAAGTCACCTCCCCAAATAACTTCTGAGGGATGGGAATGGAGCCTCCTGCCCTGCAGAACAGGGCCGGCACCAGGAGGTACAAGAGCCACCTGCCAAAACAAAAGAGAGTGTCTGGAGTTGGAGGGGTTCAGCACTCTTGCCATGTGGGCAGTGGCCATGGCAGGGGATGAGATGGCCATACCGCTGGGCATCCTCCTCTCTGCCCATTCTGGACCTCACCGACATGTTCTCAGCAGGGGTGCCTGGGTGGGGAGGGCGGCCTTTGCAGCTGCTGCATTGGGTCACTCCCCAGGGCAGTGTCCAGTCCAGAGGCCACCATACTCCCCTCACACTCCCCTTCCAGCCTCCTCCCCTGCCCGGCCCCATCCCTCCCCTCCCCTTCCAGGAATAGGACTGGCTTGGGACCAGTTAATGGAGGGTGAGGGTTTCCACCCGTGGGTCTCTGAAAGGGCTCCCACAGGTTCAGTAAGAGCGTCTGGGAGAGACCATCTGTGGCGTGTGAGACACAGGCAGAGTGTCCCCTCCTGGGCAGGGGGTCCCCTCCTCTCGCTGCTTCCTGCCGTGAGCCCAGAGGGAAGAAAGGCCCATGGCATGGGCTTCTATGTATAAGGTCTCCTCTGGTCCTTAGGAGGAGGGATGGGGCGCGTGTTGTGTGTGTCCATGTGTGTGCACAGTGGGATTGATGAGAGAAGAGTGTGTGAAGAGAGAAGGGTGTCCCTGTCTCCCTGAATTGCCTCCTATGTCCTGGCTTCTCCCCTGGCTTCCCCCTCCCTCCTGGGTGCCCATCACCCTTACTCACATTTCTCAAGGCCCGTGTTGAATCCTGGGCTCTCCTGAGAGCGTCTTTGTGCACTGTGTGCAGAAGGAGGCCGCGTCACGCACAGCAGGGAGGGGAGGGTTTTCTGTGGTGTGGAGGGGGGACCATTCCCGGAGGAATGTTGGAGGGAATGAACTATTTGCATAAACAAAAGATCTGAGTTTCCACTTTAATTTAGTTTTGGTTTTGAAATCCCTGTCGGTGGTGCCACCTGCTGGTCTATGAGGGAAAGGGCTAAGGAGACGGGAGTCTGACTTTTTAGGGCCAGGGAGCCTTTGGTTGGAGGCCCAGATGCCTCAGTCTCTGAATCTGATCAGCTTCTCCTTCCTTCCAAGACTTTCCTGGGGGGCTGCTGCTGTGTTTACAAGGTTCCTACCAAAGCAGTGGGAGACCACAGGTTGTGAATTCTCTTTTCTGGGCTGTCCTTTCCCATGACCCCGTTCTTCTTGCCGTCATTCAGCCCACAGCCCTGGTTCAAGAATGGCCCGGGTTTCCATGCCCAGGATGTAATGATAGGAACACTGGGGCAGAGGAGGGCATGTGGGAGTGGGCAGAAAAGAGAGGAGCTTGGTTGCCTTGGGGCCCTGGCCTGCTTTAGCCGTGAATGACACGTGGACATAGAATAGGGATGGCCATGTCAGGGCAGCCCTAAATCAGCCCTGGGTTTGAGACCCTCTGGGGCGGCTGCGGAGGGGGTAAAATGTCCCCATCTCCTCAGCATCTGCTCAACACAAGTGCCAGGGCTGAAGCCGAGGGTGCGGGTGTGGAGCAAGAGGCACTTGGTTTTTCTGAGATGGAGCCAGGCCCCTGGGAGGGAGGAGGGACCCTAGACTCTCTTGTCCATGAGGCCATAGTGTCCTGCTTTAAAAATTTTGCTCTTGGCCACGTGTGGTGGCTCATGCCTGTGATCCTGGCACTTTGTGAGGCCAGGGTGGGAAGATCTCTTGAGCCCAGGAGTTCGAGACCAGCCTGGGCAACATAGTGAAACCTCGTCTCTAAAAGTTAAAACAAATAAAAAACAATTTCACTGTTTTTGGAAGGCTTTCTTCATCAACTCTCCGTGGCACCAAATATCTGATGGCACTTTACCCCATAGAGGGGCTTGGGCTGCAGAGCAGGCTTCTGTGTTCTTAAGCCTTTGTAGGCTGTTCTGCTTGTTTCCCTTATTAGATTAATCCCTCCAACCTCCACCCTTCTGCCCCCAACCCCGTTCATCCATTTTTGGGCTACCTGTGTAATGGCAAGGCACTTTCCCAGGCAATAGATTGCAAGAATTCACAGAGCTGATGCAGTTCCCCATCAGGCAGTGACCAAGTCATCAGTAGTTAGACAGCAGGCACACAGTAGGAGCAAGATCCACCAACGCTTCGAGGGTTTCTCCAGCAGGCCTGTGTGTCAGAGCTGAGGACTGAACCTAATGGAGGGCTGGTCTGTGATGCGATCAGGATATGAACCACAGCCTTGTTAGGTCAGGAAAGACAAAAGATAGGGGAGAAGGAAAAGGACTAGGTCAGAGGACGAGAAGGAAGAGGAATCTCGTGTAACAAACTGCACATTAATATCCTGGCAGCAGCAGTGGTGTGTGTGTGTGTGTGTGTGTGTGTGTGTGTGTGTATGCACTGTATGTTCATAATGGAGGCAGAGGGAACGGGTAAGGAGGTAAGTGTTAGCTGAAGCTCTTCCATCCATCCTAGGGAGTCTCGGTTCTGCCTTGGCATTGTGCAACATGCTTGGAGAGTGGCGTGAGCCACCACGCCCAGCCATGAATTTTATCTCAATACTAATTTTTCAAATGGTTGATTTTTCTGGCATGTGTGGCATCTAGGTAGGGAGATATTTTAGGAATAGAGAGCCTGTCTGTATATCCTTAAAACATATGGCACAAAAAGAGAGTTTCCTCTTACTTCAGCTTGTCGGTCTCTCTTCCTCCTTTTCTTTTCCTTTTTTTCCTTTTTTTTTTTTTTGAGATGGAGTCTTGCTCAGCCACCCAGGCTGGGTGCAGTGGCGCCATCCTGGCTACTGCAACCTCCGTCTACTAGGTTCAATGGATTCTCCCCTCTCAGCCTCCTGAGTAGCTGAGATTATAGGCACCTGCCATCAAGCCTGGCTAATTTTTGTGTTTTAGTAGAGATGGGGTTTCACCATGTTGGCCAGGGTGGTCTTGAACTCCTGACCTCAGGTGATCTGCCTGCCTCAGCCTCCCAAAGTGCTGGGATTACAGGCGTGAGCCACCGCTTCCAGCCTTTTCCTCCTTTTCTAGTCCATCTCATTAACTTCCTTCATGCTTTTCCTCAGATATGTCTTGACCCCTGAAGAGTGAGGAACAAGCTCCCTGCCTCTTCTTTTCTGGGCCTTCTTGATTGCCGTGTTCTTCCCCACCTTCTGCTTCTTATCTTCCTTTCTATTCTAAGGCTTTCCTTTAACCCCTGTGTCCCGTAGGTCCCAGTCGCAGCTGAGGCTTGTTGGGGGAATGGTGCTGGCAGGTGGCTACTCACCAGACATACACTGAAGAACCTCTTCCCCATCCTGTCTGTGCTTCCAGGTCCCTGGGGTTGTGCAGGTGAGTGCCCCTGAGGCGCAAAATAAGGAGAGGCAAAGAAATAGGCTCAGAGTGGTAGCTGTTGGTTAACAAGGAGGTTCCTGCAGAGGGAGCGTCAAGGCCCTGTGCTGCTGTCCCCGGGGGCCGGAGGGGTTGCCCAGCATGCCCACTGGCCGGAGACAGGGGACTGATCCACTTGCTCCTACCTGCTTCTGAAGGTAAAATCCTTACAAACGAGGAGCAGAGCTTTGATGGAGGAAATAAGAAAGGCAGAAAGCTTCACGTGGGAGGGCTTGGGGCAGTGATAGAGGGCTGACAAAGACACCCTAAAAAAAAGGCAGAATATAGACAGCCTATTTCTCTTAGGCTCACCCCATCCACCCCTACTTCACCCCCTTACCTACCACTGTTTTCAGGGTTAAAGCAATTTTAGCAAGATTTTAGGAACTGTGGGGAGATAGCTTGGATTTTCAGTAATCGGGGGAACATAAACAACCCCAAACGAACTCTGGAAAATGAATGTAGGATGTTTTTATGTTCCTTGTCATTGGCTGTCCCTTTTCTCCTTCCCCAGACAACCCTGTCTCAGTGGGGCAGCACTTCCTTCTCAGACCGCTTGTCCCAGGGTCCCTGCCTTCCCCTAGTGAAAGAAGCTCCTGCCTCCACCTGTGGGCTTTGGGAGCATCAGCAGAGATGCTCCTCACACAGGGCACCAGCTTCTGGGGTCCGTCCCGCAGACCCTGACCCACAGACAGATGAATAACGTACCCAGACACACGGATACTCAGTGGAACAGCAGCTAGGGGTCCTGGCCCCTCAGAGACACCAAGGAAGGTGCTGTAAAGAGTAGCCACCACAGCCCCAACTAGCTGGCCCTGCAGACATTTATTAGCACAGTTTTAACAGCAAAGACTTGAGTCAACACGCCTGTGGGTAATTAATCTGGTCGCCCTCACCCTGGGAGAGCAATCCTGCCCGCCACTGATCAAGGATTAGTTTTAGGACTACATGAGTAAATAAGCTCTTTAGATAAAGTCCTGTATGCTCCTATGTATCTATGTCCTGAGCTTTTAAGAGAACTCAGCTGCCTTCAGCCAAGACTTTTACAAAAGCTGGGCAAACTTCTTGGCTTTCCAAGAAGGCTTATGTTTATTTCCTCTAAAATCTTTCCCACCACCCTAACTGAACTCCCACATATTTTTCTTAGAGATGGGGTCTCACCATGTTGGCCAGGATGGTCTCGATCTCCTGACTTCATGATCTGCCTGCCTCGGCCTCCCAAAATGCACCTAAGATTCTCCCCAGTGGCCGACTGACTGCCTCTCTTCTTCGCCCTTTCTTCTGCCTCTGAGAAATAGCACTTTCTGTCCTAGGCTACTAGTGCCTGGGCCACACACCAATCTATACCTCTTTTCTTTTTTTTTTTTTTCAGGTGCATTGTCCTGTTTTCCCTTTTGGCATGGGTTTATGCTGAGCCTACTATGTATGGGGAGATCCTGTCCCCTAACTATCCTCAGGCATACCCCAGTGAGGTAGAGAAATCTTGGGACATAGAAGTTCCTGAAGGGTATGGGATTCACCTCTACTTCACCCATCTGGACATAGAGCTGTCAGAGAACTGTGCATATGACTCAGTGCAGGTATGTTATAAGCACAAAAAGAATAGAGAGAGAAGACCAGGGCTGAGGTAGTGGAATAAGGATGTGGGAGGGAGAGCCACCTGTACTCACAGTGAACTGAAGTCAAGTTCTAGGGGCATAAATGTTCTACTCTCTCTGTCCCTTCTCTTACCTCCATACCAAAATATTACCCTTTCCTAGCTTTTTTATTGTTGCTGTTGACTCTTCTCTTAGATAATGTCAGGAGACATTGAAGAAGGGAGGCTCTGTGGACAGAGGACCAGTAACAATCCCCACTCTCCAATTGTGGAAGAGTTCCAAGTCCCATACAACAAACTCCAGGTGATCTTTAAGTCAGACTTTTCCAATGAAGAGCGTTTTACGGGGTTTGCTGCATACTATGTCGCCACAGGTAAGGCTCACCCTTCTGCATGTGCCTTATTGACCCAGCTAAAAGATTAGAAGTGAGAAATCCACTGAGCAACACGTTGAATGAGGATTCTGTTTGTAATTCATAAAAAAAGTGTTGACTTGGCCTGAGTCCCTCCATAAATCACTTTTGTGAAATTCAAATGCATGATCATATCTTAGTGGTGACGATGATAATGGTAATAACACATATTACATAATACACAGTAATTTATTGAGAGCCACTATAAACTGGGTATGTGCTGGGGATTTTTCCTATTTTAACACAATCATCACTTTAACCCTTCAAGGTAGGTGTTATTTGCTCCATATAAAGATGAAGAAAATATAGACTAGGAAAGTTAATAACTTGCCAAGAATCACATGAGGAATGTGTAGTATTTAAACCCATCCAATATATGGCATTCAAACCTTCAAATTCTGGGTACTTCTGTATCTCTCTCCAGGTTAAAATGAAGCTAGGACATCTCATAAAGCCAAACTATTGTTTAGATTTGTTAGAAGGACCAACATCATATAAAGCAATGAATGTACTGATTTCTCCCTGCAGAAGGCATCATCATGATGTTTACCTTGCAGAGCGTCATCCCTGGAGCTGAAACGCTCTGTACATGAGAAAAGTCAAGGACCTCTGACATTAAGAGCTCCCTAGGCCAGGCGTGGTGGCTCATGCCTGTAATCCCAGCACTTTGGGAGGCTGAGGCGGGTGGATTACTGGAGGCCAAGAGTTAAAGACCAGCCTCACCAACGTGATGAAATCCTGTCTCTACTAAAAATACGAAAAATTAACCAGGCATGGTGGCGGTGCTTGTGTTCCCAGATCCTCGGGAGGTGGAGGCATGAGACTTGCTTGAACCTGGGAGGCGGAGGTTGCAGTGAGCTGAGATCACATCACTGTACTCCAGCCTGGTTGACAGAGTGAGTCTCTCTCTCTCTGTCACACGCACACATACTGCCCTCCAGCCTCAGTGACAGAGTAAGGCTATGTCACACACCACACACACACACACACACACAGAGCACTCCAGCCTCAGTGACAGAGTGAGGCTATGTCACACACACACACACACACACACACACACACAGAGCACTCCAGCCTCGGTGACAGAGTGAGGCTATGTCACACACACACACACACACACACACCCCACTCCAACCTCAGTGACAGAGTGAGGCTATGTCACACACACACACACACACACCACTCCAACCTCGGTGACAGAGTGAGGCTATGTCACACACACACACACACACACACACACACACACACACACACACACACGAGCTCCCTTATACCTGTGTAGTGGTAGGGCTCGACTCTGGAACCGTATGTCAGGAGAGTAATATAGAATAATACCAGCCTGAAATGTGATCCCTTGAGAGATCTTTAAGCAATAGGCCTTTTCTACTTTTTCTTATCCTTATGGTTTTGGGTTTAACCTCATTCTGCCTTCTTGGTGTTTGTTCTTGACCTCAGCCTCTCTCTACTCTTTGTAGACATAAATGAATGCACAGATTTTGTAGATGCCCCTTGTAGACATTTCAGCAACAATTTCACTGGTGGTTACTTCTGCTCCTGCCCCCTGGAATACTTCCTCCATGATGACATGAAGAATTGTGGAGGTGAGCTTGGTGTTAAGAGGGTTGCATGTTCCCTGGGATTTGGAATGACTGAGACCCCAGAAAGGGCTTTGTCCACCCTTCCAACTTCGATTAGGCCCAGCCTTCATTTGGCATTTCTTCTTCTTTTTTATTTTTAAATTTACTTATTTATTTATGTATTATTTTTAAGAATTTCAATAGTTTTGGGGGTACTGGTGGTTTTTGGTTACATGGATGAGTTCTTTAGTGGTCAATTCTGAGATTTTACTGCACCTGTTACCCGAGCAGTGTACACTATACCCAATGTGCAGTTTTCTCATCCCGCTTCCAACCTCCCCCAATGCTGAGTCCGCTGAGTCCACAGAGTCCATTATATCACTCAGTATTGGCATCTATTCTTAGTTACTCATAAGCTGAGATGAAGCCACAAGAAGGGAGGAAGATAAGACTACAGGGTAAAGTTAGTTAATTGGAGAAAAGAGATAGATGTCTGTAAAGAGTCTACTGGGGGCTGTTCATAACCAGGAAAGGCTCCATCCTAAGCAGAGTGATGGAAACCTAATAGGACTTGGGTGTTCCTGCTGATATCTACTGCATGTGTAATTGCTGCATCCCTCCAGTTAGGGCGGGGATCTCTGGTTAGTTTGAATGGAGGACTGTCAGTTTCTGAGAGAAGGAATCATAGAAGAGTGCAGGAATTCCTTTGTTTGATGCTGTGTTTGATTCTCCCTTTCACTTTTTCTCTCTTAGTTAATTGCAGTGGGGATGTATTCACTGCACTGATTGGGGAGATTGCAAGTCCCAATTATCCCAAACCGTATCCAGAGAACTCAAGGTGTGAATACCAGATCCGGCTGGAGGAAGGGTTCCAAGTGGTGGTGACTGTGCGGAGAGAAGATTTTGATGTGGAACCAGCTGACTCAGAGGGAAACTGCCTTGACAGTTTAGTTGTGTGTGACGGTTGATTAATACCCCCACCCTCAACTTACACAAAGAGATCTCTCCCTGAAGACAAAGAAAAATTTTTTTTGAGACAGAGTCTTGCTCTTTTGCTCAAGCTGGAGTGCAGTGGTGCAAGCACGGCTCACTGTAGCCTTGACCTCTTGGACTCAAGCAAGCCTCCCACCTCAGCCTCCTGAGTAGCTAGGCCCACAGGCGTGCGCCACCATACCCAGCTAACATTTTTATTGTGATTATTATTATTATTTTTTACAGAGATGGGGTTTTGCTATGTTGCTCAGGTTGGCCTGAAACTCCTGGCCTCAAGCAATGCTCCCACCTCGGCCTCACAAAGTGCTGGGATTATAGGCGTGAGCCACTGCACTCAGCCTGAAGATAAAATTATCTTTTCTCCTGACCCTTATTTTCCTTCTTCTTATTTTATGTGACATTCAATGCCTCTCTTATTTTTATCTCCCATCTTCCAATTTTACCTCTTTCCTTTAGTTCTTTCCCTCTTCTGATTTCATCATTTCGTTCAGTTTGTTGCAGGAGATCAGCAATTTGGTCCTTACTGCGGTCGTGGATTCCCTGGGCCACTAAATATTGAAACCAAGAGTAATGCTCTTGATATCATCTTCCAAACTGATCTAACAGGGCAAAACAAGGGCTGGAAACTTCGCTACCATGGAGATCGTGAGTAACCTAGAAGTACCTCTTTGGTTGGTGATACCAAAGTCCCCAAACAATGTGGGATCAAAGCAGGTAGATGATCCAGGCACAATGGAAGTACCTGTGATCTCAGCTACCAGGGGAGGCTGAGGTAGGAGCATCCCTTGAGCCCAGGAAGTAGGAGTCTGAGTCCACTCTGGACAACAGAGCAAAACTTTGTCTCTAAAACAAAACAAAAACAAAACAACAATAATTTAAAAAACAGATAGATTGTTGTTCTGATAGTATCCTGAGATACTTCACTTCCTCAGGAAAATCTAAACCAGTCAATGGTTGCTAGGAATGCCTCAACCCCTAGTAATCCTTTAACTAGACCTGAGAGTGCAGACAGTTTGGGGGTGGTTAGTTGGTAATGCCATATGATTTTAGACATCTGCTATATTGGAATGTTAAGCATCAGGAATGAGGACAACTGGATGATTTTAGAAAGTGTGAGAATGATGTAAATAGAATGAGAGTCTTCAACTATTTAGTAATTCTTTTTTCCTGTCCCAGCTTCTGTTCTTTCAAGCAATGCCCTGTCCTAAAGAAGAAACTCCCACTTCTGTTTGGGAGCCTGCAAAGGCAAAATATGTGTTTAGAGATGTGGTGTGGATAACCTGTCTGGATGGGTTTGAAGGTTGTGGAGATAAAGTACCATCTTGGCTTCTCCCCAATCCCTGGCCCCAGATCAGGATGAGCAGACTGAAATTGTCCAGTTGTTTACCAAAGTAAGTGTGTGATCAAGGTATAACGCCTTTCCCATAAACACGACAGCTTAAGATCTGTAGTTCTCCCTTGTGAGTCATGGAGCTCCCTGGCCAGCTTGGCATTCTCTCTCTGCCTTCAGTCTTCTTGGGGAAGGGGAGTTGACACGTTGGGGCAGAGCTGTCTGTCATCCTCGTCTCCTGGGTGCTTTGGGTCAGTCTGCTAAGGCGTTCCCAAGCTTCTTGTGGTGAGGACTCCTCATTGATCCAAGGCCAGAGATCAATTCCAGTTTTGATTTTGGTTTCCCATATCTCTCTTCAGAAATAAGTGGTGATGTTTATTATTCTCCAGGGACGTGTTGGTGCAACATCTTTCTATTCGACTTGTCAAAGCAATGGAAAGTGGAGTAATTCCAAACTGAAATGTCAACGTACGTGTCTCTTCAAAGTGGAAGTCTTTCTTTTTCTCTCAGAGAGAATGGAAAGATCAGCACATCCAAATTCAGATGCATGGTTTCCTCTTAGGCATGGAGGGAGTGGGTTGGGTTTTTGAAGGGAAGCCAGTCATGGAGTCTTTTCTAGTCCAGCCCCGAATCTGTTCCCAGGCCAACTAGATCGGCAAGTTTCTTTCCAAGAAAGGGGCTATGGGATAGGTCGAGTTAATAGCCCCATGTGGGTGCATTTGTGGCTTCCACTGGGCCTTTACCAATCGCTGAGAACCAGGCTCTTCACTACGGCTTTCACGGGGCCATCTGAGTTGGCATCTCAGTGGGCCAGAGACCTGAGAATTGCCAGTTGGGGAGGATGGCCACAGAGAGGCTGGTGTGGGGAGGTTCATCCCAGGTGTGCCTGTGGATATGGGGTGGGGAAGCAGTGAGGATGAAACTGGCCCCATGACTCCTCCTTGGAGGAAGTGGCTGTCCTGACCATCGCTCTCCTTCCTTCGTCTGGTAGCTGTGGACTGTGGCATTCCTGAATCCATTGAGAATGGTAAAGTTGAAGACCCAGAGAGCACTTTGTTTGGTTCTGTCACCCGCTATACTTGTGAGGAGCCCTATTACTACATGGAAAATGGAGGAAATGGTAGGTTTCTTCTACTGGAGGAGAGAGAGTGAGAAGGTTTTGGAGGGTGAATAGCATAATCTGTCTGTGCCGGAGAGAGTCTGCAGACAAATGAAGGCGATAGGACAGACAGTGTTCATCCCCTTGACTTCATCTAAAGATACACTTTTCATATGGAGCAGGGCACGCTCAGGGCAGCACCAGTCACAGGGAATCATAGAGGTCACCAGCTCAGCTTCACAGCTGCTGTAGGAATTCCCCTACAACATCCATTCCATGGGATTACCCACCTTTGGACCAGTTATTTCATGTACAGCCCATAGGAGCAATGCCTCCCTCTTTAAGCCAGCAAGCTACACTGACTGGCTTTCTTGACGTAGAAGGGCTGAATGAGACACTAATACGTTCTCTGCATTGCCTTTATTTATTTATTTACTTATTTTAGACAGAGTCTCACTCTGTTGTCCAGGCTGGAGTGTAGTGGTGTGATCTCGGCTCACTGCAACTTCTGCTTCCTGGGTTCAAGTGATTCTTTTGCCTCAGCCTCCTGAGTAGCTGGGATTACAGGTGTATGCCACCACGCCCAGCTAATTCTTGTATTTTTAGTAGAGACAGGGTTTTTACCATGTTGGTCAGGCTGGTCTTAAATTCCTGACCTCGTGATCCACCTGCCCCAGCCTCCCAAAGTGCTGGGATTACAGGTGTAAGGCACCGAGCCTGGCTGTATTACTTTGTATTTTATTTTCCCACTTTCTCAATGCCTTCTTTCCTTCTGCTTTGGAGATGTTCCCTTTGTCTCCCCTGGCAGGCTAGAGGCCTGAGGGATTGTTTGGAGGAAGATATTTTTTTCTGGCTGATTTAATCTGATTTACTACTTGAATCCCAGAGGAGCTGAGGCTCTGAAGGAACAGAGCGGGCTGTGGGGTGGATGGAAGAGGGAAGATGTGGTGGTGAGTGTGACCTGTGTTCTCTGTGCTATTCCAGGGCAGTATCAGTGTGCTGGTAATGGGAGCTGGGTGAATGAGGCGCTGAGCCCAGAGCTGCCGAAATGTGTTCCAGGTAAGGAGGGCCGAGGCTTGGGGAGAGATGATAGGCATGGGTGAATGGGAGTCACCTTCTGAAAGCAGCTGTAACCCTCTTGGGAAAGGACTGAACAGTGGCCTGCCAGAGTCCAGCTCAGTGAGGTGGCAGTAGCACTGTGCCGTGGGCTGTCGGGGTTGTGGGGAACCTCCTCAGCTACACTGAAGCCAGGTCGACTGCAAGGAAATATAAGCATCAGCCAGCGACAGTTGGTGTCTGGTAATGTAGCTGCAGCGAGAAGATACAGAACTGCTAAAAACAGGGCCTGAAAGCTGAGAGTGAGTAATCAACATTCGGAAACAAGACTAGTTAAATAACCTAGTTATTATATTAAAAGTTTATGGCTGGTCATGGTGGCTCATGCCTGTAATCCCAGCACTTTGGGAGGCCAAGGCAGGTGAATCATGAGGTCAGGAGTTTGAGGCCAGCCTGGCCAAAATGGTGAAACTCCATCTCTACTAAAAATATAAAAAATTAGCTGGGTGTAGTGGCGGGCACCTGTAATCCCATCTACTTGGGAGGGTGAGGCAGGAGAATAGCTTGAACTCAGGAGGCGGAGGTTTCAGTGAGCCGAGATCATGCCACTGCACTGCAGCCTTGAAGACAGTGGGAGACGCTGTCTCAAAAAAAAAAAAAAAAAAAAAAAAAAAAAAAAAAAAAAAATTACATGGCAACAAGATATAGAGGAATTCAAGATTCAGGGAACGAGCGAGATCAAGGTTTGGTAGCAGAAGGCTGGGGAAAATCCAGTAGGATAATAACCATCCTGGATGTAACTGAGAGCTGAAGACCGAGCTGATTTGTTGTGTTTATTATCTCATTCACATCCTTGTAACAGCCCTGTAAGCTAGGTGTCATTAGTCTCATTTGACCGGTCAATGGGTGGGTGCAAGTTTGCAGAGTTAGCAAGTTGCGAAGGCAGGCTTTGAGCCCAGGTGTGTCTAAGTCCAAAGCCTGTTGTGCTCAACTTGGAGTCCCTCCAGGCTGTCTAGCAAGGGATTTAGGTAAGCAGCTTCACTTGAATTCAGTTATTAGTATAACTGAATGGTAATGGCACCAGTCACTGGGAGTGAGAGGTCAAGGCCAAAGAAGGGACCCCTCTCTACTTCCTAGGCTGACCTATGGTTTACTAGGAGGGACTCAGGTGCAACTAGGACTCCAGTAAAGAAGGCGATTAAAGTTTGATCTGGGCATCTGAAGAAGGCAGAAAGCTTCCCTCCTCCACCATCTGTATGAGAAAAGGGTTTCCAGCACTGGCTCTTGGTTGGGCACTGGCCTCACATGCCGAGTTGGGAGGTGCAAGGGGGACCCCTGCCTCCAGAGGGGCTGTGAGTCACACTGTAGATAGCGTGAGGCACTAGTGCATCTGGACTCAGTGATTCACACACTGCCTCTGGTTAACTGAGCTCTGCCATGAGCCTGCTATGACATCGGCAAAGCGGGGTGTTTAGGTAAGACCAGGGTGGGTCAGGTATTGAGCTTGTTGACCAAATAGGATTGACCATTTTGTACTAGAGAACCCTGCAACCTAGCAGGTAAAATTCTTTGAGTGGTTGGAGGATTTGCAGGAAGCCAGTATCATTTCTTGCTCCTTCCCCGTGTTTTTTTTAATTCCTTCCTAGTCTGTGGAGTCCCCAGAGAACCCTTTGAAGGAAAACAGAGGATAATTGGCGGATCCGATGCAGATATTAAAAACTTCCCCTGGCAAGTCTTCTTTGACAACCCGTGGGCTGGTGGAGCGCTCATTGATGAGTACTGGGTGCTGACGGCAGCTCATGTTGTGGAGGGAAACCAGGAGCCAACAATGTATGTTGGGTCCACCTCAGTGCAGACCTCACGGCTGGCAAAATCCAAGATGCTGACTTCTGAGCGTGTGTTTATTCATCCGGGATGGAAGCTGCTGGAAGTCCCAGAAGCACAAACAAATTTTGATAATGACATTGCACTGGTGCAGCTGAAAGACCCAGTGAAAATGGGACCCAACGTCGCCCCCATCTGCCTACCAGGCACCTGTTCTGACTACAACCTCATGGATGGGGACCTGGGACTGATCGCAGGCTGGGGCTGAACAGAGAAGAGAGATCGCGCTCTTCGCCTCAAAGCGGCAAGGTTACCTGTAGCTCCTTTAAGAAAGTGTAGAGAAGTGAAAGTGGAAAACCCCAAAGCAGATGCAGGGGCCTATGTTTTCACTCCTAACATGATCTGTGCTGGAGGAGAGAAGGGCATGGATAGCTGTAAAGGGGACAGTGGTGGGGCCTTTGCTGTACAGGATCCCAATGACAAGGCCAAATTCTATGTAGCTGGCCTGGTGTCCTGGGGGCCCCAGTGTGGGACCTATGGGCTCTACACACGGGTACAGAACTATGTTGACTGGATAATGAAGACTATGCAGGAAAATAGCACCCCCCAGTAAGGATTAATCCAGATACATCCCACCAGCCTCTCCAAGGGGCGTGACCAACGCATTGCCTTCTGTTCCTTATGATATTCTCATTATTTCATCATGACTAAAGGAAGACACGAGCGAATGATTTAAATAGAACTTGATTGTTGAGATGCCTGGCTGGAAGTAGAGAGGTAGAGTTTGATCATAGAATTGTGCTGGTCATTCATTCATGGTCTGACTCCTTGGGGTCCTTTCCCCTGAGTACCTATTGTAGATAACACTATGGGTGGGGCACTCCTATCTTGCACTATTCCACAGGGACACTTTAATTCTTTGTTTCCTCTTTACCTGTTCAAAATTCCATTTACTTGATCATTCTCAGTATCCACTCTATATGTACAATAAAGTATGTTTATAAGCAAATTTTGGCTGACTTACCTCATTCCACACCAAACCCTCAGAATTATAGAAGGGGAGTGGGATGAGAAGGCTGTTATGTCACTGAAATTGGGCATCTAGCAACTTATATTTAATTTAATTGTCATGAAAACAGAGAATTCAGCTTTTCTTCTCTCTTCCAACTGAGATTTACTGAATATTGTGGATTAGTATGAAGATCACAAGTGTAAGGCATCATATTCTAGTTTTGAAATTCATTAATACTTACCTGGCCAAAAAAAAAAAAAAAAAGGAAAAATAAGGAAAAAAAGAAACTCATTAAATCTCATTGGGTGCATGGCTCACAACTGTGATCCCAACACTGGGAGGCTGGGGTGGGAGGAACACTGACCCAGGGGTTCAAGATCAGTGTGAGCAACATAGGGAGACCCTGTCTCTACAAAAATAAAAAGTAAAAATTAGCTAGGCATGGTGGTGCTTGCCTTAGTCCCAGCTACTTAGGAGGCTGAGGTGGGAAGATCGCTGGAGCCCAGGAGGTCAAGGCTGCAGTGAGCTGTGATCATGCCACTGTACTCCAGTCTAGTAACCAGAGTGAGACATTGTCTTGAACAAAACAAAACAAAAAAACCCCAACTTATTCAGAAGTCCATGTACAATAGTTTGAGTTGGCTGTTTAAGATCTTCTTTAAGTATAATGCTTTTCAATATGTCAACTGAAAGTTAATTTTCCTTTAATACTCACTTGTATCACGCAATATTATGACAACAAAAAACAAAAAGTACAGAAATTGAGCATGCTCTTGTCTGCTTTCCTGGTGGTTTTGATCAATTTGTGACAATGTTTTCATTAGATTGAACTCTGTACCAAGATGACATAGCAGAAAATCTCCCTTCTATTTTCTAGGGGAAGGAAAAGAAAATATTCCTCCTCCCAAAGAATGATTACTGATGAGAAATGACTACAGAATAGGGACTTAGCATTTTACAAACTGAGGACAGGAGAACTCTCTCAGGATGGCGGTTGCCCTAACAAGGTGTCTTAGGAAAGCGGAGGTCTGAGAAGAAGAGTTGAGGGGAAATCTGACCTATTCGATGTGACACGTGGCTTTCAGGAGGGCAGTTTTTACCAGAAGTCAAAAAGGGTTTGTTTGGGCCCATCAAGAATGGACTTTGATATTCCATAGACCAAGAGGGCTAAATTCAACAGTTGACCTTAGACTGGAGGGTAAACACGATGTGGTAACCAGAGGAACTCTAATTGAAGGGCCTGAAGAATTGAAGGGAATTACAACTGGGAGCCTCTGGGAGGATTATATCGTCAACCAAGCAGCATAAAGTCACTGTGTCACCCCTGAACTGTATGCATCGTAGCCACCTCCTGACACTTCCTGTCATTGCAGGGGCAATGGAATTGACAGTGTGGCCTGGGCGAGAGTGTTTCGGTGACAGGAGGATTCTTCTAGAGATAAAAAGGCATTGGAGAAATATTAAGATTTAGAAACATGATCTGTGATAGAGATATTTTTCTTCTTTTTTTTATACTTGGGGTAATAGCAAAACATTAACCTGGAATCTGATAAGTAACAGAAAAGGAAGTTCCTCCCTATCGGAGAATCACCAGTCTGTTTGGGTTCTGCCCTTGCTGATGGGCTGAGGTATTGGTGAAGAATTTCCCTCTTTGCTGCCGCCTTGTACAGCGTGACGGGTATGGGTTTTGGATCGTTGACTGTGCTGCAAGGTCATTTCTCTGGGTGAATGGCAGGGGGAAGATCTAAATGAATCACCATCAGAGACTTCAGAGCTGGGAAGAGCTCGTCACCAGGTCCTAGAGGGGCTAGAAAGTCATTCATTGTGTTTAAAGGGTATCCATCATAGTACCTTGCAAGTTACTTGGGAACATACGTCCGCTTCTTCTGAAACTCAGGAAAATAGTTAGCTTTTTAAAGAAGGTGAATTGTCACTTTTCTTTGGTCGGAAGAAAATGGGCTGGTGGGTCAGCAGCTCATGCCAGGGAGGAAAGACAATGTCCAGTGGTCAAGAGGAGTTGAAGCGAAGGAACCTACTTCAAATTGGACCAGCCCAGAAGGGGCTAGAAGGGATCCTGGGATCAGTGTTCCGGTCCCTTATTGCAAAAACGCCCCCATATCCCCCTGGCAGGCATCCTGCTTCAGAGATGGGTGCCCAGCACAGAACATGTTTTGAGAGAACACATCCAGCCTATTCTTTCCCCGGAGCCAGGTCTCACAGTCCTTTCGATTAGCTACGGGCAGACGGACAAACCTGAGGTCATGAGCAATCTTCTCCTCCATGACCCCAAAGCCACTGACGTAGCCCATCAAGCCCAGGTCATAGAAGGTCTCGTTGTCAGGGAGGCAGATGGGGAGGAGGTTGGGACCCAGGGTGACACTATTTTCCAGCTCCAGCAGGGCGATGTCCCCCTCAAAATTGTGGGACTCATCCTGACGGTAGTCCGGGTGGATGCTAACCCTGCGGATGGGGTGACTTGCCAGCTTCATGAGCTCTTCTACATTTGTATGGCCCAGGAACACATCCAAAGGGACATTGCTTTGTGCATCATGTTCCTTGGGATACAGGGTGTGGGCAGCCGTGAGGATCCAGCGGTCGCCCAGCAGGGTCCCGCCCCTGTGCCCGTGGATGTTGGTGAACACCTGCCAGGGGAAGTTGCCCATCTTGGCTTTTTGCCCTCCGATGATGCGCTGCCTCTGTTCCACGGGGTTCATGGGCTTCCCACACACTGAGGGAGAGAGAGGGAAGACAAGGGCAAGTCAGCTCCGGGTCTCCCACCTCTTCCTTCTGCGGCCAGCCAGCTCCCCGTTTGCCCTCTCTTTTTGACTTGTCTCTTTTCTCTTTCTCCTCCCATCTCCACACTTCCTTCATTGGCCTATTGACAGGCTCTTCTCCTTGTTTTTGTTTTTATTTTTGTTTTTTGAGACTCCTTGCTCTGTGGCCCAGGCTGGGGTGCAGTGGCGTGATATCAGCTCACTGCAACCTTTGCCTGCCGAGTTCAAGCAATTCTTGTCCCTCAGCCACTCTAGTAGCTGGGACTACAGGTATGTGCCACCATGCTTGGCTAATTTTTGTATTTTCAATAGAGGCTGGGTTTCACCATGTTGGCCAGGCTGGTCTCGAACTCCTAACCTCAGGTGATCTGCCTGCCTCGGCCTCCCAAAGTGCTGGGATTACAGGTGTGAGCCACCACGTCTTGCCCCTTGTTCTTGTTTATTTCTTCCCGGGGTGTCTTCCGTTGTTTTTATTCTCTGATTTCCCATCTGCTTAGTGAAAATGCCGGCATTTCGGGACTGAATTCAGCACTCTTCCCCTCTCTCTCTTTCTCCTGGTATGTTCCCCTCTCCTCTCCTCTGTCTCCTTTTTCTGGGCCATGCTGCTTCTGAGGACTTTCAGGCTGCTAACGATCCTGAGGATGGCCCCAGAGGGTTTCCACTCACCTGGCAAGCACCGAGGAATCTTCCCTTCCTTCTTTTCATTCTTCCAAATGCCCTGTGCTGTGCAGGTGTACACCCCCGAGGGCAGAGGAGGCAAGAATCAAGTTGGGAGGTGATGGGTAAGAAAATTAGGTTGCAGAGGCCAGCAAGTACTGAGTGTGCTCGACGGGGAGAGGGGTAGGGAGGAACAACATGGCAAGGGCCAAAGGTCAAAGGCTCAACTCTAGAAGGAAAAAATGTCAAGTGTTCAGAGGCTCTAGACCTATATTTTGTTTTAATGTCAAGTAAAAAAATCGGAATGCTTAACCATTAATATATGTTTGCTGTGATCCCTGTTTGTGAAAGTAGACATAAAAACCAGAAGGAATGTATCAAAATCTTATCAGTGATTGCGTCTTAGTCGTGGAATCATAGATGATAATTGTAGCTACGTCTTCTGATTGCTGAAAATGTGCCATGCTTCTTACTTTATCTGCATGATCTCATTTAAACACTATAGTGACACTTGCAGGTGTGTGTTATTATCCTCATTGTGGATGAGCAGGCTGAGCTTAAATAATTTGCACAGGGTCACATAACTTCTAAGTGCCAGAACCAAGGTGCAAGAGGTTTTCTGACTCCAAAGTTCAGCTCTTAATGAATACCATTTATAATCCAGATTTTTTTCCTTTTTTTCTGTTTCAAACCTATAATGCATGTGATTTCTAATATTTAAAAAAAGTTTGAAAAATACCCACTAATAAGTGAGAGTCATTTAGTGAAACTAAGTGCAAAAATCACAACCAGGTTGAGAGGGGAGAATGGAGAGGGGAGTTTCACTGAGTTAGCTGTAGTGGTCATGATGGTGGCAAAGACTGTGGTGTCAGTGTTGGTGGTGATGGTGGTGTTGATGTTGGTAATGATGGTGGCAATCGTGATGTCGATGTTGATGATGACAGTGGTGTTGTTAATGGTGGTATTGTTAATGGTGTTAATGGTGGTGGTGGTATTGGTGGTGATGATGGTGTTGGTAATGGTGATGGTGGTAATGGTGGTGGTGATGGTAGTGTTGGTGTTGGCAATGGTGGTGGTGGTGATAGTGGTGTTGTAATGGTGGTGGTGATCATGGTAGTGTTGACAATGGTGTTGGTTATGATGATAGTGGTGATGGTGGTGATGGTGGTGTTAGTGTTGGTGGTGATGACGATGTTGGTAATGGTGGTGATGATGGTGTTGGTAGTGTTGATGGTGGCACTGGTGTTAGTAATGGTGGTGATAGTGGTGTTGGTAATGGTGGTAATAATGGTAGTGGTGATGGTGGTGTTGGTAATGGTAATGGTATCGATTGTGGTGATGGCAGTGATGGTGGTGATTGTGCTGGCATTGATGCTATTGGTAGTGTTGCTTGTGTTGTTACTGGTAGTGGTGGTGATGGCAATGATGGTAGCAGTGGGGATGTGGTGGAGGCAGTGGTGGTAGTGGGGATGATGTGGTGACAGTGAGCTGTTTATGTGATTTGAATCTTTTCTTTGCATCAGCTCCTCCTTCTTCAAACCTACTAGCTTCCTCTTTGCGCTACAATTCAGGCCCCTGAAGCCAGTGCCCTGGCAGATACCTTAATATGCATTCCCTAGGGATTCTACTGGGAGAAATCTCAGAGGATACCCCAAGGGGATGGAAGGGAGAAAATTTCCATTTGCGTTAGTCCCTACTTTGCTCAGACTCCCTGCTGCCAGCCCTGGTCTGCATCTTGTAATATGGCTCGTGGCAGTAGTACTGGATACAGGCCTTGTAGGTACTCACCCCCATTGTGGTGGTGTAATGGAAGGCAGATTTCGGGGCTGCCCACAATCCTTGACTTGGAGAGAACACAGGGCAGGGTGAGAGCTGAGAAAGACTGTGCTGGAACTTTAGTGGTGAGAGTGTGAGTTGTCTACCTGAGAGCACATTGAGAGGCTTAGAAAAAATAGTCAGTGGCGAGGGCCCTTACAACGGACAGGAGTTGGGTGGTGTGAAATTCAGTTCTGGGTAGAGCCCATCCATCCCATTGAGATGAGGGCTCACTGATTCCTGAGATGGGCCATAGGCATCAAAGGACAAGTCTCTTTGACCCTCATCCAAGGGTGAGGGTCTGTTGGAAAGAGGCTTAGTCTGGACCCCTCCTTCTTTCTTGGCCCAGGTCCTCAAGGTTGGAGGTGGGAAGTCCCCAGGATCATATCCCTGAATTGTGACTTACTGTTGCATCTGGGCATGGCACGATGCCATGTGCCATCATCCTGGCAGACAGCTGTGAAGGAGTGTGGCACCTGGTTCCCCTGTTGAGCAGAGGAACAGGCGCCATCAGTGCCAAGAGGCAATGCAGGTCCCTTTCCTGCCCTTCCCACACAGGAGTGGGAGGCAATACAAAGACATCTCTCAGCTCCCCCATGGATGTGGCTCCTTCTTCCTTCTCCCCAGCCTGTTACAGACAGGAGCACTGAGCTACACTGCAGCAAGTCAGAGCGGGACTAATTGATAGACCCGATCATCCTCTCTCTAGACTGTGGCCCGTTCCCACTGAGGTCCAATTGAATCCCACAATTTGTAATTTAAAAAATCACAAGCCACGTTTGAGTGTTTTTTGTATCAAAACAAAAGCCTGTGCTCCAGGGCAGAACCATGTTTCTCTGGCAGGAGTCCCCTGCCTCCAGGCCTGCAGCACTTTCTCTCTCCTGGGTTGCAGTTTTCCTAAGGACAGAGGCCTTCCCTGAAATCCTAGAGCCACCTCACCCCGTTGAAAGGTGCTGGAGACGTTGATGTATGTGAAGTGCTGTTGCTGTTGAGCAGGGACAAGACTAGGAAATGGCAGTCTTTGAAATGAAAAGTTACTGGACAATATGAATGAGTTTTACTAAGACCAAAAACTGGCCAAGTGCGGTGGCTTACGCCTGTAATCCCAGCACTCTAGGGGGCTGAGGCAGGTGGATCACTTTACGCCAGGAGTTTGAGTCAAGTCTGGGAAAATTGAGAAACCCTATCTCTACCAAAAATACAAAAATTAGCCGGGCACGGTGGCACTTGCCTGTAATTCCAGCAACTCCGGTGGCTGAGGTACCTGAGTAGCTTGAATCCAGGAGCATCGCTTGAACCTGGGAGGCGGAGTTCACAGTGAGCTGAGATCATGCCACTGCCTGGGTGACAGAGCAAGACTGTCTCAAAAACAAAATAAACCCAAAAAGACCAAAAATCATCCCATAGAGTTAGCTCTGGTTGCAAAAGAATGTGTGTGAGAACTAGACCGTCTGAGTAAAATGTAGGTAATGTGAGAAACGGTGTGACTTGCTTTAAATTCTATGTTGTGAATGACATGTGCAAAAGTAAGGGCAGTGGGTGGTGTAGGCAAGGGAGGGTTGTAATATGAGCAAAGAGGTTGTTGGTCTCCAGTCCTCTGGACCCAGGACACCCACCTAATTCTCCTGATGGAGATGGAAGCACCTTGGAGTAAAGAACAATGCATCAGATGAACTCGACTTGATGCAACATTCATATGTGAACTCCACAAAGGCTGTGTGACTATGTGGGTTTCTTTTTACTGAACCTCCCACATCTAGGACAGTGCCTGACAGTAGACCCTTACAATGTGCATTAAATGAATTAACTATGACTTAAGGACATGTCATAGGTCTCGTCTTTGATTCTGATTGTCTTCCGTGTGGACCTATTGAGCAACGAAGGGATGTTCAGTCTTGGGTCTCTGTCCAGAGAGACAGATAATTTTTAGTTTACCAGCTTTTGTGAGATTGATCCATGGATAAAACCATATTCCTTCCTGAATCTTCAGATCTGAGGACACGACGGTGGGCCCAGGGTGAGACCACTCACATGTGTAAAAGAGCCCTGGAGCATGAGGCAGGAGATTGGGGTCCTAGTCCCTGCCGTAGACAATCACTACGTGGTGTTGATGAGTCACTACATTTCTACCCTGACTTTCCAGTTCCTTCAGCTTTCTTGATTATTGGATGAGGGCAATAGTTCTTAAACTTGGCTGCACGTTAGAATCACCGGGTAGCTTTAAATAGTCTTGTTGCTCAGGCTCTACTCCAGATCAATGGAATGAGAGTCTCTGCTGGGGGCCCTTGACTTCAGTATTTATTGATTGATTGATTTTTATTTTTTAGAGACAGAGTCTGGCTATATTGCTCAAGCTGGAGTGCAGTGGCTATTCACAGGGGTCTTGTATGATTGGGCTCAAGCAATCTTCCAGGATTGTAAACTCTCTGTTTTAAGTGTGCAGCAAGTTGGAGAGCTGGTGGACCAGGAGACTCTTCCAGCTGAAATGCCTATGACTCTAGCTGGGGTGAGACTAAATCCTCTGTGAACACACCATCTGAATTCCCCCTGGGATGCTGGGCCGGCTCTCTCCCCTCAGCCCTGGGCTCTTACCTCTATGAGCTGGTAGCCTAGCTTGCAGGTAGCAATGAAGTAGTCACTGAATTGGTACTGAGGCTGCAGGTTCTGGATGACAGTGAACTCGTCTAGGGTCTTGGGCTGGGGACACTTGATGACTATTGGGGAGACCAGAGGGCGTATTTATTTCAGAGCCACCTGCCCTTCCTTCTTCCCACTTTTTCTCCATTGCTGGCCATCGAGGGAGGCCCCCAGGGAGCCTTACCCTCGGTGGTGTAGGGCAGCCTCCAGCTCCGGCTGTCCCCCGACTCATCTGTGAAGAACAGCAGATCCACAGCATTGCTGCTGGTGTCAAATTCAGGGGGCCTTTGCTTCCCACAGAACTCGCCAATGTTCTTCCCGTTGGCATAGATCTGGTAGGGGAGGAGGGTTTTTTTTTTTTGTTTGTTTGTTTGTTTTCCAGCTTGGACATTTTTACACAGGGCCAACTGTGTAGTAGCCTGGTGGCCAGGGTGGTGGTGGTGATGAAATCCTGCCTTATGTGTGTTTTCAGGGGAAGGTGGAAAGGGATCCCTACAACCCAATTCCAGTTATGTGGGAACTTGCCCAGCCCATGGGTGATGTTGGCCAACTCCTGCCCCAGCTGGCCAGGGGATCCAGGAAGAAGTTGAGACAAGAGGAGCTAAGTGCAGACGGAAGGGAGGAGAAGGGGTCTTTCAGGGGTAGGACGGCTGTATCTGTAGCTGGTCATAGGGGCAGTGTACTTGCTGGTGGTCATCAATTTCAAAAGGCTCCACGAACTTGAGGTGCGGGGTGAGGCCCCGCTCTACCCGGATGCTGTAGTTGCAGTGCAGGTCAGCGGGGTAGGACCGGGGGTACTCCAGGCTGGAGATGTAGCCCGATGCCTCCATGTACAGCTCGCTGCTGCACTCAGCTGTGAGAACAGAGACGCAGGGCATCATGGGGCCACTCTGGCTGGCTCAACCCCTGCCTCCCTGCTACACCACTCTGGCTCACCCTGGCAGGAATACCTGTCCTTCTGAAGCTCATAGCCTGGACGGCAGGAACAGAAGTAGCCTCCAGGCTGGGCGCGGTGGCTCAAGCCTGTAATCCCAGCACTTTGGGAGGCCGAGACGGGCGGATCATGAGGTCAGGAGATCGAGACCATCCTGGCTAACATGGTGAAACCCCGTCTCTACTAAAAAATACAAAAAACTAGCCAGGCGAGGTGGCGGGTGCCTGTAGTCCCAGCTACTCGGGAGGCTGAGGCAGGAGAATGGCGTAAACCCAGGAGGCGGAGCTTGCAGTGAGCTGAGATCCGGCCACTGCACTCCAGCCTGGGCTACAGAGCGAGACTCCATCTCAAAAAAAAAAAAAAAAAAAAAAGAAGTAGCCTCCAAAGTAGTTGTTACACAGGTGCTGGCACTGGGGCTGGGGGTCCCTCTCCCCTGATTTGCTCTGGGAAGCACATTCATCAAGGTCTGGAAGGCATTCAGGAAGGAGGGTTAAGCTCCTGCTGGGAGACCAGAGTAGGGGCTCTGACCTTAGGGAGGTCACTCACCAGAGGCCTAAAGACAAAGGCATCTTTAGGCCACCTGAATCTCCAGGCCAGGCCTCTCCAATGCTCTCTAGGGACTGCTCCATGGGGACAGATCCCAGGTTGACAGGCCTTGTTAGGAAAAGCTCTCTTGAGGGGAGGAACAAGGAAAGCCAGGCTTTCAGCTTCTTTGGATTCAAGATTCCCTTTCTTGGCCTCCATTCAATGTGGCTGAGGTCCGAGAAAAGGGATCCCTGGGGGGCTACTCACCCACAGCTTGGTAGTAGGCCAGGAAGCCCTTGTAGAACATGATGGTCCCATTCTCCTCGTTGGAGAAGTCTGTGTAGAAGGTCAGCAGCATCTTGTTCCCTTGAGACAAAAATTCCTTTTTTCCTGGGGGGTTGCCCAGTGGAGAACCCAGTTGCCCACAGAACCTCCCCAGGTTTTTCGTATCAGCAGAGATCTGGTGGAAGAAGGACAAGGAGTAGGAAGAAGACCTGTTGTGGAGTGGCACACGTGGTGGCTCAGTGATGGTCCTCCTGGTCTCGCCGAGAGTGAATCATGCACCACATCGGCTCTGCTGGTCACTACCTGCTGGGTTCGGCTACTGCAAACTTCCCCATGTGACTTTCAACTGTTCCCCAAGTCTCCCACTGACTCACTCTTTGCGTGTTGTCCTGCACTGGGTACCTCACCCCTTCCCTGTTTTCTGCTCCTCTGGCAGGTTTCAGGTCATTCTCCATCCCCACCTCCTGCGGCCTATTCCCCTGGGGTCCTGGTTGTCTGTACCCAGCCTTTCCCCTCCCCTCATTCCCTGAGCCCAGACATGTCTACTTTATTTTCTGCCTTCCGATTCCACCTAGGCTTAATGAAACCATTCACACCTTGAGTGCCTCCTTATGCCCTTGGCTGAACATGAGCCCTGAAGCCCACCAGTCTCAGTGTCAGGAGGCATGGCCTTGTCCCTCTTCCTTCCTCCTCAAAGCCTCCTCAACCTCTTTTTGCCCCTGCCAGCAAACACCCTCCCCCAGCACTGCACACTCACCAATTCCTCTGGGTGGGGAAGATGTTCCGTTTTCATGTTATGTTGGAGGCCAAAAGAGTGAGGGTGGTGATCAACTCAGTATACCACTGGAGGCTACATGAGTAAACAGCAAACTCTTCTCATAAATGCAGGATGTTGGCAAACTGACACACTGCATCTGCTGCCCAGAAGGAATGCTGAGGGCAGCCACGCCCCAAGTGTAGTGTTTCTTGTGAGTATCTACAGGGCGCATCTGAAGCCTGTTAGTAATAATATAAACCTGTGATCAGTCAAGCAGCCAACCAATTGTTACCTCCTCCTCCCTGCTCATTCTACCCAATAAATGTGAAGGGCTGTGGAAGCTCGGGGTCTGCTGCTGTTGCTCACTAGAGCAGGGAGCTCTCTTCTTCTTCCCCTGGCCTCTTTCTTTAAAACAGTTTGTTTTGTCTTAAGTTTTCATTTCTACATTTGTCCTCCTTTGTTCAGTCTTGTAATGATGGACTCAAGTAGTAACATTAGTAACTGTTGTAGTGATGGTCTCAAGTAGTAATTGTGGCAGTCAGTTAGAAGTGGCGCCCAAACAGGGACAATCAAGGACAAACAGGGACCTGAAGAGGCCTGCAGGGACAAATAGAGATTAGTAGGGATAAATAGAAATGAATAGAGATAAATAGAGACAAATGGAGATAGGTAGGGACTTGCAGGAACTTGTAGGAACTAACAGGGACCATAGGGACAGACAGGGACAGATAGGGATAAAGAAAGACTAGAAAAGACTGGCAGAAACTTGCAGGGACAGACAGAGACAGATAGGGTCCTATAGGGACTTGAGTGAGGACAGTCTGCTGGAGCAGAAAAACTAAAGCCCAGAAAAACCTAAAACCTAAAACCTACCAGACGAATGAGAAACCCCATTACAAGTCTGCCAGCAGCAATATAAGATCAGTGCTCTAAAGTGGTACAGAGAACAGGAAGTTTTTGAATCAGGGTAACATAGGGAAGAATTTGGTTATTTCTTTTCTCTTTTGTTTGGAGTTTGGTAAGTACCATCTTTTTGTTATTATTTCAGGGTTTGAGCTAATTTTTTGTCGCACCTACAGCACCTATTGAGGGTGGTGAACAGGAGAGGGAGGATAAAAACTGGCTTGAACCGTCTGCTTTTGTGACTACAGAAAGGCTAACTTTGGCTTTGGCTTTCATGGATTGTGGACATGTGCTGGCACCTGTGAGATGTGCAGAGGACTTGGGAGGTTTTCTCAGCTTGTCAAGATGTGGGAACCGAGCTTCCTTGCTCTGCAGTGTTGACTCAGGCAATGGCTAATTTGGTAGCTGACAGATCTAAAGGAAGCCAAGGGTTAAGCCCTAAAGTGAGAAAGTGTTATAAGTGTAGAAAAATTGGATGTTTTAAAGGAGAATGCCGTCAGACCTCTGGGCAGAAGCGATCTGATAACATAGTTCTCCTCTCAACAGAAAAAAACGCTAGGCCTTTGCTCTCATTGCAATAAAGGAAATCATTGGGCTAATCAATACCACTCAAAGTTTCATCAAAATGGCACCCCCCCCCACCCCTGTTGGGAAATGAGAAGGGGGCCTGGACCTGGGCACCTCAAACAATGAGGGCATTCCCTGTCTGGGTTGCAACTCCCTTTTCAGGGGTGGGTTTCTGGAGACTCATTGATTCCAGCTCCCTCCAGTAGCAGAAACACCTGTAAGCGCAGGATTCGATCTCCCAGTCAGAGAACGAGTTACATTAGTTGGAGGAGACAAACACACGAAGATTCCCACTGGTTTTGGGGACCTTTGCCAGCAGGACACATGGGATTAATTTTAGGCAAAAGTCATCTTAACTTACAGGGCATTGCTGTGGTTCCGGGAGTTATTGATTTGGATTACAAACCAGAAACTCAGGTAGTGGTAATGGCATAAGATCTTTGGGTTTTTGAACCAGGGAGAACATATTGCTCAATTGTTGCTTATCCCCTATAAATTGCACCCTTCTCCACGAAAGGAGAAACAAGGGAATCAGGGATTTGGAAGTACAACTACACAGGAAATTTATCTATCACAACCCATGGCATCTAATAGACCCACTTATTCAGTGTAAATTGAAGAAAGTTTTGTGGGCTTATGGATATGGGAGCAAGAGATTGGTCTCTTGTGGTAATAGATCTTGAAGATTGTTTTCTTTGCTGTGCTATTGCACGAGAAGGATAAGCCTTGATTTGCTTTCTTTGTGCCTTCTGTTGATTGGAAAGAGCCTGTCTCATTATCAGTGGAACGTTTTACCCCGCAGTAATTAACCAAAGAGGCAGACGCTGAGTTACAGCTTGTGGAGCAGATGCTTCAGCAACAGCATGCCTCCTGGCTCCAGCCACAAAAGCCTTTGCTTTTGTTTCGGTTGATTTACTAACTGCGGATGAGGGTATGCTTGTGTTTTCACAGGAAATGAACAAACCGTGTGGGTGCCCCAAGGTGTGTGAGACCATGGAACCAGAGACTGGAGAGACCCATGGATCCCAGCTGTGGGCCTGGCTCCTGCAGTGCGAGCCATGAGCCGGTTGAATCTGAATGTGAAGATGGAACAAACCACCAACGGCAATTGAAGGCTGCACAGCCTGGAATTGCCTTTACTAAATTAATTCAAAAACAAAAAGGGAGAGATGTTGGAGGCTGAAAGAGTGAGGGTGGTGATCAACTCAGTATACCACTGGAGGCTACATGAGTAAACAGCAAACTCTTCTCATAAATGCAGGATGTTGGCAAACTGACACACTGCATCTGCTGCCCAGAAGGAATGCTGAGGGCAGTCATGCCCCAAGCGTTTCTTGTGATTATCTACAGGGCATATCTGAAGCCTGTTAGAAATAATGTGAACCAGCCAGGTGCGGTGGCTCACTCCTGCAATCCCAGCACTTTGGGAGGCCGAGGCGGGTGGATCACGAGGTCAGGAGATTGAGACCATCCTGGCTAACATGGTGAAACCCCGTCTCTACTAAAAAATACAAAAAATTAGCCACGTGTGGTGGCGGGCACCTGTAGTCCCAGCTGCTGGGGAGGCTGAGGCAGGAGAATGGTGTGAACCCGGGAGGCGGAGCTTGCAGTGAGCCGCAACAGTGCAAGACTCCGTCTCAAAAAAAAAAAAAAATAATAATATGAACCTGTAATCAATCAAGCAGCTGACCAATCTTTATCTCCTCCTCCCTGCTCATTCTACCCAATAAATACGAAGGGCTGTGGAAGCTCGGGGTCTGTGGCCTTTGTTCACTAGAAGCAGGGAGCTCTCTTCTTCTTCCCTTGGTCTCTTTCTTTAAAACAGTTTCTTTTGTCTTAAATTTTCATTTCTATGTTTGTCCTCCTTTGTTCAGTCTCATAATGATGGTCTCAAGTAGTAACATCAGTAACTGTTGTAGTGACTGTCTCAAGTAGTAACTCTCTCAAGTAGTAACTGTGGCAGTCAGCCACAATCTTATTCCTGCATACCTCCTACCTCCGGGGGTCTCCTGGGAATGGTAGTTATTGGACCTTCGCAGGCTCTGCTTGAGCCCGGAATCTCATTTTTACTGGATAGAGAAAGATGGGCCAGGGAAGGTACCCTTGGTTGTCACAGAGGTGAGGGTTCTGAGCCTACTGTCCTTGCTGAAGACTATTCCCGTGCTGCCAGAGCACACATTTCTCCTCCTCATGTCCCTGTGTTCCTGTTGAGGCAGGCAGCCATGCCAGTCTTCTCCTTGGAGACAGGGAAGCTGAGGCACGGTGGTTTCCCAAAGGCTCTCAGCTAGACAGCAGATGGGGAAGGTTTTCTTGTCTCAGTGGACAGTGAATTTCCTGAGTGGGTCCTGTCCCCTTCTCTGTGCTTCTCCCCTCAGTGCTCACTGAGGGCCTCTTCACCAGTGAGTGCCCCGTCCAGGGCAACCCTTGGCTCTAAGAGATGCAGTCGGCCATCAGCTCTTGTGGGGCTGGGCTGTGTCTGGGGGTGTGCATGCCATACAGATCCCAGATCCCAGAGGGTCCCGTTTTGTCTCCGCTCTGCCTGCCCATCCTGCCCCTACCTCAACATAGTCATAGGAGCAGCCTTCAGAAGGCTCCAGGTCAAAGTGCTGGAAGACGAGCTTCACCCCGTATCCTGTGGGGACTGTGATCATAGTGGTTGTTTCAAAGCTGTTGGGGTAAGGCTTGGGGAACAGAGGGGAAGTCACCTCCCCAAATAACCTCTGAGGGATGAGAATGGGATTTCTTGGCCTTTGGAATAGGGTTGAGGCTAGGAGGTACAAGAGCCACCTGCCAAAACAAAAGAGTGTCTGGAGCTGGAGGGGTTCAGCACTCTTGCCATGTGGGCAGTGGCCATGGCAGGGGATGAGATGGCCATACTGCTGGGCATCCTCCTCCTCTCTGCCCACTCTGGACCTCACCGACATGTTCTCAGCAGGGGTGCCTGGGTGGGGAGGGCGGCCTTTGCAGCTGCTGCATTGGGTCACTCCCCAGGGCAGTGTCCAGTCCAGAGGCCACGACGCTCCCCTCACACTCCCTTTCCAGCCTCCTCCCCTGCCGGCCCCATCCCTCCCCTCCCCTTCCAGGAATAGGACTGGCTTGGGACCAGTTAATGGAGGGTGAGGGTTTCCACCCATGGGTCTCTGAAAGGGCTCCCACAGGTTCAGTAAGAGCGTCTGGGAGAGACCATCTGTGGCGTGTGAGACACAGGCAGAGTGTCCCCTCCTCTCGCTGCTTCCTGCCGTGAGCCCAGAGGGAAGAAAGGACCATGACATGGGCTTCTATGTATAAGGTCTCCTCTGGTCCTTAGGAGGAGGGATGGGGCGCGTGTTGTGTGTGTCCATGTGTGTGCACAGTGGGATTGATGAGAGAAGAGTGTGTGAAGAGAGAAGGGTGTTCCTGTCTCCCTGAATTGCCTCCTATGTCCTGGCTTCTCCCCTGGCTTCTCCCTCCCGCCTGGGTGCCCATCACCCTTGCAAGGCCCGTGTTGAATCCTGGGCTCTCCTGACAGCGTCTGCGTGCACTGTGTGCAGAGGGAGGCCGCGTCACGCACAGCAGGGAGGGGAGGGTTTTCTGTGGAGTGGAGGGGGGACCATTCCCGGAGGAATGTTGGAGGGAATGAACTATTTGCATAAACAAAAGATCTGAGTTTCCACTTTAATTTAGTTTTGGTTTTGAAATCCCTGTCGGTGGTGCCACCTGCTGGTCTATGAGGGAAAGGGCTAAGGAGACAGGAGTCTGACTTTTTAGGGCCAGGGAGCCTTTGGTTGGAGGCCCAGATGCCTCAGTCTCTGAATCTGATCAGCTTCTCCTTCCTTCCAAGACTTTCCTGGGGGGCTGCTGCTGTGTTTACAAGGTTCCTACCAAAGCAGTGGGAGACCACAGGTTGTGAATTCTCTTTTCTGGGCTGTCCTTTCCCATGACCCCGTTCTTCTTGCCGTCATTCAGCCCACAGCCCTGGTTCAAGAATGGCCCGGGTTTTCATGCCCAGGATGTAATGATAGGAACACTGGGGCAGAGGAGGGCATGTGGGAGTGGGCAGAAGAGAGAGGAGCTTGGTTGCCTTGGGGCCCTGGCCTGCTTTAGCCGTGAATGACACGTGGACATAGAATAGGGATGGCCATGTCAGGGCAGCCCTAAATCAGCCCTGGGTTTGAGACCCTCTGGGGCGGCTGCGGAGGGGGTAAAATGTCCCCATCTCCTCAGCATCTGCTCAACACAAGTGCCAGGGCTGAAGCCGAGGGTGCGGGTGTGGAGCAAGAGGCGCTTGGTGTTTCTGAGATGGAGCCAGGCCCCTGGGAGGGAGGAGGGACCGTAGACTCTCTTGTCCATGAGGCCATAGTGTCCTGCTTTAAAAATTTTGCTCTTGGCCACGTGTGGTGGCTCATGCCTGTGATCCTGGCACTTTGTGAGGCCAGGGTGGGAAGATCTCTTGAGCCCAGGAGTTCGAGACCAGCCTGGGCAACATAGTGAGACCTTATCTCTAAAAGTTAAAACAAATAAAAAACAATTTCACTGTTTTTGGAAGGCTTTCTTCATCAACTCTCCATGGCACCAAATATCTGATGGGACTTTACCCCATAGAGGGGCTTGGGCTGCAGAGCAGGCCTCTGTGTTCTTAAGCCTTTGTAGGCTGTTCTGCTTGTTTCCCTTATTAGATTAATCCCTCCAACCTCCACCCTTCTGCCCCCAACCCCGTTCATCCATTTTTGGGCTACCTGTGTAATGGCAAGGCACTTTCCCAGGCAATAGATTGCAAGAATTCACAGAGCTGATGCAGTTCCCCATCAGGCAGTGACCAAGTCATCAGTAGTTAGACAGCAGGCACACAGAAGGTGCAAGATCCACCAACACTTGGAGGGTTTCTCCAGCAGGCCTGTGTGTCAGAGCTGAGGACTGAACCTAATGGAGGGCTGGTCTGTGATGCGATCAGGATATGAACCACAGCCTTGTTAGGTCAGGAAAGACAAAAGATAGGGGTGAAGGAAAAGGACTAGATCAGAGGACGAGAAGGAAGGGGAATCTTGTCTAACAAACTGCACATTAATATCCTGGCAGCAGCAGTGTTGCGTGTGTGTGTGTGTGTGTGTCTGTGTGTGTTTGCAGTATATGTTGATAATGGAGGCAGAGGGAACAGGTAAGGAGGTAAGTCTTAGCTGAAGCTCTTCCATCCATCCTAGGGATTCTCAGTTCTGCCTTGGCATTGTGCAACATGCTTGGAGAGCGGCAAACCTGGACGTCATTAGCTCAGTCCCAGCCCTGTCTCCACTCTGTCCAACCATTCGAAATAACATTTACTCACACATTTTTGTTATGTCCTTGACTTATACCAAGAAGGAAAAAAATGCATATGAATGTTGCTGCATCTGTTTTAAAAGAAGTATTGAGGACCTTGTCTGTTACAGTGTTTGTTCCTCTAAGGATTTGATTCTTGGGAAAAAGATTTCTCTCTTAAAGTGGTGGTAGGTTTTCCTCTGTGGACATGTCTCTATCGCTAGTTCATCCATCTCCATCATCTCTCTCTAACTTCTCTCTCTCTCTCTATCTCATTGTCTATATCTCTATCTCTAGACCTAGAGACAGCGATGGAGGTGTAGATATAGATCTAGACGTACATATGTAAATATAGGTGTATATATATATTTTTTTGCCTTGGTACGGAGAAACACATATCATTTTTTCAATCATAAAAAATTAGTAAAATAAAAATGTTTTATGCTAATTAAACAAAATTCAGCAAATAGAGAATAGTGGAAAACCAAACAGCAAAAATCTTATCAATAAAACCACCTTTGTTTGGTATTTTGAGAGAATTATTATTATATTTTTGGAGATGGGGTTTCACTATGTTGCTTAGGCTGACCTTGAACTCCTGGGCTCAAGTGATCCTCCTGTATCAGCCTACTAAGTGGGGGGGACGATAGGTGTGCATCGTCCTTTTGGGAATATTTTAAATAATCTCTTGTACTGTGTGTGGGTGTTAAAAACAGAAGTAACCACATGTATGTACAACTTCGAATCCTGCCATTTTTTTTAGAGATACTGTAATCCCAGCACTTTGGGAGGCCGAGGCGGGCGGATCACAAGGTCAGGAAATCGAGACCACAGTGAAACCCCGTCTCTACTAAAAATACAAAAAATTAGCCGGGCGCGGTGGCGGGCGCCTGTAGTCCCAGCTACTCAGGAGGCTGAGGCAGGAGAATGGCGGGAACCCGGGAGGCGGAGCTTGCAGTGAGCCGAGATCGCGCCACTGCACTCCAGCCTGGGCAACAGCGTGAGACTCCGTCTCAAAAAAAAAAAAAAAAAAAAAACAAACATTTAACCTTTGATCATAGTAGCAACGTGACTCTTGATGCTAACAAATTATCTGTCTCTCTTTTATTGTGTTTATTTTCTATTTCCATTGAATAGTTGTATTTTGTGTCTTTCACTGTAAATCACCTCCAATTATTTATTTATTTATTTATTTATTTATTTTTACTTTTATTTGTTTTAGACAGAGTCTTGCTCTGTCGCCAGGCTGGAGTGCAGTCGCACGATCTCGGCTCACTTCAACCTCCACCTTCTGAATTCACGCCATTCTCCTGCCTCAGCCTCCCAAGTAGCTGGGACTACAGGCGCCCACCACCACACCCAGCTAATTTTTGCATTTTTAGTAGAGATGGGGTTTCACTGTGTTGGCCAGGATGGTCTGGAGCTCCTCACCTTGTGATCTGCCCACCTCGGCCTCTGAAAGTGCTGGGATTACAGGCGTGAGCCACCGCGCCCGGCCCATCACCTCCAGTCTTTACTAAAAATTAAAGCGTTGGTCCTCTCAGGTGGAGCAGTTCCCTTGATGATGGAGGCACAGGTGGGGTGTCCGCGGGAACTTCAGTCCAGTGCTGGGCTCACCTGGCTTCTGCAGGAGATGGGGCCATCAGGAAAGTGTGAGCCAGAGGACGCCATTTTCACAGAAGCAGGAATTCCCAGGGAGGGACAATGGTCAGGATGTGGGGACTGAGTGACACAGCAGGTCAGAGGAGAGTTGAGAAGTATGGTGGCACACTGGGAAGAGCACAGTCTCCACAGTCACATACCAGCTGAGGGACTTGGGCAAGTCCTCTATCCCGTGAGCCTCAGTTTCCTCATCTGTCATACATGGATAACACATCCTTTGCAAATATGCTATGAGGATTCAGTGAAATAACAGGTGAAGCACCTGGCATATAGAGGACCTAAAATAAAAAAGGAGCTATTTCCATAATTGCATCTTGGAGCTGTAGAATAGCTTGAATTTGAAGGTCAACTAAAGGGTCTTAGGAACGTTTCAGAAATGCAATGCAATGAAAACCCCTTCCTCCACATTCTCATAGCGGGTGAGAAGGTGGCTCTTCCACAGGTGAGTATCAAAGCTGTGTCAACACACGAAGTAGGGGTTGGGGATTCTAAGGAATTCAAGGTGAAAGTTGCTGAGATGTACAGGCTTCTCTGGGCATGGTGCACGCGCACAGGGAGGTGGAGGGCGAGAAGCAGTGGTCTTTGGGACCTGCTTCCTGTCTGGGACGGTGCAGGCTTGCCGGGTGGGGGTTTCTCCTGCAGTGGCTTGGTGCAACAGTGATGTGAATAGGATTTCCCCGACTCCCCCACGCCCACCCCCCACCACTGCCCCCCCCCCCCCACTGCCCCAGGGTTCAGTCTCACTCCCAGCCCTCTCTTGGCTGGGGCCTGCCCTGTGCTGGTCAGTCACTGTCCAAGCACCCCAGGGTCAGTTCTTGCCGTTCATCACTCCCTTGATCCAGTCCACGTAGCTGAGCACTTTGGTGTAGAAGTCATACCCTTCGCCACACCCTATGCCCCAGGACACAATGCCCGTGGCCACCCAGTGATGGGCACGATCGTCCCATACCACATAGACGCTACCACTGTCCCCCTGGCAGACACTGTGCCGCTGCGTCTCGTCCCCAACACAGAACATATCGTCAGAAAACACCTCGGGCCTCTGTCTCTTTTGGAGCCAGGCCTCACAGGCCTCCCTGGGAGCTACAGGCAGCCTGGAGTATTTCAACTCAGTAGTTAGCCAGCCCATCTCCACGCCAAACCCACTGACGTAGCCCAGCAAGCCGCTGCGGTAGAGGGTCTCATTATCGGGCAGACAGACCGGGAGGATGTTGGGGCCCAGCGGGATGCTGTGCTGCAGCTCCAGGAGGGCGATGTCCCCGCTGAAGTTGTGGGACTCATTCTGACGGTAGTCGGGGTGCACAATGACACGGCGGACAGGGTGGTTCCCCAGTTTCAGCATCTCATCTATGGCTGTGTGGCCCAGGAACACATTCACGCTCCGGTTCTTCCTGAGAGAAACACTGTCCTTGGGGTAGATGGTGTGGGCAGCAGTGAGGATCCATCTGTCACCCAGCAGGGCCCCGCCCCCACGGCCATGGATACTGGTGAAGGCTTGCCAGGGGAAGTTGCCCAGCTTAGCTCTGGAAGAACGGAGGGTCGTCTGATTCTGGGCAATGGGGGTGACTGGCCGTCCGCAGACTGGGAGAGAGGAGGGGTAGGGGTGACAGTCAGCAGCTGCATCTAGGCACATTGATTGAAGACCTACTTCTCTGAAGTGCTGTGGTAGGGGATGCGTGAAGAGGCTCTGGGATAAGGACTCTTTTTTTTTTTGAGACCGAGTTTCGCTCTTGTTGCCCAGACTGGAGTGCAGTTGCGCGATCTCAGCTCACTGCAACCTCCGCCTCCCAGGCTCAAGCAATTCTCCTGCCTCAGTCTCCCGAGTAGCTGGGATTACCGGCACTGACCACCACACCCGGCTAATTTTTGTGTATTTTTATTAGAGATGGGGTTTCATCATGTGGGCCAGACTGGTCTGGAACTCCTGAACTCAAGTGATCCACCTGCCTCGGCCTCCCAAAGTGTAGGGATTACAGGCATGAGCCACCGTGCCCGGCCGGGATCAGGAGTCTTATACTGATGCAGACCCACAGTGTAGACCATGTGGGCAGACACGGGCAGGTAATCAACGCCAAGTGTACGGGGCACCCATCCTGCATGGGACTCAGGACAGTGGACTGAGGGTAGAGAGCAGAGATGAGCACATGTTTGGGGCTGGTTCTGCAGGGCTCTCCTTCCTGCCTCCTCAGAGGCATTAAAGCAATTCCTTTGGATCATCCTGGGCCCCCATGCTACAGGCAGAGTCTGTTTCAGTGCTTCCTGCCTCAGTTTTGTGTCACTTCCTCATTTGTAACATCTCCCACTACCACCTGCCCTCCAACCCATCCCCAAAGCACCATGAGCCTTCAGGCTACCCCTAGAGTGTTCTGTGGATCAGATTGGGTTAAGAAGGCAATGCTTTCATTCAAAAGTGTGGATCTCAAAAATGGTGGACTTGAACCCTCATGTATAGCTGGTGAGATGTAAAATGGTGCAAACTGCTGAAGACAGTTTGGTGGTTCCTCAAAAAGTTAAATAGAATTATTATGCAATCCAGCAAGTCTACTCCTAGGTATATACCCAAGAGATTTGGAAATATATGTTGATACAAAAACTTGTACACAAATGCTCATAGAAGCGTCATTCATAAAAGGCAAGAAATAGAGACAACCCAAATGTCCATCAGTTGAATGAATAAACAAAATGGTGTATCCATAGAAAGGAGTATTATTTGGCCATAAAAATGAAATACTGATGGATGCTATAACAGGAATGAACCTTGAAAACATTACGCTAAGTGAAAGAAGCCAGACAGAAACAGCCACATATTATATGATTCCACTGATACAAAATCCACAGAGGCAAATCCATAGAGACAGAAGATAGATTAGTGGTTGCCAGGGGTGGGGCAGGGGAGCGTTGGAGGTACTGGGCTTTTTTGAGGAGGGTGATGGAAATGTTCTGGAATTAGTGGTAGTGGTTTCACTACATTGTGAACACACTAAACATTACTGTATTGTACTGTTTAAAGTGGTTAAGGCTGGGCGCGGTGGCTCACCCCTGTAATCCCAGCACTTTGGGAGGCTGAGGCGGGTCGCTCACCTGAGGTCAGGAGTTGTAGACCATCCTGGCCAACATGGTGAAACCCCGTCTCTACTAAAAATACAAAAAAAAAAAAAAAAAATGAGCTGGGCATAGTGGCAGATGCCTGTAATCCCAGCTACTCAGGAGGCTGAGGCAGGAGAATCACTTGAACCCAGGAGGTGGAGGTTGCAGTGAGCCAAGATTGCGCCACTGCACTGCAGCCTGGGCAACAAGAGGGAAACTCCATCTCAAAAAAAAAAAAAAAAGTGGTTAAAATGGTAAATTTTGTGCAATGTGAATTTTAAAAATTAACTTTTAATTTTTTCTTGGCAACTACAGATTTTGAGAAGTTCTGTAATTTTATTTTTTTTTTTGAGACGGAGTCTTGCTCTGTTGCCCAGGCTGAAATGCAGCGGCACGATCTCAGCTCACTGAAACCTCCACCTTCTGGGTTCAAGCGATTCTCATGCCTCAGCCTCCTAAGTAGCTGGGATTATAGGCACACACCATCATGCTAATTTTTTGTATTTTTTTTAGTAGAAACGGGTTCTTGCCACGTTGGCCAGGCTGGTCTGGAACTCCTGATCTCAGGTGATTCACCCGCCTCGGCCTCCCAAAGGCTGGGATAACAGGCATGAGCCACTGCACCCAGCCGTGAATTTTATCTCAATAAATTTTTAAAAAAATGGTTGACTTTCTGGCACTGTGGCATCTAGGTAGGGAGATGTTTTAGGAATAGAGAGCCTGTCAGTAGATCCTTAAAACATATGGCACAAAAAGGGTTTTCTCTTACTTCAGCTTGTTGGTTTCTCTTCCTCCTTTTCTAGTCCATCTTATTAACTTCCTTCATGCTTTTCCTCAGATATATCTTGACCTCTGAAGAATAAGGAACAAGCCTCTTCTTTTCTGGGCCTTGTTGATTGCCCTGTTCTTCCTCACCTTCTGCTTCTTATCTTCCTTTCTATTCTAAGGCTTTCCTTTAACCCCTGTGTCCCGTAGGTCCCAGTTGCAGCTGCGACTTGTTGGGGGAATGGTGCTGGCAGGTGGCTACTCACCAGGCATACACTGAAGAACCTCCTCCCCATCCTGTCTGTCCTTCCAGGTCCCTGGGTTTGTGCCGGTGAGTGTCCCTGAGGCGCAAAATGAGGAGAGGCAAAGAAATAGGCTCAGAGTTGAAGCTGCTGGCGAACAAACCAGGCGCTCAGAGGCTGTCAGGCGTTTGGGTGGGAGTGAGGCGGATGGAAGCCACCCCTGAGCAGGTGGGGACTCACCTGCCACCGCGGCCTGATAATAGGGCTCCTGGCAGTGGTTCTGGACCTTGGCGGGGTTGTCTCCAGGTGCGCTGATGGCCTCAGAGCCCCTGCTGGCCTCGCTGATGGGCTGACTATAGTTCACAGCTATAGGAAAACAGCACCTAGCACAGATTTGCCAACTGGCAACCCAGGGGCTGATTCTGGCCCATGGCTATACTTGGTTTGACTTGCACAGTGATTTATTTTTTATTTTTACTTTTAGTTTTTTAAAAACATTTGAGTTAGTTTTCCCTGATCAGACTGTCAACACTCAAAGAGTTTGAAGGTAAGTGTGACAAGCAGGGTGGGCGAAACAGGCACTCCATATATGTTTGGTAGGTATGTAAATTAGCAAAACATTTTTGGAGAAAATTTTAGCAATATCAAAATTTAAAATGCAAATTTTTTTTAACCTACTACTCCATTTCTAAAAATTTAGTCTAAAGATATTCTCACACATGCGCTCAAAGACATAAATGCAAGGATATGCACAGTAGCACCGTGTGTGGCAGCAAAGTATCTATCAGGAGGGCTGATCAAATACGTTATGACACATCAGTCAAGGGGATTTTATGTGGTCAATAAAAATCATGAGTTCGCCGGTGCGGTGGCTCACGCCTGTAATCCTAGCACTTTGGGAGCCTGAAGCAGGCAGATCACCTGAGGTCAGGAGTTTGACACCTGGCCAACATGGTGAAACCATTACTAAAAATGCAAAAATTAGCTGGGTATAGTGGCATACCTATAATCCCAGCTACTCAGGAGGCTGAGGCAGGAGAATCACTTGAACCTAGGAGGCGGAGGTTGCAATGAGCAGAGATTGTGCCACTGCACTCCAGCCTGGGTGACAGAGCGAGACTCTGTCCCAAATAAATAAATAAATAAATAAATAAAAAATAAATGAGTTAATGCTGACCATATGGAATGGGATGATCTTTAAGATATATTATTCAGTGGGAAAATGCCAAGTTCAGAACACTTACAACACAGAAACACACAATTTATCCTCTTCCTAGGAAGAATATCTAGGAAATGGAGAACACAGCTGTTTCTGGGGAGGGCAGCTAGGAGTTAAGAGCCAGAGATAGAGGAAGACTTACTTTTTAGCATACTTAAAAAAATGATATTTTATCATGTGCACCCTTCCTTCCCTCCCTTCCTCCCTCCCTCCTTCCCAGCCTCCTTTCCTTCCCTTCCTTCTTTCCTTCCTTCCTCCCTCCCTCCCTCCCTCCCTTTATTTCTCCCTCTCTTTCTCTCTTTCTTTCTTCCTGTCTCACTATGTCTCCCAGGCTGGAGTGCAGTGGCATGATTATGGCTGACTGCAGCCTCAAACTCCCTGGCTCAAGCAATCCTCCCCCTCTGTCCCTGAGTAGCTGGTATTACAGGTGTGCACCACCACGCCTGGCTAATTCTTAATTTTTTTGTGGAAACGGGGTCTCACTATGTTGCCCAGGCTGGTCTCCAACTACTGACCTCAAGCAATCTTCCAGCCTTGGCCTTAAAGTGCTGGGATTACAGGCATGAACCACTGCCTCCAGCCAGTATTTATCTTTCAAAACCAATCTGAGTCATCATTTGAAAATTTATAATTTTACTTAAAAACCCGGATTTTTGGCATCTCTTTAAAAGTGAGATGATCTGCAAACACCGGGCCTATAAATCTGTGCGGAAACCACCACTGGGGCTGGGCAATGGCTGTCTCTTAATAGGGTTGCTTGCCAGCAGGGGCAGGGCTGGGGTCCAGCCCAGGTGTCCCTGAGTCACCTCAGCTGTCACTCAAGCTTCCACTTAAGGCTTGAAGATACCAGGGTCATGGCTGGGGACAGAGGCTCCCTCCCTGCACCCCCAGGAGGGACACTCACCCACGGTTTGGTAGAGGGCCAGGAAGCCCTTGTGGAGGTGGACGGTCTTGTTCTCCGAGGAAGGCTGTGTGCGGAAGGTCAGCCGCAAACTCCTCCCTGAGGATACAAACTCCCTCTGACCGGGGGGCCTGCCCAGAGGGGCGTCTTGCTGACCACAGAACTGGCTTGGATCCGACCCGCTGGCTGAGATCTGAAAGCAGGAGGAGGAGTGAGGCTGCAGATAGGTGTGGGGTGAACCTGTGCTGCTGCCATCACAGGGGCACATCCTCGGTGTGACTCCAGCCCCATCTAGACGGGCCGTGCCCCTCTGGGGCTCAGAAGGCACCTCACAGAGGCTTCCTCAACTAGCTTCTGGTTCCATTATTGACTCCTGAGTTTCTTCCAGACATGACCGCATACTATAATGTTTCTTTAGCCTACCATAATTATTTCATACAACCCATTATATTTTCCTTCTTTTAAGAAGTTCCTTGGGAACCCCAGGGTTCCCATAAGAGTTGCTGGATTATAAACTCTAAGAAGTCAAGGACTAGTTCTGTCTTTTTCACCACTGAGTTCCTGGTGCTCAACGTGGTACCTATAGCACCACAGCTTTGACTCAAATGAACATAGGCATAAGCCCCTGCCATCCAGCTTCTCCTCCATCCCCAAGCCCCATCCCATCACCTTCCACTTCTCTGAGTAACTTTCTCTGGCCAACATCTGTGAAGCAGTAAGACCCTCTGCAGAGACTGAGCCTCTGGGGTCCCTGCCTTTTCCTGCTTTCCTTCTTTTGGGGTGCCCCTCCTCTTACCCCATGCACTTTGTAAACGAAGCTCTCACAATGTATGAAAGCCTAAGGACACAGGTGTCCACAGTCCAGGTGCACTGGATGGTATTGCTTCACCTGGCAGGTTGTCTCTGTTTCAATGCCCTTTGACTGTCTCACCTCTGCTCAAATCCCTTCCTGTGGGTTCCTCAACTCAAGGAAAGGGCGGCTTGGAGGGAGTTCCTGGGCCATGCTTCCTGCTTCATCTCTGTTCCAGGTACACAGCTCACTGCTTGGCTCATTTTAGTTCTGGTTTTCATACTGATCTATATATCCCAGGTTTTTGCTAGCTCTCCATTCCCTCATTCTCCACAAGTCCCAAATTCATTCAAGACTTCATCCAGACCATGTCATTATGATCAGAGTAACTGGGTAAAAGTTGCGATGAAGAAAATTTCCAAATCGCCCCAAATACCTTGCTCAGACAAATCCCAGTACTGGTCTTTTGCTTAGAATATCAACAAATGTAACTCCTGGCATTTAAGAGGCCTGCCTTTTGAGGAAGAAGCAATTTGATATAGGAAATGGTGCTCAACTGCTCTACTTGGTTGTAAAACCCTCCAGTTTTCCTTTTGCTCTTTTCCCTGAATTGTTAGCTAAATACAATTGCTTAGGATTCTAACTGGGAAAGTAGAGTGGACACAGGACGGAGTCCTAACACCCTTAAATTCTAGACTTTGCTACTAACTCCATGTGCGAAATGGGGAGTTTCTGAAGCACCCAAGATCTCAGTTTCCTCTCCTATGTAATGGTCTGTGTGGCCTCTTCCAGCATGTTCTATGGCATCTTCCAGAGTCCACACTAAGAGCAGTGGTGAGGATGGATACTCAATACCTGCTCCTTCAAAATTCATTCTGCTGTGTGTCCCGCACACACATAAGCTTGCATTTGATTCACTCTTTCACTTATTCCTTTAACACATGCACTGAGTGTGTACTATGTGTAATACACTGTGCTAGGTGCTGGGGACACAGATATGACAAAGGCACAGTTCTACTCCTGAGGAGCAGTGGCTGAGGACACTGACAAGTAAAAAATAAACTAGATTATAGTGTGCTGAATTCTGCATTTGAGGGGTGTGTGTGTGTGACTTACTCTGGGAGGAATCCTATTTCTGATCTTGAAGTTTCTCAATGACAAGAAAAGAGGCCAGGATTAAAAATCTCTGTGATTTAAGAGGAACGGGACTCATGGTAGGTGCTCAACAGACACAGGCTGAATTGAGCAAAGTATCATCCCTTCTGGTTAAGTCTGAAGCAATAAATGCACGCACGTATCTCCTCTCCCACCTCAAACCCCAGTCATATGACAGCAAAGGGATAAAATGGTACATATAACCAAGGACAAAAAAGGGAGAGAGAGGATGACAGCAGATGAACACACTTTGGAAGATGGAGTGGAGACGCAAGTGATATAACTTGAGTTTGCAATGACGGGAGCCAACATAAAGCAAGCAGGTTCTCATCACAGAACCAGGGTAAGTTTTAAAAATTGGGGCAATCAAGATAGGGATGAGGGAAGGACTGGCACAGGGATGGCAGACGGGAAGCCTGTGAGGGAGACTACAGAATCCTAGAATCTCTGTGCACCCAGGCAACTCCCTCGGGCCCACCCTGGAACAGGGCATGAGCTTAACGAGAAACCCTGGACTTGAGGCCCCATGGCACACTTGACAGAGGGGGCGAAGGTCAGTGCAGCAGGTCCATGAATAACATTGTTGTTTCATTATGACACTGATGAGAAAAAATATCGGCTCCTGTCTGGGGCCACTGTCTGGGTGAAGTTTGCACATTCTTCCCAGGTCTTCAGTGGTTTTCTTCAGGTCCTCTGGTTTCCTCCCACATCCCAAGCTGTGCCTGTTGGGTGACCTGGCATGTCCCCACGGCCCCAGTGTGAGTGAGTATGAATGTGTGTGAGTGCGTCCTGAAACAGGATGCTGTCCTGTCCAGCACTGATTCCTGCCTTGCATCCTGAACTGCTGGACCAGGCGGTGGCCACCCGTGACCCCAAACTGGAATAACTGGGTAAATAATCTTACTCATTTTTTTTTTTTTTTTTTTTTTTTTTTGAGACGGAGTCTGGCTCTGTCGCCCGGGCTGGAGTGCAGTGGCCAGATCTCAGCTCACTGCAAGCTCCGCCCCCCGGGTTTATGCCATTCTCCTGCCTCAGCCTCCCGAGTAGCTGGGACTACAGGCGCCCGCCGCCTCGCCCGGCTAGTTTTTTGTATTTTTTAGTAGAGACGGGGTTTCACCGTGTTCGCCAGGATGGTCTCGATCTCCTGACCTTGTGATCCGCCCGTCTCGGCCTCCCAAAGTGCTGGGATTACAGGCTTGAGCCACCGCGCCCAGCCAATCTTACTCATTTTTATTAAGCTTTCTTACATGTAGGCATAGTTCACATGTATTTCAATATTTAATATTAGAAGTGTTTGGGGTCTTTATTTAGGTGTTTGGTGATGTTTCTGTGATCAGTAATTGCTGCAGGTACTTCACTCTTGTCTATATCAATGGCCAAATTGGTTTCATTCTATGTTGTTTCTCTTAAAGTCATACTTGCCAAGAACCTATGGATGATATTAAGTGAGGACTCACTGAACCAAAAACAGAAGGATTAAGTGAAAGTCTACCTGCCAAACAGTGAGCTGCAGCTCCCTCCACCAGGCCCTTCTCTCAGCTTGTTGACCAGAATGCTAGGGTCCCTGAGCTGGAGACTGCAGGAGTTCTCTCAGGGGAAAATGGCTGTCCCCAAATAAAATGCTTTTACATCCTGACAGTTGGGAGGCCCCCAATGGCACATCTAGGTCACCCTGTTGATAACCCTATTTTCAAACCTATCATTTGACAAATTTTTAGCTATCTACACAGAACTTCCAATTAGTATTTTAGTGCTCCACTCTTTTTTTTTTTTTTCCTTGAGACAGAGACTCACTCTGCCCCCCAGGCTGTAGTGCAGTGGCCTGATCTCGGCTTACTACAACCTCTGCCTCCCGGGTTCAAGTGATTCTTACGCCTCAGCCTCCCAAGTAGCTGGGATTACAGGCGTACACCACCATGCCTGGCAAATTTTTGTGTTTTTAGTAGAGACGGGGTTTCATCATGTTGGCCAGGCTGGTCTCAAACTCCTGGCCTCAGGTGATCTGCCTGCCTTGGCCTGCCAAAGTGCTGGGATTACAGATGTGAATCACCACGCCGGGCCTTAAATATGAATGGACAGCCAAGTACTATCAGACATTGTAGGAAAGTCTCTAACACAAAAAGCAGAGACCAAAACAAACAAATGGCAAAAAGGAACTTGGATGAAACAGACCTACTATAGATAACAGAAGAAACATTTAAAAATAATCCCAAAGGAGGGAAAGGAGTTGATATTGCATCAATGAAACAAGAACAATACTCTATAAAAAGGCACATGTAGAAAATTAGAATGAATCCTTAGAAATGAAATAGTATGTCAGTGGAAAGAAACCATTAACTAAAAGGTTGGGATTTAAAGATGAGGAAATTTCCCAGAAAGTGGAACTAAAGAGATGGTAAATAGAACAAAACAGATAACAAAGCTAGAGAATCAATCTAGAACATACGACAGCTGAATTACAGGAGAAAGAGAAAATAAAGAAATGAGATGTCTAGAAATTATTTAAAAAATAGCACAAGAACATTCCTAGAATTGAAGGACTAGATTAAAAGCGGCTCTATATTAAAAGAAACCTGTACAATGCGTGAAAAACCACGTGTATCAAGGGACATCATAATGAAAGTCCAGAATACTGGTAATAAGGAAAATATTCCAAAAGTTCTAGAGAGAGAAAACAAAGGATTAGGAATGATAAGGGCATCAAACTTTTTAACAAAGTCTAGACCTAGAAGACAATATCATCAACATTCTAGAAAAAAAGGTGTCCAATCTAGAATGCTATACCCAGATCAACTATCCATCCGCTGTGAGCATAGAACTGAGACATTTAGATACATGTAAGATCCTCTAAAATTCATTCTAAAATACTCTTTCTAAGGAAGCCACTGGTGAAGGTGCTCCTCCAAAATGGGAGAGTAAACCAAAAACGAGAAAGGTATGGGATTCAGGTTCAGCACAGGACAGGTAAAGGAAATCCCCAGGAAGAGGGAGAAGGGAACTCCCAGAATGTGTGATGGCTTAAAGAGCAAAGAACTCAGGCTGTGAAAATAAACCATCGAGAGATCTTCAGGAGGGATGTCACCAATTAAAACGAGGACCAATAGACTGAAATTTGTGCTTGAGTATTTCAGAAGAAGATTTACACTCCTGGCTAAGAGTCTGGTGAGATTAGTTACAGAGACAACTAAGCAAACTAAAAAGCAAAACAAAAACAAACACCCCCCACCAAAAAACAAAACAAAACAAAACAAAACAAAAAACCTCCATGTAACTATCGACTCCTAAATTATTTTATGCCATGTGCTCAGATGCAAATATTTTATAGTCATAATAATGTAAATAATGAATAAAGAGTTAACTAAAAATGATAATATATGTAAACTGGCAGAATGGGGAGGGGAAATGTGGGTGGTGAAGACTGAAGACAGATAAAGCTAGTCCTTATCTTCTATACTGTAGTTGAATGTTAATAGAAAATACGTAAAAATGAAAGATAAATAAGCATGTTATTTATCATATGAAGTTAAAGACCAGATGAAACAGCTACATGAATTGGAAAATGACTGCTCCCAAGGAGCAGCTCTCAGGGGTGGGGAGGAACAGCTTGGAGACTGTTGCTATGCATAAGCCTTTTTAAAAAACTTTTATTTTTTTTGGAGACAGGGTCTCACTCTGTCACCCAGGCTGGAGTACAGTGTCATGATCAGAGCTCACTGAAGCCTCTACCTCCCAGGCACAAGTGACCCTCTCACTTCAGCATCTTTTGTAGCTGGGACCACAGGTGCGTGCCACCACACTTGGCTAATTTTTAAATGTTTTTGTAGAGATGGGGTCTTGCTATGTTGCCCAGGCTGGTCTCAAATTCCTGGGCTCAAGTGATCCTTTCGCCTCAGCCTCCCAAAGTGCTGGGACTACAGACATGAGCTACTGCGCCCAGGCTTAGAAAACTTTAATTAAAAAAAAAAAGTGTTACAACTATTATGTATCTATAATAATTAAAAATTTTAAAATTAAAAAATAAAGTTCAAAAGTTTATATGTGTGTCATTTTGATATAAATAAAATTTAAATCAAAAGATAATGTGCTCTTTTTATTTTTATTTATTATTTATTTATTTTTGAGATGGGGTCTTGCTATATTGCTTAGGCTGGCTTTGAACTCCTGGGCTCCAGCCCTCTGATCCTCCAGCCTGTCTCCTGAGTATACTGCTGGGACTACAGGCCTGCATCACTCCATCAAGCACTGTTTCTAAAATGTCCTTATTCTCAATAAGGCTTTGGTGTTAGAAGTTTTGTGACAGCTCTTCTAAGGTAAGTGTGAACGGTGACTTAATCTTTTGTTATTATTTGTGCCCAGCTTCCTCACCTGATAGAGCAGGCACTCAACAAATACATGATGATATATTTTTAACAACCAATGTGTGCGTGCCTCACCCTGGCTCCATAGATTTGCAAGATTTGTGTGTCCCTTCATAAGTCTTCCAAATGCAGGGCCTGCTTGCTGCCCTCTTTGCTCGCTGGGGCCCAGACGGCAGCCCTGGAGGCGCTGCTGGGAGGTTGTGTCCTGGGGTCCACCACTGCTGCCCGGTAAGCCAAGCCCGACTGTCCCTACATGGAAAATTCCTCCTCCAGATGGGTGATTCAGGGCACCGCCACTTCCCACGACCCCGGGAGTCTCCCTGGCCACAGTCCTGGCGGGACCCCCCCATGCCCAGCTCACTGTGACAGAGTCCCCTGCACAGTCCTGGGACGGCTCCAGGTCGAAGTCCTGGAAGACGAGCCTCACAGCAAAGCCCTCTGGAGCCTTGATGTCCGCGCTGCTCTCATGGCCTTTGCGATACGGCTCTGGGTACCCGGGGGATGTCAGCTGCTGGGGTAGCTCTTGGGCCAAAAGGATGGAGCCCCCGGTGGGGCAAGCCTGGAGGATTCCCCAGAGGAGCAGCCACCACCTGTGAGTAGGGGGGAGGGCAAGGTGGGACCGCGCAGCTGTGGCCGGAAGCCTGTGGGTGTGGGAGGAGCGGGGGAGCCGCGCTAGGACTGAGAGGCCTGGCAAGGCCGGGTCAGAAGCGGTGGCCTCACCCTTGAGGCCCGGGCACTTCCCGTCTCCTCCCTTCCTCCCCTTCCTCACCCCATCCCTACAGCCTCCCGTGCAGCCTGAGCTCTAGGATTGTCGGTTTTCCCTCCTCCGAAGACATCACCTTTGCTCATCTCCCAGGAGAGTCTCATCCAAAGGAGGGGGTGCTTTCTGCTTCAGCAGATCCCACCCCATCCTGGGATCCGAGGGAGCAATGGTGGGGCGAGTGAGGGTCTGCCGCAAACACCCACCGACCACCCCCACGGAAGGTGCTACAGGCCACAGGCAAATTTCAGTTTCCCCATGGAATATGTGCTGTGCTGCTGCTGCTGCTGCTGGTGGTGTGTGTGTGTGGGGTGTGTGTGTGTGTGGGTGGGTGGTAGGGTGGGGGGAGGGGAGGGTTTGCGGCCACACACCCTCCCATCCCTCTCCCTCCCGTCCTCTTCCCTCCTCGTCTGCCGAGAACACACTCACATTGCGCCTGGACAGCCTGTGGAGTGAGGCCTTCTCCAGAGATATTTCCCCCACACTCTGGGTCCAGGCATCTGGAACTGGACATCTGGGACCTGCGAGAGAACTGGCCCAGGCTAGGGAACAAAAGGTGAAGGCCGGTGGGGGAGGAGGAAGTTCCTGGAAGTGTTGAGCAACTCCTCAGTTCCCCTTCTCCAATTCTCCGGGCGGAGCGCCACCTGCCGTCGGACTCAGGAACAGCGGGCCGGCCGCAGCTTAGGGGAAAAGTCCCAAAACCTCGCTGGCCCTCAGAGGTCAGGGTGACAGGACACTGACTCAACCCTTTTGTACTATTTAACACTGATTTTTGCCACGTGTGTAGGATGACTCCTTGTGAGTTATGGCTGCTGCCTTCACTCAGCCATGTCTCTTCCTCCCCGACCTTTCCCTTCACCGACATACCTGGGGAGCCTCCCTCTTGTGGAATTGAAGTTTGTGATCCTTGAACTTGAGCTTTCTCTTCCTTTCCCTCCTCACCAAGCAGGGGTGGGGGACATGCGCTTAGGTGGCCTTTTGAATCCTACCCACAACCTCTGCAGGCTGCTCGTCCAGCATGGTCATGGCTGGGGTCGAGCCCAGGTGTCCCTCAGTCCCTAGGCCCAGTCATCACTCAAGCCGTCACTGAAGCTTCTTTAGGCAGTCACTAGAGCCCGTGGCTGCTCTCACCGCTCCCCGAGGAAGGACATCCACCCACAACTTGGTAGAAGGCCAGAAGGCCCTTGTGGAGGTGGATGGTCCTGTCCTCAGAGAAGGCAGGTGTGTGGAAGGCCTTACACTGTACACACACACATGCACACACACACACACACACACACACACCCCTCTCAGAGAAGAATCTATTGCTTCCTCCATTTTGCATATAGTAATATGGCAGCAAGTTACAGACCTAAACAGGATATGCTCTGCATCTTTGGTTTTTCTAGGCTAGAGAGATTTAGGAGAGCCACAGTCCATGGCTACAAGGAGATGATAAGAGAGTGATGGCCAGGACAGATACAATTTCTCAGGTACAGCCTTGAGCTCAAGCCTGCCTGTCTGCCACATCCCAACCCCAAACACACCTGGGGATGATCTCCTATGCCCGTCTTTTGAGGAGTGGGCCCCTCTGACTAGGACTTCTTTCCTCCGGTGAGATCACTGAAACCTGCTCTCTCATAGAACTCTTAGGGTCACCTGGAGCACCTTGGGAGCCAGAGATGCAGCCAAAGAGTGAACAATGGTACCAATCCCAAGACCCATGTGTTAGGAAGAAACCAGCCAAGACTCAGATCAGGACTGGGGAATCTACCTCTCGTCTCCCTTCAGAGCATTATTTCCTTGTTTGCTAAGAGGGGCAGGAGCTGGAAAACCCAGCTAGCCCATCTGAGAAGACTTTCTTGGAGATGAGCTGGAGGAAGGAGGAGTAAGGCCTTGGAAGGAAACTCCAGGACAGGTAGGATGACTGACTGTTTTGATTTGCATGGGACTAACGGGTTTCCCAGGACATGAGGCTTTCAGTTTTAAAATGAGAGAAGTTCTGGGCAAGCCAGGACTGGTGGTCACCCTAAATGGATAGGGGCAAAAGTGCTAGAGTGAGGCTGGGTGGGAAAGAGGACAGAGAGCCAAGAGGGTGGAGAGGCAGTGACGCACCGGCAGCCCCAGGTGACTGGGCAGTCCAGGGCCTGGATGTGGTCCCTGTTTGGGGTAATCCAGCACTCTGAATATGAGGGCCCACCTTGGTCTCACCTAGGTGGTGTGTGTGGCTGCAGTGTGAGTTAGGGTCAAGGACAAGGGGACGAATGGCCAGTGATGTGGGACTGGAGAAGGAGCTGATGGCTCTGTACATAGCTGGTCACTGCAGGCTGCTGTGGGCCAGGGTTGAGCTGTGCCCTGCTGGGTTTTCAGCACCACCTCCCCTACATGGGACCTCGTCTCTAACTGGCAGAGTAGTCAATTAAAAAAAGGGCATGCCATGGCACGTCATGGTCAAACTGCTAAAAGCCGAAGACAAAGAGAAAATCTTTTCTTTTTTTCAATCTCATCCTAAAGACTATACACAACAATATTTTCAATATCACTGTTTTCTCATCAAAAGCAATATAGACCAGAAGACAGTGGAATAGCTCTAAAATGTTGAAGAAAAAAAAATGTCAACTCAGAATTATTTTTCTAGTGGAAGTATTCTTCCAGAATGAAGATGAAATAAAGCTATTTTCAGATAAAAGAAAACAGAGATTCTTGTCACCAGCAGACCTCCACTATGAGAAGCGCTAAAGAAAGTTCTTTAGGACGGGCACGATAGCTCATGCCTATAATCCCAGCATTTTGGGAGGCCAAGGTGGGAGGATTGCTTAAGCTTGGAAAATGGAGGCTGTAGTGAGCCATGATGGTGCCACTGCACTCCAGCTTGGGTGACAGAATGAGATCCTGTCTCAAGAAAAGAGTTCCTTAGAGGGAAGGAAAATGAAACCAGATGGAAGAGCAGAGCTGCATGCTGGAATAAAAAGAATGGTAAATTTGAAGGTAAATACAAAATACAATTTTCTTTTTAATGTCTTTAAAATATGTAAAACTGTTCCAGGCAAAAATGATAACATTGTATTGTGAGGTTTATAACATAGGTAGCTGTAACATATATGAAGGCTATAGTATAAAGGAGTCCCCAACCCCTGGGCCACGGACCGGTATTGGAGGTAAGTGGCGGGTGAGCAAGGAAGCTTCATTTGTATTTACAGCTGCTTCCCATCACTCCCATTACCACCTGAGCTCCGTCTTCTGTCAGAGCATTGGCGGCATTAGATTCTCATAGAAGCATGAACCCTATTGTGAACTATGCATGTGAGGGATCTAGGTTGCGTGCTGCTTATGAGAATCTAATGCCTAATGATCTGTCACTGTCTCCCATCACCCCTAGATGGGACTGTCTAGTTGCAAGAAAGCAAGCTCAGGGCTCCCAATGATTCCACATTATGGTGAGTTGTATAATTATTAATATTTCATTATATATTACAATAACAATAATAATAGCAAGAAAACATGTGATAAATGTAATGTGCTTGAATCATCCTGAAACCATCTCCCTCTGGCCCCCATCCCTGGTTTGTGGAAAAATTGTCTTCCATGAAACCAGTCCCTTGTGCCGAAAAGGGTGGGGACTGCTGGTATAGAGGACAAGGGGGTGGACTCATGGTTACAAGTTTCCTTCATTTCACACGAAGTGGTACAATAGGAACTGAGAAAACTGAAGAGTTCAGGATGCAGATGAATTCCCAGAGCAGTGGGTCTCCACCTGTGGTCTGGGAAGACACACAGTTCCTAAGATCCTTTCACGGGGTCTGTGAGGTAACAAAATGACTTTCATAAAAATACTCAGATGTTGTTTGCTTTTTTCCCTCATTCTGTCATGGTATACGGTGGATTTACAGAGGCCACATGATGTGCAATCCGTGGTAACGAGCGGGATGCATGCTTGTGTATCTTTGTGTTTTAAAATTTTCTCAATTTTTATTTCTAGTACAGTGACTATGAATAGATAAACCCTACATAAGCCAAAGCTCTCTGGGGTTCTCAATAATTTTTTAAGGGTATAAAGTTTGAGAACAGTTGCCCTAGGAGGACCACTAGTAGAAAAAAGGCAAAGAAGTATAGCTAAAAGGCCGATGTAGAAATGAAAATGGATGTCTGAATTTGGGGGGACTTGTTTCTAATAGGGTAACTTATTAGAAATCATCCTGGTCTGTCTAGGACTGAGGGTTTCCTAGGACATGAGGTTTTCAACACTAAAACCAGTTAAGTTCCCTGGCACACACCAGGACAGTCGGTCACCTTTTTTCTAACACTTCAATCATTTACTTCGGTTCCCTTTTCCTTACCCAAGTGTGAGTCCCTAAAGAACACAGGCCGCTTCTGCTCTATGTTAAGGCCCCCAGATGTAGGTAAGGGAGCTGGGATTCCTGGCATGCTAAGTAAAGGTAGCTACCAAATTGTAAGGATACCATGTTTACAAATGCAGAAAGCACCTGTGAGAAAAATCTAAAATAAGTGCTTCCTATTAGAGTATGGGGTTGCGGATGATTTAAACCATGTTGCTCTGTTTAGTAAAACTTCTGTAATATTATTTAATAACTTTAATAGTTACAAAATAAATGTATCTGAAATTATAATTGTGACCAGATGGTCCTTTCTGAGCCAGACAGGACTAGAGAATGACGGGATGGATCCTTTAATCGACATCTCTGATCCACATGATTAATGAAGAAGTTTTTGTCCTTAGATATAAACTTAGGCCACGCATGGGTCTTTCCAATGGTAGCTGGGCGAACAAGATTGGGGTGCTCCAGTGACGTTTTGGTTTTATTTTTTAAAATCATGTTGGTGCTGCCCCCTACTGTCCTGAAAGGGGAAGGGCAGGACAACAGAAAGTGCCTTGGGGCTTCCTGGCCAGGGAGTTTCTCTGCAGCCTTCATCAGCCCCCAGCATTTAGAGAGGAGCTTGCCCTCTCTTGGAATCCAAACAGCCACAGGAGAGCCCAGGCAGAGGAGGCTGGGGCAGCACGAGTCACTCCTGTCCACAGCTTCCCTGTCTTATCTCTAGATACCTTGCCGTGGGCTGGGACACGTGGGGGCTTTTGTGCCCAGCGCCAGGTGAGAAGGGAGATACAGGAGCCAGGTGAAGAGCAGCAGGGGTGATGAGGCGGCTGAGTCAGCCAGGCTGGGACCCCGTGCTTCTGTCTGGCATGGCCAGTGGAGATGTGGACAGCCCAGGGCAGAGGGGTGACCCTGATGGGTCACACTCCTCCACCCCCAAGTTATCTCAGGCTTACAAGTCAGGGCCTTAACTTCCATGCCTTATGGACACCTGGGCAGTGGCTAGTTCAACCCCAGTGAAGTGTCAGCAACTAGGTTTAGCCCTTAAGCCTATCCTCCCTACTCTGCCAGTATCTAAAATCTCAATCAACCATGCCCCTTCCCAGGTTAAAACTTTTCAATGACTGCGCCTCCTGATCCATGAGATGAAGCCCCAGCCACTCGTTTTGTCTCGGCAGGTTCTTCCTTCATAATCGGGCTCTGCATGACTTTCTGGCCCCGCTCTCCACTGCTCCCACCTCGCATGTGTGTTCCAGGCACAGTCATGATGCTATGGCTTCACAAACACGGTTGCATTTGCATGTGTGACTCCCGACCAATGCCATGTTCTTTAGTCATCAGCATAACATGCTGGTTAAAGGGTTGGGCTTGTGTGCCACACTCACCACGTTTAAACTCAGGCTCTACCATTTAAAAGTTTGGTGACCAAGGCCAGCTTACATAATTTCTCTGTGCCTCTAAACATCCTCATCTGAAGAACAAGGATGAGGACAACGGTACCCACACCCAGGGTTGTTGTGAGGGTTAAACGAGTTAACAACCAGAATTGCTTAGGGCAGTGCCTGTCATTTGGCGAACAATAAATATAATTAGGCAGAATGTAATAGCAAAATGGTTAGATCAGTGGTTCTAACCAGGAGCAGTTTTGCTCCCTAGGGGATATTTGATGCATCTAGAGATTTTTTTTCCCATTACTAGCATTTAGTGGGTAGAGGCCAGAGATGCTACTAAGCATCCTACAATGCACAAGGCAGTGCCTCCCACAACAAAATGTTATCTGACCCTGAATGTCAATAGCGGCGAGATTGAGAAACTGAGGGTTGGGTGGTCAGGCTCCAATCTGTTTGGGTCCAAATCCCATCTCTGTCTTTAATTTGATGTATAACCTTTGGCAAATTACTTAAAATTCTCTGTTCCTTAGTGTTCTTACCTGTAGAATGGTGACAATGACATGTGCTTGGGTTCTTGAGAAGGGTCAGTGCCCGGCATGTAGTAATCATACCTGGGATGCCGGCCATTTTTACTCACCTCTCTCCCCGTGTCCTCTCTCCTGCGAAGCCTTCTTTGACTCAGAGAAAATGACTTTCCCTGTGCTCGTGGACTCTTGATGCATGATAACCTCCTGCCCGTGTGTCTGTCTTTCCCACAGGGCTGTGGGCTCCTTGAGGGAGGAATTTTGTCCTGCAGGTTGTGGCAGCCCTAGGACTGAGCACATCTAGGTGTCCACCTGTGTCTGTGGGTGAGTTCTTGCGATGGGGCAGGGTGGAGAGTATGCACCAGGTTTTGGAGTTTTCAAGGTGTACAGGGAGGAAGAGAAGCAGGTGGTAGACAGGTGCGTCTGGGAGCTGGGATTGAGTAGAGATTGAGGGTCTGAACACGGCCCTTCCCCATTTACTATTCTCTAGTGAGAAGCCTGATCATTGCCATGTGACTGCTTGCTCACTGTTGGTACCTGGTTGTAGAGAGCAGCTCTGTGAGTGGAAGGAGAAGGATCCTGCCCTGGAGAGGGCCTGGCTGGTCCTCACCTGGGGTCTATCATTTGGTAACAGGGCTTCTGGAAGTGGTAGCAGATCTGGGCCTGGTGGGCATTTTGCTTCTCCTGGGTGGCAGCAGAAGTCTCTAGCTGGCAGACTGGGGACTGCCCAAAGGCTCTGACTCTTAGGAAGAGCACAGTGGAACAGAAGGCCCTTATACCACCTTCGCTGGTGTATTCGTCCATTCTCACACTGCTATACAGAGCTACCTGAGACTGGGTAATTCATGAAGAAAAGAAGTTTAATTGACTCACAGTTCTGCAGGCTTAACAGGAAGCATGACTGGGAGGCCTCAGGAAGCTTACAATCATGGCGGAAGGCGAAGGGGAAGCAAGGACCTTCTTCACATGGCAGCAGGAGAAAGAGAGAAGGCGGAAGTGCTACACGCTTTTAAACAACCAGATCTCAAGAGAATTCCATCGGGAGACAGCACTAGGGGGATGGCACTAAACCATTAGACACTGCCCCCATGATCCAATCACCTCCCACCAGGCCCCTCCTCCAACACTTGAGGATTACAATTACACATGAGATTTGGGTGGGGACATAGAGCCAAATCCTATCAGCGGGTGTCCTCCTTTTTCCAGGCTTTAGATTTGGCAAAACCTGATGGCATCTGCACAAAGCCTCCTTTCATCTGCATCTCTCCGTCTCACTCACCCTCTTTTCAGCAAAGAACCCTCTAGCTCTAGTTTCACTGGGGTGGTCCTGAGAGGGGTAGGGAAGACCCAGAGGCTCCTTACCCTGGGAGGTCAAACTGACCATCCAGGTTTGGCTCTTCCCTGCTGGTGTGTCTAGAACACCATCTTCCCCTTCTCGCTGTGGACTTCAGGGCCCTGCTGCTCTGTCCTCCACAGAACTTGTCAATCAACTTCCTACCAGCTAAGATCCGGTGCTGTCTGATATATCCTCCCTACGTCTGGTCACTCATGCCGTCTAATGGCGCAAGGCACATTGAGTTGTATTCTGATGTCTCTGTCCTTTTGAAGCCACAGAGTAAGGTCACACAACTGTGAAAGGAGCAGGGTACCATCTGAAGATGCTGGACATTCCTTTTAACAATTACCTAGGGGAGAGGCAGTCCTCAGACAGGACTCAGGTCCCTCAAAGAGGAAGAGAAGGGGGCAGCTGCCCGCCTCTGAACTTCACACTCTAGACTCGTGGAAGGGCAGACGCTGAGCTGTGGGTGCTGAGTGGTGTGGGCTTAGAGCTAGGATGGGAGGGCTGCGAGCACTGAGGGTGGAGTCATAGCTTTTTGTGGCTGGATACGTTTTTACTGCCCGAAGTCATCTATTGCCCCCACACCCCAACCCCATTCTTCTGCCCACTTAGTGAATATTGAGGCTATAATCAGGATGGGGTCATTGCAATGAAAATCAAGGTTAAGACTATGTTTCAGTTATCTGTCTGCTTGTAAAAAATCACCCCCACATTTTGTTTAAAACAGCGAGTATGTACTATTTCACACAGTTTCTGTGGGTCAGGAATCCAGAAGTGGCTGAGTTGGGTAGTTTAGGATCAGGGTCTCTCACAAGGCTTTGGTCCAGGTGCAGGTTGCAGTCCTCCGGAGGCAGGACTGGCGCTGGAGGTCTGCTTCCAGACGGTCACTCACATGGCTGTAGGCAGGAGGCCTCAGTTCCCTGCCACGTGGCCCTCCTTATAAGGACACTTGAGTGTCCTCGTGGCATAGCAGCTGGCTTTCCCCAGAGTGACCCAAGATGGAAAGAGCAAGGCAGAGGCTGCAGTGTCTTTTATAAGCCAGCCTTGGAAGTGACATAGCATCATTTCTGCCTTATTCCATTGGTCACACAGACAATCCTGGTACGATGTGGAAGGAGACATCACAAGGACAGGAATACTGGGAAGCGGGTATTGTTGGTGGCTGTCTCGGACGCTGGTTCTCATAGAAGTAGATGTATTATTTTAGTACAATACATGCAGACGATCAGCTGGCAGGATATTATTTTTGCTGGGTGTGCTTGTATTTCAGGTGCATTGACCCGAATCCAGAGTGCCTTTGGGGGCTCTGACCCTCTCCTCCTCCACCTTGAGATCTGTAGAGTCCTCTCGTTCATCCCACCCAAGAGCAGGACTGGACGGATCAAAGCATGGCTTACAGGAGGTCAACACAATAGCGGGTAGAGCTTTGGGAAGACAGCATAGGTTTCAAAAGAATCAAGAAGCTGTTGAAAAGAAGAGCAGATGGGCAGGGAAGACAAGTGCCAGATAGAATGCCCTTTGCAACCTAGGGGAGGCAGACCACAGTGTGCATCCCGACACTCGAAGACAAGGTCTCCACCAGCAGATTGCCCAACAGAACAAGTTCAGAGCCTGGAGATCCCAGTTCCAGATCTCCCACACCCTGTGGGCTCTGTGGGGTCTTTCGTCCTGAAACAAAGTCCTTTAGTAAAGGACTCTTTAAATTCACTCCATCTGTGCTTTGCTTGCCAATAGCAGGGCGTTTCTGTTATACACTGGACTATCCCTTCCTTCAATACGTTTATGGCTGAGGCTGCATTTGTGTCTCAGATAACCAAGGTGCGTATTACTCTCTGTTCTATTTCCCTTTTGTTTCCTTCAAGACTTTAATAAACCCTCATGCAAGAGGCCCACCTTGTCCCACCTGTGCTTCTCAGAAAAGACGGAGTGGTGGGAGACAGGCTGGGGTGGGGTTTTGCCACCTGGCTGCCCTTTCCCCTGTGGGTTCTTGCTCCAGTGAGGACCCAGCAGGATAAGCTTTAGTTGCATTAAGGGTGACAATAGTTTCCTTACAGCTGGGTCAAGGATATGAGCGAGCCTCTTCTGAAAACAGCCAGGAAGGGAGAGGAATCCAAGGGGAGGAGCAGGTGTGGAAGACAAGACAGAAGGTGGATCAGGACCAGGCCTGGGAGGGGGAACAGGCACACAGAAGTGAAAGAATTCACCTGAGGTTACACGACTCCTCGAGCGGTGTCTTTAGCTTTGCGTTGTGCCACCTGCCTGGGTCAAGGAAGATGCCACAGCTGTAGTTCTGTGCACAAAGAGGGAAAGGAAGATGCTGGCTCTCAGCAATTCTATAGAACAGAACATGGAGAGGCCACATGACAATAGGCACACACACCGTACATTGAAGAAGTGCATGCAAGCAGAATCGTGTGGGATATGCACACTTGCGTGGAAGAAAAACTGTTCTATTCACACTGAGGTAGACCCTCCATCTACGACTCGTCTGTAGGGCGGGGGTGTGGGTACAAACTGAGGCATGAATGGAGGGGAAACTGGAGCTCTGCTAGTGTAGAAAGATAATGGGATGTGCTCGCTTCAGCAGCACATATACTCAAATTGGAAGGATACAGAAAAGATTAGCATGGCCCCTGTGCAAGGATGACATGCAAATTCATGAGTGTTTTTAAAAAAATTTTAAAAGAAGAAGAAGAAGAGGAGGAGGAGGAGGAGGAAGAGGAAGAAGAAGAAAGATGGCGAGATATCCTGCAGGAACCAGGGGCAGGAGGGTGGAGGTCTCTCAAGAAGAGGGAAGCATGAGGAATCTCCAGCATAGGGTGAGGGCACTGGTTCCTGTATTCAGCTGTCATAGGGATGAGGGGAGCAGCTGGGAGGGTCAAGGGAGAGTGGCAGTACCTGCAGCTGGTGACTGGGGGAGTCCAGGCCTGGGATGTGGCCTCTGCTGCTGGTGCCTAGCACCTTGAATGAGATAGCTTCAGTACGTACTGTGGGGGATGGGGGAGTCCCAAGGGCTGGGGGGTTGGGGTGGTTGGAGCTGATGACTGTGCAGCCATCACTGCAGTAGTACTGGGCTGGACAGCTGACCCTGCACATCCCTTTTCTCCTGCATTGAAGCCTTCTCTCCATGGATGGGAAGGCTAGAGTGGCTGTTGCAGCAGGGGTTCTGGAGGGCAGTGCTGTCCTGGGGAGCCCATGCATCCTTCTCTGGGGATGGGGAGTGGGGTGCAATGAGAGACTCTGGATATGGATCCCTTGGGGAGGCAGCTCCCCTTCATCCTTGTCACCCCCAGATGGTTTACCTGCCTGGACAGCAAGATGATGGCTACACTAGCCCCCATTCTCTGGTATGCGTCACTTACACTTTGGTGTAAATATGTCACTGTGTAACCCCAAGGGTAGTGGCACTTGCTGCCTTGTCCTTAACTGAAGAATACAAGGCTTTGCTTCTAGTTAAGAGAATTTCAATCATCAGGTGAAGAGGCAGGGAGTAGTGCAAGTAATGATAGCCAGCATCTGTCAGGGCGCACTCCACTCCAGGTCCTCTGCTGAGCGTGCGTGCAATCTTCACAGAATTCCCAGCAGGAGGGAAATGCTCTTGGTGTTGCCTTGTGGGCTGGTCGATGTGGCTCATTTGCTGAAGGCTGGCGATTTGTATATACTCCTGCAGCTACTGATAGGTGGCATTTCATGCCTGGCCACTATGCAGCACTGCCTCCCAATTTTGGGTGGCATTTTAGGTTCCTCTAGAGCCTCTGAGGCAAGTGATTTGTCCATGAACTCAATGGCCTGGCTATGCTGGTGACCCTCTGCTTGGGCACTCACTGCCCATGGGGAACAGAACAGAGGCTCTGAGAGCTGCCTCCTCTCCCTGGCGGCCAGAGTAAAATGAGGGCAGAGGGAAGGCAGCTTGGGAAAGGGTGGGGTAGGGGGAGGCAGGAGGCTCACCCCCAGCTAGATGGTGGCTCAGGAAGCCCTTGAGAAAGATGGAGGTCCTTCTTGTTTTTGCTGGAAAGGTGAGTGTGGAAGGTCAGCTACATTTTATCCCCCTGGTACCTAAGTGGCCTCTAGTGGGAGTACGTATTCAGCATGGAGCACAGGTTCCCACAGAGCAATGCCATCCTGTTGGCTGAGGCCTGGGGAGAGGGTGAGGGCCTGGAGATTGCTGATTCTGGCCCCTGGGCAGGCAGGGTTCTCTGGGTACTGCTTGCACCCTGGCCTCAGAGGCCTTGGCTACCACTGTTGTTTCTTTCTTTCTGTCCTCCATGCAAACTCGGGTCAGTTATATCAGAGTCCTTCACAGGGTGCCTGGATTTGCCCACTAGGTCTCCTCACCTCTTGCCCTTCACCTCCTGCTGTACCTACAAGGTCTCCCTGATTCCCACCTGCCCATAATCATGGACACAGCCCCAGGATGTGCAGGGTGAGCCCCCAGGGACCCTGACAGCATGGATACTCTGATGACTGAGGGCGTTACCCCAGGGAGAGGGAGCTGGGGGAGATTTCCCAGACAGCTGGTTGGGGGTTATGAAAGTGGCCTCATGGCTGATGCGGTGGCTCACACCTGTAATCCCAGCACTTTGGGAGGCTGAGGTGGGCAGACTGCTTGAGGTCAGGAGTTCGAGATCAGCCTGGCCAGCATGGTGAAACCGAGTCTCTACTAAAAATACAGAAAAATTACGTGGGCGTGGTGGCATGTGCCTGTAGTCCCAGCTACTCAGGAGGCTGAGGCACAAGAATCCCTTGAACCTGGGAGGTGGAGGCTGCAGTGAGTCGAGATTGCACCATTGCACTCCAGCCTGGGTGACAGAAAAAGATTCTGTCTCAAAAAAAAAAAAAAAAAAAAAAAAAAAAAAAAAAAAAAAAAAAAAAGAAAAGAAAAGAAAGGAAGAAAAAGAAAAAGAAAAAGTGGTCCTGGTCCCAGGCCAGGTGGGAGCAGCAGGCTCTAGGGGAGGAATTGCATCCTGTGGAAGAGCAGGGAGCCGCTGGAGGGGGTGAGGGCGAGGGAAGGGGCAGCCCCCACCCTCATCTCCGTCCTCTGCATGCTAGGGATACCAGGCCTCTTACTTGGGGTACTTAAGACTAGACCAGATGTGATTCCTGCATCTTAGGGAGTGACATTAGGGTGGGGGAAAGGGACCAAAATGGCCATGCCTCTGTTGTCTCTTGGGATCTTGGGATCTGTGGTAGCCTCTAGGGGTTCCCTGCTGCCAATAAGTGGTCCAACCATGTTACAGGATTGGACCCCTGGCTGGGATGGCCTTTGTGCTTTAGAGTTGAGGCACTTCCTGCTTCTACCTGAGCTCGTTTTCAACATACAGGCCTGGGCACGTAGGAGTCAGGGTCATGTGGGAGGTGGTGGCCGAGGGGAGAGGTGGGCAGTTGGGAGCGGTACACGGCTAGACGTTGTTGCTCTCCCTCCTCTTGGGATCCCCAGTGGGATGGAGCCCAAGTCCTGGGCAGCACATGGTCCTCTGCTTCACAGGACACACACCTGTACCCACCCTCCCCATCCACTTTCGCTCAGTTTATTTTGGGGAGAGGGCTCTGAATTGACCTTTGGTCTTTACAGACTCTCAAGGACCATCTGGAGTTCCAGCCAGAATCTGGGCCTGGTGGAGTGGGAGTGGGGCAGGGGCCTGCATTGGGCTGACTTAGAGAGCACAGTTATTCCATCTCATATGGAAATAAACATTTTGGATTCCTGATCATATCCCTGGGGTTTAAGACTCTGGCGAACCAAGTCAACTCCACAACTTTGTGTGTCCCTGGGAGGGTCTGGTGTGCGACCCACCTGTCTGTGGCCCTTGTCCCCTCCCCTGCCCTTTCTCCACTCACATCTTGTTCCCACTGGAGACTATCTCTTCCTTCCGAGGATGGGTGGAACCTGATTTGAATGAGGGGTAAGGGTCTTGTGAGGACGAGGACATGGGCTGGGGGTGTGTGTGTGTGTGTGTGTGTGTGTGTGTGTGTGTGTGTGGGAATGGAATATCCAAGAAGGTGGTGGAGGAGGGAGGATTGAATTTGGAGGATCCCTGGCTTCTGCTGCGGTGCATAGCGCCCCCTGCTGCCCGCAGGGGAAACAGCAGCTCCAGCCTCCCACAGCGGTCCCCTCCCCTCTGCCACCCTCTTGGAGATGCCTCTGAAGCTGCGTAGTCCACTCCTGATGCTTGTGTTCCGTTAGGGGGTCTCCAGGCCTCTTGGTGGGGTCTGGCCCCTGGAGGAGTGTGGTCGAGTGGAGGATGGGGACCTGCAGTGGTCATGATCTGGATGCCTACATCACTGGGAGTTTTGAGGGACTGAACCCACTTTAGCTTGGGTCTTAAAACCACCATGGTAAGAAGTGTCAAACTTTGGGGGGAAAATTAAAATGTATAAGAATACTTAGAAAAACCCACCATGGGGGCCTACAAGCTCCTGAGTCAAGGCCTCTGCCAAGACTCCACTGACCAGCATGGTCACTGAAGGGCATGGAGGACCGTCCTGTGGGAAGAGGCTTGGTCGCGCGCTGTAAACTCAAGAGCGAGGACACTGTTGATCTAGAGATGTGGGCGATGGGTGAGTACACACGGAGCATCCTCCTGTGCCTTGGAATGGGACAAGGTGGATTCCAGCAGCCCTCAGAGCTTCTGCTGGTTGGCTTTGCGAAGAAGGGGCTTTCCACTCTACTGGGGACATCTGCAGAGAGGTTGGGCAGGGAATAGGATATTCCATTCAACCCTGAGTTCCTTTTTTTTTCTATTCCAAATTCATTCCAGAGTGTGTGGTAGGATCAGTATCGCACGCCCAGTTCTTGGCCAGAGCCCTAGTGACTGTCTTGTGTGCATGGGGGGCCCAGCCATGGCAGGAAGATGGGGCAAGAGTCTTCATCTGATGAGGGCCAGGGACTTTCCAACTCCCTCAACCCTTCCCCCGGGCTCTGTTCCCACCCTCACATTGAGCCCTCTTCTCTCTGACACTTGCCCCCCTAGGACTTTTATTCTGAAAGAGCCAAGGCCCCTGGAGGTGGAGAGGAGGCCCGAGTCTGGAGCTGGCCTTGTCCCTGAGCCAGCTCCACCCTTCTGGGCTGTTTTCCAAGGCAGAGACTCTGGGACCCTTGCTGTCCTCAGCTCTCCTCTTTATCTCTGGTCTCCAGCCTTTCTGGCCTTTCAGCAGAGGGTCCCTATAGCCAGGACTGCTGGGCTTCTCCCTCCTATGCCCTCAGACCCCTGTATTCCTGTCTTTTATTCCTTGACCTCGCATCCTCCGTCTACTTCCTTTTTCTGCTTTTTCTGGCTTTCTTGCTGCTTGCCCTTCCCAAAGCAGACAGGTCACCGTTCAGAAGCTCCCCGCCTCCCCCAGCATTGGAAAAAGGTCTTACCCCATCCCATCCCTCTTTCCCAACACATAGGATGGAAGTATCAAATAGCCAGATGCCTTCAGATGTCAGAACTGTGGGGTCCGTTGAACCCTGTGTGGGTGGGGCTGTGTCTTGGGCCTGGTTTTGTTGAGTACATGAGGCTTTCTTGAGAATAAGGACAAAGAAATGGACAAAAAGTCTCTGCCGGTAGCCCTCGTTTAAACTCTTGAACCCCAGTCACAGTTTTCCAGAAGTCCATCAGGATAGAATTTTCACTAATCGCCAAATGCCTATAGCTTAGTTCTTTCTTAGAAGGAAAAGAAGAGGTCAAATGGACAGGAGGGAGGGGACATTGGTTGTTCTCAGGGGTTCCTTCCCTTTGCCTGCTTCTTTCATCTGGGAGGCCAGACCTTGACCTGGAAGTGAGGTCACTATTGGGCAGTGGTGTGTGAGAAAGGACTTTGGCCTGGGGGCTGCAAGTTACAAATTAACAAGGGGAGGGATGAGGAGGGACCCAGAGGGAGGGTAGGTGGCCAGAGGCAGGGACAGCTGACCTGGCACAATCTGGGCTTGAAGGGGGCACGGCAGGAGGGTCTGTGGGCTGGTGCTGTCTGGAGGGGCCTCAGTTCCTCTCTGGCTATCTGACCTTCCTGAAGATCTGCTCGCACACTGCATCCCTTGCAGTCAGTTCCTGGGGGAGAGAGGGGAAGTAAGGGGGAGCGAGAAAGAGGGCTTTTGCCAGCCAGAGCCCCTTCCTCAAGGTCCTTGACCTCCATTTACTCCTTCCGGATACAGCAGCTTCAGTGTTTGATGTATGGGCAATTGTATCATTATTCCACATCCTCAACTTTCCACCCCTCAGGAAGGAAGGTGGCTGGGTCAGGGGATGTGAAATGGCTGAAGCCTCCATTGCTCCAGTGATGATTTATGGGCATTCATATGACTCGTAGCCAGGGCCCACCTTGGCCACTCTGTTTCTTCCTCTCCCCACTCCTCCCAGTGCTTTTGCTTTCCCTCCCTGGTCAATTCCTTGGACAGGGAGTGGGGCTGGGCTGGGGGAAGAGTGGTGGACCTATCTGGTTTGGACAAGGGAATGCCTCATAGCTGGAGGCCCTTCTCCCAGACACCCAGCCCCTACCCCATTTACCAGATACAGCATCTCTCCCTCCAGCCAGTGTTTCCAGCCCCGGTTAGGGACCTCCCCTTTCTGCACACACACCAGCTGCTCCTCCTCCCAGGTTACTATGGTCTATAGGGAAAGAGGGAATAAAGACATTGGGAGGCAGGACGCTCAAAATGCTTCCCAACTCACTCTGAGTGGGCTCCCCTTTTACTCCGCAGCAGATACTGTCTGCTCCAGCCCCTCCACTGAGCGAGGGAGCTGCTCTGATTCAGCAGGACTCCCTTTTCCCCTTCAGTTTTTTTTTTTTTTTTTTTTGGTGAGACAAGGTCTTGCTCCATCACCCAGGCTGGAGTGTAGTGGCAGGATCTCGGCTCACTGCAAACTCTGCCTCCTGGGTTCAAGTGAGTCTCATGCCTCACCTACCCAAGCAGCTGGGATTACAGGCATGCACCAACATGTCTGGCTAATTTTTATATTTTTAGTAGAGACAGGATTTCTCCACGTTGGCCAGGCTGGACTCAAACTCCTGAGCCCAAGTGATTTGCCTGCCATGGCTTCCTAACGTGTTGTGACTATAGGCATGAACCATCACACCCAGCTTCCCACTCCTAAAGGTCACCGAGGGGGGCCCAAAGTTGTCTACAGTGACCTTTGGGTGAGAGCAGGGGTGGTAGCAGAATAAGTAGAGGTGAAATTGGGGAGGGCATTTATGAAGAATGGAGACTTTTTTCTCTGGATACTTCTGGCTGACCTAGAGGGACTTTTGAGAAAAAAGAGAGATTGGTTGGAAATCCTACCAGGTAATCTCATTTCTCCTCTTTCTCGGTTTCAAGAACAGCTGAAGTATCCTTAGAAATAAAGAGTCAACCCCTCTGGGCCTGAGCATTCAATCAACCTTACTGAGTTTTCCCATAGGAGAGGCCCCAAACAAGGAGCTCAGAGTCTTGAACGGATAGAGGAGCAGTAAATAGGTAACTGTGACACCAGGCAGTGGGGCAGGCAGAGTGAAATCTTTAAGGAAGTTGGGAGTTAATTAGATTGGAGAGAATGGGAAATTTCTAGCAAGGAAAGAAACAGCTAGAAATAGCGGTAAAAGAGAAAGGCAATTAGTTCCGAAGGGCTCTAACCTAGAGTATATGTGGTGCAGGCAATTGAAGAGCTGATTCACAGAGACCCCTTGTATGCTGAGTTAAGTGTAATAGATGATGTAATGTAATAGATCATCACTGAAAGGGTGTAAGTCAGAGAGTGACATGGTCACATTTATATTTTAGGTAGACCCTGTGGCTACAGCATGCAGATTAGAGGAGGGTTAAGACTGAGAACCAGCTGGGTGCAGTGGCTTACACCCTTAATCCCAGCATTTGGGAGGCTGAGGCAGGAGAATCACTTGAAGTCAAGAGTTTGAGACCAGCCTGGGCAACACAGTGAGAACCCAACTTTAACAAAAACAAACAAACAAACAAACAAGCGAAAAACCAATTTCAGGCACCAGGTGAGAAATGAAGGCCTGAATTAGGGTGGTGATAGAGAAAGGTTAGGAGGGAACACAGGAGAGCCATTTAGAAGAGTGATGCTCAACAGAAATAAAATGGGTCAGGAGCCATATTAGACAAGTAAAGATAAATAGGGGAAATTAATTTAAATAATATATTTTAGTTAACCAAAAATATTCAAAATATTATTGTTTCAGCATGCAACCAATATAAACATTTCCAAAATGCTTGTTTTTTATTTGGCATTGTCTGAAAGTCCACTTACAGCATCTAGATTTGGACTAGTTATATTTCAAGTATTCAATGGCCATCTGAAGTTAGCAGCTGCTATACTGGGTAATGCAGAAAAGTTACAAAGGTTTCTTGGCCAATTAGATGTGGTGGTGGTGGGGTGTGTGTGTGTGTGTGTGTGTGTGCTAGGAGCCTAGAGGTAAGGAAACAAGAGATATTGATTATGACTCCCAGGTCTCTGGCCTGGCTGATTATTGCCATTAGTGGAGACAGTAGATATAAAAGTGGGGTAGATTTGGATAGGAAGACGGTGAATTTGAGTTTGACCTTGGGCCTTCAAATGGAAATTGGTTCCAGGACCCCCACCCCACCAAATCTGCTGAATAAAATGGCTTAGTATCTGTAGAGAACCTATGTATATTCCCCTGTATACTTTATTATTATTATTTTGATACAGAGTCTTGCTCTGTCACCCAGGCTAGAGTGCAATGGCGTGATCTTGGCTCACTGCAACCTCTGGCTCCCGGGTTCAAGTACGTCGAATTCTCCTGCCTCAGCCTCCCAAGTAGCTCGGATTACAGGCATGAGCCACCATGCCCAGCTAATTGTTGTATTTTTGTTTTTTTGGTTTTTTTGAGACAGAGTTTTGCTCTTGTTGCCCAGGCTGGAGTGCAGTGGCGTGATCTTGGCTCACCGCAACCTCCGCCTCCCAGGTTCAAGTGATTATCCTGCCTCAGCCTCCTGAGTAGCTGGAATTACAGGCATGTGCCACCATGCCTGGCTAATTTTTTGTATTTTTAGTAGAGATAGGGTTTCTCCATGTTGGTCAGGCTGGTGTCGAACTCCCAACCTCAGGTGATCTGCCTGCCTTGGCCTCCTAAAGTGCTGGGATTACAGGCGTGAGCCACTGCGCCCGGCCTAATTTATGTATTTTTAGTACAGACGAGGTTTCACCATGTTGGCCAGGCTGGTCTTGAACTCCTGGCCTCAAATGATCTGCCTGCCTCAGCCTCCCAAAGTCCTGGAATTATGGGTGGACTTTTGGTGGAATTATGGGTGGACACCACGCCCAGCCTTTTCCCATATGCTTTAAATAATCTCTGGATTACTTGTAATACCTAATGCAATGCAAATGCTCTGTAAATAGTTGCTATACTGTGTTAATTTTTATTTGTATCATTTTGTATTTTTTTTATTTTTATTTTTCCCAAATATTTGCCATTTGCAGTTTGCTGAAGCTGTGGATGCAGAACCCATGAATATGGAGGGCCAACTGTATTTTGTAGGCAGTTGAAAACATTGCCCTGGAGCTCAGGAGATGGCTCTGGCTGGAGAATTCATGCCAAGGGCAGCCTATAGATGGAAGCAGAAGGCATGGGTGTAGATGATTTAGCCTATGGATAGTGGGCAGACAAAAGGGAGAAAACATTAAGAACAAAACTCTGGGGAGAAAACTCCAGTTTAAAGAATTAATAGGAGGATTAGGATCTGCAAAGAGGCCAAGAAGGAATATGTAAGAAGTAGAAAGAAATGCAGGAGAGTGAAGTTATTGATGCTAAAGTAAAAGAGACTCTGGGTGACCAACAGTGTCACAGGCTAGAGAGTGGGCAAATGTTTGCTCTTCGGTCTGGGTGTCCCTGTTCTTTGCCCTTTGGGCTGGTGAGAAGAGAGGGCAGGGAAGAAGTGGGAGAGAGACAGGGAGCACCAGGACCTGTTAGTTCTGGAGACTGGTATCCTGGGGACTGCGTTCCCTGCTGTGGTGACCATTCCCCTCCTCCCCCCTGCTCTGGCTGGGGAAGGTCACTTTGTTTTGCCCCATGTTGTTAGGAGTCTCCTGTGATGCCTCCTTCTGGCCACCGCCCAGCCAGGGGAAACGTACCTGGCATTTCCGTCCGTCCACACTCCTGAGGTCCTCCTCAAACTCCACTCCCACATCGAACTGCACAGTGTAGTTTCGGAAGGTGCTGAGCGTCCTCACCGTCATGTGGTTGCCCTGGTGGTCGATCTCCTTGTCGGGCTTCAGTAGCAGCGCGATCTTCCTCACAGCCAAGCTGATGTCTGTGGGAGCTGCCTCTTAGTAGGGGTGCTGCTAGCCAGCCAGGAGCTCCTCTGCCAGCAGCAGCCCCTCAGGGCTGTGAGTTTCCCTTCCTTGGGTCTGGGACTATGGATTCACCCCCTCCTACCAATGCCTGGTTAGAAATGGATCCCAGGTCAGGCACCAGCCTCCTGAGCCTTTCCACAGTGTCCAACCCCGGGCATTCCCTCTTCTCCATGGGACCAAGAGGCAGGAAGAAAGAGGGGAGAAAGGGAGTGACAGGGGTCTGGGAGGGCGAAGACATTACTTAAGGCTTGCAGGTAGTCCTCCATGTTCTTCTGTGAGACAAAGCAGTAGTAGCCAGTGAGGTTGGGAGGCATTGTGTGGATCAAGGTTTCAGGAGAATACAGGAGACAGGGTGAGGAAGGAGGGGGCGTTGTCTGGCAGGTGAGGCTGAGAGACTCAGGCCAGCCGGCACACACAGAGACAGGATGTGTAACGGCCTGGTTACCAGGGCTTTTTATAAGGCTGGGGCCCTGTTGCAATAAGAGTCCCTATCAGACTTTCTCCCTCCCTCTATGGTGAGTTTGGGGGTGGTGTCTCCAGCCTGAAGAAGGGGCAGGGATTTGGCAAAGTTGTGTCTGACCTTGGCTTTTCCTGAGGAAAGAACCTGGAGCAGGATCTGGGGCTGTCAGTCATCCAAAACTCAAACCATCCAAAGGCCAGTTTTGGCCTCCACCTCATTTTTGGCAGGCTTGGGAACCCTCCCAGGGCCTGAGGGTCAGTCTTTCCTGGGAGGCACCTGAGGCTGGTCTGGCTGTGTGAGGTGGAGATGAGTTCCAGCAATATCCTGAGATCCTGGGACTGAGTGATGTTGGAAGATGTGAGGGGAGGGGTGAGGACAGCCAGCTGCCCAGAAGCCACCATGAAGAGCACCCTGTAGGCCTGGCCCCCAAAGCTCCCTCAGGCAATGTGCTCAACTGGGACCCCAAAGTGGCTTTCCAGACTCTTGGTCCTAACGAGCCTTTAGGAGGGAGGCAGAGCCCGAGGGCTGCTGAGTTCAAAGTCCGGAACAGACAGCCAGAGAGGAGTTTGTTGGCTATTCTGGAGAATTTTATTCTCTTTGGCTTGGGACCCTGAGGGTTTTCTCTCCCTCTGAGTCATCGATGAGACCATAACCCCCAGTCTCCAGCCCTAGGACAGCCCATGCTTTCCAGATGTATTTCTGTGAAGGTGGGGTGGAGGCGCCTAAATAATATTGTGCCCCGCCCCCAGCTGCCCAGTTCTGTCTCGAACCTGCCATCGTCCCGGGCTTCAGAATCCCCTGGGCTTGGTTCATCACGGTTTAAGGTGAAATTCGGGGCGAAGGAGGGAGGCAGGTAGGCGGGAGGAGGCGACCGGTCCCTACAGGTGCGCGCGCGAGGGGTGCACGACGTCCTATCCCTCCTCGGGTCCCAGAGCCTCGTTACCGCCCTGCGATTTCCTCGCAGACCTTGGCTACAAATGCCAGGATTTCTCAGACTCAGACTGAGGGTTTTACTTCACTGTTCCCAGAGGGCACGCAGCAGGGATCTGTGGATGGAAGGGGCTGTGGAAAGAGGTTAATGCAGAGTTTGGGGGGCGGGGTGACGCGGCGCCACCCCTCCTGGCCGCCCTCAGGTCCCGCTGACGTCTCTCTTCTCCACCCCCTGGCTTCTGGCTTCTTTCTCCCCACGTCCCTCTTCTTTCCCACCCCCCTCCGTGGCTCTCCAGCTTCCTCCCCAGCCCCCGCAGTTCCTCGGCTCCCCCAAATTGCAGCCAGGGGAAGGAGCCCTGAAGCTCTCCAGCCCCGACGCCCCAGTCCCATTGGCTCCCTCCCCCGCTGCAGCACCTGGTACCCCCCAGTCACCTGATTGGCCGGCGGCGCCATCAATCGTTGCCCGGCTGTGCTGACGTCATCCTGCAGTAGCGGGGTTGGGGTGGGAGTGAGAGAGTGAGGACGCTGGGCTGGGGGAAACTGGAAGCCACTGCAAGTCCCCCGCCTCAGCTACCCAGATTGGGATCTGCCCAGGCCCGCTTTATGGACTCGTGTGGGCGGTAGGCTCCTTTAGGTCCCTGCCCTGCTGTCCCCCGCTCCTTAGAGACCCCCTGTATCCCTCCCGCAAGGTGGAATCCGCAGGCTGGAGGCTCCCAGGGGAGGCAAACGCCTGGCCCTGCCCTGCCCCACGCCGCACCATGACCCTCCTGCTGCTGCCCCTTCTGCTGGCCTCTCTGCTCGCGTCCTGCTCCTGTAACAAAGGTGAGTGAGGTGGGGGTGGGGGTCCTGAAAGAGGGGTGTCGGGCAGCGCCGTGCGCGGTAGGGGTGGGAAGGTGTCGAGGCTCCCTGGCACCTGACAAGTGTCTGGTCCTCTTCTGATCACCCGCCTTCCCATCCATGTTCTCAGACCTGCTCCGTCTCCTCTCCCTCTCTTCCTCCCAGCTACACCTTCCTTTCCGGTCCATCTCTACCCATGCGTTTCTCTTGCTGGTCATCTTGCTCCCATTTGGTCTCCATTGCCGTCCTGTGGTCTCTATTCTCCCCCTCCCCCAATTTCTACGCGCCGGTGGCTACCTCGGGTCTGGGAAGGATTGCCCCCGAGCGGGTGACAAACGTCTCCCAGCGGCTCTCCCTTTCACTGGCGCATGCTAAGGGTGTGTGGCAGATCCATCTGCTTCGCCTCCATCCCATCCTGGGGAGAAAGTATTTGCTGCAGTTCAGCAATTCGGAGCACGTATGTTTTTGCGTGTGCCTCTGCATTCATACCCTTATGCCTGCATCAGCTGGGCTGTGGGTTACCAGAGCTGCCCTCTCTGGCAGACAGCGGATACATTCAGCTGGGCGGGGCTGTCGGACGGACGGAGAGGGAGGACATGGGGGGTGGGGGGCCTTGCGGGCAGAGGGCTCAGGTAGGTGGAAACGGATGGAGACTGGCAGGAAAGGGCAGAAGTGGGTGTGTGGGGGGCGCTAAATGAGTAGTGAGAGGGAAAGCTGAGAAGGAGAAGACCGGAGATGAGGCGTGGGAGGGGGTGAGGAGGGGATGGAAAAGGGTAAAGGTGGAGGCAGAAAAAAGAGGGAAGAATGAGAGGAAAGTCAGGAAAAGAGTGAGTCAAGGAGGAGCCCAGGAGCCTAGGAGTGAAAGGGAGCAAATGCAGAGACCGCAGGGGGCCAGGAGGAGAGGAGACAGAGGCTCAGAGACCTGGGGAGACAAGCAGGGTGGGAGCGGGAGCTGCGCAGAAGGCGCCCAGCCCTGCCCTTCCATGGCGCTCTGTTCCTCTCCTGCATCTCTGACCTCAGCCTCCCCTCTTAGCCTCCTGCCACTTCCTGTACCGCCTCCTGTGCACCATCTTGTGGCTTTCTCCTCAGCATTCAGGAAGGGGTTATGGTGGTCATCAGTAAGAAAGCCTTCCCATGCCACAGGCTTGCTGGGGTGTGGTTGAAGGAGAGAATGGAAATCAGGGTTTCTTGCTCACCATGAGATACAGGGAATGAGGTTCCTTTTGGTGACTCAGTTTCCTTCTGCCTCATGGGTGTGCTTTGGGAGCCTGGGTGTTGGCTTGATGGGATTAGATAGAGCAAGTGTGGAGGCTGGGTTGGGGGGTGATGTGGAAGAGGAGGAAATATGCTTCCCCACAGTCCCTCACCAGCCTGAATCTGGTAGAAGATGGGGAGATTGGGAGTCTGATGAGTCCCGCATCCATTCTGAATTGGCTAGTGGTTGAAGGGCAGAGGGGTGGGGTAGATAAGAACTGGGATTGAGTTCTGTATAAAAAGTGGGTTTCAGGGAGTGTGGTTTGATGGTCTGGTGGAGGACATAGAAATGTGCCGGTTTCGAATGTGTTCTCCTGGGTGTGGGGGTGGGAAGCAGGGACAGGATTTGTCATGTTTCTAGGCCAGCCCAATAATCCCTTAGGATGACGGCTCTGCTGGGTCCAGTTGCTCGGCATTGATTCCTCTGCTCCATTCCTGCCCCTCTCTGCCCCCTCCCTCTGTCCTATATATCTTCACTTCTCTCCTTTCTCCCCATCCTGTGTTCTGGGAGAATGGCCTCAAGTTGGGGCTTGGCTGGGAGAAGTGCAGAGTGAAGGAATCAGGATTGAAATGAGTTAGGAGGAGGATAAGCAATCAGGATCTCAGGAAACTTCTACCTCTTTTTCTAGTTTCAATTCTGTCCTTAATCTATCCCTTCCCTTTCCAGGGCCTTCTCACGGCCCACCACTGCTCCCTGAAGTTCCCAGTCTCCATTCTCTAGCATGTGAAATCCCTAAAGAACATTCTCCACATCCTGACCATGGTTCCCAGGGAGATAGTGATCCCCTCCTTCTCACCCCCAGGGCAGGTAGTTTCCATGGGAACTGTCTACCCTACTATAGGAGAAGGCTATGACCTTCCGCAGACCCCCTGACTCCTTTAGTAGCTGATTTCTTGTCCTCAACCACCCGCCTCCTGTAAGGTGCTCGTATAGGGGGTGGAAAGGGTGAGGGTGCTGAGGTGTGAGTTGTCTGGGTCAACAAGGGTTGTTGTGGGAGTAGAGGCCCTGCTCACAGGTGCTTCCTCTCCTCTCCCTGGGTTGGGGCCAGCCAACAAGCACAAGCCATGGATTGAGGCAGAGTACCAGGGCATCGTCATGGAGAATGACAACACGGTCCTGCTGAACCCACCACTCTTTGCCTTGGACAAGGATGCCCCGCTGCGCTATGCAGGTAATTGGGATTGGGGGATGGCAAGGCAGGATAGGACAGAGAAAAGTGGGTGGGAGGGCCAAAATCAAGGGAGGGAGGGAAGGTCCTGGGAGCAATGAGAAAGTAAGGGAAGAGGCCTTGGGAAAATAAAGGTGGGCTCAAGGAGGGAAATGGGCTCCATTGAAGAATGGAGATTGAGTCAGGGGTGCCAGAAAAGGACATGGCCAGGCAAGGGTTAAACACATCATGATTTTGTCAGATCTCAGGCCTGGAGGCTCTGGGAGGTTGCTGCTCAGGGAAGCTGGGCTTGGAGTTGTGTGTTTGATCATTAATGCTTTTATGCCTACAGGAGAAGGGACAGGGCTTCGGGAGGAGAGGTGGAGCTGGACCCCAGGTGGGGAGGCTGAGGGTGGGGAAGGAGACATAGCAGCCTCACTCCTCCCCTTCTCCCCTTTGCCAGGTGAGATCTGTGGCTTCCGGCTCCATGGGTCTGGGGTGCCCTTTGAGGCCGTGATCCTTGACAAGGCGACAGGAGAGGGGCTGATCCGGGCCAAGGAGCCTGTGGACTGCGAGGCCCAGAAGGAGCACACCTTCACCATCCAGGCCTATGACTGTGGCGAGGGCCCCGACGGGGCCAACACCAAGAAGTCCCACAAGTGAGCAAGTCCTTATCTCCTGCCCCATGTGTTGCGGGGTCCTCCTCCCTTCTCCCAAGCCCACCATCCTCTGTCAGTGCGGTCATCGAATGTCCACCCCCATCCGCTGCTGTTCCTAGGACTTAGGGAACCCCATCCCCTGCTGTTCCTAGGATTTAGGGACCTTCAGGCAAGGTGACAGAAACGTACAGTAGACTTCAGTGGATCTAATCTTGGTTTTGCCTCTCGTGACCTTGGGCAGCCTAGCCTCTCTGGACTTGCTTTTCCTTATCTGTAAAATGGAGATTGTGATGACACCTACTTCATAAGGTTGCTGTGAAGATTCCAGGAGATGGTTTGTGTTGAAAGCATGCACCACAGTGCCTGATACACAGTGAAGGGCTCAGTACATGGGCGTAATGACGAGGAGGAGAGCAAGAAGGAAGAGGATGAATACACTCAGCACGCATCCAGATTCCTTTCCACTGCCCCCTCCAGTCTATTTGCAGTGTATACCACACACACGATCCCTAACATATACATATAGCTTTAGGTGAGGGTGGGCAGGGGATGGTTGTAGCAAGAAAGAGGCTCGGGTCTGGGACACCTACGCCTGTTGCCAGCTAACTTCTTGTTTGAGAATAAGAGAAAGATCTTCAGTCAGGATGCCTGAGCCACTAAGAGACACTAGAGATAAAAATGCTCTTTGTGACTCAGTTTCCCATTTGAAGATAGGACCCTTGCCTCTGGGGCCTGGGAGCCGGCGTCTTGGCTGGGGGCAGGGCTCAGTATGAAGGGCCTTGACCCAGCTCTGCTTGCCTTGGCGCATGACTACGGAGGGGCCACATGCACGGGAGGCAACGCTGCCCACACGTGCTCTTCAGATGTGTCAGATGACTTGTGACCTTTGTACAAATGCCATTTCCCTTCTTATGGCTGGTTTTAATTTGGCTTTTACTCTGCATCTTCCTCGGTTATCCCCCTGGAGCTGACTGTTGTGAAGGAAGGCCCTGCTGGATTTTATGCCTTAGCCTGCCTCTTGGCATCCTTACCCATAGCATTCTGCACAGAAGTCATCAAAATCAGCTCCTGAGTACCCCGGGGCTTGTTCCTTATCCCCTACCTCAGTCCCCTTTCTTCGGGCCCTCCCCCTGGTGTTGTCCTCTCCCTGGCATGGCTCTGATGCAGCTTGGTGCTCTGTGGGGTGGCGAGGAGCGTGCTGGCTGCCTCAGTCTCAGGGATAGACGGGCAGGCTGCCTCCTGCTCTGGCTCCCGGTCGGGATTCCTGCTTGCTCCTTTCTGGCATATGGGTGTACCGTATTGAGGCTGTACCTTGGTGTACAGTGTTGAGGCTGTATCTCGTTGTGCCCATATTGAGGCTGTTCGTTGGTGTACAGTATCGAAGCTGTATCTCGGTGTACTGTATCGAATCTGTCCCTCCGTGTGTCATATCAAGGCTGTATCTTGATGTACCGTATCGAGGCTGTACCTCGGTGTGCTGTATCAAGGCTGTATCTCGATGTATAATATCGAGGCTGGCTGACGTGTCCCCATCCCTCCTCCCCTCTGGTATGTGCAGGGCCACTGTGCACGTGCGGGTCAACGATGTGAACGAGTTTGCCCCAGTGTTTGTGGAGCGGCTGTACCGTGCGGCTGTGACAGAGGGAAAGCTGTATGATCGTATCCTGCGGGTGGAAGCCATTGATGGTGACTGCTCCCCCCAGTACAGCCAGATCTGCTACTACGAGATTCTCACACCCAACACCCCTTTCCTCATTGACAACGACGGTGAGTCCGCCCCTGGCTTCCCTGGCCACCCAATTCCCCTTGTGCACCCACCTCCCTCAGGAGAACCCGGGGTTCCAGTCTCCACTTTCACTCCTCAGACCCTTGCCTCACCCTTCTTCCCAAATGGAGCCTTCCCTTCCCAGACGCCTTTTCCCAGCGTCTTGCTGCCTAACCTGCCTGCTGCCCGATGAACTCGCACATCCTCCCCTCTCTGCCCTGGGCTTTCTCCAGTGCTCTAACGCTCTGTCCTCCTGACCCCACCCCAGGGAACATTGAGAACACAGAGAAGCTGCAGTACAGTGGTGAGAGGCTCTATAAGTTTACAGTGACGGCTTATGACTGTGGGAAGAAGCGGGCGGCAGATGACGCCGAGGTGGAGATTCAGGTGAAGCCCACCTGTAAACCCAGCTGGCAAGGTGAGAGCTCAGCGCTGGGCCCCATCTTGTGAATCCTCTTTTTTCTTCGTCTCTCTTTCTGTCCCTTCTGACAATCATGGGGGCTAGGCTAGGGCTTGGAGGATATTGGGGCAGGTTTGCAGCTATCTCTTCTAGCCGGGCCATCCTGCCAGGAGTCCCAAACTGTCCATGGACATGGCAAGAGGAGCATGGAGAGGGGAGGCTGCTTTACCCTTCTCTCTCCCCATCGCCCTCTCTGTCTCACCCATGCAGGCTGGAACAAAAGGATCGAATATGCACCAGGCGCTGGGAGCTTGGCTTTGTTCCCTGGTATCCGTCTGGAGACCTGTGATGAACCACTCTGGAACATTCAGGCCACCATAGAGCTGCAGACCAGCCATGTGGCCAAGGGCTGCGACCGTGACAACTATTCAGAGCGGGCGCTACGGAAACTCTGCGGTAGGTGTGCTCCCAACACTGCCTCAGGCCCATCCCTTCCCATCTAACCTCTGTCCAAACTTCTCCAAGACTCTGCTTTATGTCACCTCTGGCCATCCTCAGGTGTTTATCCATAGAGGTTGTGACACATGGTTAGCTTCTGTGGCCCAAAAGGCAGGTACATATGTCTTTGGCAAAAATGCATAGTCGTTGCACCAGACAGTCATGAGATGCATGGTGGAACGATGGTGGGGAGAGAAGAGCTGGAGAATGGGTTCACTTTAGAGATACTCTTAGAAGAGAGTTCATCCCTCTCTTGTCTTTGAAAGGCCACAAGAGGTGGCGAGATATGCTGCAGGAAATCTTTTCCCATCAGTCCCTCTTTCCCTGCCTCCTGCCCATTTCACCATCTGCTGCTTCTTGGCTCTGACACTTGTGCCTCCTGGGGCTCCCACAGGTGCTGCCACTGGGGAGGTGGATCTGTTGCCCATGCCCGGCCCCAATGCCAACTGGACAGCAGGACTCTCGGTACACTACAGCCAGGACAGCAGCCTGATCTACTGGTTCAATGGCACCCAGGCTGTGCAGGTGCCCCTGGGTGGCCCCAGTGGACTGGGTTCTGGGCCCCAGGACAGCCTCAGTGACCACTTCACCCTGTCCTTCTGGATGAAGCATGGCGTAACTCCCAACAAGGGCAAGAAGGAAGAGGAAACCATCGTATGTAACACTGTCCAGAATGGTGAGCCTCCCCTCCAGGCACTAGCCAGAGAGGGAAACTGGCTTCTTTTCCTGCCTCTGTCACTGCCCATTGTGTGACTGTGAACAGGTCACTTCCCTTGTCTTCATTTGTGAGGTGCAAGTGCCAGGTGTGATATGCCTTGATTCTGTGCTTTATCCCGAACATGACATGTTGGATCCTACTGCGTCAGAGTGCAATGGGATTCCTTGCTGCTACTCTCATTTTCAGTTGCCCAATCAACTTCCCTGTGTCCCACCATGTGGTAGGCTGCCCCCACCCCCTATCTCCACTCCCATTAAAACCCCTCCATTGCAATGGGAAAGCCTGGGTAATGGTGTGCCCCATTCTTTCATCTTCCCATTTTGGGACTGGTTGGCCCCATCTCCGAGCCCTGTTCTTCCCTCAACTGCAGGGCTTACTCCACTGGAGAGGGCTCAGTCTTGACCTGCTCTTTCATTTCTAGCCACTTCTCCAACCTCATTTCTCTTGACCTTGACAACTCTTTCGAAAAGGGTTGTCACCCATGATGTATGTATTAACCAAAGGACTGATGAAGAGCTGGTGAGGGAGTGGGCCCGCTGACGCTCCCCCCTCAGCCAGCCAGGGTGCCTCAGAAGCCCAAGTTATCACTTGGACTGGAGTGTGTGTGTGTGTGTGTGTGTGTGTGTGTGTGTGTGTGTGTGTGTATGAGAGAGAGAGAGAGAGAGAGAGAGAGAAACGCTAGAGAATGAGGGAATGAGAGAGGATTAAGAGAATCCAGCGTCCTCTCCTTCCTGCTGCTTTGAACTTGTTCTGGCCTCAGCCTCTGTACTTGACCCCGTCCCCTTCCTGTGCCCTCAGAGGATGGCTTCTCTCATTACTCGCTGACTGTCCACGGCTGTAGGATTGCCTTCCTCTACTGGCCCCTGCTTGAGAGTGCCCGCCCAGTCAAGTTCCTCTGGAAGCTGGAGCAGGTGAGGCCAGAGCCAGGCTCCTGCGAGGGCTGAGTAGATGTGACTCACTTTTAGGAAAGGACCTTCTCTGGGCAGGGTCAGCATTTTCTGGGTTCCCCTTGCACTCTCTTTGCTTCTCCACTTTCAGCCCCTGACCATTCTACTCCCAGGTCCTCTTGTTCCCTTTTCCCAAGGCTTGTTCCCTGCAGAAAGCACTTCTGGATTAAAAAAAAAAAAAAAAAAAAAAAAAAAAAAAAAAAAAAAAAAAAAAAGAACAAATGACTACTAACAGCAAACTCGACCAACCATCTATTTCCTCCCTGTTTTATTCCATCTCTCTCTTAAATAGGACTTTAACAGTATATGTCCCTGACTTTCAGGCAGTTAGCCTGTTGTAATCAAGATAAGTCATTCTGAGGTACACAGATTGGGTTTGAGTCTTGCCAAGGGAATTTGCTGGCTATGAAATCTTTGTTAATATGTGTAAACTTCAGGGTTAAAAAAAACCCTGTTAAATAGGGATAAAAAGAATTCTGTATCCCAGAGTCGTTAGGATTAAATGATGTAATAGACCCTTGTAGACTGAAAAGCACTCCCTCTGTATATGTTAATTCTCACTATTATCAGCCCTGATTATGGAGGGATAAATAAAAATGGATAAAATATTTAAAATCCTCTCTTGAGCCAAGAGTTGCAGCCTCTTTATTATTTATTCTCCAGGCTGACCGCAAGGACCAGTGAGGACTAATTTGAGTTTTCACTCCTTCTGTTTCTCTTGTAAGTCCTAGTGGAGTGGCTGAGTAAGCAAATGGCAAAAGAAAAAAAGCAGAACAGAGAAAGAGAAGTGCCCAGATAATTTATAAACTAGATAATTTAGGGCTATCTACAAAAGCTTTGCTGTCTGTGGCACTCTTTTAAAGAGACAGTCTGCCATTTGCTGCTTCTTGATTTCCGCTCCCCCCCCCCACACGTTGCAAATATTGATAATGTCACCCTTGCTATCTTTCTTTAATTCAACCTCATTTAATCAACCAGTATCTATTAAATACAACTAAGTCTCTGTCATTCAGCTAGGTTCTGGGGGTACAATGAATGAAACAAAATCTTTGCCATCATTGAACTTACATTTTAGTTGGGGAGATAAATTTTTAAAAAGTAAATAGACATGTAAAAACGATAAATTATGATAAATGCTCTGAAAGTAGCAAGCAAGGGACTGGGGCAGAGCATGGAGGGAGGCAAGGAGAGGAGAAGTCACCTTGGATTGGATGCTCCTGGGGGACCTGACTGAGGCGGAATTTAAGCCTAGTGCTAAAGGATGAGAAACAGCTGCCTGTGGGAAGAGAGTGGGAAGGTTCCAGGAAGAGGGAAGAGCAGATGCAAAGACCCTGAGGCAAGAAAGAGCTCAGCATGTCCCAAGCATGGAAACAGGGCCAGTGAGGTTGGAGTACAGTGAACAAGGCTGGAGATAAGTTGCAGAAATGGGCAGTGATCAGGTTGTACAGTGGACTTTTTCAGCAGAGTTAGTCTCAATTTTTGTCATATGAGAGATGGGAAGTGTTTTTTGAAGGATTTAAAGCAGAGGCATGACCTGATCAGATTTTTACATATATATATATATATATATATATTTTTTTTTTTTTTTTTTTTCTTTTTTTGAGACGGAGTCTCACTCTGTCACTAGGCTGGAGTGCAGTGGTGTGATCTTGGCTCACTGCAACCTCTGCCTCCCGGGTTCAAGCAATTCTCCTGCCTCAGCCTCCCTAGTAGCTGGGACTATAGGCACAACTAATTTTTGTATTTTTAGTAGAGACGGGGTTTCACCATGTTGGCCAGGATGGTCTTGATCTCTTGACCTTGTGATCCGCCTGCCTCGGCCTCTTAAAGTGCTGGGATTACAGGCGTGAGTCACCGCGCCTGGCCAGATTTACATTTTAACAAGATCCCCTTGGCAACTGTGGGATGGATGTATTGAAGAGATCTAATGGAGACAGTAAACAGGACTGTTGCAACAGTCTTCATGAAAGGGGTTGGGGACATGACTGATGTGTGGCAATGGAGACGGAGAGTCCTGCACAGAAACCTGCAGCTTGTAACTCTGTTTGGACCTGGGATCAACAGCACCTGCTGATGGACTGGATGTGGAGGCTGAGGGAAAGGGAAGATCAAAGTTGTTTCCTGTGTCAGCCACTTGAGCAGCTGGATGGATGATGGAGCATTTATACTGCCTGGGGAGAAACTGAGGGAGTTGGGAAAGGGCATGGACTTGCATCTTACATGTGTTAAATGTGAGATACTTGTGGACATCCAAGCAGAGAACCTGGCATTCAGAGGAGAATTCTGGGCTGGAGATGCAGATTTTGGAGTTACCAGTGTATAACTATGGTACCCAAACCCATGGCAACAGATGAGGTGACTTCTAGGAAGAGAGTGTAGAGAGGAAAGAGAAGAGGGCCTAGGTCTGAGCCTTGAGGAACCCCAATATTTGGAACTGGATGAGGCAGAGTACTCTGTGCCTCTTTTTCCTCTGACCATCCCCCGTTCCATCTTGGCTGGCCCTAGGAGAGACTGCAAAGGGAAGCAATATTTATTTTAGTGCTTAATGGTGGGTTAGAAGCTACCTTAGAGATAAACTGTAATCCCAGCTACTTGGGAGGCTGAGAGGATCACTGGAGGCCAGGAGTTTGAGACCAGCCTAGGCAACATAGTGAGAGCTCATCTCTAAAAAATAAAAAAATTAGCTGGATGTGGTGGCACATACCTGTAGTCCCAGCTACCCCAGAGGCTGAGGTGGGAGGATTGCTTGAGCCCAGGAGTTTGAGGCTTCAGTGAGCTATGATTGCATCACTGTACTCCAGCCTGGGGGACAGAAGGAAACCCCATCTCTAGAGTTTCCAGTGCCTTACATACATACGTAATACATAAGTTTTTTGGGGAAATTTATTCATGACAGTGTGTTACGCCTCTTAGGAATATTTATAGCTTTAATTTTCCCTGAAGAGTGGAATCTTTGCTACTAGGCTGATTACCTGATAGATTTTGGACAAGGATGTTATTCCTTGAGCTGGATAGGCAGCAAAGCACTAGTAAGCCCTATTGGTAGAACTGGGAATAAAGGGACCGTCCCCTGTCTCCCAGGAGACGGGGCAGTGCCTGGGGTTAGCTCTCTGAAGAGGAATTACCTGAGAGGCTCTTGCCCCTACCCTACTCGCCTAGGTCTGTGATGATGAGTGGCACCACTACGCTCTGAACCTCGAGTTCCCCACAGTCACACTCTACACCGATGGCATCTCCTTCGACCCTGCCCTCATCCATGACAATGGCCTCATCCACCCGCCCCGAAGGGAGCCTGCTCTCATGATTGGGGCCTGCTGGACTGGTAAGTCCCTCTGAGTCTTCTCAGTGAAGACTCCAGTGGGTTAGGATTTGGGAAGGGAGGTAGGCTGGTGAGGAGCGAGGGCAGTCTGACGCGGCGGCTGAGGCCACCTCATGCATCTCTCTGCAGCTGGGCAGGGGGACTCTGAAGATCTCCATGGAGGGGACCACAGCCTCCCTCCCATATCTCGCACTAATCCAATGGGTCATCACCTCTGACTCGGAGGAATTAATTTCTCAGGCATCCCCAGACTCTCTGTAACTCCAGCCCGTTTCTACTTTGTTCCATCAAAGCGATGATGACTTCCATAGCCTGTTCCCCTGCTTAAGGAGAGTAACCCCTTAGAGTGTCCTCAGTCTTTCAACTTTTAAGCCATTAAAAAACTTTTCTCCTCTTGGGAGTGTGTGTGTGCACATGTGCCTGCCTGTCTTACCAGAGCCCACGTGTTTCCTCAGCAGTGTATCGTATTTGGGGGTTTGTCTCTAACAGAGGCTGGAGAGTTTGGGACATGACAAAAGAAGGGTTGGGGTTGAGCTTAGAGGTTGCAGGTTATACACGGGAGGGTCAGAGTCCCATGTGAACATGAGAGCACTCATGGGGATGAGAGGAAGACGTCTCATTCCTCCCTGTCAATCTCCACATCCCTGAACTCATCACCACTGTTTTTTTTTTGTTTGTTTGTTTGTTTTTTTTTTTGTTTGTTTGTTTTTTAATCCCCAGAGGAGAAGAACAAAGAGAAGGAAAAGGGAGACAACAGTACAGACATCACCCAAGGTACTCTGTGTGTAAGAACTGGAGACTAGAGAGTTCTCATCCTCACTTTCTCTTCTAAGATCGCTTTTCCACCCCAAATCCTATCCAGCCTGTGGCAGCCTCCTAGGCCACCAGGTGGCAGAGCCTCCAAGAAATACAGCAGGGCGGAGGCTCCTGGAGTGGTAAGGCCAGAGGCAGCTCGGCTGGGTTCTGGGTGTCCTGTCCAGCCCACAGAATGAAGAATGGGGCTCTCTTGGTGGCTTTCCATATGGCAGAAGGGAGGTGGCAGGAGTCAGGAGTCAGGTCTGGGCATCTGTGAAGCTCGCTCACATCCATCCTGGTCTCCCTGCATGTCTGGAAAGGCGTCCTCTCCTGCCACCTCCCGCTTCCTCCTTGTTTTGACTCTTTCCTCCTGTTGGTCCTGTTTCCTTTTCTTCCTCCCTCTCATCTTTGTTGCTTCTACTTTTCACCCTTTTTCTTCTCCCCTGGCTTTATTCTGTCTTCTTTTGTCTCATTTTCTCCCTTCTCCAGCCTCCCCTCTTATCTTCACTTCTCCTTCACCTCTCATCACTTTTCCTTTTTTTTTTGTTTCCACATTTCTCCTTTTTGTTTTCTTTCTCGACTCTTCTGCTCTTTCTCTCCTTTCCCTTTCTCTCAGCCTTCATCCTTTTCCATCCTCCTCTCTTCTCACCTTCTGTCCTGCTCCTGTGTTCCCACCCTAGGAGACCCTTTGCCGATCCACCACTATTTCCATGGCTACCTGGCTGGTTTCAGTGTGCGCTCAGGTCGCCTGGAGAGCCGTGAGGTCATCGAGTGCCTCTATGCATGTCGGGAGGGGCTGGACTATAGGGATTTCGAGAGCCTGGGCAAAGGCATGAAGGTATTGCCCCATCCTCTAGCCCTGTTCTTCCCCGCATGCTCCCCGCCCCTCCCCCTTGCCCTACCCCTCTAGCTCTGCTCCCTTCCTCTCCCACCTCCTGGCCCTGCTCTCAGCTGTATCTGTATCTGGGGCCCAGGTCCACGTGAACCCCTCACAGTCCCTGCTCACCCTGGAGGGGGATGATGTGGAGACCTTCAACCATGCCCTGCAGCACGTGGCTTACATGAACACTCTGCGCTTTGCCACGCCCGGCGTCAGGCCGCTGCGCCTCACCACTGCTGTCAAGTGAGTGTTGGGTAGGGCAGGGCAAATCATTGAGCAGAGCCAGACTGTGTCACAGGTCCTTGGCCTAAGGCATCACTTAGAGCTAGGCATACCTCTTTTGTTTTATGGATGAGGAGACTGGGCCCTCAAATGGAGAGGGTCACAGAGCAATATTGGTAGAAGAGTCTGGACTACACTCAGATTTCTCAACAATCAATACGTTACTCTTTCTACCAAGTCACACTTCTAGGGTTTTCGGGCTTTGATCTCCTTTATCCCTCTGTGCTGATATGTAAAGTGGGACACAGGATTGGGAGTGGGGAGACTGGACATTAATTCTGACTCAATACGAATTGCTTGGATAACCTTGGGCAAATGGTGAGTCCGGGCTGCTTCACTTGTTTTAATCTTGCTTCACCAAGCTCTTGCAAGGTCACATACGATGACGTAAGTCTAGGGGTTGGCAGTCCTCGGCCAAATCTGGCCTGCTGCCTGTTTTTGTAAATAGTTGTATTGGAACACACCAGTGCCCATTCATTTGCATATGTCTATGGCTACTTTCACACTGGGATGGCAGAACTGTGGGTAGTTGGGACAGAGATCATATGGCCCCGCAAACAGAACTATCTAATCCTTCATAGAAAAAGTTTGCTGGCCGGCCGTGGTGGCTCACACCTGTAATCCCAGCACTTTGGGAGGCTGAGGCAGACGGATCACGAGGAGTTCAAGACCAGCCTGGCCAACATGGTGAAACCCCGTCTCTACTAAAAATACAAAAATTAGCTGGGCGTGATGGCACATGCCTGTAATCCCAGCTACTTGGGAGGCTGAGGCAGGAGAATTGCTTGAACTGGGGCCTGGGAGATGGAGGTTGCAGTGAGTCAAGATTGTACCACTGCACTCCAGCCTGGACTATAAAGTGAGACTCTGTCTCAAAAAAAAAAAAAAGAAAAAAGGAAAGTTTGCTGACCTCTGAATTCTAAGTGAATGACTTTTGGTGTCTTTAAAAGAAAAACTGTAGATTGATTATTTCAAGGTTTGAGTATATACTACATGTTTAAAAATACAGATCAATTGAGAGGCAATGAAAGTATGATAGTTAAGAGCATAGGGTCTGTTGCTAGCTTTTTGGCACTAGGCAAATGCTATAAAGTAGTGATAGCAATAGAGTAACTCATGGAATTGTTATCATAACTACATGATATAATCTGGATCAAATGCCTAGCAGAGAGCTGATGCTGCTTAAATGCTGGCTATTATTACATGAAGGCGTTTTCAACCCTTATTATGGTTTATGGGCTGTTTTTAGGAGATACTGCCATCTAGTGGGTGAATTATATGCTTTAGGAGTCAGGATTTCTGCGTTCCAATCTTGTTACCCCATCCCCCATTCTGCCTCAGTTTCTCTGTGAGCTATCTTTGTGAAGATAAACATCTCAAATTTGCCCCTATCCTGGGAGGGGTGGATTTAGAGGGGAGAGCGCTCTGAGCCCTAGAGGGTGACTGGGTGTGATCATCAGGCCTCAGAGTTAGAGCTGTGGAAGGGCCCGGGCCGTGGCTTTTGGGAATTTGCTGGTTCAGGGTATGGAGCTGAAGGTCACAGGCAGATGAGTTAATGTGGGTGCAGCTGATTGCTGAGTATGCACCCCACCATGTCCCAGTCAGAGCTCCAGTTGTTAAAGGGCTGTCATTCAGTTATGACAGGCTTAATCCCTCAGAGGCCAAGGCATTGCCTCGTTCCCTCCAGTGCTCAGGAGCCGTGTCAGAAGGGAGGGCTCTGGTTTTTGGCCTAGGGTGGAGCTCTGCAAGGGGAGTTCCTGCAGGGGGAGGAGTTGACATTTTCTTTGCTGAGTGGCTCATCTGAATTCCTGCTATCTTTTTCATGCCCAGGATAGAGGTTTATCCAAGGGCTTGGAACCTGCCTATGAGGAAAGGGGCCTTGATGTTTTCTCTATGAGGTTAAGAAACAGAGTTTACATTTCTCCGTATCTAAGGTTACTACATGGTTGGTGCTATCCTTATACTTCCCTGAGGTGATGGGAGGAAATATAGAGGGATATGTGTGCGTGTGTGTGTGCGTGTGTGTGTGCATGCAACAGAGACAGACAGGTACCTAGCAACACTTCCCTTTCCCTGATGCTTCTCCTTGCCCCTGTTCATGTGGCTTTCGTAGCTTCCAGTTTTCAGTTCTTGGACGTCTGTCTATTTAAAGCCAGATTTATGCAGCTATTTGGTCAATGCCTAAATGCAGGTTTTCCTTAATTTTTTTTTTTTTTTTTTTTTTTTTAGTATTTTCTTGGAAAGCCCATCTACTTGTGGCATTGACCCCCAAACAGATAGATACCACATCTTTTTCTCTAGTATTGTCCTCTTTCCACAGCTTTTGACTTTCCACCTGCTTCCTGTAGCCTCTATGTAGAAGTTCCGCCAGCACCTCAACTGAATGAGCTAATGCTGAAATAATCAAGTGCAATCCCAAACCAGCCCTCCCCCTGAACTCTCTCTCTAATGATGTCTCTGGCCTTGCAGTCACCCAGAGCTGGAAAGCTCTGAGTCATCTTTGATTCTTCCCTGTCTTATCTTCCACTGCCCATCGGTTGCCAGGTCACCTGGACCCTGCCTCTGTGCTGGGTGTCTGGAATCTGTCTCCTCTTTCTTTTGCCGCTGTTACTATTCTAGCCCAGGTCTTATTACCTCTTGTCTGGCCCATTGCCTCCTAACTAGCTGACCTATCTCTAGTCTTCTAATTTTATTTATCCTCCACTCTGAGGCTGGGTGAGTGATCTTTTGCGTTTTCATCATCACACTTCCCTGATGAAAAAGATGTCAGTGGCTTCCTCTTGTCCACTGCATAAAAATGTCAAATGTGCTGGGCGCAGTGGCTCACACCTGTAATCCCAGCACTTTGGGAGGCCAAGGTGAGAGAATCACTTGAGGCCAGAAGTTTGAGACCAGCCTGGACAACCAACAGGCTGCATGCCTGTAGTCGCAGCTACTCAGAAGGCTGAGGTGGGAGAATCACTTGAGCCCAGGAGTTCAAGGCTGTAGTGAGTCATGATTGCACCACTGCACTCCAGCCTGAGTGACAGAGCGAGACCCTGTCTCTAAAAAGTTAGAGAAAAAAAGTCAGATCTTATCATGGCATTTAAAGCCACCAGCCATCTGGCTCCTGGTCGTTCCTGCCTCATATTCCTCTACTCCCCTTAGTTAAGCTTCTCGCCATCCACTCTGGGTCAGTACTACCCTCCTTCAAAGGCTAGCTCAGTTGCTACTTTCTCTGATCATTCCTACCTTCCTTTTCCAAGCACCCTCCTCTTATCCTAGCCAGAACTAACCTCTCCCTCCTCTGAACTCTTCTGGTTGTTTGTTCCACTCATATGTCGATGACTATATTTACCTTTGTTTTAACTTTTGTGTGCCATGTCTAATCTCTCTACCAGACCAGCAGTGCCTGTGGGTCAGGCCTCCTGTTCCCCTTGGGATTCCCAGAGCGGCAGCACAGCACAGCATTGCTCATTGCAGGGAGGATGTCTGTTGGAGTCTGTGCCTTCAGGGTCATCTGGGATTGTTTCCCAAGGGGCTTTGCCCTAGGCCTATCTGGATGACAGTGCAGATTGTAATAGGCCCTGCTCCATGTGGCACAGGAACTCAGCACATCGTGGGCATTGGCAGCTTCAGGGACTCTGAGCTCGTCACGCCTGCTGAGATTATGCCTTCTCCCTTTTTGCTCCAGCATTCAAGCTGGGCATGCTCAGTAACACTAATAATTACAGTTCTCTCTGCAAAATTGTTTCCACTAGCACCAGCATGTGGATCAGAGTCCCTGCTCCTGCATCGCTAACTCCACTGTGAAGTCTGCTTGTTCAAGTGGGGAAACGTCTTTACACATAAATTTCCCTGGTGCAAACCCAGGCCCCAAATGGTGCCTGTGGTTTAGTGGAAAGATCAGTGGACTTGGGCCATGTGTGGTGGCACATGCCTGTGGTCCCAGCTACTCAGGAGGCTGTGGCACGAAATCGCTTGAACCCGGGAGGCGGAGGTTGCAGTGAGCTGAGATGGCGCTACTACACTGCAGCCTGGGCAACAGAGTGAGACTCTGCAAAACAAAACAAAACAAAAATCAGTGGACCTGGAAGGAGAAGAATGGTTTAAGCCTTGACTCTTTTGTTTTCTCTGTCTTTCTTTTCTTTTTTGTGTTTTTGTTTTTGTTTTTGAGATAGGGTCTCACTCTGTCGCCCAGGCTGGAGTGCAGTGGCATGATCTTATTGGCTCACTGCAACCTCTGCCTCCTGGGCTCAAGTGTTCCTTCCACCTCAGCCTCCTGAGTAGCTGGGACTACAGGTGTCTGCCACCACACCTGGATAATTTTTGTATTTTTTGTAGAGACAGGGTTTCACTATGTTGCCCAGGCTGATCTTGAACTCCTAAACTCAAGGGATCCTCCCGCCTCAGCCTCCCAAAGTGCCAATATTACAGGCATGAGCCACCATGCCCAGCCTAAGCTTTAGGCATTTTACAGCATAGAAATGAGGTTATAATGAAATATGGGCCAGGTGCGGTGGCTCACGACTGTAATCCCAGCACTTTGGGAAGCCGAGACGGGCGGATCACCTGAGGTCAGGAGTTCAAGACCAGCCTGACCAATATGATGAAATCCCATCTCTACTAAAACTACAAAAGTTAGCCAGGCATGGTGGCCTGTGCCCTATAATCCCAGCTACTCCGGAGGCTGAGGCAGGAGAATCACTTGAACTCAGGAGGCAGAGGTTGCAGTGAGCCAAGATTGCACCATTGCACTCCAGCCTGGGCAACAGGAGTGAAACTCTACCAAAAAAAAAAAAAACAAAAAAACCCCAAAACCCAAAGAAACCCCAAAAAACAAAAAACAGACAAACAAACAAACAAAAGAAATAATATGGGAAAAATGCTTCATAAACTGGCAAGGGCTATTGATTGTGAGGTGTTGGTATTACTGGTAAAAGGTGGGGCTAAATGTGATCCTGAGGGCATCACTCCTGAGCAGCTGTACTGTTGGTTGGTCTGGCTCAACGGAGTCCTCTAGGGATAGCTTGTCCTGGTGCCTGGATCCTAAAGCTTCATGAGACGGTGGATCTAGGTCCAAGGTGGCCAGATGATCTCACCTACCAAAGTGTGTTTCCCCACTATTGAAGGGAATGAAAGACACACGAAAGAGGAGGACATCCTTTGATAGATGTCCACCCTCTACTTTTATTGTTGAATAATTTTGGGCGCATATGTGCTAGATAGTATACTGTTATGTATTTTTAAACTCCTGGATAAAGAACCATGTGTGTATATATACATGTTTGTCAGTTCAGTTTGCTTTATTTTTCATTAAAATAGCATTTATAGGTACTCCATAATCCTGGGGTAGGGCATTGATGGTGTGATCACACCCACAGGTTGGGGTTACCTGACTTTCTGTCCTCAACATTTTCCTTAGTGACATCCTACCAGGAAAGGATATGTCCCCCTTCAACTGCTATGGGGGTTGGGGTGCAGAGGCATGACCCCCTTTCTTCCCTTGCCCCTCCCTGACATGAGATGCTCTATGATAGAGGTAGCTGGGGCAGGGAGTGAAACAGAATGTAGGTTTTCAGGGAGGAAGTGTTGGGGTCACATGCTGCTTCTCCTCCTTTCTCACATAGATGCTTCAGTGAAGAGTCCTGTGTATCCATCCCTGAAGTGGAGGGCTATGTGGTGGTCCTTCAGCCCGATGCCCCCCAGATCCTGCTGAGTGGCACTGCCCATTTTGCCCGCCCAGCCGTGGACTTTGAGGGAACGGAGGGCGTCCCTTTGTTCCCTGATCTTCAAATCACCTGCTCCATTTCTCACCAGGTGGAGGCCAAAAAGGATGAAAGTTGGCAGGGCACAGGTAAGGATGACTCCGGGGAGTAACACCATCCAGAGAACCAGCCAGTGTCTGAAGCCAGAGTGCGGGAGAACTCCTGGGGCTGAAAGCAGAAAGTGACTCCACCCTGTGTTTGTCTGACTAAACAACTTCCCTTTAAGAAGGAGAGCAAGTGGGAAACCCATGAGTGGAAATGAATTGCTGCATAATGATATTCTTGAAAATGGTGCTGCCTTCCCTTTCCCTGATCCTGGAAAGGGAGGGAGAGTGGTGGTGAGGGGATGGCTGGGACTCAGAACCTCTGTGGGCCCTTTGGCTCTGACCCAGACCCTGCTCTCCCCAACCCAGTGACAGACACACGCATGTCGGATGAGATTGTGCACAATCTGGATGGCTGTGAAATTTCTCTGGTGGGGGATGACCTGGACCCCGAGCGGGAAAGCCTGCTCCTGGACACGACCTCCGTGCAGCAGCGAGGGCTGGAGCTCACCAACACATCTGCCTACCTCACCATTGCTGGCAAGTGGGGCCTGAGGGCCTGTCCTCTGTGTGTGTGGGCCCCTCCTGAAAAGTAAGGGCCTGGGAAGCCCAGAGGGTCCTTCCTCTGGGTCGGGGGATGTGGACAAGTGCCGTTTTGCATTTTCCTAGCCTGGAAGATCCTCTGGCTTTGATTGTCCCTAGGGGAGGTGTGCTGGGTTTAGGCTCCGAATGCTTCTCTCTTCCTGCTCCTCTGCATAGCCTGGCTCACCTCCACTTCTGGTCCCACTCCTGTTTCCATTCAGGCTTCTCTCCTTCCTCTCCTCCTTCGGCTCATCTCTGCCCAGCTCTCTAACCCTCTAGCTGTTTGTTACTGGTCATCTCTGTTGTACAGCTCTCTCATCTCACGTGCACAACAGAGCTTTACAAGAAGTGCTCATCTCTTAGTGAATAGTGGGAGAGATGATTTGGTAGTTTCCAAAGGAAGCCAGGAGGGAGAATGGAGAAGGTGGAGATCACCAGTTCCCTTCTATTTCCACTCCTTTCCAGGGCTCGCTGAGGCCTTCTGTGTTTTCCTCTTTCTCAGACTCCTTCCTGCTTGCCATCTCGCTTTCTGTCTTTCAGGATGTCTTTATCTCCTTCTTTCCATTCCTCCTCAGAACCTACAGAGCAGGAAACGGAGCCTTGATCTCTCCATCCTAGTTAGGCAGAGAGGGCAGGGATGGAGGGGAGCATCTCTCCCTTTGACCTCAGTTCGCACTTCTGCAGAGATGGGGCTGACCCGCTCTACAGCTTGTGTGGTGTCAGCTGGTGGGAGTCCAGCAGAGAGGGTCCTGCCCAGGTCCTGCCTCCACTGGACCTGCCCTGAGGTGCTTCCTCATCTCCAGGGGTGGAGAGCATCACTGTGTATGAAGAGATCCTGAGGCAGGCTCGTTATCGGCTGCGACACGGAGCTGCCCTCTACGCCAGGAAATTCCGGCTTTCCTGCTCGGAAATGAATGGCCGTTACTCCAGCAATGAATTCATCGTGGAGGTACCTAGAGAGTCTCCTTCCTTCCGCAGTTACCCACCCCCAGAAAGGAGCTGAGGTGGCATGGACTCAAAATGTTAGCTGGTGGGCATGGACATGGCAGTGTGGAGGGCTGCTGGACCCTGCGGTGGGTGGAGAAGAAGGCGATGGGGGCAGTAGTTAGGAGACGGGGCCGGGCTCTAGAGAAGTGAGGAAGACCTGGGAGAAGCGTATGTGCCCATGGAGGCCTCCCTCTGCCCAGGTCAATGTCCTGCACAGCATGAATCGGGTTGCCCACCCCAGCCACGTGCTCAGCTCCCAGCAGTTCCTGCACCGTGGGCACCAGCCCCCGCCTGAGATGGCTGGACACAGCCTGGCCAGCTCCCACCGAAACTCCAGTACGTAAGCCTGGTGGGGCTGGGCAGGGAGGGGAAGGTGGCAGGTCAGTGGGTTGGGACACGTATCCTCCCCTCCACCTGTGGGAGAGGACAAGGGGGGTGGAGCAATGGGTTCTGTTCCCCTGTGATACCTGCCTTAGTTGACAGCTACGGACCAATCCCTCTCTCCCTTTGGATCACTCACTTTCCCTTGTGAAGAACATGAGCCTTGCGTCATTGTAGGGGTGCTTATTCCTGGAATCATAAAAGTCAGTGTGGGTTTAGAAGTGTTTGTTTTTCCTGATGATGCCTCCTTCTCCAGCCCCAAGCAATATCAAATTAGCCCTGGACCTAGGATCCTCTGTGGTGAAGCTATCAAGCATTTACTAAGCACCTACTGTGTACTAGCACTGTCCTAAGATGATCTAAATGATTTATAGGATAGATACAGTCCCTATCCCCAAGGAGAGAATTGGTACTATTACATGTAAAATTATGTGCTATGTGTGCAGTCACAAGAATATTTCTAAAAAATATATGCAAATATGCAAAGCATTACATTCAGATGGAGTGCTGCCCTTCAAAGCTGCCCTTCAAAGCAACCTGGCCATGGTCCCAAAGGTTCCCAGTCATGGTCCTTTACCAATGGTGCAACTTTATTTTCAACTTTTGAGTTGCATAATTGTAGAAAAACCAGAAAATAAATATCAAATATTTCTTTTAAAGAAGAAAAATCAGGCCAGGCACAGTGGCTCACGCCTGCAATCCCAACACACTGGGAGGCTGAGGCGGGAGGATCACTTGAGCCCAGGAGTTTGAGACCAGCCTGGGCAACATAGTGAGACTCTGTCTTTACAAAAAATTAAAAAAATTAACTGGGCATGGTAGCACTTGCCTGTAGTCCTAGCTACTTGGGAGGCTGAGGTAGGAGGATCTCTTGGGCCTGGGAGGCTGAGGCTACAGTGAGCCATGATCACACCATTGCATTCCAGTCTGGGAGACAGAGCAAGACTCTGTGTCCAAAAAAAAAAAAAAAAGAAGATGACGAAGAAAAATCAGCCATAATTTCATCAGAGAGGAAACCACTGATAATATGAGATTTTCTGTTCCAGTCTTTTTTCTATGCCTAATTTTTCCTTTTTATAGAGTTAGGATTAACCTATTTTGTGACCTGATATTTACACTTCATATTATAAAACAAGTATTCTCCCACGTTATTAAAAATTGCTACTGATGCTGATGTTGTTGAAAGTGATTTTTGGAACCCCTTCTTAGAATTGCTTTCAGAGCCCATTTATGAGGTGCATTTATTTTTGTTATTTTTTGGACATAACTTGCTTTTGACCCTGTTCAGTGTTACTCAACTTCATCATCCACTTTTGCCAAAGTTGACTCTGGATATAGTTCTAAGTTTTTAAACATTAAACCCACTCTCAAAGGCCGTAGACTGGTCACCTTTGAAAAAAGTCAAAAGGTTGTGCCACAGGCTCTTAAGGCAATTCTCAAAGGATTCCACGAGTGCTTTCCTGGAAGAAGTTCGTGGTCTGTGAATACTACGTGAAAGTACAGAGCTTATTTCAATGTATGTGATGGTAATAATAGTTATAACAAACACAGGGTGCTCTCATCATGTGCCAGGCACCGTGCTGGGGGATTACGCATATTAACTCATTTAGCCATCATAAACAACCAATGAAATGGGTACCAGAATTATCCCCTTTACAGGCAAGGAAACAGAGGCACAGAGAGTTCAAGTGCCTTACCCAAGTTCACACAGCTAGAAAGTAAGTGGAGCCAGGATTTAAATCCAAGAGGCATGATTTCAGTCTGTGCACTAACCATGGCCCTCACCCCTCTCGCCAGATGTTGGATGCTTTAAAAAAGATTAGTCTGATAACTTTAGAGTTGTACATAATTAGGGGGAGCCCCTGAGGGGCTTCCCAGGGTTTTCTGACAGAGGCCAGCTCCTCTGATGCCCCCAGGGATTCAGTCTGGCTTCCTCTCCTCCTGCAGCGGCCACCACCTACGCTGTCTCTTATGTTTTCTTTTTTCTGGGACTGGCTCCCTTCTTCCTTGCTTTCTCTGAAAACAATTGCAGAGGTTTTTGGGAGGGGGAGACAGGGTCTTGTTCTGTCGCCTAGGCTGGAGAACAGTGGTAATCAGCTCACTGGAGCCTCGAACTTCTGAGCTCAAGCAATCCTCTTGCCTTAGCCCCCCGAGGAGCAGATGCATGCCACTATGCTGGCTATTTTTAAGATTTTTTTTTATAGAGACAAGGTCTCACTTTGTTGTTCAGGCTGGTCTTGAACTCCCGGGCTCAAGCACTCATCCTGGCTCAGCTTCTGAAGTGCTGGGATTACAGGTGTGAGCCGCCGCATGTGGACTTGCAGAGGCCTTTTTCAGTGTTCTACTGTGATTCACTATAGCAAGTAGGTGGAAGTGAGGATTCGCCGGGAATATAAGGCATAACCAAGCTGCAAAGATTCAGAGAAGTTTCACACAGTATTTAGTCAATAGAGACATGTTAGCAAACCAAACCTATTTATTTCAAATAAACTCTTGAGGCCAGCTATGTATTTTTTTTCCTTCTTGTGATTCCATAGCACTTTCTCCAGTTCTTTCATTGGGGATCATTCCACTCAATCTTTTCTGGGTTGGATACTAGGTCCTGCTACTCGGATTAGGCTCAAGGTAGATAGGGGTGCTGCCCAGCCTGGTGAGACTCTCGATCCTTACTTTCTTTGGTATAAGGCCCGAGGTGAGGGACTTCTTGTTCTAAGAGCCCAGCACCTTCTCCCCTGAGTGTCCAGCTGCCCTGCATGGGCTGGCCTGGCGGGCAGCGCTTCTCACCCCTCGGCCCCTGGAGCAGTGTCTGCACATGGCACCCTTTCACCTCCCCACAGTGAAGCCCAGTCTCCCATCCTTTGTTCTGAGCTCATGTCCAGGCTGATCAAGCTTCCCTCAGATTTCAGTTGAGAGCAGCAGTTTTCCTTTGCTGCTTCTCTTATTTTGGCCTGAGAAGGACACAGAGTTCATAGCTTCCCTGAGGGCACTGGTGATTGGCATGCCTGAGCTGACAGGCCGTTCATTGCATAAAACCTCTTCTATATGCCTTTTCTGACTCCGCAAGCTGCTCCCTCCCTTTCACCTGCAAGCGCCGAGTGGTGTTGCAGAATTGTGGTTTCACAATATCCAACCGTTCTAAACATGCAGAAGCAGTGAGAGGCGCCATCTCCTCCAGTGGCACAGAGGCCCATCGCTCTAAATCTCCTAAGTGCACCAGAGAAAGAGAGACCAATGTGAACTGGAACCAGTGTAAACTGGAACAGTCAGGGGATATTTTATGGCACATGTAGAGTTTGCATTTGGACCTGAAGTGTAGAAGGGAGTTTTGCATGGGCATGAGAAAGAATGAGAATTTGAGAACTGGGGGTAGATGGGTGGTTAGGAGTGTTTACGGTTAGAGAGAATAAGGTTGGTTAAGAAGAGTGAGCCAAGATGATGAGGGTATTGTGCATCTACTCATATCAAATTTTGATGCCTGCCAGAATCACCTGGGGAGCTTTAAAAACTCTTGGCACCTAAATCACACCCTAGAATGTCTAGCGCGTGGGAGCCATGTATCAGTGGTTTTTAAAAATCCCATGTGATCTTTAAAAGTTTGGGAATAATTTTCCTCCTTTGTTTCCTACAAGTATCTGAAGCTTTGCAGAGTTAGAAAGCAATAGGACCGAAAGAAAATGAATGAGGAAGTAAGGAGGAACAGGTAATGATGAAATAAAGATCAAATGAAGCCAGGGAATAAAGTCAGCTCATAACATGCATACTATGAGATGCCGCGCAGTTGCTACCATGGGCCAGAATTTTGACTCTGAGCTTCTTTGAAGCTAAAGCAAAAGGAAACCTGAGCAGTTCTGAAAGCCATGATGGAGCCAAACGCTATTTCATGAAAAGCCCCGGGACTGTGAGCAGAAAGAAATCTCTCCCGGGGCTCTTCGCAGAGGGCACCGTGTGGGGCTGTGGGCAGGGCTTCCAACAGTGTCCTCGCAATCCCACAGGCCATTTGCTAAGTCACCCCTTGTGTTGGCTCTGGAGGTCATTCAAGGCTGGAATTAACTGCTCACATCTCAGGTAGCAAGAAAAGTTGACCGTACTACTTAAATCCTTGATTTTTATCTGTAGCTGATTTAAAAATCCTCCCATCTCCCTGGGCTGCTGACTCATCTTAAACTAATTAACCAGACTTGTCTGCTTGTAGATACAGTGTCTGCATTTTGTCTTTCCTGTGGTCATTTCTTATTGTCCTGGCAATCAACTTGTCATTTCCTTCATTAGGCCAGGAGCTCGGAGGGACACTGCGTTGATTAAGGCACAAACCAGCTTTAGCTCATCACCATTGTGTGCTTACAGCAAGTTCACCTGCTTTGGCCTCCACTCTGAGGCTGGGGTCACCACTCTTTCTAGAGCCTAGGCTTAGCCACCGGGCCCACCTGCCAGTGGAGGCACTGCCCCTAGGTCTGGTCTGTTGACATGGAGACCTGAGAGGCACTATTTTCTGCCGATGGGCAGAAGAGGCAGCTCTGTCCCCTCCTCCCTCATCCCCTGTTCCCAGGCAGTTGGGAAATACTGATCCAGCCAGTCCTGTCTTCACCTTGGAACCAGTGTCGAGGGAGTGTGCCCCAGCAGAGTCCGTTCTAATTGGCTAGTGGCCTCAAGTGGGCTGTGGGTCGGGTCAGGATGGAGACCAACTTGGCAGACAGCCATCAGGGCGGCCTCAGGGAGGTGTGTGGCCTGCCCAGGCAGGGCGTTCTCCACACACCTGCTTGGCCCTGGCGTGCGTGGCAGCGGAGTGTGCTGGCTGCTGGGGAGGGGGCGCTGCAGCACGGTGTGTGTGTGGGCGCAGGGGAGCTTCTGGGCCATGTACTTCCCTACGCTCTGCTCTGTCTATTGACACATGAGTCTCGGGCTGTAGGTAATTTGGGGACGGGGCTGGGATGTGATGTGTGCATGTTTCTAGGAGCTTGCTTGTGTGATTGCCGGTCTCTGTGTGTGTTTGGGGCACACATACATGGAATAGTCCCTCAGCAACGGGACTGGGACTGCCCAGGGAGAAGCCGTGTGCATGCATGGTGGGCAGGGGTGTGCACCCATGTGGGGAGTAGTGACCCAGCTGCCCGTAAGGGCCCTGGGCTTGGGGGTGCGTGTGTGGGGTCTCTACCTCCACCTGCTGTCCCTGGGGCTGCGGGCTTTCCTGCTTTGCTTCCTTGTGCTTCTCCGAGAGCTGTGTGTGTGTGTGCAGGAAGCAGGCAGGGCTGTGCTCACGGTGGCTCGCTCTGTGGCCCTCACGGCCCATGTCTGTAGTGTCTATGTCTTCCTTCAGGGGGCTGCCTGGTCTGCCCAGCTGGTGGGGAGCTGGGTGACGCTGCACATATGGCTCTGCTGTGCCTTACTGGAGACCCTCAGATGCGTTCCTTTACTCCCGCTGTGTGAGCAGGCGGCCAGGTGGCTGGTGTGGGCCGGCACGCAGGCTGGCAGAGGCCTGGCTCCGGTGTGGGGTGTGGCGATCTTTGTGCAGCTGTGTGCCCACACGGTCTTCCTGAGCATGTACCTGTGCATGCACATGTGCTTTGCCGCCATCAGCTCTCAGGTCCGTGTGAGAATGCACGCGCCGTTCTGTGTCTCACTGCCTTTGAAGGCCCATGCCCCTCTGAACCTGGGCATCAAAGTGGGGCTGCAGGGCCGGAAGCATGGCAGAGCCATGGGGGAGGCAGGTACGCCTCAAGGGGAGATGTTGGGGAAGCAGGAACCCCAGACGTCCAGGAGCCCCAAGCCCACCAGGAGAAGGGAGGTGTCACGGAGTGAGCTCAGCCCAGGTGGGTAAGGGAAGGGGTTGCTCTGTGCCCCTTGGACTTGTCCCCAGCCTCAGGTGCTAGTGCCCTCTTCCTGCAGCCAGGCCAGGCTTGGAGCTGCGTCTCCTCCTGCACAGCCAAGCTCATGTAGGGGCCCCGCCCCTCCCTCACTGGGCACTGGCACCTCTTTCCTAGGCTGAGTGGTCTCTGGGGAAGGCACAGGTGGAATGACAGGGGCAGATTCCAGTCCTTGCCCTCTGTCCTGTGCGAATAGAGCTGGTCACGACAGTGTTGGGTTGAGAGTCTTTTTCCTCTGCTGCCCTTGCCTGTCTGTACACCTGCCACCCTCTGTGTTTGTCCCTTTACCTTGCAGCAGCTCCCTTCCTCCCCTCTCGTCTCCTGCCCTTCCTGGCGGGCTGTTTCTCTTCTGGCTTCTCTAGGTGCTCCTCTCTTCTCGGCCACTGTGGGTTCTGCCCTGGGACTCCTTCAGCCTGGGCTGCCTCTTTTCCTACCCAGCCCCCTGTCTGAGTGCCCCCAGGTGTGCCTGGTCACGTTCTGCTCACCCCCCGCCCCCCGCACTCTCTCTGCAGTGATTCCCAGCGCCGCGACCCTCATCATTGTGGTGTGCGTGGGCTTCCTGGTGCTCATGGTCGTCCTGGGCCTGGTGCGCATCCATTCCCTTCACCGCCGCGTCTCAGGGGCTGGCGGGCCTCCAGGGGCCTCCGGTGACCCCAAGGACCCCGACCTCTTCTGGGATGACTCAGCTCTCACCATCATTGTGAACCCCATGGAGGTGAGAGGCTGGGGAAGGGGGTTCTGTAGGGTCAAGACTGTGGAGCACACACTGGGAGAACTCCTGAGGAGGGGCAGGCCCCGGTGGAGGCTGTTCGCAGAGCTGCAGTGAGCAGGAGGGAGAGAGGTTCAGGCAGGGAAGGGGGTGCAAAGGGGATAAGGGGACCGAGGGAAGTGTGGCCCCTGAAAGAGAGGCTGGGGTGTGTGCAGGCCATTGATCCCTTCTCCTCTCTGTTCCCGCCCTCCAGTCCTACCAGAATCGGCAGGCCTGTGTGGCAGGGGCTGCGGGGGGCCAGCAGGAGGACGAGGACAGTAGTGACTCGGAGGTGGCCGACTCCCCCAGCAGCGACGAGAGACGCATCATCGAGACCCCCCCACACCGCTACTGAGGCCGACACCTCTCCCCACGCAGAGGGAGAATTCTGCCCTGGTGAAACAGACACTCCAGACGTGGGAGAAGGACCTTCTGGGAGAACAGAGACCAAGAGGGAGAGAGGCTTCAGAACCAGTCCTCCTTTCATCTCAAAACCCCAGCGGGCCCTCTGGAGTCTGCCCTGCCCCTCCCCTAGCCCCCCATCCCTCGCCTCTGCGCTGTCATGCTCCTGGTGTGCCCCTTGCACTGGGGCTGGCTGGGTTGGAAAGTGGGCTGGACTTCAGTTGCCTTTCTACCCCCGATGGCATCTGCCCCCTTAGCAGTCACTGTGTTGGGGAGAGGGTGATGATTGCAATGGCTGGGGCTGGAGCTGGGAGTGGGATTGAAGGAAACCCTCTCCTCTCCCCTTCCCTTCTCTCTCCTGTCCATGGGAAGCTTCTCTCCCTCTGCAGGACTCCCTCAGCTGGGCTGTCGTCCCTGCTTCTCTTATGATCGCCCCACCTCGTTTCCATTTCAGTCTGGGGACCCCGCTTCTCCCTCCTTTCCAACTTCCTTCCTTTCTTGTCCTGTTTCCCTTCCTGCCCTTGCAGTCCTGAGGTCCTGCAGCCCCGGCCCCTCCTCTGTGACCTGGTGTGGCCAAGTTGCGGGGACGGGAGGTGATGTGGGGGCCCCAGGTGTATATATATAATGTATATTTTTTCAATGTTGTCGTGAGTGCAGCCCCTGTGTTCCCGTGTGCAGCTCACGGCCTTGTGTGTGTGTGTGTGTGTGTGTGTGTGTGTGTGTGGCATCGTCATGTCCTGGGGCAGGGGCGGGGGGATGGGTGTGGTGAGGGAAGGGACATATCCTAGGGTTTTCAAATAAAACAATCAGAAAAAAAAAAGCTCTGTGAGGTGTCTCCTGCCTGCCTGGTCCTGTGTGGGCGTGACGGAGGCTCTGAGGCCTCAGGGGCTCTTTTGGTCTCTGCGCAGGGCTGAAGTGAGGTGGGCAGGGCTGGTGATCTTGAGGGCCTGACCGGGTAAGTCCTCAGGATGCCAGATCACCTGGAAAGTAAACTGGGGCAGAAGGTTCCCACGCCCCCTTCCTTCAGTACCCCCTGGAAAAGTATAGAAGATTCAGGGAACCTTCTATAGCCCAGTGCCTTGTAGGGGCGCTGCCAACCCCACCCCACAACTTGGAACATATTGCCTGTGCACACGGGCTCCCTGCTGGGTGTCCCCAGGGAGAAGGCAGGCAACCCTGATATTTGTACCAAAGGGATCTAGAGACTGTTCCCAGGCTGAGCCTTCCCTGCTGGCCAAGGTTCAGACCCAGGGGATATCTGCCTTCCTTGCCCATGTCCTCGTGGCCACCTCACATGGCTGCTGAATGGCCTCGGCCCTCTCCACGCTGGCCCAGCCCCTGGCCTGACAGCAGGCAGAGTCTGGCCCTTCCGCAGCCTTTTGGGCCACTAGTTCTCTGACCCAGGTCTTACTTAACCCGCAGGTGATAAAGGATGGTAACCCGAAGGGGTTATTTCAGAAGAGTGAACTGCTGGTGGGAGCATCCCTCCGGTGCTGTCCTGGCCCAGGAAATACCAGGGATCCAAGTCTTAGTTCCTTCCTGCAGCATGAGGGGGTAGGGCATCCTTAGGCTCTTCCTGGTTCTCTGCGGTTGCCTGTAGCGCAGTTGGGGTGGAGGTGGGTGCTCCACCTGACGCCTGTTCTGATATCTACAAGGTACCATTGTCCTTGCCCATGGCTGCAAACTCCCAGCTGTGTGTTGATGCCTCCATATTTTTATCTCCCACCTGAATCTCTCTCCTAACTCATATTTGCAACTACCTATTGGCATACTCACCTGCCCTTCCTGTGCCTCAGACTCCACCTTTCCCCGATTTCTCTGTGACCTATCCCTATCACCTTTCACCCATTTGCCTATGCCAGAAATCTGAGAGTCAGCCTAGATTCCTCCCTCTCCCTCAACCCGATGGCCAAATGGTGACGAAATTCTGTTGTTCTTACCCCTTAAAATCTCTCCAATAGGTCTTTTGCTTTCTATTCCCCCTATCGCTGCCGCTGCCTTGACCGGCACCTTCTGTGTTTTTGCCTGGTCTGTGGCAAAAGCCTCCCCCCTGCCCTCTACCTGCCTCCCCCCTGCCCTCCACCTGCCTCCCCCCGCCCTCCACCTGCCTACCCCCTGCCCTCCACCTGCCTTCCCCCTGCCCTCCACCTGCCTCCCCCATGCCCTCCACCTGCCCTCCCACCTGCCCTCCCACCTGCCCTCCACCTGCCTCCCCCTGCCCTCCACCTGCCTCCCCCCGCCCTCCACCTGCCCTCCACCTGCCCTGCACCTGCCTCCCCCCTGCCCTCCACCTACCTCCTCCCTGCCCTCTACCTGCCTCCCCCCTGCCCTCTACCTGCCTCCCCCCTGCCCTCCACCTGCCTCCCACCTGCCCTCCACCTGCCTCCCCCTGCCCTCCACCTGCCCTCTCACGTGCCCTCCACCTGCCCTCCACCTGCCTCACCCCTGCCCTCCACCTGCCTTCCCCCTGCCCTCCACCTGCCCTCCACCTGCCTCCCCCCTGCCCTCCACCTGCCTCCCACCTGTCCTCCACCTGCCTCCCCCCTGCCTTCCACCTGCCTCCCCCCTGCCCTCCACCTGCCTCCCCCTTGCCCTCCACCTGCCTCCCACCTGCCTCCCCCCTGCCCTCCATCTGCCTCCCCCCTGCCCTCCACCTGCCTCCCACCTGCCCTCCACCTGCCTCCCACCTGCCCTCCACCTGCCTCCCCCCTGCCCTCCACCTGCCTCCCCCCTGCCCTCCACCTGCCCTCCATCTGCCTCCTACCTGCCCTCCACCTGCCCTCCACCTGCCTCCCACCTGCCCTCCACCTGCCTCCCCCCTGCCCTCCACCTGCCTCCCCCCGCCCTCCACTTGCCTCCCACCTGCCTCCCCCCGCCCTCCACCTGCCTTCCCCCTGCCCTCCACCTGCCTCCCCCCTGCCCTCCACCTGCCTCCCCCCTGCCCTCCATCTGCCCTCCACCTGCCTCCCCCCTGCCCTCCACCTGCCCTCCACCTGCCCTCCACCTGCCTCCCCTCTGCCCTCCACCTGCCTCCCCCCTGCCCTTGTCTCCTGTGCCTTGCTCCACTCCAACCCATCCTCAACTCTGGATCTCAGTGGCCTTTCTCAAGTGCAACTCCGTTTGGACCACTCTCCGGTATAGCAATTTTCCTACCTCCTCGACAGGCCTGGGTCGCGTCCCGACGCCTTAGCCCCTTAACCCAGATGGAGCAGGTCCTGCCTTCCTCCTTCTCTGGCCTCTTTGCAGCTACCACCCCTGCACCCCTGCGGTGGGGTCACAGACATCATGTATGCTTCCCACACGCACCCTGCTCTTTCTCGCCTCTGTGTCTGCAGGTATTGTTCCCTCTCCCTGGCATGTCCCTTACCCATTGTGTGCCTCGCCAGTCTTCTACTATTACTGGAGACCCGGTTCAAGAGTTGCCTCTTCCAGGAGTTCTGCTGTGCTTCGGGACCGCTTGTTCATGCCTCCATGATGGTAGTGACTACAAAGCTGTGGGACATGTCTGTCTCCCCACAGATTCTTTGTATCCCCAGCAACTTGCATAGGGCCTGGCACACAGTAGGGGCTCAGTCAGTGGTGACTGAGGTGATGTGTATGACTCTCAGACTCAGGGAAGACTCACTGGTAGGAAGAGAGAGGAGACCTCCATTGGTGGCCCACGGCATGGGAGGTCCAGGGGCTGAGCATGGCCAAGCAGACGCCCTGCAGTGGCCTCTCCGGTAGTCCAGGTCTGATAGACACCAAGCTGATGCTCCGGGGTCTGTGGTAATACTGCATGGAAGGCCGCCTTGCCTGTCTGCCTAGAGTCTTCCAGAGGCTCGAAAGATCACAGACTTCAGACATCTGAGAGCTTTGGTTCTCAAAGGGGCTTGAAGGAGAGTTTTTATTAATAGTTGGTGTCCTGAATTTCAGTGGGTGAAGTTCAGCCCCCTCCTCCTTCTTGTCATCCTCTTAGTCCTCACCTACCCTGTCTCAGAGATACAGTTTCCCATGAAGAGGAACAGACGCCAAGTGGCTTCTACTATTTTTGTGTTTGTCCTTGGAGCCCCTACACTGTTGTTGAGACTTATTCACCTCTAGCTCAAGCCTCAGGGGTAGTGGCCACGGGTGAGAAGGCAAGTTTGCCATGAACTCTGCTTCCCTCTTGATGTACACACCCCTGCAGACTGCCACAGAGTAGCATATGTCCTTCTCTTAGTGTCTGCCCAGCCTCGGCTTGACTCTTGGCCTTCCTGGATTGGTTGCCTCTGGGGCTGGACATGGGTTTTCTCTTAAATGCATCCACTCTACCCGAGATTCCTGGAAACTCTCTCCAGAATCAGAAGCCCTGACCACTGATTATTTCTGCTGGTGTAACCTTTCCTGGCCCTCCTCTTCACCCTCAGTGTTTGACGCCCAGGTCTTGGCCCATGGTTAGCACATCTCCCTGTGTGACTACTGGGCCCATCCAGATGTTACCTGGGGTGGGGGTATACATGGGCACCAGAGGCCTGGAGAAGACCATGAATTCCTTGTGCCACCACATGCCCTGAACCTCTGCTGTCACTTGCTGACTTCCTTCCCTCTCTCAATCTCTGCCTGTCTCTGACACGCACACTCACACACACACTGCGCAGGGATCAGGTTTGAGGCAGGAGGCCAGCTCCAGTGACGCAGGGAAAGGGCAGCAGGGAGGACTCTGCATGAGTTTTTATTTTGTTGCTCAAGATCTCCTGGAAAGATGTTTCCTAACCTCCCTCCAAGAAGCTGGCAAAGCCTGGAGATATCAGGCCCGGGGCAGAGTTTCCAATTCACCTATTCCCAGTTTAATTTGAAACAGCAAACACATTTCCCTTGGCATCACTCGAATCGTTCTTTCCGCAATGGAAGGCTGTTTTCCTCTCAAGTCCACTCTCCACAATGAAAATTAATTAGCTTCTCTAAAGGTGCATGATGAAAAGCATGTCCTTGAGGAAAAGCGATGCTCTAGAGGCAACTATGTTAACCACCAGTTCAAGAACAAAGTGTGTCCTTCTTCCTGTCACCAAACCAGAGTCCTGGAAATTCACTTTTGTGCCGTCAGTGCAGCTGGACACAAATGCACTGGCGGTGCGCAGAGGTGTGGCTCTACCCACTTCCAAAGTCTGCACTCCATCCTGCAGCCTTTGGGCTGATGCACCTTCACCCTGGGGGCTTCACTGGGGTGGGCCTGGAAGGTCACATGTGCTCCTAGCCTTCTAGGTACTGTGGGATAGTTCATGTTCCCTTCAGATTTTAGGTCCGTGTCAGGGACTCCCCAAAGTAGATGCCCTATATCCCCAGACCTACCCCAACTAGGAGCTCTTCTGGACTGTGTGTCGAGCCGGTGAACCTTTCAGACTCTGGGGTGTTTCCCTGAGATGTCCATAAGCGTGAATTGGAGATGAGTGTGTCCATTAGGTTCCTTTGTGCAGTTTCCTAAACTCCCCAGCAACCTGCGGAGGCTCTCAGTGTGCTCCCTCTGGCGGCCTCCCGGGAGAAAGGAAGAACAGGAGGAAGGCAGACAGGTGTGGAGAGAGCTGGGTGAGCCCGGGCAGGTGGGCGTGTCTGACAGGCAGCGAGGAGGAGCTGACGCGCCTACCTCCACGGTGCTGGCGTCACTGCCTCTGCTGCGGCACCACGCTGCGGAGCACTTAAAATACTCACGTCCTACAGGAAGAGGACAGATGAGGCTCTAAATTTAGCGACAGTGGGTAGGAGAGGGGGAATGAAGTCTCCGGGTTGGAGGGGAGCTGGCGTTGTCAGAAAAGGAGTAGGAATCCTGTATTTCCTGGGTGGGGATTCTAATTCATAAGGATACGGGAAGTTCTGTCCCAATATCCAATCTCAGCCACCTGACTCCAGTTTCAGAAGTTCTCACCCCAGCTCTGTCGCCCCTCTCCCACGTCCCCCATCAGACGTGGTCTCTTCCCTTCCACACTTAAAGGTTGGGATTGTGTTACCCTTTCTCCTTGAGTCGCAGTGTGGCTGGCTCTGGGGGAAGACGGTATTACCAGGGGACAAAAGCAGCATTTGAGAAAACCTCTGATTTTTAGTTAGGTCACTGGAAGGAGAGTAGTTTTCCTTCCATGGCACTGCAGAGAGGAAAGGTAAGTCGAAAGGCATGAAGCAGTGAAGCGAGGCAAACACAATTTCCAGACAACTGCGCAAAGCCCCAGGGTACCAGGCCCAAGGAGGATGCAGGCTGCTCTTGCCACTTGCCCCCTGAAAGTCTAGCCCCCTCCCTGACCATTGGACCACTTCCCCTCTTCCTCAGGGACCTATTCTTGCTATGCCATCTTTTTGCTTTGAGGAAATCCCAAAGCACAGAGGGCTCCTTTTGCTGGGTGCGGTGGTGGTGGGGAGGGAGCTGAGAACATGGACTTTGCTGTCAGTGCTGCCTATGTTCATATTCCAGGAACTTAGTGTTGACTCTTGGTCTTCAGCTTCTCTAAGGGTTGGTTCATCACCTAAATGGGGAAATTACTTACTCAAGGGGTTGAATGAGGCTTAAACAAGATAACCTTTTTTGAATAACTCAGAGCTGACATACTGCAAAGTGCATGCTACCTGTTAGCTATCATTGTCATTAATTACCGGGAGGTAACAAAACCATCCTTAGTTCCAGCGATGCTGGGGTCTTTAAAAGCATGGGGTTTTAGGAATGGCAGAATTCCTCAAGCTTCTCCATCTGAAGCCCAGGCAGCATGGGGTTGTGGTTTTGAACACATGCTTTGGAGCCAGACACACCTGGATTTTTTCACGTTGGCAGCTCACAGAAGCTTACTGTGGCTAATTTCCATAGGAGTGTGACTATCATTGCCAGGCTGTTTTGAACAGGCACAGTGTTATTATTTAAACAGGCACAGTGTTATTACTATTGTTATTATTTGAGACGGAGTTTCGCATTTGTTGCCCAGGCTGGAGTGCAATGGCGCGATCTCAGCTCACTGCAACGTCTGCTTCCTGGGTTAAAGCGATTCCCCTGCCTCAGCCTCCCAAGTAGCTGGGATTACAGGCATGTGCCACCACACCCGGCTAATTTTTGTATTTTTAATAGGGATGAGGTTTCTCCATGTTGGTCAGGCTGGTCTCGAATTCCCGACCTCAGGTGATCCACCCACCTCGGCCTCCCAAAGTGCTGGGATTACAGGCATGAGCCATTGCACCTGGCCTGTTATTATTTTTTAATAGATGGGGGCTTCAGCACACAGGAACTGAGCTGCTAGGGTCTTAGTAAGCAAGATCTCACAGAGTTTTGGATTCCAACTTCTGTGGCCGATTTTGAGCTGCATGAGCAAAGGTGACCTAGTGCTGCACGGAAGGCAAAGATAGAGGAGGTTAGCTTACCATATAGAAAGTCCTTTGGAATCATCTCAAAATGGTCAGAATCTCAAAAGATTCTCAAAAATATAAGCTTTCTAGGTAAGCATTAGTGGATGCAATGATTTTTTTTTCTGTTGTGTTTTTCAGCCAGGTTTTCAGTCTGAGCTTCAAATCTAAAAAGAAGCTAAGTTGTTCTCCCAAGCATGTGTGTGTGAGCTTTGTGCAGGCCTAAGTGGGCCATGCCTGGTCAGTTTCTTACTGTCACTTGGAGCTGTACCATGAGATGAGACAGTGAAGTGTGGAGGTGTCTTGAGCTCAGATCATAAGGCTTGTCCAGAAGCTCTGAGGAGTTACTTCCAACCATCTCAAGGTGGCTGTTGAATTGTAATCTTTATAATGCTTTGGTTACCTATACAATCCTTGGCCATGAAGTTGAATTTTGGAGACCAAAACTGTGACTTTACCCACTAAGAGTATTATATTTTTTCCAATGTAGATATCAAAAGGAGGAGGAATCCCTCATTATATACCATTTTCTTGTTAAGATACAGAGATAACTGAACTTACTGCAAACCCAAAGGCTCAAGAAGGCAATTAAAATGCCTATGTTTAAAACATTCTAAGAATCAGATTTGCTCAAGGAATCAAGGAAGAACTAGTTAAAGACAGCAGCAGCAACAACAAAACAACATAGAATTTAGTCTTTCTTCTGGAACAGGTGCAGTGAAAATAAATAAAAACAAAAGAAAAATAAAAGGCGATTAAGATGGAGGAAGAGGGAAATTTCATTGGGAGAAAGGTTTATGGTCTTTGAAGACAAGCTAGACAATATTAAAGGAGTATGAGGATTTAGAGGCCAGGCCAGATGTGTATGAAAGAGAAAAGGTGTATGTGGGTCTGATGACCCTCAATTAGAGGGTTAGACAAGGCCATTAACAGGTCTGGTGAGACAAGAAAAATGCAATACAGAATGCAGAACTTATTAAGTGAGGAAAACTTGCTAAGGATCCAGGTACGGGAGCAGTACTGTTCCATCTACCTAAGACGGGAGAAGGCACAATGCAAAAGATGCCCTGCTGATGTGAGCTGTGAAACAGTCCAGCCAAAAACCTGGCCTGTGGTCAGCAGAGGTAAATCTACCAGGAGAATGCTCATGAGGTCACTGGTGAGAATTACCTTGGCAGCATGTAGCTCTCTTGTCCTGCTCTTCAATCTGACAAGTAACTATTTTATAGCACTGTCTTAGTCAATTGGGCTGCTGTAACAGAATACCATGGTATATAATGAGGGATTCTTCCTCCTTTTGATATCTACACTGGAAAAAATATAATACTCTTAGTGGGTACAGCCACAGTTTTGGTCTCCAAAATTCAACTTCAGGGCCAAGGATTGTATAGGTAACCAAAGGATTATAAAGATTATAATTCAACAGCCACCTTGAGATGGTTTAAGCCTGGGTGGCTTAAATCAGGGGTCCCCAGTCCCTGGGTCACTGATCAGTATCAGCCTGTGGTCTGTTAGAAACTGTGCTAACAGCAGGTGAGTGTTAGGTAAGCAAGTGAAGCTTCATCTGTATTTATAGCTGCTCCCCATTGCTGGCATTACTGCCTGAGCTTTGCCTCCTGTCAGAGCAGAGGCAGCATTAGATTCTCATAGGAGCATGAACCCTGTCATGATCTGCGCATGTGAGGGATCTAGGTTGTGTGCTCCTCGTGAGAATCTAATGCCTGATGGCTTGTCAATATCTCCCATCATCCCCAGAAAGGATGTCTAGTTGCAGGAAAACAAGTTCAGGGCTCCCAGTGATTCTACATTATGGTGAGTTGTATAATTATCTTACTATGTATTGCAATGTAATAATAATAGAAATAAAGTGCACAATAAAAGTGCTTGAATCATCCCGAAACCATTGCACCCTCCAGTCTGTGGAAAAATTGTCCTCCATGAAACTGGTCCCTGGTGCCAAAAAGGTTGGTGACCACTGACTTAGAAAAAAATACATTTATTCCTCACAATTCTGTTGGCTGGGAAGTTCAATATCCAGGTGTCAGCAGATTTGGTTCCTGATGAGGGCTCGCTGTCTTCCTAGTTGGTAGATATCTATCTTCTTGCACATGGTGGAGACCAGAGAGAGTGAGGATGAGTGCTCGTGTCTCTTTTTATAAGGAAAGACACTAATTGCATTCATGGGAACTCCACCTTCATGCCTTAATTATCTCCCAACGGCTCCACCTTCTAATATTAGGTTGGTGAAAAAGTAACTGTGGTTTTGCCATTTTAAAAAAAAATGGCAAAAACCACAATTACTTTTTCACCAACCTAATACCATCAAATTGGGGGTTAGGATTTCAACACATAAATTTTTTAGGAGGAGGGGACACAAACATTCATTCCATAATAGGTACTAAGTTTTTGACCTAATAACCAGAATCTTCCTGAGAAGGTCAAATTGCTTTGCTTAGTGGGATGAACGACTCTACAACTCTGACAAGGTGTGAAACTTAGTATAGAATCAGTGAGGTAAATTATAATATTGTGATGTCAAGTTTAAGATAAATTTTAAAAACCAGTGTGAATTTAAGTTAAACCTCAATTTAAATTGTGTTTTCAACTTGAAATATGTGTTGATTTTAGACTGATGAGTTTTAGTTGAAAGGTATAAGATGCTGCTGAAGCTTATAAGCAGTATTAGAACATTTAGGACAAATCAAACATCTGAGCATGGCAAATCAGGTAATTAGATTTACAAGAGTTGCTTAAGTGATGAGAAAGATTTTGCATATAAGGATTCTACCTTGTCAGGTAATGAAAAGGCATGAGGAAAAAAAATCCAATACATTAAGCACATGAATATGGTTTATATCAGTTATGAAAAATGTACTAACTTTGTGAATAGGACTAATTGCTAACAAAATGTAAATCTGTTTGAGTTAAACATCAAAGAACAAGCGGAAGTGATTTCTTTCAAAAAACAACACTTAGTGCATTTATAGACAGAATTTCAAGATTTGTAATTTGAATTTAAAGCCTTATGCAAAATCAGGTTTTATAATTATAATTTTAGTAAACATTGATAAAAACCCAAGTACCTGGAAATAGTCTTTCTCACACACATTAGACATTAAAAATATTCACAATGACGATTGTGTGTGTGAGTGAAATTTGTATCAGTAATTAGATCAGAAAGAATGATGGAGTCCAAAGAAATCTAAAAGATGGAGAAGAGATGGCCCATAAAGGACTGGAAACACTAATTTGAGAAGCTTAAAAAAGAAAAAACACAACCGGTTATAGTATTGAAAGCAAAATTTCCCATAATTTAGCAAACCAGTACCTCAAGAAAGTTTGGTTTTAACATGCAGATCGTTTTTTAGAAAGTCTATTTTATTTGTTTTTAATTTTTAATTTTTTTTGAGACAGAGGAGTCTCCCTCTGTCACCCAGGTAGCAGTGCAGTGGCATGATCTTGTCAGCTCCCTGCAACTTCTGTCTCCTGGGTTCAAGCAATTCTCCTGCCTCAGCCACCCAAGTTGCTGGGATTACAGGTGCCTGCCACCATGTCCAGCTAATTTTTGTATTTTTAGTAGAGATGGGGTTTCACCATGTTGGCCAGGCTGGTCTTTAACTCCTGACCTCAGGTGATCCACCCACCTTGACCTCCCAAAGTAGAAAGTCTATTTTAAGCAATTTTATTTTAATTACAGCTAGCTTAATCATACACAGAATTCCTTTCATAAATTCCCCTTCATGAACCTTATCACAACTTACAAAGACCATTTACAACATGCTTGGACTTTTTGACTTGTCTTTACTATCTCTTTCTTAAATAACCAGCCATTTTATTTTCAGTTCTTAAATGTGTTTTGCCTGCAGTGTTTTTTGCTTTGACTTTCTGTTAAGTGTATTTGGGCAATTGTTTAAAGCAGGTCACCTGGTTGTGAGAGCCCTCCCATTGTGTTGACTCTGGGATGCTAGAGTCACATTGTTCTGTGGCTCCAACCAGGCCTTTGGGGTTCACTGTTGGCTTTCCCCTAGATGCTCTGAAGTTATTGGCATTGGTTAGCCCCAGGTACTCTGGAATTTCTGGCATTTGGTGTAGGGATCCTCACTGGCTGATACTCTGGTACTCTGGGTTATTGGCATTTGATATTGTTGGCCACACTCTGAATGCTCCAGGGCTTTCAGCATTCATGTTCCCTCTAGGATTGTGGGTTTGAGGCACACCCTAGGGGGAATATTGGTCTTGCCTTTTCTTGTTTCCTGCCCTAAAGTTTTCATTTTCCATGACAGCATCTTCTTTTCTTATTGTCACTTTATTTGCACTTTTCCTTTTACATTTTGCTTTAAAAATACTCCTTTTGTCATAGTTCATTCACTGGCAAATGCTTCTAACCCACTTTCATAATGCCTTGCTACTTATACTTAGACCTTCTCAGCAGGAAGTGAGAATCTAAAAGGGAAACATAGTAAAAGCCCAGTTCCTTTCCCTTTCACTAGACTTAGAAAAACTATGTCCAGTAGAAATCCTTGTTGGACATGGGACAATGACAAGTATACCAGAGGAATTGCCACTAGGGTTATCTTTTAGGCTATTAGAGCAAATTCAAATTTGGCCTCAAGAAAAAGCAACTCATCTTCTATACAATACCACTTGGATTCGATTCAAATTAGAAAACCAATAGATTTGGCCTAAACATGGTTCTATATGTTATAATAATATTTTACCATTAGACTCATTCTGTAAAGAAGAAAGAAAATGAGAGGAGGTCCCTTGTGTACAGGTTTTTATGGTCCTTTACTGGCTCATGTTACTTCTAAGTAACAGAAAGCTGTGCCTAAGAGATCCCCTCCTAGCTGCTCCCCCTAGAAGGCCTATGGTCTCCCTGGAGTCTCCTCAGTCCCCCAGTTCTGAGGGGGTTCCTGCCAGTTCTCTAATGAAGAATTCCACCCAAGGTCATTGGGTACCCATTCCCCTTATCCAGCTACCCCAGCCTATACACCCCTGCTGCCTGAGAAAGTAAGCCCAACCAGTACCACCAGGAGTAGGGCTCCATATCAGCCCCTAAAATCAAACCTGTGTCCACTGAGGGAGGTGCCTGATAGAAATAAGGAAACAGAGTACATGTGCCATTTTCTATGTGTGATTTGGCTTTATACAAGGAAAAATTTGGCCAGAGAATCCAGAAAAATTTACAAAATAATTTGTTAAATAAACCATGTTTTTAAATTCAACTCATCATGACTTGCAAGTATTGTCATCTGCTTGCTGTGCTGTGGAAAAAAAAGCAGAAGAAAAGGTGTGTGGTTAAGCTAGTGAATTATGATAAGGCAAGAGAAATAACTCAAAGACAAAAATCCCACTGTTTCAGGGTCATTTGTTTGAGACACTCAGGAAATATATCAATGCAGACCCAGACTCCTCAGAAGGGCAAGCTCTCCTGGGTATACATTTTACTACTCAATCTGCCCCTGACATTAGGAGGAAGCTACAAAAAGCAGCAATGGGACTTTAAACCTCTATAAGTCAACATTTAAACATGGCCTATAAAGTTTACAACAATAGGGCCAGGGCAAAAGAGGTGGAAAAAACACACACAAAAAATAGCCAAAAAGTTAAATTGTTAACAGTTGCTTAAAGTCACCTGCCACCTCAAAATTGCTCATCCCAAGAAAGTGTCACAAGATCAGCATCTGGGATTCCCAGACAAGAGCCCCTGACTTGCTGGCCTCTAGGCCAGAATCAGTGTGTCTACTATAAGCAAAAGGGCCATTAGCAATGAGAATGTCCTAACTGTCCCTGGTGAGATGGGGAAAATACTCCCTGTCAATACCAGAGCTAACCTTCCATTAGTTCCAATTAGTGGCCTTTCTCAAATAAGTATACTGGGGATCTTAGACCCTGACCCAATGGACAGTTTCCCATGGTGGTAGACAAGTGACTGGCTGAACATTTTTCTTCCATATCTCTGTCGGGAGCAGGCCCTCCAAAATCTGGCTATAAACTTGCCCCTGTTGGAAGCAAGCCCCCCCACAACTGGCCATAAATAAAATATCTGCAGCAATGTAACATGTCCATAATGGCCATAATGCCCAAGCTGGAAGGTTGTGGGTTTACAGGAATGAGGGCAAGGAACACCTGGCCCGCCCAGGGTGGAAAATCGCTTAAAGGCATTCTTAAGCCACAAACAAAAGCCCGAGCGATCTGTGTCTTAAGGGCGTGTTCCTGCTGCAATTAATTCGGCCCATCCCCTTGCTTTCCGTAAGGCATACTTTTAGTTAATTTAATATCTATAGAAACAATGCTAATGACTGCTTTGCTGTTAATAAATATGTGGGTAAATCTCTGTTCGGGGCTCTCAGCTCTGAAGGCTGTGAGACCCCTGATTCCCCACTTCACACCTCTATATTTCTGTGTGTGTCTTTAATTATTCTAGCGCTGCTGGGTTAGGGTCTCCTCGAACGAGCTGGTCTCAGTAAGTGGCGTCCATTTGTGGGGGCTCGAATCCAGGTCGAAGGGTCACTGCAGTGACAGTTGGAATGGAAAACAAGCTGGAGGACACCCGAGTACTCTTAAAGCAATCCCTGTGGTGAGTACGAAGGGGAGCTCAGAAGCATCAAGGTAACAATGGGGCAAGTTTGGGGTCTGGTTCGTTCCACCTTGGAACTTTTTCACACTGATGACAGGGAGGAACAAGAGTATAGTGAGGTAACAGAAGAGGTTCCAGAGCATGCTTATTTGACAGCTGAAGCTAAAGTGGCAAAGGAAGGAGAGGTCCATCCCTTCCCTGTGTCTGCACCCTCTCGTTATTTTGAAGAAAATGACCCCCCAGATCTTTCTTTTCTGGAGGACACTGGGCGGAAAGTAGCTGCCCCAGTGACTGAGCCGTGCCTTGAGTGACTGCTCTTAGTTCTATTCAGGCAGGAATTCAGCAAGCTAGACGAGAGGGTGATTCAGAAGCTTGGCAGTTCATTGTTAGAATATACCCTCCAGATCAAGAGGGAAATACTATAGCTGCAGTTGAGCCTTTTCCTTTTAAATTACTCCAAGAATTTAGACAAGTTATTCATACTAAAGAATAATGTAGAAAAAAATCAGCGAGTCAGGCCACCAGGTAGGGGAAAAAAGAAAACTGTTGAGCCTGAAACATGTCCAAAATGTGAAAAAGGAAAACACTGGGCTAGTCATTGTCACTCTAAGTTTGATAAAGATGGGAACCCGATTTTGGGAAGCACCATGAGGGGCCTGTCCTGGGCCCTGTTCTAAACCAGGGCATTTCTAACTCAGGCCATTCCCTCACCCTGTACAATGTCTGTCCCCCGCCACAGCCGGGAGTGCCACAGTAGATTTATGCTGCACAAAAGCTGTGAGCCTTCTGCCTGAGGAACCCCCGCAAAAGGTCCCAACAGGAGCCTGTGGACCCTTGCTGGCAGGGACAATAGGATTACTTTTAGGAAGGTCTAGTGTAAGATTAAAAGGTGTACTAATACATACAGGAGTCATTGATTCAGATTATAATGGGGAAATTCAAATTGTTGTATCTACTTCTGTTCCCTGTAAAGCAGAGCCAGGAGAGCACATAGGACAGTTCCTGATTGTGCCATATGTGGGAAAGGGAAAAAGTGAAATTAAATGAACAGGAGGATTTGGAAGCACAAATAAACAAGGCAAAGCAGCTTATTGGGTAAATCAAATTACTGATAAACATCCTACCTGTGAAATAACTATTCAAGGAAAGAAATTTAAAGGTTTGGTAGATACAGGAGCGGACATTTCAATCATTTCTCTACAGCACTGGCTGTCCATGTGGCCAATTCAACCCACTCAATTTGACATAGTTGGAGTTGGTAAAGCTGCTGAAGTATATCAAAGTAGTTATGGTGTGCCCCCCACTTCTCTGGGAATTGTAACAAACTATCTTTTCAGTGGCAATCATTTCCTGATCTGTTGGATTTACCATACCTAAAAATAATAAAACCAATTAAAACCTTATCTATTATGTGTGTCAGGCACAGTTCTAGGTCCTGGAGATCCAGTACTGAGCTGGCTGAAGTCCCTGCTGTCATGGGGCTTACATTCTTTTCTTGCAAAGCCCTTAGGGAAAACTCTAGTGGGTCATTTGCTGTGGGATGAAGCAGGTGGAAGAGTCAGCAGGTGAATAGGTTCCCTGTTCTCTCAGCATCTTGAAGAGGGGTTGTAGAAGGCTCCCTCTTCCTATTGCTGTGACTTTTAGGCGGCAAGTATAGGTGGCTTTGTGGCCTTGACAGTCTGAGTTTGAGTGCTAATCATTTACCGCAGTAGCTAGGAAAGCATGAAGCCCAGCATTTAGAGACCTTGGAATATACTGAGATCAGGCATTACTTTTCTTACTTGGAGGAGAGGTTGGAAAGCCGTTGGTCACTAGGGAAGTTGAGTTCTGTCTGGAGTGGCATGTCCTGCTGGGAGAAAGACGATGATGATCTTCGCACCCCTCCAAGCTAGCCTCTTGCCAGGCGACTGGAAGGAGCGCCCCAGGTAATTCACCAGACAATCCTGCTTGTCTCCCACATTCTTAAAGTTACTGAGAATGCTTGAGAATGTGTTTAGCACAGTTCCTGGAACAGGAGTACTACCTAAAAATGTGAGTTACTGCTATAACTTCAGTTATTGTCATTTTTTTCTACAATACTGTGCAGAAGGGGGCACCTACACCCAAGAATAAGGATGTGAGGAGGAAGGAGACCCATGCTTCCAGGACTCATGCATGGAATTATGACTTATATGACTATATCATGACATACCATCTACTGATACCATCCCTCTTTAATTTTAGCCGAAAATTTTTAGCAGGTGCTAATAGGTGCTACCCCGAGACACGTAATGTATCTTGCTCACCCTGTCATCAGCCAAGGTCTGCAGAATACAGGCTGTGTGTAACCAATGGTGTGTACTATCTCCTCTGTGTTACAGAAATGTGGGAGGAAGGGTACTGAGCTGGCTAAATTCTGCAGCAACAGGCAGTAGGAAACATACTCTACTTTCATCTGAAGAAGTCCAGTAATACTTTTTTTAAAAAATAGACTTTATTTTTTAGAGCTGTTTGGGGTTCACAGAAAAACTGAGCAGAAAGCACAGAGAGTTCCCATATACCTCCTGTCCCCACCCCCAGACTTCCCTACTCTCAATATCCCTTACCAGAGAAGTACATTTGTTACAATTATGAACCTACATTGACCCATCATGGTCACCCACAGTCCATAGTTTTCAGTAGACTTCACTCATTGTGTTGTAAGTTCTATGGGTTTTGACAAATGATTGTGTTCACCATTACAAGGTGGCTTCACTGCCCTAAAAATGCTCTGTCTTCCACCTACTTATCCTTCCTCCCTGACCTCCACCCCTTGGCAACTACTGATCTTTTTGCTGTCTCCATAGCTTTGCCTTTTCCAGAATGTCATACAGTAGGAATCATATATTACAAAGCCTTTTCAGATTGGCTTCTTTCACTTTGTAATATGCATTTAAGATTCCTCCATGCCTTTTAATGGCTTGATAGCTCATTTCTTTTTATTGCTGAATAATATTCCATTTTATGAATGAACCACAGCTTATCTGTTCCTCTACTGAAGGACATCTTGGTTCCCTTCTTCAACTTTTGGTGTTTATGAATAATATTGTGCAAAGGTTTGTATGGATATAAGTTTTCAACTCATTTGGTTAAATACCAAAGAGTGTGATTGCTGGAACATAGGATAAGAGTATGGTTAGTTTTGTAAGAATCTGCCAAACTGTCTTCCAAAGTGGCTGTACCATTTTACATTCCCACCAGCAAGAAAAAAGGGTTCCTGTTGCTCCACACCCTTGTCAAACTTTGATGTTGCCACAGTTTTGGATTTTGGCCATTCCAATAGGTGTGTAGTGGTCTCTCATTGTTGTTTTAACTTGCAATTCTTAATGACATATGATGCTAAACATCTTTTCATATGCTTATTTGTCATCTGTATATCTTCTTTTGTCTATTCAGATGTTTTGTCCACTTTCAAATTGAGCTGTTTGTTTTATTACTGAGTTTTAAGTTCTTTTAAAATTTTGGATAACAGTCCTTTATCACATAAGAGTTTTTCAAATATTTTCTCCAAGTTAGTAGCTCGTCTTCTCATTCTCTTAAAGTGATACTTTTTAGAATCAATGAATGTGGTGGAGGTCTCACAGGAAGCCATCTTAGGCAGCTGGGTGGGAGCAGCCTGCTTGAAAAGGCTCCCGTGGACAGTAAGTATGTGTGTGTGGTGGTGGTGGGACTGGTAAGGTTAAGCCCTGGGAGGGGATTTAAAGATAATACAAACATCAGAGTAAATACCTAAATAATAAGGAATTATAAATAATAAGAAATTAAGGAATTAGCATGAGGACTTGTGCTCAATAGGTGCCTAATACACACTTGTTGAATTATTGAATTAAAATGGACAACGAGACTGGCTTTTATAGAGGGCATTTGACACTACTTACTACATGACAGTCACGGATTTTATTTTATTTTTTTATTTTAGGGCAAAATTTTAATAGAGTGTAATCCTGAACTCTTCCACTTAGAAAAAACAAAACCTTAAAATTACTGATTGATTCAATTTATGGAAAAATTAATCTGTAACAAAAACTTGCCACTGAGTGCAAAGGCACCACCTTTTTTTTTTTTTTTCCTGAAACCCACTTTTCTCTCTCTCTCTCTCTTTTTAAATTGTATTTTAAGTTCTAGGGTACATGTGCACAATGTGCAGGTTTGTTACATATGTATACATGGACAGTCATAGATTTTAGAGACAGGGACTTTTAGATATCTGTTGTGCAGTCCCTTCAGATTGTAGATGAGAAAATGTGGTGAATGTCAAGGTGAAGTTACGGAAACTCATAGATGGTGAATATAAGTAACTGGTTGGGCAACTCAGGTTTCATTTGTTTAGCTAATGCTTATTCCAAAAAACAACGATATGATGTTTCTTCAATCGTCAAACATGTTAGAAAACTTAAGCCTATTGTATTGACCCATATTTTTGCTTACTGCATTTTTCCTTATTTCATGTTGTTTCAAAGTTCCTTCTTTTATTGTTTCCTTTCTGCTTTAAGAACTTCCTTTAGCTATTCACTCAGGATAGGTCTGATGGGGACAAATTCTTTTCATTTTCCTTAACTGAGAAAGTCTTGATTTTCTCTCCATTCCTGAAGGATATTTTCAGTGGGTGTGGTGCAAAATAATGTCCCTCCCAAAGATGTTCATGTCCTACTGTCTGGAACCTGTGAATATGTTAGGCCACATGGCAAAGAGAAATTACAGTTGAAGGTGGAAGTGATTAATTGGCCCACCTTATGTTCTTATTGTTGAGTTTTAAGAGTTCTTTTTATATTTTGGATAACAGTTCTTTATCACATAGGAGTTTTGCAAATATTTTCTCCAAGTCAGTGGCTTGTCTTCTCATTGCTGTTATAAAAATTTTTCACAAACTAAGTGGCTTAAGAAAAGTTATTACTGGCCGGGTGCCATGGCTCACGCCTGTAATCCCTGCACTTTGGGAGGCCAAGGCAGGCAGATCACAAGGTCAGGAGATTGAGACCATCCTGGCTAACACGGTGAAACTGCGTCTCCACTGAAAATACAAAAAAATTAGCTGGGTGTGGTGGCAAGCGCCTGTAGTCCCAGCTACTCGGGAGGCTGAGGCAGGAGAATAGTGTGAACTTGGGAGGCGGAGCTTGCAGTGAGCCGAGATGGCACCACTGCACTCCAGTGAGACTCCAACTCAAAAAAAAAAAAAAAGTTATTACTGCATTCTCTTGGTAGTAGAGGTCCTGGAGATTATCCTCCAGGATATGGAGAGAGAATGTAGAGATGATTCTGGATTATCCAAGTGGGCCCAATATGATCACTGAGGTCCTTATATGTGAGAGAAGGAGGCAGCAGGGAGAGAACCAGACGGATGACAGTAGTAGAGGGGCTTGGCCAGACATTGCTGACTGAAGACAGAGGTAGGTGCCATGAACCAAAGAATCAGGTGGGCTCTAGAAGCTGGAAAAGACAAGAAAACAGATTTCTCCCTACCATCTCCAGAAGGAACATACCTCTGCCGACACCTCGGTTTTAGGGGTACCCACCTGGCTATTGGGGTGTCTTGTTACAGCCTCATGAGGGAGGAAGTCTAGACTTCCCTCTTGGCCTTTGCTGGGTGTGTGGTTAGGGGCACAGTTTTAAATTTGGTGTTTAGCTAGAATGGAGTGGTTATTGTCTAGAAGTTTCTGTCTTGGTAGGCTGCCCCCCTTCTTACCCTTTGGTTAGAAAGAGCAGGCTTTTATTGGAATTTATTTTGTCTGGGTATGTTGGTGTTTCTGGGTTGTTGGCCTTTGAAGCACTCAGTATGAGATATGTGAGGCAAAAAGGAAACCCATGGGACTCATTACCATGTTGTTTCTTGGGTCCTGTGGTCCCTAGCCAGTCTGCCTTCTTTTCTACACCTTTTAGAGTCTTCTTACGTTTGGTTTACATATAATGCTCAGGGTTTTAAGTTGTACTGAATGGGGGGAATAGAGAAAAGTGTGTCTACTCCATTTTTTCCCAAAGCAGGGTCTTTCTCCAAACACACACACATGTGTGCACACACACACACACACACAAACACACAGACACGCACACAGCTTATCTGTGTATGCTATAGATATTTGGTGAAAAAATCCTGAAAAGGGAGCAAAACCACTCATTTGGGGAAATATTCCCAAGTAAAAAAATCTTGCTTTCTTTTTTCCTTCCTTCCTTTTCTGTGTGGGGACAATCAAAGGGTTCCCAGCTGGATTTGGCAAGGGTGACATATTCTGAAACTTCTCTGGATTTCAAAAGTGGTGAGATTCTACTAGAAGCAGGATGCTATGGTCCAAATATTTGTGTCTGCCCCATAGTTCATATGTTGAAATCCTAACCCCCAGTGTGATGGTATTAGGAGGTGGTTAGGAGGCTTTTGGGAGATGATTCTGTCATGAGGGCTCTGCCTCATGAATGGGATTAGTGTCTAGATCCCAGAGAGGTGGCTAGCCCTTCCACCATGTGAAGATGCAGCAAGAAGGCACCATCTATGAGGAAGCAAGAACCTCACCAGACACTGAATCTGCGGGTGCTTTGATGGGACTTCTCAGCCTGCAGAACTGCGAGAAGTAAATGTTTATTGTTTATAAGCCATCCAGTCTAAGGTGTTTTTTTTTTTTAGATGGAGTCTTGCTCTGACACCCAGGCTGGAATGCAATGGCATGATCTTGGCTCACTGCAACTTCCACTTCTGGGGTTCAAGCGATTCTCCTGCCTCAGCCTCCCAAGTAGCTGGGATTACAGGTGCTTGCCACCATGCCTGGCTAATTTTTGTATTTTTAGAGACGGGGTTTTACCATCTTGGTCAGGCTGGTCTCAAACTCCTTACCTCAGGTGATCCACCCACCTCAGCCTCCCAATGTGCTGGGATTACAGGCATAAGCCACTGTGCCCCGGCCCTCAGTCTAAGGTATTTTATTATCGCAGCCAGAACAGACTAAGACATAGGGGTAAAGACAGTGTGTACTACAGTCCTTGCTGCTATCTGGCAGCATTCTCTACTGGGTGGCCTAGGGTGGAGTTAAGATGATTTGTACCCAAACCTAGGTGCGTAGTGCTTGGTATACCTGGGTATCTAGATATCACTACTTTGAACACTTTTAAAGCAAATTAAGATTTCTTCAGGTCTATTTAGATGGTCCTGTCTTTGGGATTTGCTGCATTTCATCACATATACTGCTTTCATCCTTTGCCAAGTTGTCTCTGCCAATGATGACTATGAGGGCTGCAAGGAGGGATAGGTAATCATAACAAACAAGCCCTTCCAAATGTACATGTGTAAAGATTGTAACTTGATTTGCAATTTCCAGAGCATGGAAACTTCTATTACTCTGCATCTGATGTCATTCAAAAACTAAAGAATCAAATCAGATGGGGTCATCCCCCATTTCCTACCTGTCTTAGTTTGTTTTCTGTTGCTATAACTGAATATCACAGACTGAGTAATTTATGAAAAATAGAGGTTTATTTAGGTCATAGTTATGGAGGCTGGATAATTTATAAGGAATAGAGGTTGATTTAGTTCATGGTTCAAGAGTATGGTGCCACTATCTAATGAGGGCCTTCTTGCTACATCATAACATAGTGGAGGGCATCACATGGTGAGAGGGCAAGGGCAAGCAAGCCAGAGAGAGCTTGCTTTTATAACAAGCCCACTCCCATGATAGCGACATTAATCACATTAATCCACTCACGAGGGCAGAGGGGTTAACTTTCTAACACATTAATATTTTGGGGGCACATTCAAACCATAGTATTACCCCTCCTCCAAACAAAAGGAATGTAGACTTGAACACTTAGAAAATAAAGAAATTAGGCTGGGCGCAGTGGTAATCCCAGCACTTTGGGAGGCCAAGGCAGGTGGATCACCTGAGGTCGGGCGTTCGAGACCAGCCTGACCAACATGGAGAAACCCCATCTGTAATAAAAATACAAAAATTAGTGGGGCGTGGTGGTGCATGCCTGTAATCCCAGCTACTTGGGAGGCTGAAGCAGGAGAATCGCTTGAACCTGTGAGGTGGAGGTTGTGGAGAGCCGAGATCGTGCCATTGCACTCCAGCCTGGGCAACAAGAGCAAAACTCTGTCTCAAAATAAATAGATAAATAAAAAATAAAGAAATTCATTTATCCAAATGAAGTTGTGAAAGAAAGTAGCTGTACCTAAATGAGATGATAATAACTAGGTTAACTTGAAACTCATGACCGGGCACGGTGGTTTACACCTGTAATCCCAGTACTTTGGGAGGCTGAAGTGGGTGGATCACTTGAGGCCAGGAGTTCAAGATCAGCCTGGCCAACGTGGTAAAACCTCATTCTTTTTTAAAAAAATACTACAAAAATTAGCCTGGTGTGGTGCGCATGCCTGTAATCCCAGTTACTTGGGAGGCTGAGGCACTAGAACTGCTTGAACCAAGGAGCTGGAGGTTGCAGTGAGCTGAGATCCTGCCATTGCACTCCAGCCTGGGAGATGAAGTGAGGCTCTGTCTCAAAAAAAAAAAAAAAAAAAAAAAGGAGTTGTAACTCATGACTTAGATATCATTACCAAGTGGAGGAAATTTCCTTAGGGATCCATGACACAGCAGGCAGAGCTCAGCTCTAAAACAGGGCTGAGAGTATTCATTTGTGACTCAGCCTTGTCTTGGGGATATGTCTATGTCTTGAGTCTTAGTCTCAAATCTCTGACTTTTAAGTATCTACACTGTAGTTCTAAATTTAACCCAGTAAACTTGACTTACCTGAGTCAGTAAATTTGCCTTGCAGAGATGTGTAAGTGACATTATAAGTTAAAATGTTTGATGTTTTAGAGAATCTGATGGATTAGCCTTTGATTTGGAAAGTAATGTTTTAGACTTGGGCAACCCCCTTTGGGTCCCCTCCCATTGTATGGGAGCTCTATTTTCACTCTGTTAAATCTTGCAACTGTACACTCTTCCAGTCCGTGTTTGTTCCAGCGCGAGCTGAGCTTTCGTCTGCTGTCCACCATTGCTGATCGCCACCGTTGCAGACCCGCTGCTGACTTCCACCCCTCCAGACCTGGGAGGGTGTCTCTGGTGCTTTGATCCAGTGAGGCACCCATTGCTGCTCCTGATTGGGCTAGAGGCTCACCATTGTTCCTGCATGGTTAAGTTCCCAGGTTCGTCCTAATCAAGCTGAACACTAGTCGCTGGGTTCCACGGTTCTCTTCCATGACCCATGGCTTCTAATAGAGCTATAACACTCACTGCATGGCCCAAGTTTCAATTCCTTGGAGTCTGTGAGGTCAAGAATCCCAGGTCAGAGAACAAAGGCTTGCCACCATCTGGAGAGTAGTCCACGACCATCTTGGGAGGTCTAAGAACAAAGACCCGCTGGTAACATTTGGTGGCCCATACAGGGATTCTCCAAAGAGGGGAGTAATATTGGACCACTTTCGCTTGCTATTCTGTTCTATCCTTCCTTAGAATTGGAGGAAAATACCAGGCACCTGTTGGTTAAAAACAATTAGCGTGGCTGCCGGACTTAAGACTCAGGTGTCAGACTTTCTGGGAAAAGGCTTTCTAACAACTCCCAACCCTTTTGGGTTGGGAGTGTTGGTCTGCTTGGAACCAGCTTCCACTTTCACAATATTCCTGGGGGAAGCCGAGGGCTGAATAGAGGCAGAAAGGTATCATCCTGAACTCCGGGCATTGGCCAGTTGAGATCATGGCATAGCCAGAAGTCTCTACTCAACAGTTGCCCATGCATGTGCCTCTACCTTTCCTTCTGATCCATACATCCTGGGTCCTGACCATGACTTTCTTGTAAGTGTAGCCCCAAAATTCTCCTTACCCATGAATCTACTTCTTCCGATCCCTGCCTCCTAGGTACAAATGCTTCAGACTTTTACTTCCTTTCCCAAGTATTAGAGCAAGTTGTATCTCCAAAGAGATCTAAGGAAGCTCTATGCTGCATCCTTAGGCACCTAGGCTATGAACCCTGGCAGTCTTGCCCCTGGTGTCCCTCCCAGTTTAGGTATACAGCTCTCGACATGGGCAGTTATGTGGGACCCGTTCCCCACCACCCTTTCCAGGGCCTTAAAACTGATGACCCAGTACTTTAACAATTGGAACTGGGTCTATGACAACATAATAGATCAGGATGAAAACGAATTGAGTAAATTAAAGGAAGGCGCATATTCCTGTAGTGGCAAATGGGGGCAACGAGCGAACATCCTTCCTCTGTGTTCCTAAAATCCATCTACCAAGAGAGAAATTATCTCTCTCACAGCTTCGCCTAGTGATCCTATGTAAGTCAATACTATGGGAAGGACAACATAGCACCCAGAAGTTTATTAACTGGACTTTAGCACATAAAACCAGCAAGCCCATCCTTTTCTCCTCGCTCCCCTTTTCATAGGAAAGAGGCACATAGGATAAACAGGATCCATTTCTCATATTTCATACCCAAAAGGACTTAATCCAGGGCAACAAAAAGTTTAACATTGATAATTAGGGCATATTCCTACAAAGTAAAAGAAGGACAAAGTTCCTAGTAGGCAAAAACTCAATACTCAAAAGGTTACCTACACCCTCTCTGAAATGAATTTGCATAGGAACCCATCAAGATGGGGCAACTGGGTTGTTATGAAATTAGTCAGGAACCTAGCCTAGCTCTAGAACTCACCCCTGAGTGCAAAGGCAATGTTGGGCACGCTGGTAAAGGACCACTAGAATCCAGCAGCCCCGACCCCTTTCTTTATGGTCAAGAAAAGTGGGAAAAGAGGTGCAGGACTGCTACATCGCTGAGCGTAAATAATCCGATAAGCAGAGGTCCATGGGTGGTTGTGCACTCTGGAAAGGAATAAGCCTTAAGATCATAGAGGATGCTCTAAAACTAATGCTCATTGGAAAATGACTAGGGGTGCTGGCATCCCTACGTTCTTTTTTTCAGATGGGAAGCTTTCCCCCCAAGGCAAAAACACCCCTAAGATGTATTCTGGAGAATTGGGACCAATTTGATCTTCAAATGCTAAGAAAGAAATGACATATTCTTCTACAGTACCGCCTGGCCACGATATCCTCTTCAAGCGGGAGAAACCTGGCCTCCCGAGGGAAGTATAAATTATTACACCATCTTATAGCTAGACCTCTTTTGTAGAAAAGAGGGCAAAAGGAGTGAAGTGCCATATGTGCAAACTTTCTTTTCATTAAGAGACAAATTGCAGTTATATAAAAAGTGTAATTTATGCCCTATAGGAAGCCCTGAGAGTCTACCTCCCTACCCCAGCTCCCCCCAACTCCTTCCCCAACTAATAAGGACCTCCCTTCAACCCATATGGTTCAAAAGGAGATAGACACAGGGGTAAACAATGAACCAAAGGGGCCAATATTCCCCGATTATGCCCCCTCCAGGCGGTGGGAGGAGGATAATTTGGCCCAGTCAGAGTGCATGTACCTTTTTCCCTCTCAGATTTGAAGCAAATTAAAATAGACCTAGGTAAATTCTCAGATAACCCTGATGGCTATGTTGATGTTTGACAAGGGTTAGGACAATCCTTTGATCTGACATGGTGAGATATAATGTTACTGCTAAATCAGACACTAACCCCAAACGAGAGAAGTGCCGCCGTAACTGCAGCCTGAGAGTTTGGCGATCTCTGGTATCTCAGTCAGGTCAATGATAGGACGACAACAGAGGAAAGAATAATTCCCCACAGGCCAGCAGGCAGTTCCCAGTGTAGACCCTCACTGGGATGCAGAATCAGAACATGGAGATTGGTGCCACAGACATTTGCTAACTTGTGTGCTAGAAGGACCAATGAAAACTAGGAAGAAGCCTATGAATTATTCAATGATGTCTGGTATAATACAGGGAAAGGAAGAAAATCCTATTGCCTTTCTGGAGAGACTAAGGGAGGCAGTGAGGAAGCACACCTTGCTGTCACCTGACTCTATTGAAGGCAAACTAATCTTAAAGGATAAGTTTATCACTCTGTCAGCTGCAGACATTAGGAAAAAACTTCAAAAGTCCACCTTAGGCCCAGAGCAAAACTTAGAAACCCTATTGAACTTGGCAACCTTGGTTTTTTATAATAGAGATCAGGAGGAGCAGGCAGAACGGGATAAACGGGATAAAAAAAAGGTTACCACTTTAGTCATGGCCCTCAGGCAAGCGGGCTTTGGAAGCTCTGGAAAAGGGAAAAGCTGGGCAAGTTGAATGCCTGCTTCCAGTGCGGTCTACAAGGGCACTTTAAAAAAGATTGTCCGAATAGAAATAAGCCACCCCCTTGTCCATGCCCCTTATGTCAAGATAATCACTGGAAGGCCCACTGCCCCAGGGGATGAAGGTCCTCTGAGTCAGAAGCCACTAACCAGATGATCCAGCAACAGGACTGGGTGCCCAGGGCAAGCACCAGCCCATGCCATCACCCTCTCAGAGCCCTGGGTATGCTTGATTATTGATGGCCAGCAGGTTAACTGTCTCCTGGAGCAGCCTTCTCAGTCTTACTCTCCTGTCCCGGACAACTGTCTTCCAGATCTGTCACTATCCGAGGGGTCCTAGGAGAGGCAGTCACTGGGTACTTCTCCCACCCACTGAGTTGTGACTGGGCAACTTTACTCTTTTCACATGCCTTTCTCATTATGCCTGAAAGCCCCACTCCTTTGTTAGGGAGACATACTAGCAAAAGCAGGGGCCATTATACACTTGAACATAGGACAAGGAACACCCGTTTGTTGTCCCCTACTTGAGGAAGGAATTAATCCTGAAGTCTGGGCCACAAGAATGCCCGTCCTGTTCAAGTTAAACCAAAGGATTCTCCCTCCTTCCCCTACCAAAGGCAGTACCCCCTTAGACCCGAGGCCCAACAAGGACTCCGAAGGATTGTTAAGGACCTAAAAGCCCAAAGCCTAGTAAAACCATGCAATAGTCCCTGCAATACTCCAATTTTAGGAGTACAGAAACCCAGTGGACATGGAGGTTAGTGCAAGATCTCAGGATTATCAATGAGGCTGTTGTCCCTCTATACCCAGCTGTACCTAACTCTTACACTCTTCTTTCCCAAATACCAGAGGAAGCAGAGTGGTTTACAGTCCTGGATCTTAAGGATGCCTTTTTCTGTATCCCTGTACATCCTGACTCTCAATTCTTGTTTGCCTTTGAAGATCCTTTGAACCCAATGTCTCAGCTCACCTGGACTGGTTTACCCCAAGGGTTCAGGGATAGCCCCCATCTATTTGGCCAGGCATCAGCCCAAGACTTGAGCCAGTTCTCATACTTGGACACTCTTGTCCTTTGGTATGTGGACGCTTTACTTTTAGCAGCCCGTTCAGAAACCTTGGGCCATCAAGTCACCCAAGTGCTCTTAAACTTCCTTGCCACCTGTGGCTACAAGGTTTTCAAACCAAAGGCTCAGCTCTGCTTACAGCAGGTTAAATACTTAGGGCTAGAATTATCCAAAGGCACCAGGGCCCTCAGTGAGGAACGTATCCAGCCAATACTGGCTTATCCTCATCCCAAAACACTACTAACTGTTGGATGTGCCTCCCCCTGCATGTCAGGCCATACATTTCAATGCCTGTATCTTTAACCTCCTTGTTAAGTTTGTCTCTTCCAGAATCGAAGCTGTAAAACTACAAATGGTTTTTCTAATGGAGCCCAGATGCAGTCCATGACGAAGATCTACTGCAGACCCCTGGACTGGTCTGCTAGCCCATGCTCCTATGTTGATGACATCAAAGGCACCGCTCCTGAGGAAATTTCAACTGCATGACCTACTATGCCCCAATTCGGCAGGAAGCAGTTAGAGCGGTCGTTGGCCAACATCCCCAACAGCACTTGGTTTTCCTGTTCAGAGCGGGGACTGAGAGACAGGACTAGCTGGATTTCCTAGGCCGACTAAGAATTCCTAAGCCTAGCTGGGGAAGGTGACTACACCCACCTTTAAACATGGGGCTTGTCACTCAGCTCACACCTGACCAATCAGGTAGTAAAGAGCTCACTAAAATACCAATTAGGCTAAAAGCAGGAGGTAAAGAAATAGTCAATCATCTATTGCCTGAGAGCACAGGGGGAGGGACAAGGATTGGGATATAAACCCAGGCATTCGAGCTGGCAGTGGCAACCCTCTTTGGGTCCCCTCCCATTGTATGGGAGCTGTTTTCATTCTATTAAATCTTGCAACTGCAAAAAAGAAAAAAGTTTTAGATTTATGACTTTAAGAGGATTAAGAAAATTGAATAAATGTGTATAAGTTTGATTTATTAGATTTAAAGGGTTGAATAAAAATATAGAAAGGTTTTGCCTAGTAGTGTTGTTTGCCCTGTCAGGTATTTAAAATATGAATATTAAATGTCACATAGTTAAAAATATTAGGAAATTTGACTTTTATTTCTAAAAAGCAAAAGTACAGTGCAGTGTTTAAGAGCATGGACTCTGGAACAAGACTGTGCAGGTCAAAGATCCACAAACTATGGCCTGGTCCCTGTTTTTGCATAGTCTGCAAGCTAAGAAGTATTTGACATTTTTTGGCTGGGCACGGTGGGTCACACCTGTAATCCCAGCACTTTGGGAGGCCAACGCGGGTGGATCATCTGAAGTCAGGTGTTTGAGACCAGCCTGACCAACATAGTGAAACCCCATTCTACTAAAAATACAAAAATTAGCTGGGCTTGGCGGCATGCGCCTGTAGTCCCAGCTACTCGGGAGGCTGAGGCAGGAGAATCGCTTGAACCTAGGAGGTGGAAGTTGCAGTGAGCCGAGATCACACCACTGCATGCTGGCCTGGGTGACAGAACAAGACTCTGTCTCAAAAAAAAAAAAAAAAAGTATTTGACATTTTTAAATGGTTGGAAAAACATCAAAAGAAGAATAATATTTTGTAACATGAAAATTACATAAAATTCATATTTCAGTGGTCATAAAAAGCATTACTGGAATACAGCCATGCTCATTTGTTTAGGTGTGGCCTATGACTGCTTTCGTGCTCCAACAGCGGGGTTGAGTCACTGTGACAGAGACTATATGGACTACAAAGCCAAAAATACTGACCTTTGAGCCCTTTACAAAGTTTGGTGACCCTGGTCTGGGTTCAAACCCCAGCTCTGCTATTTATTAGTATGACCTTGGGCAAATCACTCAACTTCTCTGTGCCTCAGTTTCCTCTTTTGTAAAATGGGGGATAATAGTTATTATTAATAACTATTAGGAGGATTAAATAAATCAGTAGTTGAAAAGTGCTTGAAACAATGCCTGGCACACAATCAATGCAATATGTGTCTAAACATGGTAAGATTTAACCTATTGAACTTGAATTGTCAAACATTAATTAAGGAATAAGTAAAAATTATTATTTTTATTTTTTAAAAAATTACTACTTTTATGACTAGAATAAGAATTTAAAATTGAACCTGGATTAACAAAATCTAGGGTTTCAAATCCAGAGCTTCAGTAAATTAAATATTAAACTACAAAGTCACCCTGTTAGCCCTTTCCCAGCACCTCTGGGACTGTGGACCAAGTTCTGTGAATGATTCTATGGCCCAGGAGATCAAAGATCTCTAGGGTTTATCAGTAAGTCTTCTCTAAGCCTGGGAAGTGGGTGCCTGGAGTTATGCCTGGATTAAATTTTGACTTCCTAGCCGTCTGATTTTGCACAAGTCTTATCTGTGAAGTGGGTCTAGTAGTATCTATTTAATAGGGGTATTAAGAAGATTAAAAGCATTGAGATACACAAAGTGTTTTACACAACGCCTGGATTTTAGTAAACATCAGTTATTATTATTAGCATTCTTCCAAGATCTGCACACAAAGTGACTTACTGCTAATCCGTCGATAAACTCCTAGCAGAGCAGGTTATGTGTGTCGTGATGTTTAAGTGGTACTGGGAAACTCTGGTTGCCGTGACGTTCTGAAATTCTACTGTATCAGATGGGTTCCTCTAAACATTGCTCTCTCTACGGGTCCTGTTTTCAAAAGCATGCACCGTCTGGAGGGCATCTCTTCAGCCTTGTGTGGTTTAGTTTATCAGGTACTAGGTATTTTCCTCACGATGGCAGCCTGAGAACAGGGGACACCCAAGGGCTGGGATTTGTGTTCTCCAGAAGAAAACGGGGCATAGGATTGGGGCGTCTGAAAGAGGGCAAAAAGGCAAGGAAAAGGAGAAATGTTGCACAGTCTTATGGTCTCTCCCCTGCCATTCTGTTCCCCTGAGGTGTCAGAACAGCTTCTCTGTCTTCCCAGGGATGAGTTTACACAGACATTCCTTGTGGGCCCCCCCGCCCCGAGGCCTCCACCTTTGAAATCTGCAGAGCAGCCAGGGAACAAGCCCGGCCCATGGCGCCACCTGCTGCCTGCCTGGCTCTCTGCTCGTGCACCCTGGGCTGGGATGGAACTTCTGTTCGTCTGGCACTACGGCCCTTGCTCATTTACCGGCAGCCCTGGGCCCCTCCTTGCTCTTCTCCGTGACACTAGGACTCCCTTGGTCTTGAAGCCGGGTGAGATTATCGGGGTTTGTTTCCCAATGACTTTGAGGTTTGACAGCAGAGCACATTCTCTGGCAGATGAGGGGGCCTGAGGCTTAGTCTTATTCCGTGATTAAAAGCATTTCTTGTATGTTTGTGCTTTCCCAGCCTGGAGTGGTGGGAATAAGGCCGCTATGTTGACTTAGTGGAAGGAAGGGCTGACTCACTGTACACCTTCCCTGTACGTTACCAGCTCGAGATCTCAGGATGCGTTGGACCCTATTTTGGTCTCCGGAATTTGTCATCATTCAGTGCTATTTTCCCCATTATGCAGAGGTGGAGAGGGATTGAGGCGGGGGCGGGCCCCTGTCTCCATGGAGACAGTGACGCTGCCCCGCTAGGGGTTATTTGGAAGTGGGGCAGACCTAGGAGGCTGAAGAAGGCCTCGGACTGAACTCCCCAGTCCCTGGTGTTAGGGCCTTTCTCTTTCTTGTGCTTGGGAACATTAGCCAGCTCCATTTTAGAGGGGAGAACTGAGGCTCAGAAGGGGCAGCGAATCCCCTTGGGTCACAATGCGCCCAAGGGAAGAGGCAGGATCAACTGAGCCTAAGATCTCGCGTCTTAGGCTTTCCCCCAGAACCTGGGAAGCCCTTCTTAGCTCCATTCTTCTTTGAGCTTACCGTCAAACAAATCCTAGGGCCCGTGGCCTTTTTGAGCGCTCCTAGAGTCGACTCTCCATGACCTGCTCTCTAAGGTGCTCTTCCCCTTTAAGACTCACGGCTCTTCCCGTCAGGCTGCAACGCAGTCTTAAGGCCCCGCCTCTTCAGACAGCTTCCGCTGGGCCTGGGCCGCAGCAGGGCGGTCACGGCCCCTTTAAGTTTGAGCCCCGCCCCCTGACTCCCCGCCCCCCCTTCTCCCCTCCCCCAAGCCCGCACCTGGTGGCCCGGCGGGTCGTGCGGCGCGGCGCTCGGCGGTGAGCGCATGACCCGGAGGGGGCGCGGGACAGCGTCCCTGGGCCCTCCCCACCCTTGCGGTGGTCTCGCGGATCCCAGGGGCGGGGCTGGAGCGGCAGCAGGGCTGGGGAGATGGGCGGTGGGGAGCCGGGAGGGACCGGGCGGAGCCGGGGGAAGGGCTCCGGTGACTTAGGGGGAGGGAATGCCCCTCTGCGGTGCTCACCGTATGCTGGGGCTGCGGGGGCCTGGGTATGGTCGGGCTGTTTTCCCACTCTCCCTTGCCCGGGCAGTGTCCCCGTCCAGCCCGCTTGTTGAAGCGTCCCCGTAGTCCCCCGGGTTCCAGGCCCCTTTGTGGGGGCGGCTGCTGGCCCCCAGCCCATGAGACCGTAGTCGTGGAGGCCGCTGCAAAGGCACAGGCTGGAAGCGGTGGCCTTTGAGGGGGGCGGCAGGAGAGAGTACCGACCTCCCTCGAACTCCTGGCAGAGGTGGGGGTCACAGCAAAAGGCACTGGGGTGGAGGGCGGCCAGTGCGGGGCAGACGCTTGTGTGCCTTCCTCAGGTGCGGGCAGAGTTGTGGGTCTGGGAAGAGTCTGGCTTCGGTACTTCAGTTCCAAACCTCCTGTGTCCATCAGAGAGCTGGCGGTCACCATGGCAATGCGGGAGCTGGTGGAGGCCGAATGCGGGGGTGCCAACCCGCTCATGAAGCTAGCCGGGCACTTCACCCAGGACAAGGCCCTTCGGCAGGAGGGATTGAGGCCTGGCCCCTGGCCCCCTGGAGCCCCAGCCTCTGAGGCAGTGAGTGTTCTTGAGGTGGAAAGTCCAGGTGGTGGTCTGAGGTGGAGGGGCTGTTTGTACATGTTGGTATAACTGCTTTCTCTATTGTGTTGCAAATCATAGTAGTTACCACTTAATGAGCGTTTACTAAACACTAGAAAACCTTGTGCACCTTTAAATAAAGGCAACCATTTTATGGATGGACAAACCGAGGCTCAGATGCCTGTGGTCTTCATCAACCCCTCATTTTAGAGGAACTGCACCATTTTGCGTCTCTGTCTTTCTCTCTTAGGCCTCCAAGCCTTTGGGAGTAGCTTCTGAAGATGAGGTAAATAGACCAGTCTCTTTTCTGTCCCATTTTTCTCTTGCCCATTGTGTTTTTACCTTTAAACTTAGTTCACCCATATTTCAATTTTTGGGCTTTCCTGACCAAATGAGAATGCCTGCTTGTTTTTAAATGTATTTTTTTGTGCTTCTAAATCTATGCAAAGACAATTTCTGTTTGTGTGTCTCCAGTTTCTGTGTTTTCCTTTCCTTGTATCTGACATTGGGATCCCCCTCCAGTAGGTCCTGTCTTTTGCTGGGGCCTCCTGACCCTATGGGTTCATTTCATCATTTCTCTTCTGGCAGTTGGTGGCTGAATTCCTGCAGGACCAGAATGCACCCCTTGTGTCCCGTGCCCCTCAGACCTTCAAGATGGATGACCTCCTGGCTGAGATGCAGCAGATTGAACAGTCAAACTTCCGCCAGGCTCCCCAGAGAGGTGAGTCCGGAGTCTAGTGGGAGGGGAGATTGTTTTCCATGTAGCCAGGGCCAAGGAAGGGGGTTCCATTGGATGCTGCTGGCATTGGGGAACTGAGATGCAGAAGGAGACAGAAAAAGTCACAGAGTGTTTTCACGTGTACTCAGGGTTCTTTAGGCATGATGGAATGGTATGTATTGCTTCTGTCTTAGTTTTCTTTCTCTCTTTCTCTTTTAAGCCCCTGGTGTGGCAGACTTGGCCTTGTCTGAGAACTGGGCCCAGGAGTTTCTTGCAGCTGGAGATGCTGTGGATGTAACTCAGGATTATAATGAGACTGACTGGTCCCAAGAATTCATCTCTGAAGTTACAGGTGAAGCTTGTTATGGGAAAATCTATACTGGCTTCTATGGGGCAGAATTCTATGCCCTTCCCCTGTTCAGGGTGTAGCGTGATTATGATTTTTCTGGCCTCATGACTCATTTCTAGAGGGTTAGGGTACTGAACTCAATTTCCCTTAGGTGATAACAGAATGAAATGTATATTAAACAGAGGACTGGGTTTGTACTAGATAAGAGCTTTTGGATAGAGAGAACGAAGAGGTAGGTTGTCCTTTTTGTTACCTGGAGCTTTATCACTGTGGTTTGGTGGAGAGGATCTGCAGATTGTGTGGATGGCAGTGTTGCTGAAGAGGAGAGTATTCACTGCGGCACCTGGGATTCTGGCATTAAGTTATTTTGAACAGAACTGGGGCCTTCAGAGTATTGTGACGTTCAAGTGCCTGAAATATGTGGTTTTAGAAGGTAAAGACCATACCATGATGATCATAATAAAAATTAATAATGATAGTTATGTTCTAGGCCTTGTGTTACATGCTTTGAATGCATTGTCTCCTTACTCTCCTTGAGAGTAGTTACTGTTTTTAGACCTAGTTTAAAGATAAGAGAATTGAGGCTTAGAGGTGAAGTGTGCCCAAGTTTACACAGCTTTGTCAGTGGTAGAGTTGGGATTTGATCCTGGATTTGAATGATTCCTGACCCTGCGGCCTTAACTGTGATGCTATACTGCCAGGCCTGCAATTTATGCTCTTCTTGCTTTGCTACAGATTTAAAGGTCGCAGCCTAATTTTTCCTCTTTGAAAGCATCCATTGCTCCCTGCATCTTTTATGATGGATTCTTCTTGCCCTAAGCCTATCTAATCAGGGACATGGTGGGAAGGGCAGTCTCTTCAGCTTTCCTCTTCCTGCTTGCTCTCAAAAGTTAGCCTTTTTCCAGTTTAAGAAATCAAGAATAACAAGAGATACACATGGAGAAAGTTACAAAGTTCCAGGATCTCGGGGAGTCCCATCATCATGGTTCCTGAATTTTTCTGAGGTGATTAAAGGGACTGGATTGGTTTCTACCCCCACCATTTTAATTTATGTTCTGTCTTGCTTTGCTACAGATTTCAAGGTCTCAGCCTAATTTTCCTTGAGAGCATCCATTGCTCCTTGCATCCTTTAGGATTGATTCTTCTTACCTTAAGCCTATCTGATCAGGGACAAATGTGTGTGAAGGAGGCCCATGTTTAGGATGGGCTTCTCTGCACACAAGAGAAAAACCCCAAATCTAAAAACTAAAACTCATCTTTAATAAGATCTGTGGGTCTGTTTTATCATGTGTCTCTTTCCCACCCATAAGTTGGAGGTAAGGTAGAACAGTAGGTGCTCTTGGCTTTGTTAATAGTGCTGAGCATTTTATCTTCTTAAGCTCATTAGAACTTCACAGTAACACTTACAAGGTGGATATTTTCCGCTCATTTTATAGATGAGGAGACTGAGATTTGGAAAAGTTAAATACTTTGTGCAAAATCATTGAATAATAGAGATGATACTCAAACTCATGTCTGTGTGACTCTTGAGTTTTTTTTTTTTTTTTTTTTTTTTGTTGAGACAGGGTCTTGGCTCTGTCACCCAGGGTGGAGTGCAGTGGTGTGATCTCTACTCACTGCAACTTCCGCTTCCTGGGTTCAAGGAATTCTCCCATCTCAGCCTCCTGAGTAGCTGGGACTACAAGTGTGTTTCACTATGCCTGGCTAATTTTGGTATTTTTAGTAGAGACAGGGTTTCACCATGTTGGCCAGGCTAGTCTTGAACTCCTGACCTTAAGTAATCCACCTCAGCCTCCCAAAGTGCTGGGATTACAAGCGTGAACCACTGCACCCTCCCTCAAGTTGAGATTCTTTGTGAAATTGCCACAAGTTAAAAATCTGAACCTCTCCTAGACAGAAACTCAGTTTTTCACATAAACCATAGACTTAAGTGCTATCTCTTATCACAGAGGGGCTTCTGTTGTAATGTGGGCATTAGTCATTTTTGATAACTCAAAAAAATCATTGCTACTATGAGCATTGAGATGGATGAAATTTTTGTTATAATTGCCTGAATTGCGTGCAGCCGGTAAAATCTTCCTTAACTTGAAATGCAAAACAACTTTAGAAAAACATGTTGGATCTGTCTCACTATTAAATGCTCTTAGTAGAGCTCTTCTAGTATTTTGTATATTCTTTGGGAATTGTGCCTGTTTCACAGAGGCAGAGGCATGCACACCTTAGAACTGGAATTGAGCTGTTTGAAGTCTGCCCTCATAAAAATGTCTTCTTGCAGCAATATATTGCTTTGCATGTAGCAGGCCTCTGGTATTGAATGAATGAATGGAGGTCTGGGAGAAAAAGCTAAAGGAAAGGAGTTGGTTTTGTCATAACTGACTTTTTTTAATTATCCTTCATTTTTAATTATAGCATTTGTGGCTGATACATCAATTGTGTAGGTTAACTGTGGTTTTATAGATAAGTAGATTTTGAGATGAAAGAAGGCTATACTCTTTAAGTTCTTATTTTAAAATCTTCGTTGTTAAGAGTAAAAATCAACTTTAAAAAGAACTTTGCAGCTCAGTTATTTAAATTTAAATTTTTTATTTGGAAGTACTTAGTTTCCCTGGAAGTTGCAAAAAAAAAAAAAGTATAGGAAGGTTCTGTGTACCCTTTACCCAATCTCCTCCAGTGGTAACATTTTACGTAACAGTTATGCAGAGATCAAAATCAAGAAATTGCCCTTGTTTCAATCATCAGAGTTCTTTAGGTTTTACCAGTTTCACATGCCCTTATTTGTGTGTGTGTTTTATGCAATTTTACTAAATGTGTAGATTTGTGTAAGCACCATCACGATCGCGATACAGAACTATTCTCTCACCACATGAAGCTCATTTTTTTAGCTTACCTTATTTTGTGATGGAATTCCCCTGTCTTAAGTCTTCTGGGCCAAAAAATCTTGTGTTTGCTCAGATCTGGAGATAAAACACATCTTTCAGGGTTCTTAAATTTAGACAGCTTCGGTTGACATGGTATATGAGGTTCATAGGATAATCGTGAGAGATAAACCTGCACTTTCATGGGAAAAGCCACAGATAGCAGTAGCAGAAGATAACTGGCAACAGATCTTTTCTGGATGGTGGAGGAGAGGCTTTGGAATAACAGTCTCATTGTGATGTTTTCTGTTTTTGGTACAAGTTTGCCATGAGCAGACTAATGATAATAGCTAACATTTGTTACTGTGTGCGTTGGTCTTCACAGCAGCCCCTACTGTTATCTCTGCTTTAACGATAAGGACATGGAAACTTAAGAAGGTTGAGTAACTCGTCTGAAGATGCACAGTGAATAAATGATGGAGTTAGGATTTAAATGTGGGTAGGCTGACCCTAGAACCTGTATTCTCCACAGTGCTGCTATTTAGCAGACACAGAAACTTTCATGAGTAAGAGTAGTAGCAAGTTCTGAGTTTTTGAATTTTGAGCTTGGGAAAGATGTGCCTAGAAGGAATGAGTAAACAATGAGAAATTATATGAGGCGCACATTTTGAGTGGGATATTTGGTATCTAGGTTGTTCTCACTCTGCTAATCTATGACCTCAGGCAGGGGCGTCCCCTCTTTAGACCTTAGTTGCCTTGATCTCAGATGTATCCACGTGGATCTGATTTTCTGTAGAAATTTCTCAAAGGTTGTGAAGGCAATGTGTTACTCTTCTGATTCTTTTGGTTATTTGACTCTTTTGTTGGAGTAGGTTCCCAATGCCAAGAAATTCTGGGTCTTGTGGCTAATATGGCCAAATACCAAAATTTGAGGATGGCTTTTCTCAGCTCTGGGATTTTTTTTCCCTAAACTGCCTCATATCTATTGTTAAGTCCTCATGTCTGTTGTAAAAATTCAAAGGTGCTTTGTATTTTTTCTGTTTTTTTTTTTTTTTGTCCTTGAGAGGACCATTTCATAGCAATTTGAAATATTTTCTGTGAATTTGAGGAGCACTTAGGACCAGAATATGCTTTTGTAAAATACTGTAGTTGAGAGTTAGGAGCGATTGGAGAGTTGAGGAGGGAGTAGTTATTTTTCAACAGAATGGAACTAAGAATTTCAACTAAGAATGGAACTAAGGAACTAGGAGATCTTAAAGTCTCTTTGAGTATTAAGCATCTCCTTTCTGTCTCCACACTTGAGGCAACAGTCTCATTGGGGCAAATGGAAGAGAAATGCTTCCTGTAAGAGCTAGTGAGCAGAATCTGCATTGAATTTTTGAGAGTCCTTGAAATGAAGAGACCGGATCTATGGTCAAAAAACGATTGCCAACCATATTTCTTATTACATTATACATTATATATTATATATAAGGTATATGTATAATGTATAATGATGTATGTGTATAATGTCTTATATACATTATAATATATAATGTAATAAGTAGTAATTATTTTTTATAATTAGGGGTATTCTGAGAATCTTGATCCTTTGTTTTTCACATTTGACATTTCATGCTCAGATTTTGAGACTACTTTGTTGACATTATTCAGGCAAAGTCTCAGTTAAAATGGAGTAAAAGTTTTTATACTTTAATACCAAAGGGGTAAGTTGACTTTCTCACTGTTAAAAGCAAGGGCAGTCAGATCTTGAAACTAGGGACAGACTGCTAGTATCAGCTAATACTTTCACAGCCCTGCCCAAATGTCCCTCTTTAATGCAAATTGGAGTTAGTAGGTTCTCAACAAGAGAATGGAGTTCCCCCTTGGGAACTGTCCTTGTCATGGGCCAGGAGGGGGGAATAGCTGGGGAAGATGGTGGCAGACTCACGAGTAAGATTAGTTCTGGACACAGGGCAGAAGGAAAGAACACTGCAGGCTTGTAGCTTCTCTTTGTTTCCTTGTTCTTTAGGGCCTGCAGTCAGTCTCTTTGTTTTTTTTCTGGCCTCAGGATATTAAGGGCAAAGTCCTGGAGGTTGAAAAACAGTTCAGCACCCTCATTGAGTTTGTTGCCTTGATAGGTTTATTCTGATGTTGCAGCAGTCCCCTTCGTCACTAGAGCTTCTGAGACAGTTTCTAGATTTAGACTGAAAAAACATAGCTACTCAAAGATAATCAAAAGTGAGAAAAGTCAGAATAGTGTTTACTTCTGCGGGCTGGGAGACTGAGGTAGCCTGTGAGGGAACTGTAAACATTCTGTGTCTTGATCCGGGTGGTGGTTATGTGAGTGTATTCATATGTGGACGTTAGTTTAGCTGTACACTTACGTTTGGTAGACATTGTATGGTTTCATATTTGTATGTTACATTTCAATTAAAAAATGAAAAAACCCACCAGACATCCATAGGGAAGAGCAGATCCATGTATCTTTCATTCTAGCCTAGCATTCCACTTCTCTGGTTCTCTTGGTAGGCAAATTACAATGAAATAAGGCTCCTTTGGCCGGGATTATGTGAACTCTGGGTAGAGGGAGAACAAACCAGAGGGTTGGTTAAGGAACAGGAGCCCTTCTGTGCTCCCTTCACTCCTTACTGGCTCTCTGCTGTACTTTTGAGGAAAGTGAAGGCCCTTCTGCTTCCTATTTCTTACTGAAATATCTTGTACTTCAAGCAAAAGAGTTTGGTTCTTAATCCTTTCCTGAGCTTCCTTATTTGATCTCCCGTTCCCAACTCTCGGTAAATTTCTGCCCCAGGCTCCTTGAGAATGGGTTGGATATTGAGTTTGTTGAAAATTTAGTAGTATATTCTTTTGACCAGGGGTTTCTGAGGGAGTCAACAGAGCTTTGTCTGCTTTGGTGTGGCTAAGAGGGTCAGTTGAATGTGGACATCTCTTTCTCTTTCCCTGAGCCCACACTCAATGAACCCGTGTGATTTCCCCACCTCTCTGCTCCTTGCAGACCCCTTGTCTGTGTCCCCCGCCCGCTGGGCTGAGGAATATTTGGAGCAATCAGAGGAGAAGCTGTGGCTGGGAGAACCTGAGGGAACAGCCACCGATCGCTGGTGAGTTCAGCTGCCCCTTTCCAAATCCTGTGAAAGGAGTATGGAGAGTTTTCCAGCCTCCTCTAACCTCCTCCATCCACGTTCTCAAACCAACTTACTTTATTACTTAAGATTTCCCGTTGGATTATTACTCCTGTGAATTTATGGTTTAAATGTAGTCAAGGACTGGGTGGTTGTGTGCCTGTACTCGGGAAACTGAGGTAGGAGGATTACTTGGGCCCAGGAGGTCAAGTCTAGCCCGAGCAACATAGTAAGACTTTGTCTTTAAAAAACAAAAAAAGCACATGCATGTGCACACACAGAGCCACACACACATACACATATGTATACATGCATACATATATACATGTATATGTACATGTGTATATATACACATACATGTATACACATACACGTATACATATATACACATGTAGATACATACACATGTATATATGCCTGCACATACACATATACATGCATACACATACATGTATATACATACATGCACATATGTATACACACATGTATATATACATATATACATATCAGCTGTATTTGGGAGGAAGGGAGTTTTCAGGTCATTTTAAAATATATGTATATATGTAAATATATATATTTTTCAAGAATCCTAACTATCCTATATGAAGTTCATAACTACATCTTAAAGCTCATAATTTTACCTTGTTCCCTTCTTAATTTTGAGCCTGCTACTATCCCATCTATATGCAAAGCTATGTTTGGGAAAGGGAGAGGTAAAAGGATGTAGCTAGTACTTTCACACTCCTGCCCAAATGTCCTTCTATAATGCAGATTGGAGTTTGTAGGTTCTCAACAGAAGAATGGAGTTCCCCCATAGGAACTGTCATTGTCATGGGCTAGGAGTGGGGAGTCGCACGGGGAAGGTGATGGCAGACTGATGTGTAAAATTAGTTCTTACCCGTTCCAGGTATGACGAATATCATTCTGAGGAGGATCTGCAGCACACGGCCAGTGACTTTGTGGCCAAAGTGGATGACCCCAAATTGGCTAATTCTGAGGTGAGCCACATCCCTCTGCTGCTTTGCCCAGCAGAGCTGGTTTTGGAAGGCAAGAATCTCGCTTCCCTTACCCCAGTTTAAAGAGAAGGAGAAGAGATCCTGGGTCTCCTCCTTCCTGTCTGTAGAGCAGAGACTTAAGATCCTGCCTCTTCCTGCTAGTGTTCGTTCCCTCAACTCCTTGCCTCCTAACTCTTGTTTCTGATGCCTTTTCACGTCTTTAGAGCCAGAATCCCTTTCTTTTTGCTCTCTACTTCTTTTAGCGTCTTTAGCATATCTTGTCTGCAGCTAGAGATGGTCAGGGGAGGGGTGAGTACAGGCTCCTCTTGGGCATGATTGAGAGTGCACACCTGGAAGTCCTTTCCCAAGTGGCCTGTGTGTGTCTCTGTGCCCCAGTTCCTGAAATTCGTGCGGCAGATTGGCGAAGGGCAGGTGTCCCTGGAGTCCGGTGCAGGGTCGGGCCGAGCTCAGGCAGAACAGTGGGCAGCAGAGTTTATACAGCAGCAGGTAGGACATTGTCACTTTCCAGTCCCACTTCAGAGCCAGCTGATGGCCCAGGCCATGGGTTCAGTGGTCAGTGGTCCCCGATGGGGAAGGATGAGGCCAGCTTGTCTTGATAGCACCCAGGTCCCAAGTGGGTGGGAAAGAGATTCTGAGAATGGTTTTCTCAGAAGTACCCAGGTTGGTGGTGTTTAGTGGGTATTTAGTGTGTGTCTGAAGGGTGGAAAGTTGGTGGTAGTGGTACTGACCATCTTTTTTTGTCACAGGGCACATCAGATGCCTGGGTTGACCAGTTCACAAGACCAGTAAACACATCTGCCCTTGATATGGAGTTTGAACGAGCCAAGTCAGCTATAGAGGTGAGAGCAGATAGTGCAGGAGGAGGCAACCCGAAAGAAAACACTCCTTGGAGTGAGTGGGTGTCTTGGAGTGAGTGGGTGCCTTGGAGTGAGTGGTTGCCTTGGAGTGAGTGGGTGTATGAACATCAAAGATGGTGCAAACTGTCCTGGATCATCTGTGTCAGAGTTGCTTGGGGATGGGGTGGGTGCTGTTCAAAAATGCAGATTTCTGGGCCACACATGGTGGCTCATGCCTATAATCTCAGCACTTTGGGAGCCTGAGGTGGGTGGATGACCTGAGGTTAGGAGTTTGAGACCAGCCTCAACAACATGGAGAAACCCCATGTCTCTACTAAAAATACAAAATTTGCGTGGTGTGGTGGCGCATGCCTGTAATCCCAGCTACTTGGGAGGCTGAGGCAGGATAATCGCTTGAACCTGGGAGTTGGAGGTTGCAACGAGATGAGATCATGCCGTTGCACTCTAGCCTGGGCAACAAGAGCAAAACTCTGTCTCAAACAAAAAAGTAAACAAAACAAAACAAAACTAAACTACAGATTTCTGGCCATCACCCCAGACTACTAAATAAGTATCTGGGGATAGGATCCGGCCATCTGCATTTTTAAAAAGTTATTCACATGATTCTTAACCATGTTGAAATTCAAGAACTGCTGCCTTAGGGAATCAGTCCCAGCAGAGCTGAGAGTGGGGTGGGGTGGTCATGATGGATCTCCGTTTTCTATCCGCCTTCCCTTCCTTACAGTCTGATGTCGATTTCTGGGACAAGTTGCAGGCAGAGTTGGAGGAGATGGCAAAACGGGATGCTGAGGCTCACCCCTGGCTTTCTGACTATGATGACCTCACGTCAGCTACCTATGATAAGGTAAGGTAAAAACTCTTAGTTTTTCAGGTTCCAGAACTTCCTTCTTTTTAATATGTTTCCTTTAATCCTGAATTTGAAGGGTGCTTTTAAGTATTTTCTTGAGTCCCTTTCCATGAAAAGAAGTCTGAATCATTCCCTTGCCCTTCCTCTTCAGTGATTGAGTATATACTTTATTCTTGGGATATAGATGTTATTGAGACTACCTTTGTCAATAACGACAATCCAGTACACAACACCTGTGAAGGAGGTTTGCACTTGCTTGCCGCATTAAGAGCACAGAGGAAGTAGCTGTGCTTGGAGGTCAGATTGGGAGCTTTTTGAGAAGACTGCTGACTCCTTTGGTGGGGAGTGTTAGTGGGCAGACTATCCCTTTGCCTCCACATCTTACTATCTGTTTACTTTTTAAACTCACACGTTCATTTTAAGTTCTTATCTTTTATAGGTACTAGCCACTTGCCCTAATTTAGGGTTTTCAAATAATTTATATTAAATAACTTAAATATTAGGGAAATTTCCTACTAGTATGAAAGATGATTGCATTTTGCATATGGTGCTGTTGACTTAGAAGCATATGTTACTTCTGGGGTCTTGCTAAAAAACAAATCTACCTGTGGGTTGTAGGATATTTGGGGATGTGTTTAATAACTGAACTCCTGAGTTAAAGCATGAAGAGGGGAAAGAGTCACTCGGTTTTTAAAAAAGGCAAAACAGGAACTGGGGAGGTGAGTAGTGATGTCTTTTTCTCAGTTCAGATATGGCTGGGAAAGTATTCTGGGGCTGGAACCAGGGCCTGAGATGCAAACTAGGGTGCTGGAGATGGATCTTGATGTAATAAGGGAGCTATGCAAAGACGGGAAGATGCAGTTCAGAAAAAGGCTAGGGTTTGAGAGCCAGTGAAGAACAGTATTAGGAAAAATATGATTGTGTTTATTATTCCAGTCTGATCTGGATTTTTCTAACTATCCTGTGTGATATAAGGGAAAAGATAGCTGGGACCTTACCATATATTTCACCAATCTATGAGTTAATTGTATATAATTTTGATAAGGAAGAACTGAAGGAAATGTAGATAACACTTTTGTTATTATTTTGTATTAACAATTTGATAAGTCATGTAGGGCCCATCAACTTATAAATGGAAATTTATATATTTATGTAAAAATGTCCATGCTTTTGATACATATAGACGTAATACTAGTTTTGTATGAGCAGCATTTTCTTTTATCATTTATTACTCTCATATTTATGACATGCTGGCGAGAATACATTTTGTAATTAAAAACTTTAAAAGTATGTTTGTGGATTCTTGAGCCCTACTTGATATCATTGATACTTTGGGATATTGCAAAATTAGGACAAAAACACTTGCGTCAATGTTCCTCAAAAAAGTGATGTAGTAAGCAATTCCGACAGTATCTGGCTTTAAGCTAATATTAAATTCCTTGTCAATAGCACTTTTTAAAAACAAAATGAATTTGACTCTTGATTGTTAGATAAATTCATGGGTCTCTTTGAATGTACTGTTTGTTTATTGATAGCCCTTAAATTTTCAGAGGCAATTGACATTGCAGCCCAGGCAGATACTAATATACTATTATGAGAAAAGAGAAGTATGTGATGGGACAAACTCTTTGTAGTGATCATTTGTGCAGTTTGATCCTATGATATTTTGGAGCAGACCAGACCATGTATCAGATAAAATTAATGACGTGGGTTTGGCTTTTCAGGATGTAACGGTGAAGCCAAGCTTATCCTGTGTTCTGTGGGTTTTTGATGTATCCTCCAGAGTACTCTTTTTCCATCATCTCTGCAAATATTCTAATTTTGGAGAATTCCTCTTTGATCAGCAATTGATGAGACTTCAACGAGGATAGATAATATGGATGAGAGGAAACTTAGAGAATCCTGTGGTTGCAAGATGGTGTCTTTGGGTTGTTGTGTTATCTAATGAAGACACCTGAAGAGCATTCACATCACTCCTGGCTGTCATATACAGGCCATTATATCTTAAGGAGGTAGCCAGAGCAATGAGGATAATAGCTATTTACACATAGGAGCTTAATCTTTTTGGTAAGGCATTGGTGAAGATTCTCATTTGGTGTCCTCTGTAGCTCTGATAGGCAGGAATTACTTTTATTAGGAAATTGCATTATAGATGACAGTAATCTCTGTTTTCTGTAGAGTGGCTTAAAACACACATAGTAATGATGAACAATAGTTGAGATTGAATGCGGAAGGATTTGTTTTATTGAACTGTAACAGTCTAGGGCAAGGGCCAGCAAACTGCTTCTGGAATAAATCTTTATGTTTTTAATGATTCACTAGCTGAGGATGGTTTTAACATTTTTAAATGGTTGGAGAAAATCAAAAGAAGAGTAATACTTTGTGACAAGTGAAAATTATATAAAATTCAAATTTTAGTGTCCATAAATAAAATGTTATTGGAAGACAGCCGTGCTCATTTGTTTACTTATGTCTGGCTGCTTTCACACAACAACAGTAGAGTTGAGTAGTTGCAGCAGATCCACAAAGCCTGAAATATTTATTATCTGGCCCTTCGCAGAAAAAGTTTGCTGATCACTGAACTAGGGTCATTTTCTGCCTTCTGAGTTTTTATATTTTACAGAGATGTCCAAAAACACACTTGTTTTCAATATAAATTACTTTCTATACATTTATCTCAAATCGACTGTAGCATATCTCTCTTCTTAAACACAGGATAAATAATTTTGTGACAAATAATTTGCACCTGATCATGACTTAGAACTTTGCTGGTAAGATTTAAGTGTTTTTCATTCTTTATCATTTTCACAATAACAATGAAAAAGGGCCTCATGTCTTTATTTTGTACAGTTTTATCTGAATGTATTCTTAACTGCATTTAGAAAGACCTCCACCTGGCATTTTGCATCTTGTTTTCATTCTGGTGTATTATTCTGTGATGGTAACCATTTACTCTCCAAAAAGGGACTTTTTATTTGCATGTCCCAAATTTTGCAACTTACTAGTGACCTCCCCTTTACCTTATTTCTTCTCTGCCTAGTGTAAAATGCTAGTTGACAAAGCTTTGCAGATAGTATTGGAACTCTTCTCTAAAGTGAGAAATCCTCAGCTGGAGGAGAACGGTGTCTTTCTGAAGTATTCTCTGCCATCTAGATTTTGGGATCCAGGTTTTGCTTACTGTCAGACACAGATTAATATTCATAATTATTAAGAATGAAATTGGGGAGTAAATTAACAATTTCAAAATGCTTGAACATGTTTCATCTAGTGGGCATGTGGAACGACTGTGAGCTAAGGAGGAGTTATATTTGAATGGCAGGGCTCCAAACAACATTTCCTTTATACACTAATTATTGAAGGATAACAAGAAACGCACTTTGAATAGCTAGAGACACTTTATCTCATTACTATAAGCAGATCCTGTTGAGATGTTCTGCCTGATGGTGAGAAATCAAGGTGTGGGAATGCAAGCCTGTGATGACTTCCTAAAATAAACTTATTTCCAGTGTGGATGAGTTTGTAGACTTGACTAGCTTCCCAGGTGTCATGAACAGGAGGTGGCAGCATGAGCCTGATACCAAATGATTTTACTTTGTCATACATGATCTTTATAATATGGAGAATTTGCCAGCAATTAATTCAGGAACCTGTTTGGAGGCCCTCAGCTTCTCCGCCTGTTGGTTGTCATCCTCGCAACCCTGCTGTTCTGACTGTGCCAACTCTCAGTCCGTCTCTCACGTGCTTTTCTTGTAGGGGTACCAGTTTGAGGAGGAGAACCCCTTGCGTGATCACCCTCAGCCTTTTGAAGAAGGGCTGCGGCGCCTTCAGGAGGGGGACCTGCCAAATGCTGTGCTGCTTTTTGAGGCAGCTGTGCAGCAGGATCCTAAGCACATGGAAGTGAGTGACTCCATATTCTGATTTCTGACTAGAGACTGCTTCCTCCATCTTGAGAAAGGCCCCAAGGAGGTAGTGCAGATGGGTTAGGGCCTGGGTGGTGGCCTAGGATAAGGGCTTGAGAGCGAGATGGTGAGTGGGAGAAGCCAGGGGGAAGGGCGAATGGAGAGGTGAATATGGGGTGATGGAATCTGTCAACTTCCCTCTAGGCTTGGCAGTATCTGGGTACCACCCAGGCAGAGAATGAGCAAGAACTATTAGCCATCAGTGCGTTGCGGAGGTGAGTACACCGAAAGGTGTGGGTGACGTGCTTCCAAGTCTCTGCATATAACCTTTTGAATGACAGAAGTGCAGACCTGGATCCTTGTCTGCTTTCTGGGTGCTATCGAGAGTGTTTTCTCATGCTGAAACTGAGGGTTGGAGTGAATTCCATTCCTTCATCGGCTTTTGACTTTATTTGAAGGGCTCTGGTTGGTTCCTTGGCTGCTAAAACTTTCCCCTTAGATCTGTAACTTTTTTATTAACTCATGTCAGAGGAGTCACAGGTGAGGGAGGCCATTGTGACTCTGCAGTTCAAAGCTTGGCTTGGATCCCAGGGTGCTCACGTGTGCCAGTGTCATTGCGGATATCAAGTCTGCCCATCCCTGATCAAACAGGTGTCTGGAGCTAAAGCCAGATAACCAGACAGCACTGATGGCTCTGGCCGTGAGCTTCACCAATGAGTCCCTGCAGCGACAGGCCTGTGAAACCCTACGAGACTGGCTGCGGTACACACCAGCCTATGCCCATCTGGTGACACCTGCAGAAGAAGGGGCTGGTGGGGCAGGACTGGGCCCCAGCAAGCGTATCCTGGGGTCTCTGTTGTCTGAGTGAGTATGAGGGGTTCCTAGGATGAGGAATTACAGTAACCTAAGTCCCAGTAGGAGGGTGGAGGGTGACCTTGATTTTGGAAGTTTGGATAGATTGAGACTGAAGGGTCCTGAGAGTGGGATAGGAAACCTAGGATCACCTTGAAGGAGGTCTGAATTCTACAGTTCAGTGCTAGGATGAAATAGAAAAACAGGCTTCTACATTGGACTTTGAGAGTAGAAGGGATGACTGATAGATTGATGAATGTTGGGGATATGATTGATCAATGAAGGAATTAATTTGGGGGGATGGGAATAGAGACATTCATCTACCTACTTTTTTTGTGCTTCTTTTCCTTTTCATCCAGCTCCCTGTTTCTTGAAGTGAAAGAGCTCTTCCTGGCAGCTGTGCGGCTGGACCCTACCTCCATTGACCCTGATGTGCAGTGTGGCTTGGGAGTCCTTTTCAACCTGAGTGGGGAGTATGACAAAGCCGTGGACTGCTTCACAGCTGCCCTCAGCGTTCGTCCCAATGTGAGCCCGGGGAGGAATGGAAATGGGACATGATTCTGTACCTTATTGAAGAGCCATTTGTTGGGAAGCTGAGTGTGATGGCGCATGCCTGTAGTCCCAGCTACTTGGGAGCCGAAGTGGGAGAATCAAGGCCCTGCCCACCCCCACAAAAAAAGAATAATTTGTTCAGACTTTTGGAGTCTTGGGGTATTTCATTCCAGTGTTCTATGTACTGACTGCCTTCGGAGGGTTGGGAAAAGAAGGGTGGGAGTGTAGAGTCATCTGGACATAAGACAGTCTGCATAGGGTGAGAGGGGCTACATTGTAGCCACACAGTGAACTGTTCAGAATGGAATGGGATGAAACATGTTAGCTAAACAGAATAGTGAAACAGGTGGAGTGAAGGGCAGAATTTGATCTGAGTCAAGCTGTTCCCATCCCTTCTGCCTCTCTATTCCCAGGACTATTTGCTGTGGAATAAGCTAGGGGCCACCCTGGCCAATGGAAACCAGAGTGAAGAAGCAGTTGCTGCTTACCGCCGGGCCCTCGAGCTCCAGCCTGGCTATATCCGGTCCCGCTATAACCTGGGCATCAGCTGCATCAACCTTGGGGCTCACCGGTGAGAGTATCTATTGAGAAATGAATGAATGAGCTTTTTCTCCCTGCCTTTGGCCCTAGCTCCTTATTCTCAGATCCTGTTTGACTAACCAGCCCTAGCTGCTAGGTGACCTGCTTCCTTCCATTGTTGTTCAGCTTAATAGCTCTCATTCCTCTTCTTCCTTACAGGGAGGCTGTGGAGCACTTTCTGGAGGCCCTGAACATGCAGAGGAAAAGCCGCGGCCCCCGGGGTGAAGGAGGCGCCATGTCGGAGAACATCTGGAGCACCCTGCGTTTGGCGTTGTCTATGTTAGGCCAGAGCGATGCCTATGGGGCAGCTGACGCACGGGATCTGTCCACCCTCCTAACTATGTTTGGCCTGCCCCAGTGACAGTGGGATGGGCTGCCCTGTGAGTGTCCACCTGGAGGGATCCCTGCTTTGGATGTGATTCCCTCTCCCCAAATGGGCCTACCAAGGGGGTGGGCTGATGACCATAAGCGGTACGGCCTTTCAGGAGCTGCCTCAACGTAGGGGTGGGTAGTCTGTGTTCTAGTTCCTACATAATTGTAGGGAAATGAGCTGTGTTATCTCTGAGTCCCTTGGTAATTCAAGGGCTGTACATCCAGCTACAGATCTCTCTGCTCATCATGCCATTTCTTGGTGCTGCTTTTTGGGTAGGACCCAACGATTTAGGGTAACTGTTATCATCAGCTGCCATTTCTAATAGGGTCTACCACATTTGTAATGTCTGTCCTTTCCCCCACTTTTACTGGGAATTGATAGTAGTCCAGCTTCCTTGGGCAGTGGAAGTAGGAGGTTCATCTGCTGTGCGCCTCTAATGTCTGTCTGGATGGGATGTGTTAGGAGTTGGCCTGTTTGGTTGAATTGTTGATTTGGTTGAGCACAGCTGAGTTTTGGTGGGAGTGCTCATAGTTCTGTCATTCTGGGACCTCTCCTGGCTGAGCTCTGATTCCCTGTGAGCACGGTGCTGATGCAATAGTCCTGTGTCATCACTGCTGCGGTCCTCAGGAGCTGCCAGGGCCAGTTGCTACAGAGTGTCTGAGTGTGTGGTGTAGGAGGAAGGTTCCCTTGTGAAATGAGGCTGGGTGGGAGCGGGGAGGGACTAGATCAGAAGAGATCAAGAGCTCTGTTCTGGAACGTTGGTGGGAGGACAGAGCCAGTGGGAAGGGGGTGTGGTGAGTGCGGCAGTCCCTCCTCCTCTTAGAAGTACCTGTGAATGGGAATTGAGCTAACTCTTCTAGAAAGTTGGTTCAGAAATTGCGATCTTGCCAGATTTCTAGCAAAAAGGTTCAGTGTTACCATAAGCCTTTGCTGTACTTCTTGAAATGTTTCTAGGGGAGAGCATTGGAAAATCCCCTTCCCCCATCTTATCTCCGGAAGGTGAAGATTGAAGGAAGATGAGGGAGCAGCTTGGATTCTTCTCAATTGTCCCCTGCATGGGGAGATCCACTAACCCCCGGAAATGACTGCTAAACCTCTTGCCTTGTCTTCAGTAGCTAATGATCAGAGAGATTTTTTTTTTAAAACTACCATGGTCCCAAGATTCCATCCTGAAATTTATTTTTCTTTGTATGAATATGTGTAAATGATTTAAAAATAAAACTGTAAAATATTTGTACGAAGAATAAATGGAACTGATGTGGGTATGAGTTCTGCTGGCCGTGAAGTGGGGTGGCAGGAGGTGAGCTGGCGTTTGGAGGACTGGGATTCAATGGTTTTTGTCTTTGAAATTCTCATTGGTATATTGGTTACCCGCTCATCCCTCTAAAAGTGATAGAGCACAGGGGACAGGCTCCTGTTCTGTCGGCTAGCAGGAGAAAGAGATGTCGATAATCATGAACTTTTACTCCTGTTACTACTACAAAGGAAAGTGTGCAGTGCCATATGATTGTCAGGTCATTCTGTATGATGAATTACATGGAAGGATTTTGATAGTAGTTTTTCAACGCTTTGGGTTTCTAAAGGTTTTCATCTGGCTCTGCCTGCCTTTATCGGGAACTGTATCAAGTGCCATATCAAGATGGGTATTTATCCTGAGGAAAAATTTTAAAATATATACAAATATTTATACTTGGAGATAGATGTCTATGGCCACATTAGACATGGAAAAAAGTTTTTTTTTTTTTTTTTTTGAGATGGAGTTTCACTCTTTTTGCCCGAGCTGGAGTGCAGTGGCGTGATCTCGGCTCACTGCAGCCTCTGCCTCCCAGGTTCAAGCAATTCTCCTACCTCAGCCTCCTAAGTAGATGGGATTACAGGCATGCACCACCACGCCCAGCTAATTTTGTATTTTTAGTAGAGACGGGGTTTCATCATGTTGGTCAGGCTGGTCTCGAACGCCTGTCCTCAGGCAATCCACCCACCTTGGCCTCCCAAAGTGCTGGGATTACAGATGTGAGCCACCGCGCCTGGCCAAAAAAGGTCTAACTTTTAAATTTATTTAAAAAGTTTTTCAAATAGAGACTAGATCTCACTGTGTTGAACAGGCTGGTCTTGAACTCCTGGCCTCAAGGAATCCTCCTGCCTCAGCCTCCCAAAGTTCTGGGATCACAGGGATGAGCACCATACTTGACCAAAGTCTAATTTTTTTTTTCCAGTTGGCTCAAAAGCTGCCAAAAAAAAAAAACCCAAAAACCCAAAAACAAAAGAAAACAGGTCTAAAACACAACTGGGTAAGTAAATTGTCCAGACAGTGAAATATAGCTATTGCTATTTAATCATTTATGGAATAATTTCCAGTGACAAATAGATGCTAACAATATAGTGAGAAAAATGGTTAGTCAATTATTTACAGATCGTCTCAAGAAAAAAATGCATTGAAAAGACAATAGGGAACTATCTCAATGTGCTAAAAGTGGGGAGATCATACTTCTCTGTAATTCTCAAATTTTCTTGGTGCATGTGGTACTTTTCTAGAGGAGAAAATTAAACACCTGGGGGAGGGGAGCAGGAAGCTGTGATGGCACCTGTAGCCACCTGGGTGATCATGAGGCAGCTAGTGTCTTGGGCTCTGCAGGGTGGTGGTGCAAAGACCCAGGCGGGAAGTGGGCTGGGCAGGTGGAGGAGCAGTTTCCACCCTACACAGGTGCAGGACATGACAAAGTCTGGCTGTGTAAATGACTTAAGAATTAAGCTAACACTTGGTTTAAGCCAAGTCTCCAGGTTTGTCTGCTTCACCTGATTTTGGTAGCATTAATGTGTCCAAGAGGATGCTTTTCTTGCATGGCTTGTGCCAGGTACATCTTTTGAATCCAGTAAAATTTAGCCAACATTTGCTGACCCCCTACCATATGCCAAGCACCAGTTCCAGGCACCAGGGCTATGATTCACAAAGCAGATGAGATCCCTGCTCTTGGGGCTAACATACTTGTTGGAGAAGAGACAGTACACAAGTAAGACAATTTCAGTTCTAAGTGCTCTGAAGAAACAAAAATGTCACTGTGTACTAGAGAGTGAAGGGGAGGGTTAGTGGTGGCAACATTAGGGTGGTGAGGAAAGGCCTTTCACATGAGGTTATCTGCGTGATTGGTAGGAGCCAGCCCTGGAGAGTTTCGATGGAAAAGGAGTCCAGGTCCTGGGAGCAAAGGCTCTGATCTGTACATTCCAACAGAAAGCACAGAAGCTGCAGCAGACCTGAACACTCCCCCACCCCACCCTCCCGCTCACAGCCAAGCCGCTTCAGCAAGTGGGCCGTGCACACTGCCTCCACTCAAGGCCATTTCATTCACGTCTTCTCCCACAGTACCGTTCCCTGCACTCACCAATGCAACTGCTTTGCCAAGGTCACCTGACTTCACAGATAGCCAAAGCAGATGGACACATTGATCTCTGATCTTGACCGTACTGTGAGCTCTGCCACACCTGGTTAGGCAGGTCGTGCACTGCGTATTACTATGCCGTTAATATCCATCTGCCGATCTGCAGTGTTGTACAGTTCACAATCTATATGGCTGTACTCTGGTTCCGCATTGATGAACACCCTGCTTTAAGTCTCCTCCCCTGCTTCTGTTATTTCTTGTCTCATGGTTCTTCTTCTTCTCAGTCTCCCTTATGTGTCTCTATCTGCTGCTTAATGTTGATCTTCCTCAGGGCTGTTCTTGCCTTGCTTTCCTTGCTTTGCAGGATCCTGTGGTGCCCTCGTCCACACCTGTGGCATAACTACCATGTAAATGTTGATGACAGTCTCACCTAGATCTCACCCCAGGCCTTAGAAACGTGGCACAGCTCCTATGTTCTGTCTTCTCCACTTGGATGTTCCCTAGGTACCTTAAATTCAACAAATTCAAAATAGGAATTTCCTTCCAAAAATCTGCGCCTTGTTTTGTAGACTTGCAGGCACATGAGGAGAAAGTAGTGAGTGGATCTGGACTCCTTGTTCTCCCGTAATACTCCCTTAGTCCCCAGTCCTGCAGGGTCTACCTCCTCGCTATAGGTCACAGAGGTCCTCCCATCTCTGCGCCTTTGTTAGTACTTTTGTTCAGGGGTTCATCCTCTTTCTTGGTTTGCTGTGATAGCTTCTTTTTTTTTTTTTCTCATTTCATTTGCCATCCATTCCTCATCACTGAAAATAATGTTCTTAGACATGACGTGTTATCTCTTACCTCTGACGTCTCACTATCGTGCATGACAGGTAAAAGTTTAATCAGTGCTGCTGAGTGAACTGAATGCATTCTAGAACTGTGGGTAGAAGAATCAGGAAATGCCAAGGGAGCTGATCCGTGTGTGGAGATGTTTTGATTCTCTCCTAGTTGGAGAAGATGAATTGAAATTCTTGATCACTGTGCCTCCCCAAGGGGAAGTGCCCTGAGACAAAGGTACAGGTGGATACTTTTCTGGAGGGCTCCGCCTAGAGAGGGCACAGTTAAGGGGGTGCTCCCCTTCAGAACAAAGCCAAGGAATGAGCCAGGAACCCCATTCAACTGCTCTTGGTATGGAAGGGAGAACACTGCTCCTGGAGAGGGACTTCTGCAGGGGTGGGGGTGTGCGTCCTGCCCAGAGGCTCCTCAGTGCCCAGGGCCTGGGGTTCAGCAGTTATGTGGAGTGGGAAGGAGCTCTTTGCAAGGAAGCTGTGGCTTTGGAGACTAAGGCTATGCAGCTTGTAACAGAGCTTCTGAGTCCTTACTAAGAAGACTCATACTAGTGTCAGGAGAGAGCAGCATAATGAGAGTGATGGTGGGAGGGACCACCTTGGGTATGACTGATTAGTGATTGCCTTGACCACACTGGCATTGCAGAGGCCACAGACATCTGGATGAGATGCTCTCTGGTGTCTGAGGTGCCACACCTTTGTTGGTCCTGCTTTCATTTGCACAGACTGGGAAGAAGGAGAGTATTGGAGCAGAACTCAACTATGGCCCATGGCCAATTAAGAGAATCAGAAGAGAACTTCAGCACACAACACCACCACCACCCACACAGACACACACACACACACACACACACACACACACAGAGGAATTCTCAAGAAAATGCCAGTAGAGCACAAATGACTTCTTAGAATGAATAAATAGGATTTTCTAATTAAAAATGCAATAAGTAAGTAGAAAAAGAGAATGATCACTCTTGAGAACCAAATGAATGAGGTTGGGAGCGGTGGCTCATGCCTGTAATCCCAGCACTTTGGGAGACCGAGGTGGGTGGATCACCTGAGATCAGGAGTTCGAGACCAGCCTGACCAACGTGGTGAAAACCCGTCTCTATTAAAAAAACAAAAATTAGCTGGACGTGTTAGCGCGTGTCTGTAATCCCAGCTACTCAGGAGGCTGAGGCAGGAGAATTACTTGAACCCAGGAGGCGGCGGTTGCAGTGAGCCGAGATCGTGCCATTGCACTCCAGCCTGGGGGACAGGGCAAGACTCTGTCTCAAAAAAACAAAACAAGACAAAAACCCAGAAAATGCTCCTGAGCTCAAGCCTCCATTGAAAACCTGTACTGAATCCCATATAGACTAATAAGAGAAAGAGGGCTCCCTTGTGTCAGTTGGGATGATAGGGTTCTGGAATTGTAGAGGCTGTGTAGAGGCAGTTAATCCTCAGAGCAAGAGGAGCATTATTACCATAGTAGATGGTAAGGTTGGAATAGGAACGACGGGCCCTTGATCCACGTGAACGTATTTGTCATGGCTAATCAACCCTGTTCTTCCTCAGAGCAAGAGAGATGGACAGCCAATGAAGGCATGGCAAAAGGCTAATGTCAGCCCCTACAATGGAATCACCTTTGCCCAGGTTCCAGATCTGAATTAGTTATTAATTGAAGAGAAGGGCAAGTCTCTTTCAAAAAGAACCATGTGATACCACATACAAGTATATTCAATACATATTCTCCAAATCTCTCAAAGGACCTACCGCCAAATACTAGAATTATCATGTACTAGGGAAGGGAGAATACCCAGATCTTCAAGGCATCTAATGACCCTCGGTCATAACTATGACCTAGCTTGACATAGTGCAGAGTGAATGGAGTCCAGGCCCAGGGGTTTCTCATAGTAGGTCTAATGTGGTCGTTTCTCTCCATATTTAGCCTTTCCTAATACAATTCGTTATTATTACTAATGGCAGCACCCTTTTTCCATTTCCCAGCCTGGAAACTCTAGTTCTGAAATTTTTCTTCACTCCCATATCCCATCAGTCACTGAATTATAACTAAGCCTTTTTATTCATTGTTTAAAACTATGTAACATTTAATAATACTGAGAATACACTTAACATGTAATTTATAAAGCGCAAAAATGAGGTTCTTTCAGCGTATGCTTCCCTATAACAATAATGCATTTGTTTTTGAGCTTTCTCAAAATGGTAACTTTTTGTTTTACATTCTTGGGACTTGCTTTTATTCATCTAGCATTACATTGCAAAGACTCATTCATATTTTAGTGTACAGCTGCTGTCCACTAAGATACCACAAATAATTTGTTCATTCTTCTGTTAACATTTAGGTTGTTTCCACTGTTCTCTGTAAAGAACAAATTGGGAATATTCATGTAATTGTCTCCTAGTGCACATATGCAAGCATTTTGGGGTATATACCAAGGAGTAGAATTGTTGAGTCGGGTGCATACCAATTGTTAGGTATATGCCAATGGGTAGAATTCTTGTGAATAATTTAGGGTAGGTACACTATTTAATACAGGGTAATGTTGAACTGTTTTTAAAGTGAGCGCCACTTTCCATCCCCATCATAAATGTATAAGAATTCCCACTGCTCTATATCTTTCCTGTGCTTAGTACTGTTGAACTCCAACTTGTTCTATAATTTGGAATTGTTAGACATTAATTTTTCCCTTCTAGTGACTTTAAAATGGTATTCCGTTGTGATTTTTCTTTGCATTTCTTTTCTTCTTCTTCTTATTTTTTGAGATGGAGTCTCGCTCTGTCGCCCAGGCTGGAGTGCAGTGGCGTGATCTCAGTTCACTGCAGCCTCTACCTCCCAGGTTCAAGCGATTCTCCTGCCTCAGCCTCCCGAGTAGCTGGGATTACAGGAGCCTGCCATCATGCCCGGCTAATTTTTGTATTTTTAGTAGATACGGGGTTTCACCATGTTGGCCAGGCTGGTCTTGAACTGACCTCAGGTGATCCACACACCTTGGCCTCCCAAAGTGCTGGGGTTACAGGCATGAGCCACCGCACCTGGCCTGCATTTCTGATTAATAAAAACATAATAGAAACATTGAGCATCCTTTCATATTTTTTGGCTATTCATATTTATTGGCTATTTATATGAATAGCCAATAAATATGAAAGGATGCTTAATGTTTTTATTGTGAATTACTGTGAATTGCCTAATTTATGTCTATTGTCCATTTTTCTATTGGGTTATTTTTATATTACTGATTTTTAGAAGATTCTCATGTATTTTGGATACGAATCCATATGTATTACAAATAAGTTCTGTCAGTTTGTGGCTTGTCTTTTCATGTACTGGCTTTTTTTTTTTTTTTGACTAACAAAAGTTTGTTGTAGTTACATTTCTCACTTTAAAAAATATGATTATTGCTTTTTGTGTGTAGTTCAAAAGTCCTTGCCTACTTCAAAATCATAAAAATATTATTCTCTATATTGCTCTATAAATTTTAAAGCATTGACTTTCACATTTAAGACTTTAATCCATCCGAAATTGATTTTTATATATGGTATGAGGTAAGAATCCAACTTAATACTGTTTTTCATATGGATAGTTAATTACTCCAGAAACATTCACGGAATGACTTCTCCTTTCTCCAGTGATCTACAGTGCCATCTCTTTCATTTCTATTTGGTTTCATTAATTTTTTTGTCTGTCCCTGTGCTGATACCACTCTGTCTTAGTGATCTAACTTTTGTCATAGCCTTTGTGTCTTCCAGAGAAAGTTTCCTTCCCCAGTTATTCACTTTTGTGTTTTTTGAAAAATATTCTTGAGTCTTTGCTCTTTCATATATATTATGTAAGGAGTTTATAAATTTCTACAAAAAAGCCTATTGGGATTTTAGTTGGGATTACATTTAATCTGTAGATCAATTTGGAAAGAGCTGATATATTTACAATTATTTTTTTTCCATGAAATTTGTATAAATAAATAAATATATATATATATATATATGTGTGTGTGTGTGTGTATATATATATATATATATTTTTGAGACAGAGTCTTGCTCTTATTGCCCAGGCTGGAGTGCAGTGACACAATCTCTGCTTATCCCGGCCCGCGGGATAGTCAGAGCAGGCCCTGGAGGAGGGGGTGGGAATTTGGGGAACAAGAGACACGAGAAATGGAGACAAGACAGTGCTCTGATCAAGTCTCGTTTAATGGTGGTAATGCACTGCCTTATATACACTTGGAAGGGAAGGGGTTGGGCTAAGGCGGAAATGATCTCATTGCCGAGGGGGCGGCCAGGTTAGTTTCCTTTTCTCCGGTCGGACGTCATGTTGCGCTTGCGCTATTAAGTAACAATTTTCCCCGGGCGCGGGAAAAGTGAGTGAAGAAGAAGCAGGAAGAGCGCCATCTTTAACGAGGTATTAGTACAGGGGAAAAAAGGCAAAGATAGGGAGGAGGTAGAAGGTGGAAATGAATAGAGCTCAGGCGTTTTAATCGTTAATTATTATTCGCTATGGCCGGGGCGTGCAGCTCCGGACATCTGCTCACTGCTCCCTCCGCCTCCAGGGTTCAAGCAATTCTTCTGCCTCAGCCACCCGAGTAACTAGGACTACAAGCGTGCGCCACCACGCCCAGCTATTGTTTGGGTATATACCAACAGGTAGAATTCTTGTATTTTCGTATTTTCTTGTAGAATTTTGTATGTTTGGTAGAGACGGGGTTTTGCCGTGTTGGTCAGGCTGGTCTTGAACTCCTGACCTCAGGTGATCTGCCTGCCTTGACCTCCCAAAGTGCTAGGATTACAGGCATGAGCCACCATGCCTGGCCTAAATATCTTTTAATATACTTAAATGTTTGCTATTTTTTAAATATAAAGTTTAGTATATGTGCTGCCAGAGCAAGCACTTAGTGCGATGTTTTATAATTATTAAATTTATTTCTAGGTACTTAATATTATAAATTATGTCTTTATTAAATTATATGTAAAAATAGTTTATTTCTGGCAATCCTTTTTGAATATGAAAATGCAATTCTTTTTGTGTAATGATATATCCAATTGCCAGATTCTCTTACAGATTCAGTAGGTTTAATCAATCTGACAATAGATTCTTTTGGATTTTCTATAATCATGCACAATCATACCATATAGAAATGATGACCTTTTTATTTATTCCTCTCCAATCGTTATAACTATTGTATCTTTAAAAAAATTATACTGCACTATCTAGACTCTCCAACACAAAATTGAATAAAAGAGTTTATTCTTTCTTGTGTATACAATGCTTCTAAGTTTTCACCAATAAGAATGACTTTTGAGTCTTCTAAAAATGGTATCATTCTATTATAGTTTCCTGGGATTTACTTTTATTCATTATATTTCAAAGACTCATTTGTATTTTAGTATATAACTGCAGTTCGCAAATACATCACAAATAATTTGCTCATTCTTCTGTCAGTTAACATTTAGGTTGTTTTCACTTTTGACTGTAATGAACAAATTGTTGCTATGAATATTCTTGTAGTTATTTCCTAGTGCACACGTGCAAGAGATTTTTGGCTGTATATCAAGGAGCACTAATGGTAAAACAATTCATTAGTTTACAGAAACTTCTATTTTCCTTATTTGGTAAGAATTATTCTCTTAAAAAATTGTGAATGTTATATTATTCATGCTTTTGCATTAAAAACATGAATAGATTTTGAAATTACTTTAGAAATCTTCAGATATAGACTATTACCTATTAATATAATACTGATAATGATATCATTATCAGTATCTGTGGTGGTATTATATTAGTCAAAATTTCTAAATTCATCTTGGGATTTTAGAAATTATATTGAAGCTAGCATCAATGATTCATACAATTACTGTTGATAACCCAAATTTATCAGAGATATGCGGCATCTTAAAATTTTACTCAGATAATGCATTTGGGTGACTTTGTAGTCTGCAAAATTTGCAGTCACAGCTAAGGTTAAGAAAACCATTTTGTAAATGGGCAAAGGACATGAACAGACACTTTTCAAAATAAGACATTCATTTGGTCAACAAATATATGAAAAAATGCTCAACATTACTAATGAAATGCAAATCAAAACCACAATGAGATACCATCTTAACACCAGTCAGAATGGCTATTGTTAAAAAGTCAGAAAAGTAACATGTTAGTGAGGTTGCAGAGAGAAGGGGACTTACACTCTGTTGGTGGGAATGTAAATTAGTTCAGACACTGTGGAAAGCAGTTTGGAGGTTTCTCAAAGAACTTAAAACTACCATTTGACCCAGTAGTCCCATTACAGGGTATATACCCAAAGGAAAATAAATCACTCTACCCAAAAGACACATGCACTCATATGTTCATTGCAGCAGTATTCATGATAACAATGATGTGGAATCAACCTGGATGCCCATCAATGGTGGACCGGATAAAGAAAATGTGATACATATGCAATATAGAACACCATGCATCCACAAAAAAGAACAAAATCATGTCCTTTGCAGCAACATGGTTGCAGCTAGAGGCCATTATCCTAAGCAAATTAACACAGGAACAGAAAACCCAATACCACAGATTCTCACTTATAAGTGGGAGCTAAACATGTAGTACACATGAACATAAAGATAAGAACAATAGACACTGCAGCCTACCAGAGAGGTGGGAGCGGGATTAAGGTTTGAAAAACGAATGGGTACTATGCTCACTCCTCTGGGTGATGGCATAATTTGTACACCAAACCTCAGCGACATGCAGTTTTTCCATGTAACAAACCTGCATGTGTACTTCCAGAACCCGGAATAAAAGTCAAAAACAAAACAAAAAAAACCCGTTTTACAAAGACACTATTTAAATTATTTGTAATCAATTTAAATATTAATTAAATCAAATTCTTTTTTTTTTTTTTTGAGACGGAGTTTCACTCTTGTTGCCCAGGCTGGAGTGCAATGGCACGCTCTTGGCTCACTGCAACCTCCGCTTCCCGGGTTCAAGCGATTCTCCTGCCTCAGCCTCTCGAGTAGCTGGGATTACAGGTGTCCGCCACCACGCCTGGCTAATTTTTGTATTTTTAGTAGAGACAGGGTTTCACCACATTGGCCAGGCTCGTCTTGAACTCCTGATGTCAGGTGATCCACCTGCCTCGGCCTCCCAATGTGCTGGGATTACAGGCGTGAGCCACCGTGCCTGGCCCAAATTCCTTAAACACTCACACCCATATATACATTACCTACTCTTAAATAATGACAAAGGAAATAACAACTTACTTTATCTCCAGGGCAAGTGTAAGTGATTTAGGTTTCATTTAATCTAGTGTTTTAGAAAGGAAAATCCAAACTCTTGCATAAGCTGTAATACCATGTTTGCATTTTTATTTTACACTGTGGGAAAGATGGGAGAGAATATTTATATAGAAATATTGTATGTCCAAAATTCACAAATTAATTTACTTTGGAGTAAAATTGAATTATATATATATATAAAATGTATATATATAAAAAAAAATATATATATATATATATATATTTTTTTTTTTTTTTGAGATGGAGTCTCGCTCTGTCGCCCAGGCTGGAGTGCAGTGGCCGGATCTCAGCTCACTGCAAGCTCCACCTCCTGGGTTCACGCCATTCTTCTGCCTCAGCCTCCCGAGTAGCTGGGACTACAGGCGCCCGCCACCTCGCCCGGCTAGTTTTCTGTAGTTTTTTTTAGTAGAGACAGGGTTTCACCGTGTTAGCCAGGATGGTCTCGATCTGAATTATATTTATTTTACCATCATAACTTCTAGTTTTTGGTTTTAAGATCTTAGGACAAAAAGGTTTGTAAGTAAAATATCTTTCAATCTGTAACAATATATTTGAATGAAATTTAGACCCAGAACCTGCAATAAAAGTCAAAAAGAAAACAAATTTTAGAAACTTAAACCCAGAACTTTTTGTATTATTTTTATTTTCTCTTTAGTCTTTAGGTGATGGTTAATCTTTAGCCTATTGCCCATTTGTATTTCTTTTGTATTTTTTCTTGTAATACAGCAAGGACCCTGAAGTCATTAAACCAAAGTAAGATTTCCTTTATTTCCATCCAACAACTTTTTAAAGGAGATAAAGTGTTTGTGTTAGAGAATAAGAATGTTTAATCTTTTGTTAATAAATTATTACTTTATACACACTAATTCTTATGTATTTATTTTTTCTTTCTTCACATCAGTGTAGTAGTTACTTTTAACCATGAATTTATAATTCAAAGTAATCCAATGTTTCATTTGAAAAAACCTTTCCCAGGTAGAAAATCTTCATTTTAAGATTTAGTTCTATGAACTATCAGCCCATGGGGAATATTAACATATTTAGTAGCTTTGGGTAAATTAAGGTGGTGACGATTAAGACTCTGTGTTCTCATTTTCCAAGCAGGAAAGTTTTTCGTAAAGGGCAAGTGAAGTGCGCCTAAAGCGTTCAGAGTTTGCTTTGGGATTTACATTTTCTTGGGAAGTGTATTAGTTATATCTTGCTGCATAAAAACCACTCCAAAATTTAGTGGCTTAAAACAACAATAATTATTTCTGACTATTCTGTGGATTGGCAATCAGGGCGTTTCTTTGCTGTACTTGCCGGGTAACATTCATGGGGCCACTTGCCGTCATCTGATGCCTCAACTAGGGCTGGAATGTTCCAAGGTGGAGGAGAATTCCTCAGTAGGCTAGACGGCCTCATCACAGCATGGTGGTCTCAGGGTGTCAAAGTGACACAGCAGGAACTGCAAGGCTCTCAAGACCAAGTCTCCGGATCTCACACAATCTCACTCCTGCCACCTTTCATTGGTCAAAGCAAATTACTGATTTTACAAGGCTCTGCCTTTGGTCCCACAGGCAGGAGGTCAGACTGCTGCGTCAGGCAGGCATAACTGGGGCTGCCTGTCCCTGTGGAGAATGACCCTTGGCAGCCCGGGCTGGCTGCAGGGGCTTTGCAGCCTCTACCCATACACCCAAGCTGGAAATGACTTAGGGGGCCAACAGGGACATGACAGGCCCTGCTGCATAGCGAGTGCCCTGCGTGTGCACCTGTACATTCCTCCTCTCCCCGAGTTGTATGGGGTGCACTGTGCCTTTACCCTAAGTCCCTTCTTGGTCAGTCCCTGGTTGTTGTCCCTTTGTGGTGGTCAGCAAGAAACGTGCAGTTTCAGTTCGATGTGGAGTGGGATGGCAATTTTAGGGAGGGGAGTTAGTTACTCTAATATCAGACGCTATTTTACAAACTTATAAGTTCAACCTTGAATCAAGGGTGTGAAGAAATAGACTCCATCTCTTGATGGGGAGAGAAGAAATGACACACTGCCAAGAGATGTGGATACAGGGAGGTATGATTTATTGGACTATTATGATAGTGATTATCCCAGTGGCCTTTAAGAGTCCTTCCAGGATTCATATAGATGCTTAATGGTCTTTCTCATATCAACGAAAATAGGAATTCATTGCAATTGAGACACTTTCTGGTCTTCAAATTTAAGAATATTCTAGAGACGGGCAAACTATTCTAGGTCAAAGTTTCCTCAAGTGCAAACTGTACAACTGGGTTTTATTCAATTTACTCATTTGTTTTTCTTTAGAAATGTACAGCCTCTGGAGACCCTGCTTCTGAATGAGCGGGCTGCAGTTTCCTTGGGATCCGGAACTCATATTGGATTCGCTACCTACCATCTTGGACAATTCATGTAGGAAAACAAATCCTCATTTGTTCAAACAATAGATGAAAATTATTAAAGTTCGAACACACATTACATGGCAGCCTTGTGTTTCAAAGAAAAGGAAAGAGATAGTTGAATCAGGGTAAAACAACCCACTCACAACCTTAGGCTAAGACACTTACATAGCTTGTCTTCTAGCAAACTGCGTATTTAATCTGCTAAGGCAATGGGTCCCTTGTCTGGAGATGCGACTGCCACTCAGGGTCATATCTTTTGTTCTCCTCTGAACTCTAGTCTAGTTGAAGTTTTCTAAAAATCCGGGAACCCTTATCCCCCAATCCCTGCAAAATGGCTTAATCTAACATGTCACAAAGAAGGAAACTTCATGTCTTAACTTGGGTTAAAAAATTTTTCTAACTTGACACAATTTTCAAAGGCTTCATCAGTTTAAAAAGATTCTTGTGCTGACTCCATTAGCAATATCTGGCAGCTGCTACTAGGCAGCAAAATCTACCATGACTACCACTATTAAATATTTGCAGTTCTCTTACTTTTTGTTTTTTTTTCTTGAAAAAAATTATTTTTAATTTTTGTAGGTACATAGTAGGTATATATATATTTATGGGCTAAGTGAGATATTTTGATACAGGAATGCAATTTGTAAGAAACACAGAGTAAATGGGGTATCCATCATCTCAAGCATTTATCCTTTGTGTTACAGACACTCCAATGATATTCTTTTAGTTATTTAAAATGTATAATTATTTTTTACTATAGTCACCCTGTTGTGTTAGAGAATACTAGATATTATTCATTCTTTCTAATTATTCTTTTGTACTCATTAACCATCCCCACTCCCCCCACCCACCCCGCTACTCTTCCTAACCTCTGGTAACCACCCTTCTATTCTATCTCCATGAGTTCAATTGTTTTAATTTTTAGCTCCCTCAAATAAGTGAGAACATATGATGTTCGTCTTTCTTTGCCTAGTTTATTTCACTTAACGTAATGACCTGTAGTTCCAACCATGTTGTTGCAAATGACAGGATCTCATTCTTCTTTATGGTGTTCTCAAAGCCAAAATATCTTCAATTGTTTGGACCATACTAGAAGCAGGCACAAAGTCAAACAGCCTTCAACATTCAAACAGATGGACACCAACAGTCTTCTGGTCCATATTGGGCTCACTTAGGAAGTTAAAATGAGATCTATAATCTTTTTGTTTGAATAGACGACCTAACAGTGGAAGAAGAAAACATGATAGGCATATGTGTTCCAGTAAGAGAAGGAAAAAAACATCAATTATAGGAGTCCAAACTATTTGGAATTGCCAACTCTGGCACTAAACAGCAGATGGAGCCAAAGGACCTTAATAGCAAGCAACAGATTTGCTGCCCTCTCCCTTACTTTCTGCTTTCTCCTCCATCTACCCAAGATTGCTAGGCCTCAGGGTGTGGGTTAACAGCATAGGCTCGGGAGTCTGACTGCCCAGCTTCACAGTACCATGTTTGCTACTTGGGTAACCTTAGATGACTGACTTAACTTGGTTTTCCTCTTTGCAGAATAGGAATGTTAAGAAAAACCCTACTTCCCAGGGTTATTGGTAAGGTTAGAATAATTATTACTTATCATCATAAGCAATAGTTCCTGCCACATAAGTTTAAAAAATGTTAGCTATTACTTGCTGAAACGCATTACTTTTTATATTTTAACATCTTCAGTGGCATCTAATCCTGTTGCATTGCCACCTCTCCTTTAATCCACGCCTAGGCTCCATGGGGAACTTCCTATGACAAATTGACTAGGAAAAAAATTCAGGTCTGATTTACAGATGATTCTGATGATATGCTGCTACCTCCTAAAAGTGGATGACCACAGCATTATAGAATTCCCCAAGGGTGATCCTGAAAGGCAGTTAGGAAGAAATATCTTCTTGTCAGAACTTTGAGCAGTGCACTTAGTTGTCCATTTTACCTGGAAAGAGAAAGGCCAGAAGTTACAGATCTATACTGATTCATGGGTAGTGGCGGATGGTTTGGCTCTATGTTCAGGGACTTAGGGAGGACTGACAATGAGTTAGAGAAGAGGCATGTAGATCAATCTTTTGTAAGGGCACAGGTGTGGAGATATTCGTGTTCCATGTGAATACTCACTAAATGTCATCTGTTACAGAGGTGGTGCTCAAAAGTCATCTTGACAAGATGACTTTTTGTGTGAATGACAACCAACTGATTTCCCAAGCCACTTCAGTGCTGCTCACTGGACCAATGAACAGGGTGATTATATCAGATCTCTTCCATCATGGATAAGGACATGATTATTTTCCTCACTGGAATAGATACTTACTTGATACGGATTTGTCTTTCCTGTACATGATATTTCTGCTGGCACTATGATTCTTGGATGTATTGAATTCTTATCCACCATGATGATATCCTATGTAATACTGCTTCTGTACTAGGAATTCATTGTACAGCAAAAAACCCAGGCAATATGTTCATACCCATATTATTCACCAGTCTTACCACTATCATTTCATCACTCAGAAGTAGCTGGTCTGATAGAATTATAAAATAGTTTGTTGACAACTCAATTATGGCATCAGCTGAGTGACAATGCCATGAGGGGTTAGGGTTCTGTCCTATAAGATGTAGTGTCTGATCAGAATCAATGACCAATATATGGTAATTTCTCTCCCATAGTCAGAAAATATAGGTCTAGGAATGGAGGGCTGGAAGGAGAAGTGGCCTTCCTCATTGTTATCTGTTATCCACACACAAAATTTGTGCTTCTTGTTCCTGCAACTTTGGAAACTTTGATTTAGATGCTTAGTTCTCAAGGGATGAATACGTCTACCAGGGTACATAATTATGATTCCGTTGAACTGGAAGTTGAGACATCACCTGATTATTTTGGGCTTCTTGTTTACTCTGTTGTCTCTACAGCATCCTTCAAGGTCAGCTCAGGAGTACTCTCCTTTCTCAATGGTGAAAGGCTAATTAAGCTGTTTTCCCAAGCAAAACAACTCTTTTCACACCCCATTGCTATCCTTATGTCATGTAGACAGTGCTGCAGTTCTTTTTTTCATAGCAATTTTTTCTTCCTGTTTTACTTCTATGTGGTTTTAATTGAAAAACAGCCAAATGATAAATACATATATAAACATCCTGCCTCCTCTGTTGTGTCTGATTAAGATTTAGTAAGAGGCCTCAGGGTCTCCACCTGTTAGTACGTTGTGGTTTGTCTTGTATCTTTGGAGACGGGAGAGATCTGCGGCCTGTATATGTTTGTTGGAAATAAACTGCTTCTGTTTTTGAAAATAGGAATTTGCTTTATTTATTGCTGAAAACTTATGCCTTTGAAGTGAAAATATAAATTGCCTAAGTAATGTTCTCAAAACCAATTCTTACATAAGGTAATTTCTCTTAAATGTCTAGCACAGTGCCATTCAAGCATTCAATAAACATTAGTTGAGTATCGTTTAAGTTACAGACATTGGAAATACAGAGTCACTCCCCTCAAAATCTAGCCTAGAAGAGTAAGTGGCCATAAACACATAAGTTAATTTCAGGCACTAGGGCAGCAGTAGCTGAGAGGTAAAATGGGGGCATAAGGGAGGTAAGTAGGTACAGGCTTTTCCCCAATCTTGGGCCCTATCAGAGCCTCAGCAGATGCCTGTGGCCTGCAGAGGCCTTAGCATGCCCAGATGAGGAAGGATTCAATGATAAGGAAAGAAAGAATCTGTTTGCAGACTTGGAATCTCACTCTTTTTGCCCAGGCTGGAGTGCAGTGGCTTAATCTCAGCTTGCTGCAATCTCCGCCTCCCAGGTTCAAGCAATTCTCCTGCCTCAGCCTCCTGAGTAGCTGGGATTGCAGGTGCGTGCCACCATGCCCGGCTAATTTTTGTATTTTTAGCAGAGATGGGGTTTCACCATGTTGGCCAGGCTGGTCTCCAACTCCTGACCTCAAGTGATTTGCTTGCCTAGGCTCCCCAAAGTGCTGAGGTTATAGGCGTGAGCCACCATGCCTGGCCACAGGCAGGACTTTAAACTGCACCGAAGCTTCATGTGTAGGACAGATCACCTGTGTGGGAGCATGTGGCTTTGAACTCTGAGTACCAGCCATGGATGGACAATCTTGGATCGGCTCCCCAAATTCTGTTCCTCTTCTGTCTTCTGGCCTAGAGAGAGAACTGTGGTGTCACTAACCTTGGATTCAATTACCTTAAGAATCTCCACTCACAAGAACTCAAATTGCTTTGGAGTTGTTAATTACAGTAGTTTTTGAACAGAGGTGGATTAATCGTGAGCTAATGAAGTTTAAGCTTCAGGACCTAAATTTCACTGCACCAGCTACCTCCAAGGTTCTGGGAGGGGCCCTGACACTGTGTTTGCAAGGGTACATGCTTTTGTAAACTTCGCAAAAGTAAACTATTTTTAATGCAGTTAGTTAAGATGGCTCCCTCTTTCCACTCCAACCCCCTCTCTGCCATACTTCTCCGTGCACTGGAGAGGGCTGAAGTAGGACCATGGAATTTCATATTGCTAATTTTGTATTCTTTTACTTATAGAGGGTTCCTTGAACTGCACAAGCTTCAGTCTCCTCCCTGGATCCATCCCTGGTTCTGATCCTGACTATGATTTCACCCAAGTCAATGTTTAGATTGTATTAATAATAAAATGAGATACAACAGTCCTTATTATTAAAAGTATGTACTGTATTTTTTAAGAAAAGAAGCAATTCAGTGAAATTATTATTATTATTATTTTTGAGATAGAGTCTCGCTCTGTCACCCAGGCCGGAGTGCAGTGGCGCGATCTCAACTCATTGCAACCCCCACCCTGCCAGGCTCAAGCAGTTCTCCTGCTTCAGCGCCCCCCGTAGCTGGGACTACAGGCACATGCCACCATGCCTGGCTAATTTTTGTATTTGTGGTAGAGATGGGGTTTTGCTATCTTGACTAGGCTGGTCTACGAACTCCTGACTTCAGATGATCCACCCGCCTCGGCCTCCCAGAATGCTGGGATTACAGGCTTGAGCCACTGTGCCGGGTCCAGTGAAATTACTTCTTACCCAAAGAAGGCAATTAAAGGAGCTTGTGTATGGAGCACTAAATCTGGGGATCAGATTTGCCAAAAAAAGTCAAGAAGAAACTGAAGAGGTTTAAAAGGCATATATTGCTTTTTCATTAGTATAGGAATGGTGGAAGAATAAAAATAAAATCAAAGATGATGGATTGATTAACCAGGAGGAAAGGAGAGATGATTGAGATTAAGGGTCATGGATCAGGGACAGAAGGGAAGAAATGGGAAGATGGCTGTCAGTAGACAGATATAAAAAGAAAAAGGAGATGAATGCGCCTAGGTCCAGCTGCTTTTAAAAAGAGTTTTAAATCTAGATGCCAGTAAATCAGAAATAAATTGTGACTGGAAGCCAACAAAGTCCAACAGAAGAAGCAAGGAGAGATCTAAGAGAGCTGCTTGGAAAGAATATGAAGAAGGAAGCCTGATCCAGGAAACTACTGAGAAGCACCTTAATGGAAAAGATTCCATCTTCTTTTCAAGTATTCTTTCTGTATTATATTCATCAGAATAGGCTAGGTCATGCTGCTGGAATAAGTTAACCCCCAAATCTCCATAGGTCACACAAACACCATTTATTTATCACCATGCTATAAACCTGCTGTGGTTGGTGGAGGGCTTGGTTCCACATAGTAACTCAGGGACCCAGGTTGACCTAGGCTCCACCGTCTTGTAGATGCACCATCTGGAACATGTAGTTGCTAGGGCAGCGGAATAGAGAGGCTGGAGCATCTTACTTGGACTTTTCACTGCCTCCACTTGGAATTGACACACGTGGCATCCATTCACATTTCATTGGCCAGAACTAGTCATTGGGGATTTGGAAAATAAATATTTAATGAGTATTTCTGTGTATGCTGCGTCCTGTCTGAATCTTGATAGTGGTGCTGTCAGTTTTTTCTTGCCTTGGAGAGGCTTCTGAGGTGCAGTTTCGTGCAGAAATTGGATGCAGTCTGAGCCTCCCCAGAGTGGGATTTGAAAACATTTTGTATTTGATTGCTTTGACCAGTAGGGTCTCCAGTTTAGTCTGTGCTGAGGATGATTACTTGAATTTTGTGTCTCCCCTCTTCCCTACCTCCAGTGCCCCCTGAGGGTCATTAACTTTAGAATTATTTTCATTCTATGTTCATGCATTCATTTCTTTATTTATTCAACATTTATTAACTTCTTACTGTATGTTATGGCTTTACTTGGCCCTGCAGATTCAAAGAAGACTAAAACACAGTTCTTATTCTCAAGAAGCTCCCACTTTGGAGACAGTAAGCAAGTTAATACAGATGACATAGACTAGACATGGCAGCAATTTCTAGCTGGAAGGATCAGGAAGGACTCCATGTAGGTGACAGCTCAGTGTATTTATAAACTTGGGGAGATTTAGGAATTTATAATCTGTAGGAGGCTTAAAAATGTATACACAAGAACCCAGATATGCATAAATGTGGTGTTCTCTACTTTTTTTCTTTCTTTTTTTTTTGTATATAGATATTTTTATTTTACATTTGAAAAAGACTCAGAGGTGTGAAGAAACTTGTCAAGATCCTTCCTACATATTGGTTTAGTTGAGGCCTGGTTTTAAACCCAACCCAACTTTGTATGGCTCTGAAAACTGGGCTCTTAGCCACCACATGATTCTGCTACCTAATCATCTATATGTTCCTATCTTTTCCTTTTTTTCCAGAATAAAAGAGAAAAAGTGGGGGGAAAAAACAATTTTTTCAGGCAAGGATTAATTTTTAATGACATCCTTTCCTGTGTTAAATGTGAAATCTCTTTTGTTGCAATGCCAGTCAAGTATTTAGTTTTCAGTTTCTTTATACTATTTGTATTCAAATTATACTTGATCTTAAAAAAGTAGGGGAATACTTAATTTGGTCTGTTTTCAGATTTCTGCCATTAATTTGGCACACATTCAAAATGGTCAGATGATTTAATTACTTATGATTTTTATGAGTTTAGTTATTCTAAAGTAGTTTCCAATCTATGGATCTTAGTTTTTAGGAGTCTTTTATTTTTTTATTATTATTTTATTATTAGTAGTATACTTTAAGCTCTAGGGTACATGTGCACAACGTGCAGGTTTGTTACATATGTATACATGTGCCATGTTGGTGTGCTGCACCGGTTAATTTGTCATTTACATTAGATATTTCCCCTAATGCTATCCCTTCCCACTTCCCCACCCTACAACAGGCCCCGGTGTGTGATGTTCCCCACCCTGTGTCCAAGTGTTCTCATTGTTCAATTCCCAACTATGAGTGAGAACATGTGGTGTTTGGTTTTCTGTCCTTTCGATAGTTTGCTCAGAATGATGGTTTCCAGCTTCATCCATGTCTCTACAAAGGACATGAACTCATCCTTTTTTATGGCTGCATAGTATTCCATGGTGTATATGTGCCACATTTTCTTAATCCAGTCTATCATTGATGGACATTTAGGTTGGTTCCAAGTCTTTGCAATTGTGAATAGTGCCACAGTAAACACACATGTGCATGTGTCTTTATAGCATCATGATTTATAATCCTTTGGGTATATGTCCAGTAATGGGATGGCTGGGTCAAATGGTATTTCTAGTTCTAGATCCTTGAGGAATTGCCACACTGTCTTCTGCAATGTTGAACCAGTTTACAGTCCCACCAACAGTGTAAAAGTGTTCCTATTTCTCCACATCCTCTCCAGCACCTGTTATTTCCTGACTTTTTAATGATCGCCATTCTAACTGGTGTGAGATGGTATCGCCATTCTAACTGGTTTTGATTTGCATTCCTCTGATGAGCAGTGATGCTGAGCATTTTTTCACGTGTCTGTTGGCTGCATAAATATCTTCTTTTGAGAAGTGTCTGTTCATATCCTTTGCCCACTTTTTGATGGGGTTGTTTGATTTTTTCTTGTAAATTTGTTTAAGTTCTTTGTAGATTCTGGATATTAGCCCTTTGTCAGATGGGTAGATTGTAAAAATTTTCTCCCATTCCGTAGATTGCCTGTTCACTCTGATGGTAGTTTCTTTTGCTGTGCAGAAGCTTTTTAGTTTAATTAGATCCCATTTGTCAATTTTGGCTTTTGTTGCCATTGTTTTTGGTGTTTTAGTCATGAAGTGCTTGCCCATGCCTATGTCCTGAATGGTATTGCCTAGGCTTTCTTCTAGGGTTTTTATGGTTTTAGGTCTAACATTTAAGTCTTTAATCCATCTTGAATTAATTTTTGTATAAGGTGTAAGGAAAGGATCCAGTTTCAGCTTTCTACATATGGCTAGCCAGTTTTCCCAGCAACATTTATTAAATAGGGAATCCTTTCCCCATTTCTTGTTTTTATCAGGTTTGTCAAAGATCTGATGGTTGTAGATGTGTGGTATTATTTCTGAGGGCTCTATTCTGTTCCATTGGTCTATATCTCTGTTTTGGTCCCAGGTACCATGCTGTTTTGGTAACTGTAGCCTTGTAGTATAGTTTGAAGTCAAGTAGCATGATGCCTCCAGCTTTGTTCTTTTGGCTTAGGATCGTCTTGGCAATGTGGGCTCTTTTTTGATTCCATATGAACTTTAAAGTAGTTTTTTCCAATTCTGTGAAGAAAGTCATTAGTAGTTTGATGGGGATGGCATTGAATCTATAAATTACCTTGCCCAGTATGGCCATTTTCACAATATTGGTTACTAGTAAGATTGACTTTCTCCTTATGTTTATTGGTCCTTTTCCCATTTTAAAATCTGAATGTTTGTCTTTCTCTATTTTTGTATTTTGTGTTAGATTTTTGTATTATTTTTCATTGATTTTTAAGAGCTTGGTACAAAGTAAAGATATTATTCTTTTAGCTATCAAATATGCTGAAAACTGTCCAGGTGCAGTGGCTCACGCCTGTAATCCCAGCACTCTGGGAGGCTGAGGCGGGTGGATCACTTAAAGCCAGGAGTTCAAGACCAGCCTGGCCAACATGGCTAAATCCTCTCTCTACTAAAAATACAAAATAAAAATTAGCTGGGTGTGCTAGCAGGCGCCTGTAATCCCAGACACTCAGGAGGCTGAGGCAGGAGAATCGCTTGAACCCAGGAGGCAGAGGTTTCAGTGAGCTGAGATTGTGCTACTGCACTCCAGCCTGGGTGACAGAGTGAGACTCTGTCTCAAAAAAAAAAAAAAAAAAAAAAAAAAAAAAAGCTGTAAACAGGAGCTGCTTTTTAAAACCCAAAACAGTGGATTTCATGTGACAGCTCTTTGGGGAAGAGGTAATATCATGGGGTGCTGTGTGAATTATGCAATAAAAAGTTCTCAGTATGCAGGCCTTCCATCTACCTGGTGTTGATTAAAACACCTGCCCCCCATTAGAGAACTTGAGTTAAGGTGTATTATTTTAACAGATCAAAACTCTGGGGAAATGTCTCATTAATCCAGTTTTTTGTATTATTTAATATTTAAAGGAAAACTCATTCCTCTCTATCAAGAAATCACTTATTAGATTTTCAGTAGTGCCCTGAGGCACCATGGAAAAATATAAGTTGGTTTTGATGGAAAAAGGAGATAGAGCATAAAGAACCAAAGTAAAAAGATGGTAAAACCCCCACAGAAGGGAAGGAGGCCCTAGAAGCTAGATAAATGGAGGTAATAAAGCAAGATAAATCCTCAAATCAGGAACTATTTCACCATTACAGACCAGAGCCCACAGCATACTTGCCTGGAACATACTCTATAAATGGAACCAGAAATAGAATAAGACAAAGGAAAAAGTAGTATTATGATTCCTCTCTGAGGGGACTGGGTGCCATGGCTCACACCTGTAATCCTACCACTTTGGGAGGCTGAGGCAGGTGGATCACTTGAGGTCAGGAGTTTGAGACCAGCCTGGCCAACATAGTGAAATCACATCTCTACTGAAAATATGAAAAACTAGCTGGGCATGGTGGTACACACCTGTAATCCCAGCTACTCAAGAGGCTGAGGCAGGAGAATTGTTTGAACCTGGGAGGCAGAGGTTGCAGTGAGCGGAGATCACACTGCTGCACTCCAGCCTGGGTACCAGAGGGAAACTCTATCTCAAATAATAATAATAATAATAATAATAAGAGGAAGAATTCCTCTCTGAGAGACTGTGATATGTAGCTGAAAGTAATTAAAAATACTACGTAAGAACCTCATAAAAGACACATTTGAGTAAAGGCAGGTAGTTTAACTGGAGTGTTGTGGCTCATGCCTGTAATTGCAACACTTCGGGAGGCTGAGGCAGGCAGATCACTTGAGTCCAGGAATTTGAGACCAGCCTAGGCAACACAGTGAGACCCTGTGTCTACAAAAAATAGAAAAAATTAGCCAGGTACAGTGGCATGCACCTGTAGCCCCAACTACTCAGGAGGCTGAGGTAGGAGGATTGCTGAAGCCCAGGAATTCAAGGCTGCAGTGAGCCATGATCACACCATGGCACTTCAGCCTAGGCAACAGAGTGAGAGTCCATCTCTAAATAAATAAATAAATAAAAATTTTAAAAAAGCAGATAGTTTCTGACCACCCCACTAAGGAAGATGAGTCAGATCAACTGCAAAGTTTACCTTCTGTCTCAGAGAGGCATGCAAGTTTAGGGTCTGAGCAGAATTGCTTGAAATGTCAGGAAGAGGCTGAGCACTGTCCTCTGTGTCTTTCCTCTCTATTCCTCCCCTGCGGAGGGAAAGTTAAATGTTAAATTTGAACTCAGTTGAACATGAACACAAACAATAGTCACCAAGTCCCGGAGCAGGTTGCATGAGCCCCTTGAGGCATTTGTCCAGTACAGTTTAGGAGAAATCTGTTTCTGTACGTTAGTTACTGAAAAACAACAGACAATTGCAAAAACAAGTTAAACTTTCTGCGTTCCTTGAGGCCAGTCATGAAGGGCCCTCATGACTTGGCCCCATGCCAAACAACTCCTTACAGAAAGAGATAGGGTCCCAGACTGTACTGAAGCTTCATGAGACCTCTAGTTGTCTGTGCATGGATGAATGGCTGACTCTGGAGCCCAGGCTGTTGCTTCCCAGTCTGGTGATGAATCCTCCATAGTCTGGTGAGTGTAAAAAAAAAAAAAAAAAAAAAAAAAAAAAAAAATATATATATATATATATATATGTATGTATGTATGTATCTTTTCCCTTCTTCCCTTTCTATTGCAATTTGCTTATTATATGATTTGCTTATTATATTTGCACGGCCATTTACATGGGATAAAGGTTGTTTACCCTTAAAGGTATCTGTGTGTGTCTTTTCTTTCCCCCTCACACATTTCCCACACAGAACATCCCCTAGGCAGCAAACAGTCTTTTGTTCAAATAAATTTTGAAGAAGTGTATAAAAAATATTGTTTGAAAGGCTACTGGAGGGGCTACCTCTCTCAATCTCACCCTGGCTCCAGGGAGGTGGTGGGATGGGAAGTAGAGAAATACTGTAGTTTTCATGGGGCTCACTTTAATGCTCAAGTTTGCTCCCTCCTTCTTTCCTTACAAAAGAAAGAAAAAAAGAAAAGAAGGGTAAAAGTCAGAAGGTTTATTTGGTTAAAAACATATTCCTTTCCTTGCTTATAAAGCAAGGTTAATAGAAGCCCACTATCTCTTATCCACAATTCCATTTGATTTTCAGAGCTGAAAAGCTCTGACAATCAAAAGCGTTTTTCATATCTCATTTGGCAGCAAAGCCTGACCTGACAGGAGGTGAAACTAACTATAGCCTTTATTTATCTTAAATAATGGGAAGACTAATATATTTTACTATAGAAATATTTATGTATATGATTTCAGGATGCTGCCCCAGGTCCTGCTAGGGGAGTAGAGATGGTTCTATGTACCATATGAACTTTCTAAAAACTGAAAAATTCTGACTTCTAAAACATTTTAACCATGTGGGGTTTAGATAAGGAATAATGTTCAAAGATTTGTCACAAGGTACAAGTAAAGAATGTTCACGAAGCATCCAGAACAGTGCCTGACACCTGGAAAACAGGAGCTTCATTTTCCTCTCCTTGTAGTTTTGCCTATGTGAATAAGGAGCCCTTTTTCAAAAGTTAGCTCCAGGCAGCTGAACCTGGGCCAGATATTACAAATAAAAAACTGGGTGAAAAAATATTTGCAATTTATTTAACAGGCAAAGAGTTAATATCCCTAATATGTAAGGAGTTCTTAAAGAAGAAAAAGCCAAATCTGGTAGGAAAGTAGGCAAAATACATGAATGAATAGTTCACAGGAAAAAATAAATGCTCCTTAAATATTAAAAAATATTTAAAAATAAAATGTTAAAATTTTAAAATTAAATTTTATTTGGAAATATCATTATAAACTCAATTTTTAAAAAATTGTATTTCCTAGCTCTGTGTACCAGAAGTCCTGGAAGCAGTGGCATCTAATAGTAAGATGCCATTGCTTCTGGAGCCCAAATCTTGATTTCTAAACATCATTCTTGATATAAGGGGCTCCTTGGTAAAAATATCTCCACAGGTGGAGCACAAAAAATACCAGGCGAGCTTTTTTTTTGCCTTCTCTTTCCCTCTCCCAACATGGCAGCCTCAGCAAAAAAGAAGAATAAGAAGGGGAAGACTATCTCCCTAACAGACTTTTTGGCTGAGGATGGGGGTACTGGTGGAGGAAGCACCTATGTTTCCAAACCAGTCAGCTGGGCTGATGAAACGGATGATCTGGAAGGAGATGTTTCAACAACGTGGCACAGTAATGACGACGATGTGTACAGGGCGCCTCCAATTGACCGTTCCATCCTTCCCACTGCTCCACGGGCTGCTCGGGAACCCAATATCGACCGGAGCCGTCTTCCCAAATCGCCACCCTACACTGCTTTTCTAGGGAACCTACCCTATGATGTGACAGAAGAGTCAATTAAGGAATTCTTTAGAGGATTAAATATCAGTGCAGTGCGTTTACCACGTGAACCCAGCAATCCAGAGAGGTTGAAAGGTTTTGGTTATGCTGAATTTGAGGACCTGGATTCCCTGCTCAGTCCCCTGAGTCTCAATGAAGAGTCTCTAGGTAACAGGAGAATTCGAGTGGACGTTGCTGATCAAGCACAGGATAAAGACAGGGATGATCGTTCTTTTGGCTGTGATAGAAATCGGGATTCTGACAAAACAGATACAGACTGGAGGGCTCCTCCTGCTACAGACAGCTTTGATGGCTACCCACCTAGAAGAGGTGATGATAGCTTTGGAGACACGTATCGAGATCGTTATGATTCAGACCGGTATCGGGATGGGTATCGGGATGGCCCACGCCGGGATATGGATCGATATGGTGGCCAGGATCGCTATGATGACCGAGGCAGCAGAGACTATGACAGAGGCTATGATTCCCGGATAGGCAGTGGCAGAAGAGCATTTGGCAGTGGGTATCGCAGGGATGATGACTACAGAGGAGGCGGGGACCGCTATGAAGACGGATACGACAGACGGGATGATCGGTCGTGGAGCTCCAGAGATGATTACTCTCGGGATGATTATAGGCGCGATGACAGAGGTCCCCCTCAAAGACCCAAACTGAATCTAAAGCCTCGGAGTACTCCTAAGGAAGATGATTCCTCTGCTAGTACCTCCCAGTCCAGTCGAGCTGCTTCTATCTTTGGAGGGGCAAAGCCTGTTGACACAGCTGCTAGAGAAAGAGAAGTAGAAGAACTGCTACAGAAGGAACAAGAGAAGTTGCAGCATCAGCTGGATGAGCCAAAACTAGAACGACGGCCTCGGGAGAGACACCCAAGCTGGCGAAGTGAAGAAACTCAGGAACCGACGGTCGAGGACAGGAAGTGAGTCATCACAGACTGGGACCTCCGCCACATCTGGCAGAAATGCACGAAGGAGAGAGAGTGAGAAGTCTCTAGAAAATGAAACACTCAATAAGGAGGAAGATTGTCACTCTCCAATTTCTAAACCTCCCAAACCTGATCAGCCCCTAAAGGTAATGCCAGCCCCTCCACCAAAGGAGAATGCTTGGGTGAAGCGAAGTTCTAACCCTCCAGCTCGATCTCAGAGCTCAGACGCAGAGCAGCAATCCCCTACAAGTGGTGGGGGAAAAGTAGCTCCAGCTCAACCATCTGAGGAAGGACCAGCAAGGAAAGATGAAAATAAAGTAGATGGGATGAATGTCCCAAAAGGCCAAACTGAGACCTCTAGCCGTGGACCAGGAGAGGGAGGGAACAAAGACTTGGAAGGAGTCAGATAGGAAAGATGGCAAAAAGGATCAAGACTCCAGATCTGCACCTGAGCCAAAGAAACCTGAGGAAAATCCAGCTTCGAAGTTCAGTTCTGCAAGCAAGTATGCTGCTCTCTCTGTTGATGGTGAAGATGAAAACGAGGGAGATTATGCCGAATAGACCTCTACATCCTGTGCTTTCTCCTAGTTTCTCTCCACCCTGGAACATTCGAGAGCAAATCAAAACCTCTATCCAGACAAGACAAAATAAAACTCACCATCTCCTGAAGACCTTTCTTACCTTTTTTTAAAAACAAAAAATGAAATTATTTTGCATGCTGCTGCAGCCTTTAAAGTATTGAAGTAACTGGAGAATCGCCAATATAGCCAGAGAGAAAGGGACTACAGCTTTTTAGAGGAAGAGTTGTGGTGCATTATGTCACCACACAGTTGCCAGTGTGATTAGTGCCTAGGGGCCTCCATTTAGCAGAAATGGTAATGACAGTGATAATAACGTCTGGAACCTGGTTGGGCAGTAGGGGAGGGAGGTAGAAGGAAAATTGTGAGATTTCTACCTTTTAGTTTTTATCCTATTGTGGCATATATGAATTCTCAAAATATTATCTGAATAAATTTTCCACTCTTGGAAAGGTAGATTTAGCCTCAAGTTGTTTTAGTCTCCAGGAGGCTGCCAGCCCCTCCTCTTATTTAATTCTGAGTTTTGGGGGCCAGCCTAGGGGGAATTTTTTTTTAACCCCCCCAGGGGGGTAGCTGGGAGTGAGACTATAAGCCATAAAGAATAGGACTGCATTGGACCAAAATAAATGGGAAAATCGTGGTTTGAAAAGAAGCTTTTGGGAAGTGATGAGTCATTTTGTACCAGGTAATAGGGGAAAATTGTGTGACCTCCAGCAAACACATGAACGGTTATTTCCTGGAGCCGGAAGCACTTGGGGGTCGTGGTAATTCCCAGTGTTTTCTGTGTCCTAGTTTTACCCTTTCTAAACACTGTCCTTTTTGAAAGTTTGAATATATCCACATTCTGTTGAAACCTTGAAACTAAAAACTTAGACTCTTGTGGTCATCTTAAGTTCTTCGTGCTACTCTTAACCTCCCAAAAAGCAATCCCTTAAGTCACATAGATGATGTCTTGGGCATTTTCTCTCTCAGCCATGGAGAGCTGTGAAAGGAAGAATCGCTGCTTTTCTCAAGCAAATCGGTTTCTTGATGTCTTTTGGTTCTCACTCCTTGCCTGCTCCTGATGCTTTGACCCCTTTTATAGATCAGAGTGCTCTAGAATAATGGATGGTCTTGGATGGTGGATAAATAGAGACAGGGACAGTTAAATTGGGAGCCTTTTTTACAACCTTGATGAGTTTTTTCCCCCCCACGTTTCCTTCTCCACTGAAATGCTACACCAATGCTTGTTGGATTCATGAGGTAGCCAGAGCAATGTGTTGTTTTTCTTTATTATTTTTTTTAAAGCTTCCCTTGAGAGAATAAATGGTAATGGAGAGAACTATTTAACAAGGTCCTGGTTTCTCTTGCAACACAGTAGCTAAACTTGCCTGCTTGTATGTGCATTTTTGTAGGGATCGGCTTGGTAGACAGTATTAGCAGAGAAACGACACCTTGATCTTGGTTTGCAAGCCCGTCTCCCATCAGTCCTAGATTAGGCCCTGTTCATCCATGCAGGGGTGTTGGTTTATGCGTGCTGCAGCAGTGGGCATAATATAATTTACCCAGTTGACAAAGGTGTGTACCAAGTGAATTTAAATAATTGGTGTGGATTGGCCAGTAGCTAAGAAGTGGGCTTTTAAAGAGTGTTGAAGATTGAAATGTTTATTTATTTATTTATTTATTTTTAAAATTTTTTTTTAAAAAGGAAAAACCATTGATTGTAGATAATGAAAAGCTAGGGTTTGCCCTCTTCATGTCTACTCTCCTTCCAAATAGTTATATCCAAAACTGTTTTTCCCTCTCCCCTGCCTTGTCCCCCCTATTAAAATAGAAATGGGGATTAATGTCCCGCTCCTGAATACATGTAAAATTTGTACAAAAATATCTTCTATGAAAATGATTTGTAATCTGTAGACTTATTACCTGGGAGATGTCTTGATGTAAAATCCCATCCTTTGGGTTGTGGGTTTTTTGTTTTCTCCAAATAAATCTGATCTTTAAAGTTCAAACAAACAAACAAACAAACAAAATACCAGGCGAAACTGGGACTTCTTTCTGCATCAGAAAGTAAACAAGTGATCAAAAAATGATATTGATATGTCAAAAGGATACAAAAATCAACTAGAGAGAGCTCTCACTGGCCAAATTTGAGACAATTTATGTATCAAAAAGAATAATCAAGGCAATTGGTTAAAAAAAAAACATAGAATCTTTAACATTCCGAGTCTACAGTGATACTCAGGGTGGACTGGGGGATGAAAGGGTGGAGGGAGAAAAATTATTTTTAGAGGAAAACTCTGGTTAGTAAAAGTAGAAGGAGTAATAGAATTTAGAAATCAACATTTTGCAGTTTCCAATGATTGATTCAGGTAAGGATCATAATTGGATGCTATGTCCTCTAGGTGAAAGTTACACTTGTAAAATGTGGCTGACACCATCTGAACCAACTGAACAAATTTAACATCATCAATAGTGGGACAATCTGACATCATGTGCCTAGTAAGATGGTGCAATGCATTATACATGGATTATTTATGAAAAGTCCTGCTAAAAGTGTTTAGCCTGAATCTAATCTGGCTCCAGCTTAATTTAAACCTAAGTCTGTGAAAGTTTTAAAATATATTACCCATTTCCCTCCAGAAAGATGACCTCAATTTGCACTCTCAGCAAAGTAGTAGACTGCCAGTTTCCCTGAACAAGTTAATTGAGACCACGAGGACAAAAAAATACACATGCAGTATGTGAGATCCTCATCAAGACAACTGACCTGGATTCTTCTCAAAGACAATGGGGAATAAAAGCAAGAGAATTCTTCTACATTGCAGGAGACCTACTTGAATCCTGGATTTTTAAAAAAGCTATAAAAGACATTTTGGGACAATTGACATTTTTAGTGTGGAATGGTTATAAATGATATTTAGGAATTATGAATGTCTTCGATGTGAAAATATCTAAGGTCATAATATTCTCCTATTATGGCTATGTGGGAGAATGTCCTCATGTTTTAAAGATGAATGCTGAAGAATTTAAAAAAGAAAATAATGTCTGCAACTTACTTTCAAATGGTTTAGAAAAATCATGTAAATAGGGCAAAAAGTGAAAATACCCCCAATTCTTCTGACTCCGAAGGTCCACAAAACATACTTGAAAAGCCACTGGGCTACGCAATGAACAATCTGGATTCCCCAAATGAGTACTTATGATGGTGTCTGGGTGGAGCTCCTGGAAACCTGACATCTATCCATTTGTGTATGTCTCTCCCAGTGCCTCAACACCTGGAGTTCCTTAAGGCAGTTTCATGAATGAATTTGTTCCCACCGGTTCTTTTTCTGACATGTGAAAGCTTTTATAATCTCAGATCCTGTCTCTTGATCTCAGAATAAAGAAAGCTCCCCTCAGCATCTATGTCAACACAGACAAAGGGTTCAATCTGCCAAAAATGCCGCAGCAAAGTCTGGCTCTTGACTACAATTGGGGTGTGGGACGAGGTGGCTTTTTCCTCTGATTTCACAACCTCTCAAGCAAATGGATTTTTATTGTTTCTTTTTCTTCTGTAAGCTAAAGGAACTAGGGCCCTAGGGTGGCTTCTACCACTAAGTTTCATCCTTTACCACCAACTGACTCAAGAAAAAACTGTGCAATAAGAGACCACAAACAACGTCCTGAAACATGAAAGTAAAATGCATATATTTTCACCTGAATATTTAGAACAATAGGACTTAGCATTAGAAGACTGGGTTCAGATCCTGATTCTGCTTTTAACAAGTATTGGACGGGTTATGGACAACTCACACCCTGTTAATCTCAGTCATTTCACCTGTAAAACTGGGGGGCTAATGATAATAATAGCTATGAAAATAAAATGAAGAATAACCATGGAAATGAGTTAATGGCTATCAACGTGCTTTGTATTATGAAACGGCTATAAAATGATCCTAGCTAGTCTAGCTAACTGAATTAATAAATGAATAACCTGAAGTCCAACAAAGACATGACTTGATTGACATTATAGCACAAATTCAAATTAACAAATGAACAATCTGAGGTTCAACAAGGACATGACTTTATTGACATTACAAAGCAAATGTATTTATCTGTTCAAGAGTCTCTCTCCTGGGTTAGGACTTAACACTAAAATATGGAGATGAATGAGACTGTCCTCTCAATGCACGTAGATGTATTTGTAGAGATCCATATAGATACATAAGAAATACAGCTGTCTTGCCAAATTTACTGAGTCATCACAGCACCATACTAAGAGTTTGGGTATACTACCTCACTGAAGCTTATGACTGTCCTATGAGATAGCGCCTATTATTATCCCCATCTTATGAATAAGAAAAATGATGATACAAACGAAGGAGAGATTATAAAGGCCTGAAAAATATCAGTGAGAATGTAGGAGAAGGAATGAACTTTAGATTGAGCAGGTTAAATATGCAGGACATAGGAAACCAATGGGATATAAGGATTAAGGAAAAAAGAGATGACAAGAAACTGTGTTGCTATAATTGGGCAAATGTTACTGCCATACAGAGGGAAGAATAGGTTGGTGGGGAAAATGTCCACTCATTTAACCAATATTAACTGAGCACTTAATATGTGTCTGACAATATTATAAGCTCTAGGGATACAGCAATAAACAATATTGGTAAGAATTCCTATCTTCCTGAACTTATATTCTAGGAACAAGAGAATATGTTCAAGAATTGTTATGTTCTTGATTTTCTGAGGTGCTCATTGAACATTTGGGTGAAGATGTCCAGCAAATACCAGGAAATAGTTGGAGAAATGGGTTTAAATCTCAAAAGAGTTGCTTAAATGAGAGATGAACTTGGGGAATCTTCAGTGTATAAATGGTGATTGAATTTATGAACATGAATGAGGTCACCCAGGCATAGAATATAGTTCCAGAAGAACAGCAGGCTAAAGGTGAAGCCCCTGCAATGGCAATATTTAAGAAGAGTCCAGGAAAGAGATGAAGAAGGAAGAGTTAGACAGGTAAAAGGAAACACAGAAGAGAATGATATGATAAAAACCAAGGAAAGAGAAAGTTGTAAGAAGAATTGGTTAATAGTTTCAAATGCTGCTAAGAGATCAATATGTATAATGAAAAACTGAATGTGGCACCCAGAGGGTCCCTATGATTATGGCAAAAGCAGTTTCAGGAGAGAAGTTGGGGCAGGAGGCCAATGTAGTGTGTGGAGGGGTGTCTAGAAGAAAAGGCTGTAAAAGCCTCAATTAAAGTGAACTTTTCTGTTGAGAACTTAGCCTGCCAGCAGGGGCAACATAGTGATACGTCATCTTTACAAAAAATAAAAAATTAGCCAGGCATGGTGACACGCACCTGTGTTCCAGCTACTCTGGAGGCCAAGGCAGGAGGATTGTTTGAGCTCCGGAGTTTGAGGCTGCAGTGAGCTGTTATCAGGCTACTGCACTCCGGCGTAGGTGACAGAGCAAGACCCTGTCTCAAAACAACAACAACGACAAAAAAGAACTTAACCTGGAGAGAAACATTAATATAGCAACAGGCCTAGAGTGAGGTATTGGCTTTTAAGATAGAGGAACAATGTCAGCATGTTTGACTGCTTGTGAGAAAGGGTCAGTAAGAGAGAAGCTGGAGGAGAAAAGAGAGGGAAAAATGGGTGAGGCCACTGCAGAGACAAAGAGGAGGGATCCAGAGCACCCTCCTCCTGACCCTGAGCAGGGAAGATGGGATGTAGAGAGAAGAACTGAGTGAAAGGGAAAGATGGCAAGTTGAGGAACTTGCTGACGGCTTCTGCAAGGAGGAGATAATTTTACCTATATTTTCTCATTTTCTTTTACTACAGGTTTTTGAGACAGGAACTCAAAAAAATAGTTTTGTGAGAAACTATTAGTGTCCTCACTTCATTAATGAGGAAACTGAAGTTCAAAGAGGTTAAATGACCTGCTCTTGGAAATTGCGGGGTCAGAATTCAAACCCAGACATTTCATTTCAAGTTCCCTAGTCTTTCTTTTTCTTAATGATCGCTAGAGAGAGAAGTTTAAGGAAAAGAAACATCAATGCCTTCAAACCCAAACCTTCAGAATGATGGTAACCAGTGAGAGAAAAGAACAAAATGGACAGGAAAACAGGATAGAGCAAAGGCCATAGGTACAATAATCATAATAAAAATAGGTATTTATCTATAGCGTTATCTCTTTTTTCTCCCTATAAAAAATAGTTAAACAATATAAACTATGTAAAGGGGCATGAGAAAATAGAAACTGCAAGACTTGCTTCTAAGGAAATGATTGTTTTGTAAATATATCGTAAGGACTCATCATTAAAATGACACTTTGTAATTATATTAGTTAACGGCAGACAAGAATGATTTATTCAACAAATACTTATTGAGTATCTACTATGTGCCAGACATTGTTCTAAACCCTGGACATATAATAGTGAATAAATCAGACAAGAGCTCTGCTTTTTTGGAGTCCACATTCTAATGAGGAGACAGGCAGGAAATAAGCAAATTAATCAGCAAATAGCTCATGTAAAACCAGATGAGGAGTGCTACTTTAGAATGGGCAGTGGAATGAAATTCTGAAGACATGACATTTGGGTTGAGACCTCATGAACAAGAATCAGTTATATGGAAATCTGAAGCAACACACTTAGGTTGAGGGAACAGTGAATGCCAAAGTCCTGAAGTAGGAACCACCTTGGCATGTTCAATGAACACAAAAAAAGCGTGGTGAGCAAGGGGAGGACAGTGGCAGGAGATGAGGCTGGAGATGTGGGCAAAAGCAGACACGTAGAGCAGCAGTTCTCAATCCTCACTGCTCACCAGAATCCCCAGAGGAGCCTTAAAAATATAGATGACTGGGTCCCCACTCCCAGAGAAGCTGATTTAATGGGTCTGAGGTGGGACTCAGGCATAGGTCTTTTGAAAAATGCCCTGGGGATTCTGATGGATAGCCAAGGTTGAGACTAATATTGAGACTTCCAGCACTTTGGGAGGTCATGGCAGGCAAATCAGTTGAGGTCAGGAGTTTGAGACCAGTCTGGCCAACATGGTGAAACCCCATCTCTACTAAAAATACAAAAATTATCCAGGCATGATTGGGCACACCTGCAATCCCAGCTATTCAGAAGGCTGAGGCATGAAAATTGCTTGAACCAGGGAGGCGGAGGTTGCATTGAGCTGAGATTTCACCACTGCACTTCGGCCTAGCCAACAGAGTGAGACTCTGTCTGAAAAAAAAATTATATATATATATATATGTGTGTGTGTGTATCAGAAAATTTTTTAAAAAGAAGAGACTTCCAGAGATTCTGTAGTAAAGAGAATATCAGTGAAAGAGTGTGTGTGGAAGAAGAGAATTAATATAAGTTGAAACTGGTAAGCCGAAGAATCATTTCAAAGAACATTCCCCTATGGAGAAATTTGAGCAATCTTAATTGCCAGACCTCCTGAGAACATAAAAGCTTTACCTGCCAAGAAAACTTGGCTCAAGAAGCACCAACTAATAAAATGTAAGACTTTTTATCTTCCAAGCTAACTCACATGTACTGAATTGGTAATACGTACCAGATATTGTATACTAAGCAATTCACTAGATGATCTAGTATCTTCACAACAATTTCATGTTATCTGTGAGTAAGACCCGATTTAGAGAGGACAGTACTCATCTTGGAGAGATGTAGTGTCTTATGTAATGGCACACAACTATTAAGTAGCAGAGGTGCATCTCCCTGACTCGAAGTCTATGATCATTACTGCTGCAAGACCTAGTTTGCTGAGGTTACAAAATGGCCAGTCTAATTTTTCAACTACTGCTCTCTAGGAAAGTGCTCTCGGGTTCTGTTAGGAAAAACTACACCAGCCGGCCATGGAGGCACATGTCCTTAGTCCCAGACACTTGGGAGGACAATGTGAGAGGATCACTTGAGCTCTGGAGGTCGAGGCTGCAGTGAACCACAATAGCACCACTACACTCCAGCCTGGGCAATAGTGTGAGACTCCATCTCAGAAAAAATAGTTATTTGTCAGAGATTGGGAAAGAAAGAAGAAAGAAAGAAACAGAGAAAGAGAGAAAGAGAGAAAGAAAGAAAGAAAGAAAGAAAGAAAGAAAGAAAGAAAGAAAGAAAGAAAGAAAGGAAGGAAGGAAGGAAGGAAGGAAGGAAGGAAGGAACTTGGCAGAAATAAAATCAATCTAGAACACTGTGGTAAAACAACTGTGGTAGTTATTACCCAGTTATCCACCCCTGTATTAGTCTATTCTGTTATTGCTATAAAGAAATACCTGATTAAAAAAAAAGAAAAAAAAGAGGAATACCTGAGACTGGGCAACTGGGTAATTTATAGAGAAAAGAGGTTTAATTGGCTCATGGTTCTGCAGGCTGTACAGGAAGCATAGCAACTTCTTGCTGCTTGAGGGACCTCAGGAAACTTACAGTCATGGCAGAAGGCAAAGGGGCAGCCAGCACTTCACGTGGCTGGAGCAGGAGGAAGAGAGATGGGGGAAGGTGCTACATACTTTACACACTTTTAAATAACCAGATCTCATAACTCACTATCAGCACCGATGGGATGGTACTAACCCATTCATGAGAACTCTGCCCCCATGATCCAATCACCTCCCAACAGGCCCTATCAGGCCCCATTTCCAACACTGAGAATTATAATACGACATGGAATTTGGTGAGGACACAGATCCAAAGCATATCAACCCCCTAGATAGTACTACAATTTCCACTTGGACCATGTGACAAGCTCTGGCCAATGAATTATGAGCTGGAATGATGTACACCATGTCTAGGCTGGAGCACATAATTGCTTCCTTTCCCACACTTATAATGGGCAATCCCACACTTATAATGGGTAGTTCCATCAGCCGGGTCATAGACGATCTCTCAGCTGACCCATGCTGGACAAGTAGTGAGAGCAAAAGATTGTGGTGTTATAGATCACCGAGATTTGGAGGATTATTTATTAGGTAGCATAGCCTAGTTCACCCTGACTGATACAAACTGCATCCTTTCTCTCTGAGTTTGTCTAGAGATGACAAATTACCAGCTCTACTTATGCATCACACATGCCCAAAAAGTGTATGTGTGTGTGTGTTTTGTGTATGTGTGTGTGCTTTATTTTGTTGCTAATAAATCTATCAGAAGTGGAAAACTCTAAGTCCATCAGCAGAAAACATTCCTGTAGATATTTCTTCAGTACAAAGGACTGTACTGTCAGCTGTTCAATCTGACAAGGCAATTAATGAATGAGAAACTCAAGAATACCCACATGCAGTCCACAAATACTTCCCTTGGAGAAAGATGCATACGTGGGCCAAGCAAGGGCAAAAGAAAGGTCCCTAAAGAGCCCACACAATGATGTTGCTCTGGGAGAAATGTATTAATTTATTTAACAAATAAAAAAAGCTACTATGTGCCAGGCATTGTCCAAAGTGATAAAAATAGAACAGTGAACAGAACAGACAAAAATCTCCCTTTTTATAGAGTTTATATTCCAGTGGAGTGAGGGAAGATAATGACATGGCTCTAAAAGCATTTAATTGTTCTAGTATAGACCTTCCCCATTTCTCATGATCTGCTCATCCAGCTGAATAAATGAGAAATGTGACAAGCCCATCACCCCCCACTAACTGACAGGGTAAAGTCTGAAGCAATATATCGTGGGGTAATCCAACCTACACCATCTGGGGCCCTGAAATGCAGATCATTAATTTGGCTTAAACTCTTAAATACTGGTTTCTGATTTCCATTCATATGAAACAACAGCTCTTTCTTCTTCTGCCTGCACCTGGGGTTCTGCCCACTGGCCTAGAGGAAGAAATGAAATTCATGTTTTGATCACTACATCTGGCACCAGAATCCCTTCATCCACTTGAAAACCTCTGAAGATCTGAGTACTGTTTAAGAGAAGACTCCCTAGGGCAATTATCTTCTCAGGCCAGAAGTCTCAGGAGATAGAGGTTGGAGTCTATGGTAGCACCATCTCTGACTAACTGGTCTGTCTGCATAGAAAATACTGCAGCTCATGTTTAGTTATTGTCTAATGTATGTGCCATCAGCTCCTAAGAGGACAAAGACAGAGTGACAGCCCCTTCCAGTGACAGTTACTATGGGACTGAACGAAGGAGGATGAACACAGAAATGAAGACAAAGACAACGATCTGTCTTAAAAGAAGGGATTGGGGGCTCCTTGTTTCTAGTGAGCAAGGGCCCTGAGCTTCTACAGCCCTTTGTATTAGTAACATAGAATCAACAGGGAGGAAAGGTAACGGTTGGTCAGCTGCTTGATTTATCACAGGTTCACCTAATTGCTTTCTTTATACCATGGGCGTCAGGTGTTCCTATAGATAACCACAAGGAACATTGCGTTTGGGACGTGACTGCCCTCAGCATTCCTTCTGGCGGCAGATGCAGTTTGTTAGTTTGCCATCATCCTGCTTTTGTGAGAACAGTTTGCTGTTGGCTCATATAGCCTCCAGTGGTATACTGAGGTGGTCATGACCCTCATTCTTTTGGCCTCCAACACTTTCCCATTTCCTTTATTCCAATAACTGTGCTGTTGTGTATCTGTACCTTGTGTACCTCTAAACTCTCCACTGAGTGTGATACAAAGTACATTAACTAGTAAATATTTGAGGAGTAAATAATCCTGGGTTTCAACCAAATATAGACTGATGCAGACACATAATGCTAAGTCACAAAACAGGGGGTCTGTTCAGCTTCCTGTCTTGCCTCATGGCTCCTTTCTGATACTGTGCCCTGCAGGCCAATAATGTTAGTTACTAGTCTAAGACTATACTACAAGGCCTAACGTGGTTAGTCATTCTTGTATTAGTAAAGCTCAACAGCAAATAATGGTTGATTTACTGATTGTCAAATACTATTTCTCACTAAAGGAAACCAGAACTCTTTGGTGAAATGGCTGACTTCAGAACCCTGACAGGAAATGTACAAGATGAACCTGGGACATCTTTTTTGTGCCAGAAAGTAAGAAAGCTTTCAAAGACAACTAAGTCATGTCAAAAAAGGACACAGAAGCCAGCCTGAAGGGGGTCCCTCCTGAGTCACTTTGGGACAATTTGAGCAATAAAAAAAAAAAAATGACTGCATTGGGTAGAAACACTTTGTGTGTATATGCATATGTATATAACTATATATAATTGCATATTTATGAGTTCACAATCATTCTTTAAAAACTCACCAGTCACCATTGCAGGTTGCTAGGGTACCAACCTATTATGCTGAAAGTTGGTAATAATAATAAAGACAAAGAATCAAGCATGAAAATAAGGCTTGGTCCTAGACAGTTTACTTAACCTCTCAGAGCTTGTTTCCTCATTTATGAAATAATAGTACTGGTAGTGCCTACTTCACAGGATTTTTGTGAGGATTAGATAAAATAATAACATATGAGATCCCAGGAAATTACAATGTACTATACACATGTAAAGAATACCTGCTATTATTATGTGGACAGTTTTCAAGTGAAACAGATCTCTGATGATTTATAGGCACCTGGTTTTGGATTGATGTGATTATAAGACCTTGAGCAATTCAACATTCTCAGCCTCTGGTTCAAAGAGCTTACCTAAGGGGTAGATTCTCTGTTCTGTATGATTTGCCATTTTCCCTTTGAAATCCATGCAGGGCTAGAATTACTTTAGTTCCTCACTTGCCAGGGATGGAGTATACTCCCTAAAGGCCCAGCTGATGATTAAGCTGCATGTACATATGCTCCCTGGGCTCTCCTGCATCACAAGGTCCCTGGTGCTTATTACAACTGGAAGAAATCTTAGTCCTTCCAGAAGAACCATTAAAGGGCTGGTGGCAATCCAATGGTGGCTTGTTACCTGGCCTTCCTCATTTAATCAAGTGAGTCCCACAGGACGCCTGTATAACCAAGAAAGCAAGCATGAAATACCTCCTGCTCCTTGTAGAAGGGAGAATCCAGCTCTTACAATCCTTTTGCAGCATTCAAAAACTTCAGAGATTCTCAAAGAGCCAAATGGATCCCAAATGAAAGGGTTGAATGACTTCAGCCCCAAATACTAGATGAAAGCAACTGAGAAGTTGAATTCAGGAGAAAGTTGTCCAGGAATTAGTGATTGTTTTTTTCATGACTTCTCAAAGAAGATGGGGCACTGCCTCACATCCCCAACTGCTGGAGCTGAACATCGTATAAAATCAGCATTAACTTAGTGGGGCAGAGAGCTAGGATTGTATGCCCAGCAATCAATTTCTTGGAAGAGCCAATCCTCTCAACTATATGGCCAACATGACTGCTCCCATGCTATTTCTTGACCCCATCCTCATCCTGGCTTCTGTGGATTGATCCTGTGGTTGGCAATTAACCCTATCCAAAGCTCTTCTCCAGAATTTCTCAAAGTATAAATAAAATAGCCAATCTCTTGAGTGGCAGGCTGCTTAAGATGAAAAATATAAGAATTGACAAAGTCCCGTGTTTACCTCCATGTGGAGAAAGTCAATCTTCGGAAAAAGAAATGCAATCAACCCACATAGAGAAACAGACAAGAAATGGAAAGACAGACTCCTGATGATGTTTGAGCCCCTCGTTTTTCTAAGGTCCAGCTGTACCTTGTTCTTCATATGGTTTGACTGATCAATACATTCTTGATTCAGCAAGCCAATAAATTCCCTCCCAATTCTCCACAAGTTGTATTGATTGGAATTCTGTCACTACAACCAAAAAGGTCCTGACCAATATAGTATTGGTTCCTCCCACTTTCACGGTGGGATAGAAACAGAATTCAGTAACCAACTGACCTTTCTATGGATCATCGCCCAACTCTTCTCTGCCTCTGGAATCTTCATTTACTACACATGCTCCAGATCATTGCCAGAGTGACCATCCTAAAATATCTCTTCTTTTTTTTTTTTTTGAGATGGGTTCTTACTCTGTCACCCAGGCTGAGTGCAGTGGTATGATCATGGCTCACTACAGCCTCAACGTCCCGGGCTCAAACAATCCTCCCACCTTGGTCTCCTGAGTAGCTGGGACTACAGACTCATACCACTACATCCGGCTAATTTTTTGTAGAGATGGGGTCTCCCTATGTCGCTCAGGCTGGTCTCAAACTCCCGGACACAAGCAATCCTCCTGCTTCGGCCTTCCAAAGCACTGGATTTAGAGGCATGAGCCACTGTGCCCAGCCTAAAATACCTCTTCTTTATAAAACATTTCCTGGCTTCCACATTTCTTTCCTCACCACAATCAAGGTATAATCCAGTACTCCCTTCATAAACCTATTCACATGTTGATCATAATATAATCACATTTTCCTTATCCACTCATTGATTGATGAGCATGTGGATTGGTTCCACATTTTTGCAATTGCAAATTGTGCTGCTAAAAACACTTGTGTGCAAGTATCTTCTTCGAATAATGGCTTCTTTTCCTCTGGGTAGATACCCAGTAGGGGGATTGCTAGATCAAAAGGTAGTTCTACTTTTAGTTCTTTAAGGAATCTCCACACTGTTTTCCATAGTGGCTGTACTAGTTTACATTCCCACCAGCAGTGTAGAAGTATTCCCTGCATCCACACCAACATCTACTATTTTTTGACTTTTTGATTATGGCCATTCTTGCAGGAGTAAGTTGGTATCGCATTGTGGTTTTGATTTGCATTTCCCTGATTATTAGCGATGTTGAGCATTTTTTCATATGTTTTTTGGCCATTTGTATATCTTCTTCTGGGAACTGTCTATGCATGTCCTTAGCCCACTTTTTGATGGGATTGGTTTTTTCTTGCTCATTTGTCTGAGTTCTTTGGATATTCTGGATATTAGACCTTTGTCAGGTGTATAGATTGTGAAGATTTTCTCCTACTCTGTGGGTTGTCTGTTTACTCTGCTGGCTGTTCTTTTTGCCACGCAAAAGCTCTTTAGTTTAATTAAGTCCCAGCTATTTATCTTTGTTTTTATTGCATTTGCTTTTGGGTTATTGGTCATGAAATCCTTGCCTAAGCCAGTGTCTCGAAGGGTTTTCTCCAATGTTATCTTCTAGAATTTTTATAGTTTCAGATCTTAGATTTAACTCCTTAAACCATCTTGAGTTGATTTTGGTATAAGGTGATAGGTGAGGATCCAGTTTCATTGTCCTACATGTGGCTAGCCAATTATCCCAGCACCTGGGGGTAAGGGTGTCCTTTCCCCACTTTATGTTTTTGTTTGCTTTGTCAAAGATCTATTGGCTCTAAGTATTTGAGTTTATTTTTTGGGTTGTCTATCCTGTTCCATTGGTCTATGTGCCTATTTTTATACCAGTACCATAATGTTTTGGGGACTATGGCCTTATATTATAGTTTTAAATAATGTAATGTAATGCCTCCAGATTTGTTCTTTTTGCTTAGTCTTGCTGTGGCAGTGTAGCTCTTTTTTGATTTCATATGAAATTTAGATTTTTTTTTCTAATTTTGTGAAGAAGGATAGTGGTATTTTGATGGAAACTGTATTGAATTTGTAGATTACTTTTGGGAGTATGGTCATTTTCACAATCTTGATTATACCCATCTGTGAGCATGAGATGTGTTTCTATTTCTGGGTGGCCATTTGGGCAGAAACTGAGCTAGCTGTAGGAGTTCCCTTTCATAGCCCAGTGGCACCTGGAAAGTCAGCAAGACACAACTGTTCACTCCCCTGGGAAGGGGGTTGAAGCCAGGGAGTCAAGTGGTCTAGTTCAGTGGATCCCACCCCAGAGAGCCCAGCAAACTAAGATCTACTGGCTTGAAATTCTCGGTGCCAGCACAGCAGTCTGAAGTCAACCTGGGACACTCCTGCTTGATGAGGAAAGGGGCATTCGCCATTGCTGGGGCTTCAGTAGGTGGTTTTATCCTCACAGTGTAAACAAAGCCACCAGGAAGTTCAAACTGGGCAGAGCCCACCACAGCTCAGCAAAGTCACTGTAGCCAGACTGCCTCTCTAGATTCCTCTTCTCTAGGCAGGACATCTCTGAAAAAAAAGAAAAAAAAGGCAGCATCCCCAGTCAGGGGCTTACAGATAAAACTCCCATCTCCCTGGGACAAAGCATCTGGGGGAAGGGATGACTGTGGGTGCAGCTTCAGCAGACTTAAATGTTCCTGCCTGCCAGCTCTGAAGTGAATGATGGATCTCCCAGCACTGTGCTTGAGCTCTGCTAAAGGACAGACTGCCTCCTCAAGTGGGTTCCTGACCCCTGTGCCTCCTGGCTGGGAGAAACCTCCCAGCAGAAGTTGACAGACATCTCATACAGGAGAGATCTGGCTGGCATCTGGCAGGTGCCCCTCCGGGACAAAGCTTCCAGAGGAAGGAACAGGTGGCAAACTTTGCTGTTCTGCAACCTCTGCTGGTGATACCCAGGCAAACAGGGTCTGGAGTGGACCTCCAGCAAACTCCAGCAGACCTGAAGCAGAGAGGCCTGACTGTTAGAAGGAAAACTAAAGAAAGGAATAACATCAACATCAACAAAAAGGACATACACACCAAAACCCCATCTGGAGGTCACCAAAATCAAAGACCAAAAGTCAATAAATCCATGAGGAGAAACCAGCACAAAAAGGCTGAAAATTGCAAAAACCTAAAAGCCTTTTCTCCTCCAAAGGATCACAACTCCTCGCCAGCAAGGGAACAAAACTGGACGAAGAATGAGTTTGACAAATTGACAGAAAGAGGCTTCAAAAGGTGGGTAATAACAAATGCCTCTGAGCTAAAGGAGCATGTTCTAACCCAATGTAAACAAGCTAAGAACATTGAAAAAAGGTTAGACAATGGCTAACTAGAACAACCAGTTTAGAGAAGAACATAAATGACCTGATGGAGCTGAAAAATACAGCATGAGAACTTCGTGAAGCATACACAAGTTTCAATAGTCGAATCGATCAAGCAGAAGAAAGGATATCAGTGACTGAAGATGAACTTAATGAAATAAAGCATGAAGACAAGATTAGAGAAAAAAGAATTAAAATGAATGAAAAAAGCCTCCAAGAAATATGGGACTATGTGAAAAGATCAAACCTACATTTGATTGGTGTACCTGAAATTGATGGGGAGGATGGGACCGAGTTGGAAAACACTCTTCAGGATATCATCCAGGAGAACTTCCCCAACGTAGTAAGGCAGGCCAACATTCAAATTCAGGAAATACAGAGAACACCACAAAGATACTCCTTGAGAACAGCAATGCCAAGACACATAATTGTCAGATTCACCAAGGTTTAACTGAAGGAAAAAATGTTAAGGGTAGCCAGAGAGAAAGGTCGGGTTACCCACAAAGGAAAGCCCATCAGACTAACAGTGGATCTCTCTGCAGAAACCCTACAAGCCAGAAGAGAGTGGGGGCCAATATTCAACATTCTTAAAGAGAAGAATTTTCAACCCACAGTTTCATATCCAGCCAAACTAAGCTTCAAAAGTGAAGGAGAAATAAAATCCTTTACAGACAAGCAAACGCTGAGAGATTTTCTCACCATCAGATCTGCCTTACAAGAGTTCCTGAAGGAAGCACTAAACATGGAAAGAAACAACCGGTACTAGCAACTGCAAAAACATGCCAAATTGTAAAGACCATTGATACTATGAAGAAACTGCATCAACTAATGCACATAATACCAGCTAGCATCATAACGACAGGATCAAATTCACACATAACAATATTAACCTTAAATGTAAATGGGCTAAAAGCCCCAATGAAAAGACACAGACTGGCAAATTGGATAAAGAGTCAAGACCCATCAGTGTGCTTTATTCAGGAGACCCATCTCATGTGCAAAGACACACATAGGCTCAAAATGAAGGGATAGAAGAATATTTACCAAGCAAATGGAAAGAAAGAAAAAAAAAAAGCAGGGGGTTGCAATCCTAATCTCTGATAAAACAAACTTTAAACAAACAAAGACCAAAAAGACAAAGGCATTACATAATGGTAAAGGGATCAATGTAATAAGAAGAGCTAACTATCCTAAATATATATGCACCCAATACAGAAGCACCCAGATTCATAAAGCAAGTTCTTAGAGATCTACAAAAAGACCTAGACTCCCACACAATAATAGTGGGAGATGTTAACACTCCACACTCAATATTAGACAGATCAATGAGACAGACAACTAATAAGGACATTCAGGACTTGAACTCAGCTCTGGACCAAGAGGATCTAATAGACATCTACAGAACTCTCCACCCCAAATCAACAGAATATACATTCTTTTCAGCACCTTATCAGACTTATTCTAAAATCAACCACATAATTGGAAGTAAAACACTCCTCAGCAAATGCAAAACAACAGAAATCATAACAAACAGTTCTCAGACCACAGTGCAATCAAATTAGAACTCAGGATTAAGAAACTCACTGAAAACCACACAACTACATGGAAACTGAACAACCTGCTCCTGAATAACTACTGGGTAAATAACGAAATTAAAGCAGAAATAAAGATGTTCTTTGAAACCAATGAGAACAAGGACACAACGTATCAGAATCTCTTGGACACAGCTAAAGCAGTGTTTAGAGGGAAATTTATAGTACAAAAATCCCCACAAAAGAAAGCAGGAAAGATCTAAAATCAACACCCAAACATCACAATTAAAAAACCTAGAGAAGCAAGAGCAAATAAATTCAAAAGCTAGCAGAAGGCAAGAAATAGCTAAGATCAGAGCAGAACTGAAGGAGATAAAGACACAAAAAACCCTTCAAAAAAATCAATGAATCCAGGAGCTGGTTTTTTGAAAAGATCAACCAAATAGATAGACCATTAGCCAGACTAACATAGAAGAAAAGAGAGAAGAATCAAATAGATGCAGTAAAAAATGATAAAGGCAATATCACCACTAATCTCACAGAAACACAAACTACTATCAGAGAATACTATAAACACCTCTATGCAAATAAACTAGAAAATCTAGAAGAAACGGATAAATTCCTGGATACATACACCCTCCCAAGTCTAAACCAGGAAGAAGTTGAATCCTTGAATAGAGCAATAACAAGTTCTGAAATGGAGGCAATAATTAATAGCATACCAACCAAAAAAAGCCCAGGACCAGACAGATTCACAGTCAAATTCTATCAGAGGTACAAAGAGGACTTGGTACTATTCCTTCTGAAACTATTCCAAACAATAGAAAAAGAAGGAATCCTCCCTAACTCATTTTATGAGGCCAGCATCATACTGACACCAAAACCTGGCAGAGATGCAACAAAAAAGGAAAATTTCAGTCCAATATTCCTGATGAATATTGATGCAAAAATCCTCAATAAAATACTGCCAAATCAAATCCAGCAGCATGTCAAAAAGCTTATCCACCATGATCATGTCAGCTTTATCACTGGAATGCAAGGCTGGTTCAACATATGCAAATCAAAAAATGTAATCCATCACATAAACAGAATCAATGACAAAAACCACACGATTGTCTCAAAAGATGCAGAAAAGGCCTTCGATAAAATTCATGCTAAAAACTCTCAGTAAACTAGGTATTGATGGAACGTACTTCAAAATAATAAGAGCTATTTATGACAAACCCACAGCCAATATCATAAGTAATAATTTTATTTTAATTCTATAGGAAAAAACCTCAAACTTGCCTTCCTTGTTGGAAGTGAGCTGAAACTCCAGAAAAGAGTCACCTGCTTTCCATTATTATGGAAGCTGGAAAACTCACCTTCCTTGTTGGAAGTGAGTAAAACCCCAGAAAAGGAGTTGTACAGCAAAAGAAATCTTAGATATCAACCAAATTTTGGGAGATCAGCGATTTTCTGGAGCAGGGAGCTCCCCAGACCTGAGCAGATTGTCCTATTAGTTGGAGCAATAAAGATCGTTCAAGCTGGCACCAAGCACCAATAGGACATTTGTCAGTCAGGATCACCTCCACTTAGATTCCCTTCCGCTGGTCGCCAATTTGTAAACCAAAAAGTATCTGAGACAGGTCTCAATCAATTTAGAAGTTTATTTTGCCAAGGTTAAGGGCAATGCCTAGGAGAAAAAAAGCACAGAATCACAGAAACAGTCTGTGGTCTGTGCCTTTCTCTGAAGATAATTTTGAGGGCTTCAATATTTAAGGGGAAAAGCAGGCTGGAGGGGGAAAGGAGAGGGTATGGTCACACTACAGAACCCACATGTTGCAAGAGAAAAGGAGCAGGTAGGTGAATAGTCAATTATATATTCATCTCATGCTCAGTAAATTGGCACTTTACCTAAGTAGCTAGCTGTGCAGATAGGTAACATTTTATCAGTAGGAGCAAAAAGAAAATCAGCTTCTTGTATGACTCGGCCTTCAGCTTAATTTTTTTTCTTTCGGCATAATTAATTGAGGTCCCAAGTTTTTGTTTTCCTTCCACAGATCTGGAGTCAAAAGACCTGAGTTCCAGTTCTGCCAGCAACCTTCTGTGTATCCCATCAAATCACCTCTCCTCTTGGGGCCTTCCTATTAGTAAAATGAAAAGATTGGTCTGTGTACTTTCAAAGACTCATCCAGCCTCAACAATCTAACAGTCTGCAGGTTTCATACCTGGGAAGAGGGAGTACCTGCTTTTAAACAGGCCATTACTTTAATAGCTGTTGAGCTCCTACTGTGTGCATGGCAGACATCCAGCAGTGGTCAGGATGTGTGCAGTCTCTGAGGGTATTAGTTTCCTATTGCTGCTGTAATAAATTACCACAAACTTAATCGTTTAAAACCACATAGTTTATCATCTTGCAGTTCTGAAGGTCAGGATCCTGCCATCAGTTTCACTAAGCTAAAATCAAGGTGCCAGCAAGCTTGTGTTTATTCTGAAGGCTCAAGAGGAGAATGTATTTCCTTGCCTTTTCAAACTTCTAGAAGTCATCTGCATACCTTGGCTGGTGGGCTTTCCCTGCACCTTCAAACTAGCAGCACAGAGTCATCATGTCACCTTCACTGATGAACCTTCCTGCCTTTGTCTTATAAAGACCCTTGTGATTATATTAGACCCACTCAGATATACTAGGATAATCACCCTATTTCAAGGCCCTTAAGGTAATCAAATCTGTAATGTCCTTTTTCCTATTTAAAGAAATATAGCCGTAGGTTCTAAAGTTTAGTACGTAGATATCTTTAGCAGGGAGAGCCTTTATTCAGTCTACCATCCTGGGCTTAGCTTCATTTATTAAAAGACCAGGAAGCTCTCTTCATATGAGCCTATAAGAGATACTCTTCTCTGGATATTATAAGGGGTACCGATAAACTCTTAAAGTGAAAAGTGCCACCATCTGACCACTGTCACCATCACTGTCACCAACAAGCATAGACTTTGTGAAACCCAATTCCTGTTGCCAGCAACTGACATCCACAAGGGCATAGATAGGCAAAGTTTATGTTCAAACCCTTCAGCAACATTGTCTTAAGATAATTTCCAAATGAGATAACATCAGAACGGATATCCAGGAGCAGCCAGGCACACAGTAGATGCTCAACAAAAGCCAGGAGTTTGGAGGTTTTCTCATAATCTTCATTAATCAGTGAGTTGAGGGTTCTGATATGCTTTTTGGCTGTACTACTTTGGTAGGTTTGCCAGGCCAGATCCAGTTATGTCACAATAATCAAGCATGCCAATGCTTAGGCTGCTGGACAACAACGTTGAGAGGCTCTGATAAAGACCACTGGACAAGGGTCAATCTCTTTATCTTCAGCTCTGTGAATGAAAATAATCTGCTAATGCACTGGGGCTTAGCCATTGTTTGGCACTGACCTATGAGAGGAGGTTGCCCCTGCACCGCCTTTCTCTCCTCCCAGCTGTGTCTTATAAGCTGCTGTCACCTTAACCACAGGTTGTCCAGAGAAACGAAAACTCTCCTCCCAGGGGATTATGATCCTTCCACCTACACGCCAGAGACTTAGGGCTACAATGGCATAGATGCCACAAAAGAAAAGGAGGAAGGAACTGACTTTCTGGCAGATATAGAACTGAGTCTCTGTGAAGGAGTTAACAGCCTTTCTGGATCAATAATATCATTTTCTGGTAAGGAAACAATGCATTTGGTAACATGGAGGTGACTCTAGTAAATGAGAAGTTGGGAAAGTACCACAGTAGTAAGAGAAAAGGCACGTTGGCCGGGTGCACTGGCTCATGCCTATAATCCCAGCACTTTGGGAGGCCGAGGTGGGAAGATTGCTTGAGCCCGGGAGCTTGAGACCAGCCTGGGCAACATGGTGAGACAAAAAATTTAAAAATTGGCCAGGCATGATGGCACATGCCTGTGGTCCCAGCTATTCAGGAGGTGGAGGCGAGAGGACCACTTGAGCCTGGGAGGTCCAGGCTCCAGTGAGCTATGATCATCACTGTACTCCAGCCTGGGTGACAGAGTGAGACCCTGTCCCCCACCAAAAAAAAAAAAAAAAAAAAAGAGAGAAAGAGGCATATTGTCTTGCCGTAATTGGATAACTGCAGACCCAACCCTAAAAAACTGTCCTCTGACAGGAAAATAAAATGTTCTCCTACTTCATTAAGGCTGATAGAAATGTAGCAAAAACCTGGTAGTATTTCCTTGCACAGCTTTGGAGACAACAAAGGTGGGCTGGAATTTTTGCTGCTTGCTAGATGGATGGCTTTTTGATAAGTTGCTCACTTCTCAGTACCTCAGTGACCTTATGCATGAAATAATAAATTGCATATACAGAAAATAAAATGCCTGCCTCCTAGTGCTGTTGAAGTATTTAATACGACCACACACCAATTGGTCGATCATTTTTTTTCACTGTTAATGTTTCCCTTAACACTCTGGAAATCACTAAAACTTTAAAAATTCTCTAGTTTGAGCCTTAATTTTACAGATATTTTCTGGAGGTACTTTGTTACATTAATTTATATACAAATTTCAATGAAGATAATGTTTTGAGCTAAAATAGTCAGTGATTGTCATATTTGACCCTGGAATCATATGAGCTTTCTACAAAACCCTAAGTCAAGAAATGGTTCTGTTCAATGCAAAATGGCAGCTTTTCAGAGTTTTGTGATCTCCTTAAAGGTCTATTCACACCAAACCTAATCTGGAAATCAAAAGCAGATCAAAGAGATAAAAAAGAAGTAATGTTGTTGGCAAAAAGATTTTAAAGTTTAATTGAAAAATTCTACTTTATAATATCTTAATTTATATTTTATGACTAATCATTATGTTTGCATATGCAATATCTATTTCACTCTATATATATACAACACAGGAAATGCTGAAATGTATATTCAGAGCTGATCTGTTGACATTTAGTTTTAGATTTGTTGGTATGTTAATTGGGTGTTTTCTTACGATTTAGAAAATTTGTCCATAGAAGCAAGGAATAAAAGAGCAATTCATAAAAAATCATTTTTCAATTTAGAGGGGATGGAGAAGAGATTTGCATTAAAAACTATCCACTATATTCTCTGCACTATTTTCTTTAGGAAGCAAGAATGTTCCAGCTTCCCCCATCTTGGAAGTTTTTCCACTTCATCATTAAACAGACCAAGAAAGGACAAGATAATGGAAGTGAAAGTTAAACTGCTTCAGACTGATGGAGGCTCAGCTCAGCCCCAAGAGCTTGGAGCACAGTGAGAGTGTGCATTATAAGAGGCAGAAACAAGATAACTTAGCAGCTCCAATCCAATAGCTTTTCTTTGTTGTTGTTGTTGTTGTTTGAGATGGAGTCTCACTCTGTCACCCAGGCTGGAGTGCATTGGTGCAATCTTGGTTCATTGCAACCTCTGCCTCCCACGTTCAAGTGAGTGTCCTGCTTCTGCTTTCTGAGTAGCTGGGATTAAAGGCAGGAGCCACCATGCCCAGCTAATTTTTGTATTTTTAGTAGAAATGGGGTTTCACCATGTTGGCGAAGCTGGTCTCAAACTCCTGACCTCAAGTGATCTGCCCACCTTGGCCTGCCAAAGTGCTGGGATTATAGGCATGTGTAGAGGACTACGTGCTCACAAACAAGACGTTCCCGATAAGTCCTGCTCTTGCAAACCAAGCAGGGCATTCCTTCCCTGTAAACAGGGAGGACAAAGGAGCCAGCTGCAAACAGCAGACCCTGGGGGCTTGTTTATGTGTAAACATCTTGAAAATCCAGAAAGTCAGGGAAAGGTCAGAAAAACAACTATGTATCTTGTGACTTGGCAACATTCCACAAACGACTGTATAAAATAAAGCAGAGCGTGCCATTTGAGGTGGCTGCCATGTTTGTCTTATCTTGTGTTGTCTTGTGTGTTCATTCCTTTGTTTAGGAAACACGCGGACCCCAACATCTGGCACAGTGAGCAGGGTCCATGGCTCCATGAGAGCAAGGAACCAGAGGGGGAACACCCCGGGCAGGTAAATAAAGAAAGGGGGACCCATGGGAAAATTATGGGGAATTCCACCTCTCTGGCCTCTGCATATTTGCGGTTACTCCAGGGACTGTTGATGTCTATAGGAGTAGAAGTTAGTTAAAGAATATAAGACTTTGAAGCGATTGTTTGCCCATGTTGAACAATATTGTTATTGGTTTCAATATCAAACCAAAGTGCAGTTAAATAGAAAGGAATGGTTACAAGTGGTTAAAGTCCTGCATCGAGCTCATCAGCGAGGGCAAATGATGCCTCTGACTTTGTGGATTTTGTGTAGTTCCATTACTCAGGCATTAGAGTTACTTGAAACTGACTCAGAGCATGGCGATACTGCCACAGGAGGTGAGGCATCTGAAGCTTTAGAGAGGAATGATCCTAAAGGGGAACATATTTACTCCCCGGTTGTTGAGGACAAGGAATTGGAAAAAGAGCTAATGCCTCCTTCATCTGAAGGAAATTCTGATTTGCAGCGCATTTTAGAGATGTTACAACAGTTGTTAAAATTGCAAGGTACCGCTGCTCCTGTTTCTCCTCTCTCTCTGCCATGAGCCTTCCCTGTTACCTTCCCTTCTGTTCCTTTGGAAAAGGATTTCCCTTTGCCTCCACCTCCAACCTCTTTGCCTATGTCAGGTCAGGTTTTCTCTGTGCCTCTTCCTCCTGTAGGAGCAAAGAAGGAATCAAAGGAAAAGGATGACTTTGAGGAATTAGATTTATTCCCAATAACACGGGCTGCTTTCGGCCCCAATGCTCAGCTCCCAAACGGTGGCCAGAATGTGACTTTTACAGCCCTACAATTTAAATTTTTGAAAGAAATGAAAGCTGCAATTTCTAATTATGGACCTCAGTCACTATTTGTTCTTGGCCTTCTCGATTCCTTCTCTTTAGAACATATGATGATTCCTATTGACTGGGAAACGTTGGGACAGGCTGTCCTTGATCGTTCACAATGGCTTCAATTAAAAAGTTGGTGGTGGGAGGAAGCAAGAGTACAAGCTAAAAAAAATGCTACCCGAAATCCCCCAGGACCTACTGAAGAGCAGCTTACGGGTTCAGGACAATACGCCACTCTTAATGCTCAGGCAGGCCTAGATGATATTGCTCTCACTCAGATTAAAGCCTTGTTTATAAAAGCGTGGACTAAGGTTGAAATAGCGGGTAAAACTTCTTTATCTTTTGTAAAGATCCTACAAGGAGCCACTGAGCTGTATCCAGATTTTGTAGCCCATCTTCAAGATGCTGTATTAAAGACTGTAGGTTTAGGCCCTGCTGCTAAAATTCTTTTGGATACTCTGGCTTTTGAGAGTGCTAATCCCGAGTGCCAAAAATTGCTGCGTCCTCTAAAAGCTAGTGGAGCTGATTTAGCTGAATACATTTGGGCTTGTGCAGGTGTTGGAGGAGCTATTTACAATGCTCAATTGTTTGCTGGGGCACTTTCTAAGGCTTTAAAAGGCAATTCTAAACAAGGTATATGCTATCAATGTGGGAAACCCGGTCATTTTAAAAAGGAATGCCGAAAAAATTAGGCTCTTCTGCTCTAAAAGAAAAAAGGTTACCATCTGGTATGTGTAAACGATGTGGCAAGGGTCGACACTGGACCAATGAATGCCGTTCAAAAACTGATAAAAGTGGGAATGTATTGTCACCCCTCTCAGGAAACGGGAGCCGGGGCCCGCAGGCTTGGGGCCCCAACAACTACAATGCAGGCCTACCCCAGTACCCAGTGAGCAGTGGCTTACAACATCAAGGAATGACCTCGAGTCCTCCTTAAAGACATCTTACCCTACCCCAGTTTCTCAGCTTTATGCTGCCACTAAGCAGAGTGCCACTGCTGACCTAGCTATTGTCCAACCTTATACTTTATCTCCTAATGGAGGCATATATAAGTTGGTGACCAGAATGTGTGGTCCTTTGCCAAAGGGACATGTAGGACTTTTACTAGGTTGAAGCAGCAGCGCTATGCGGGGGTTAATGGTGGTCCCAGGAATTATTGATTCTGATTTTACTGATGAAATCCTTATTATGGTACAAGTCTCACAATTTATGCGCCTAGAGGCAGGGGAACGTATTGCACAAAGTTTGACGTCTTTGAACCCTATGAGTCCTGTAAAAACTTTGCTGACCTCTGTTTCTAGTAATGTATTGATTGTTGTTCTTGCCTTTGTCATTTTCACAGTCTGCTGGAGATGGTGCCAAAGGGCAAACACCGAATCCCAGTGAGCCCAACATGTAATGATGGTTTTAAAAGAAATTCATACTTGTAAATAAGGAAAGGGGAAATGTAGAGGACTACATGCTTGCAAACGTTCCGATAAGTCCCGATAAGTCCTGCTCTTGCAAACGAAGCAGGGCGTTCCCGATAAGTCCTGCTCTTGCAAACCAAGCAGGGCGTTCCCGATAAGTCCTGCTCTTGCAAACCAAGCAGGGCATTCCTTCCCTGTAAACAGGGAGGACAAAGGAGCCAGCTGCAAACAGCAGACCCTGGGGGCTTGTTTATGTGTAAACATCTTGAAAATCCAGAAAGTCAGGGAAAGGTCAGAAAAACAACTATGTATCTTGTGACTTGGCAACATTCCACAAACGACTGTATAAAATAAAGCAGAGCACGCCATTTGAGGCAGCCGCCACGTTTGTCTTATCTTGTGTTGTCTTGTGTGTTCATTCCTTTGTTTAGGAAACATGGGGACCCCAACAGGCGTGAGCCACTACACCCGGCCTTCCAAACCAATAGCTTTTCTAGGTTCCTTTATATATCAAGAGCTGAAGTCTTCTGCCACAAATGCTTCTGAGGTTTTATTTTTAATATGTAGCATTTATTCATTCCTAGCCACGAACCATGCACTGTGTTAAGGTACTCACTAAAACCTTGCAACTATCTAGTTAAGAAGGTATTATTACTGTCATTGTACAGATGAAAATGAGACATGGAGATGTTAAGCAACTTGGCAAAGGTCATCCAGAGAAGCAAGTTTGGATGCAAGTGTGGTGCAAGTGGTGTGTGTGTGTGTGTGTGTGTGTGCGTGCACATCTGGGTTTTAGGAGAGGGATGGGAGTCTCACTTTTGGCAGAATGCTAAACCATGAACATGGTCCACTCTGCTTCTCTTTTCTCCCTCTTCTTTACTCTTGATAATTGCACTATACTTCCAGAAAATTGCCAGGTAAGGCACTATCCCTCTTCGTTTTTACCTTGCCATAACAGAGAGTTTAACACCAACAGTATTGCCAGAAATAGCTTTTCCTGAAATACAGCAAATTGTGTTTGCACCAAATGGACCTGCCACTTATCCAGAAGTCACTCTGAGCAGCACAGAGGACTTGGCAATAACAATGATGGACGGCACACCCTGCACCCTCCTTTCTATTGTTTATTTGTTATCACCATGCTGCAGACTCAGGTACTCTTTACATTTGCAGATTCTTCCACTCCGTTCATAACAACTACACAAGCCTGAAGGGCAAAAGGGTGAAGGCCTTCACCATCAACAAGAAACCTTTATTGAAGAAGGCAGCACAAAGGAGAATAAGTAGCAGAGAAGCTGAGTAGGTAAGCTTTGAAGTCAAACCAGAGAGGTTCAAACCTTGCCTCTGTCTGGTTGTGTCATTGAGCTCATGGTGGTAGAGGCAAGACATGGTTTGTTTTGAGCTGAATGACCGTGGATAAGTTCCTTGAGTGTACATAAGCCTCAGTGTGTTCATCTGTAAGATGGAGATAATAATAGCACCAACCTCACAAGCTTGTCATGAATATTGAATGACATTAGAAATGCAAAGTGCCTGCCTACATCAAGAACCTAAAAGCTGCCTTTTATTATTGCAGATCTTCTTTGAGTCATGCTTAGTGCTAAGAACGTATTACGTCGCCTCAACCCATACCAGCTGGGTAGGGAGACAGGGCACATATATGAAAAACTATCATTGATAATACAAGGTAGACAACTGTCACACAAATAGCATAAATGCATGTTGTAGAAAATCCAAGGAAGAAATAAACACCAAATTATAAAAAAAAGTAATTAGATTACAGATGGCAGTCCAGAAAGAGCAGGTAATTTTACCAATACTAAAAGCAATTTTTGAAAAAGAAATAAAATCCAAGTCTTCTGGTACATATTGTAGAATTTTTAAAAATAAAGCTGTGCCACAATAATATTAAGGAAAATAATCTTAACAACAGCAGTAGTTGGCTGAGTGCAGTGGCTCATACCTATAATCCCAGCACTTTGGGAGGCAAAGGCAGGAAGATTACTTGAGGCTAGGAGTTGGAAACAAGCCAGCCTGGGGGACATAGTGAGGCCATATCTCTACAGAAAAAAAAAATTAGCTAAGCATGGTGGTGTGGCACTGTAGTCCTAGCTGCTCAGGACGCTTAGTCAGGGGGATTGCTTAAGCCCAGGAGTGTGAGGCTTCAGTAAGCTATGATTGCACCAGCCTGGGTGAAAGAGCAAGACCTTGTTTCTTAATAAGAGCCAACAAACAAACAAAGAAACAAAAAAAAAAAAAAACAGCAGTAGTAATTAACACTTGGAAGTCACCTTTTATGAGCCAGGCATTTTATACACATTATCTTATTAAATCCTCAAATTAACCCCAGGAGGGAAGTACTGTATTTTTCCCTATTTTACAGAAGAGAAAATTGAGGTACAGGAAGATAAGTAACTTGCCCAAAGTCCTACGGCCAGAAAGAGGCTGAACAAGGACTTAAACCTAGGTTTTCAAGCAATCACAATGGAACATTGAAGGGGAGAGGAGAACAGGGTAAGCAGGAGCCAGGGAAATGACAGGCCAACTCTTAGTAGGGGAAACAGAGATTCATGGCAAGTTAACGGGCCACCTCTACTGGAAGAGAAAGTTCAAGTAGAGGAGTTAGCAGACACAGAACAGTGTATAAAGCAGATGAAAGAAGGCTCTGAATGCCAATCCAGACAGCAAAGTTTCTCTTTGTCTGTTGTTTGGTTGGGGAGAAGACAGGAACAGAAGACGGGAGTCTGACAATTCTGTAGTTAAGGGGTTTTTTTAGACTCATCTGGTTACAGACAGAGTGAAGAGGAAGAGTCCAGTGGGAGGCAGACCAGTCATTGGCTAACAGCAGCAGCTCTGAGGAAGGATGAGGTGTTTTTCAGGTGTTCCCCAACTTGCCAGGGACACACAGCCACAAATCCACCTCCCAGTCTCACCACAGAGCATCGAGAAACTGATACTGTCTATCCATCTCTCCCTACAGGCTGTAGTACTCTGTGTCCACAGCAGTAGACAAAGTCCTTTGGGAATCATGAAGATTTTTTTCCGCTACCAGACATTTAGATTCATCTGGCTCACCAAGCCACCTGGCCGGCACTTTCACAAAGATCGCCAGCTTTGGACGCCTCTGACTCTTGCTGACTTTGAAGCCATAAATCGCTGTAACAGGCCATTGCCTGAAAACTTTAACTTTGCTGCGGATGTGCTGGACCAGTGGGCCCAAAAGGAGAAGGTATACGATGATGGGCTTCCAGTAGATGCTTGGTGTCCCCTTATCTCTCAGTCTTCCATTTCCTTGTTCTGTGGTCTACCACTTAATTCCAATGCACTCTTTCACCCTCTTGGTTTCCATTGTTTGTTTTCCAATTGTCCTCCCCTCTCCCCAGGGAAGATCTTAGATCCTCAGCTACAAATGGCTGGGTGGCCCTGGAGCCTTCTCTGTCCCGCATCCCCAGGGTGGTTCCTCACAGAGTTAGGCCTCTTTTCCTTCTCTTCTCCAAGCCCCACGCAACAGTGCTTTGTTTTTAAGTTGGTCACAGGCTTATCCAAAAAGTAGTAAATTGAGTTTTGGTTTTATGAATACAGTTATCATTGGAGTCATTAGGAGAGAATTGGAGGTTGACAAGAATAAAGCAAGCAGCCCTTATGCAATGTTTACAGTGCAGCCTCAGGATGAGTTCTCTGTGTACTGATCCTCACCCCCTGCCAGGCACTGAGCTAAACACTTAACCTAGCAGTGCTTATCAAAATGCACTGCAGGCCCCATGGATGGGAACATGATGTTAGGTACTAGACAGACAAGGTATTAAATAACATTGAATCAATTCTTCCTGTTGAATACATGGAGAAAGCCTTCCTTGAAAACCATTGTGTCTTTAGCACCTAACACTTGCTAAACAGTCTCTTGAATAAAGACCACAGGTAGAAGCTAATCATCTCTAGATAAAATTTAATGGCATAGTTTTTTTCTTAGCATATTTGTTTCTCAATAACCTATTTTTTAGCAAGTGGTAATAACTGTCCAATAATGGTGCTGATTAAATGTATATTCCTTCTTAGGTAAATGTATACACCTAAAAAGTGAGTCAACGTAGAGAAGTATACAAAATAAAGAATAGTGCAGGTGCAGACAGAGCTGACAGAAACAGTGATACTTAAATGACTAAAGATTGAGAAATACTGACCTATATTATTTCACCAAATCCCCATAACAACCTGGGAGGTTTGCAGATGAGGAACTTGACCTCATAGAAACTAAGCTACTTATCCAAGGCCACACAAAAGAACATAAACTGAGTCCCTGATCTTTACAGAGGTTACATCCATAGGAAAGAGACACATCTGTCATATAATGAATTGGAGTTGTCTGGAGTATGAGCACAACGATGAAGGAACACGGAGAAGTCAGTGGAGAAACAAAGAGAAGTCTAAGAAAAGCTCCTAGACTAATTGACCTGTCAACAGGGCTTTTAAGGATTTGCCAGCCAGAAAAGATAAAATAAGTTCTCCAGATACGGGAAAGAAGGGGGAGGAATTTTTTCTTTCCAAGTAATACATAAGGCAAACAGGTTTTGCAGTACAGATGACTCACTTTGTAGAATGAAGGGGAAGAAGTTTCCTCTAGAAGTCAATCAATTGATGCCTCCCTCGACCCTGCTTCTTGTGACTTGTGAAAACCACACCTCAGCCTTAGGGTACAAAGAGATGTTTGGTTCTCAATTAAACTTAGCAGATTCATTCAGGTTATTTGTATGGGACAGAATCTAATTTAAGCAAGAAAGAAATTTATTCAAGCACTATAGGAGAGATCACAAAATTAGGCTGGACGCTGGAGAGCCCATCTCGATGAGGACAGGAACCAGGACAGTTCTCTGAGGATGCATAAGCACCAACAACCCATAGACAAGTTTTGTACCAACCATTTTCTATCTTTTGATTCCTCTCAGAAAACCAAAAAGTCCAGAGAGAGAAGGTCTGATTGGCTCAACTTTGGTCAAATGCCCACCCACTGCTCAGGGAAGGGTAAAAGCACTCCGAGGGATTCTCTTTTCAAGGCTGTGTTCAATAGGAGAGGAGCAGTGCCCTCAAAGTCGAACTCAGGGTGCTGTTAGCAGAATGCACCAGAGCCGGTGCCAAAGGGGGAAAACAGCAGATGCCCCATGTAAGAGTAATCAGTCATGTAAACCTACTCCTCTCTTTCCTATGTGTCCCCGGTCAGACAGGGGAGAGACCAGCTAACCCAGCCCTGTGGTGGGTGAATGGCAAAGGGGATGAGGTAAAATGGAGCTTCAGAGAACTGGGCTCCTTGTCCCGAAAAGCTGCCAACGTGCTCACCAAGCCCTGTGGCCTGCAGAGGGGAGACCATGTGGCCGTGATTCTGCCGCGAATCCCTGAGTGGTGGCTGGTCAATGTGGCTTGCATACGAACAGGTCAGCGCCAATATTTAACATTCTAAATCACACAGAAACATAGAAAAACTGAAACTCAAGGGTTTTCTGAAATGTTGGCTCTGATTAAAGCTATGTGTACAGAAGACCAAAAAAAAAAAAAAAAAAAAAGAGTTAAGGTAATCATGATATAATGATAATAACAATAACACTAAGAGGGAGGTATTAGTGTGATAACCATTTTGCAGAAGAGGAAACCAAGGCTCAGGTTAAGAAGACTGCCAAGGTCAGCTGGGCATGGTGGCTCACGCCTGTAAGTTCAGCACTTTGGGAGGACAAGGCGGGTGGATTACGAGGTCAGGAGTTCGAGACCAGTACGGCCAACATGGTGAAACCCCATCTCTACTAAAAACACAAAAAATTACCCAGGTGTGGTGGTGTGCGCCTGTAATCCCAGCTACTCGGGAGGCTGAGGCAGGAGAATTGCGTGAACCTGGGAGGTGGAGGTTGCAGTGAGCCGAGATCTTGCCATTGCACTCCAGCCTGGGCAACAGTGCAGGACTTTGTCTCAAAAACAAACAAACAAAAGCTTGCCAAAAGTCACAATTAGAAAGCGATTCTAGTCAGTCACAGCTAGAAAGCTATGCAATCGGAATTTAAAAACAAAAGCTCTATAAAAGCAAATTTGGGTACCAACATCTCTTTGCAGTGCTGGATTGTCTAGGACATGTTCATCCAGATCATCCAAAATTTACTTCTCTGGATATATTTGGATTCTCCCTAGCAAAAAAATTACAAGAAGAAGAAAAAGTATTTATATATCAGGACTTGTAAGAATATGATTGGCACTTCCCAGTTGAAAAATCTCTACCTTTTTTTCAGACTAACTAATGTATTCAATGACACACTTTCTCCCAAAGTAGTAATTTATAATTTACCCCAAATAAAAATTCCGACAGGATTTTTTCCACTCTAGGACAGGAGTTGACAAGCCATGGCCTGTTGGTCGGGCACCTATTTACATAAGTGATTTTAATGGAATACAGCCATGCTTATTTATTTATATACTGTCTATGGTTCCCTTTGTTTCACAACAGCAGAAATCCTCATTGAGATGGAGATACTACGGCCCCCAAAGCCTAAAATATTTGCTATCTGGGCCTTTATTGAAAAAGTTTTCCAATTCCTGCTCTAAAACATGACATAAATGTTTATAAGTCAATTAAAAATAAATAAGAATATCAAAGGATAGAATACTGTAAAGAACACAAAGATGTTTGTTGCAATGCTATTAATAATAAAAATTTGGAAACAACTGAATAGAAATGACTGAATTATAATAGGTGAGACTAAGTTTAGTTGAGGTGTGTGTGCATAAGTGATTAAAATTATGGTAACTCAACTTGAAATACTCCTAAAATGATAATTACAAAGATTTCATAATACTGTTGAAAATGATCTTTCTGTCAATATTAAATAAAAACAGCATTATATAAAATTTGTTTACATAAAATTCTTTTTGCATTCACCAAAAACAACCTGCAAATGTTAAACCAATTGTGTGTTGAGAGTAGATTGAAGGTGATTTGTTATAAAAAAATGTAATATTGCTTAACGTAAGTTATGAAATGTATAAAATAATAATGAAAACTAAACACATAGGTTGAATGGCTAACATAAAACACTAAATTAAATGCAAAGCAAGGAGGTGAGATTATATTTTCTAACTCAGAATTATTAAATCTTCAGTGAGAATATTGAAATTGTACTATACCACACAGCAAAATATTTTGGATTTTTGCTGTAAAGTGTATCCAGTAAAGCCTAAGATATTTGCTATCTGAAATCCACTAGAAGAAAACTTCTCCCAACCCTGAATTTAGCGGTCTACACATTGAGCACATTCACATCACCAGTCTACCAAGGGTACTAATTATTTGAGTCATTAAGAACAAGTGGTTTCTAAAATAAATAATCTTAAATTTTTACATTGAGCGAATATTCTAAGGTGTTTTCTTAATCAACTTCCTTATCCTTTTGCATTTATTCACTTTCTCAAGAAGGGATGATTTTTTTTTTTTTTTTTTTTTTTTTTTTTTTTTTTGAGACGGAGTCTCGCTCTGTCGCCCAGGCTGGAGTGCAGTGGCGCGATCTCGGCTCACTGCAAGCTCCGCCTCCCGGGTTTACGCCATTCTCCTGCCTCAGCCTCCGAGTAGCTGGGACTACAGGCGCCCGCCACCACGCCCGGCTAGTTTTTTGTATTTTTAGTAGAGACGGGGTTTCACCATGTTAGCCAGGATGGTCTCGATCTCCTGACTTCGTGATCCACCCGCCGCGGCCTCCCAAAGTACTGGGATTACAGGCTTGAGCCACCGCGCCCGGCCGAAGGGATGATATTTAAAAGCTTTTAAAATATATTTATAAAATAAAATCTTTCTAGCAATTCAACTCCACATTTTTATATTTAGCAAACTTCAGGGAACTCACCAAGAAATAAGTAGTTTGGCTTATAGCACAGGTCTTGGGAGTTTGGGAAATGTATCTTTGAATCTTTTCTATCCTTTGCCACTTACTGACTTTGTGATCCTTGTGCAAGTTATTATTTATATACTGGGATTAATTTTAAGTGAGATACTGGGCACGTAATAAGTGCTCAATAAACAGTAGTGATTATCTGTAATACTTTATTTATATACACTCCACTTCTTCTTCCCAATAATTCACTTTAGAAAGTACAAACTTTTCTCTTTCATCTAATTTGTCCATGTATGTTCTTCCCAGAATGAACTGGTACTTTAAAATCAGACGTCTCCAGCCAGTGTTTAGGATGAAATGAAGAGGTGAGATAAACTAAGCATTGCTAAAGTAGTCTAGGCAAACCTTGATGATGCCAGACCACTGGAATCCATAGAGTTGAGGGCTGGCTCTGCCACTCACCAGTTATGACCAAATCTCATATTCCATCAATGGGCACAACCACATGGACCTACTAGGGTTGCTTAAAACAGTAGTCTCTAGGCATTTTTGATTGTATAATCTATCAATAAAAATATTTAGGATACACATCTTCCCATCTGGGTATAGCTATTTATTTGCTTCTACTGCACTAATAGACTATGCATATTATAAAACATATAAAAATGAGATAAAAGCATTAAAAGAATTGTAGTTTCTCAATAATTTCTAATTCTTTAAAATTTTCAATTTTAAAAATTAAACAGGAATGGAATCTCATTATGTTGCCCAGGCTGGTCTCAAACTCCTGGGCTCAAGTGGCCCTGCCTTGGCCACCCAATGCACTGGGATTACAGGTGTAAGCCACCATGCCCAGCCAATAATTTTTCAGATTTCTATTTTCATTTCGTAGTCCCAATGGATTGTTGAAAAACTCACTTTGGAGACCACTGTTTTTTTTCTTTCTTTTGTTTGTTTGTTTGAGACAGAGTCTCACTCTATCACTAAGGCTACAGTACAGTGGTATGATCTCAGCTCACCGCAACTTCCATCTCCAGGGTTCAAGTGATTCTCTAGGCCTCCTGTGTAGCTGGGACTATAGGTGTGCGCCACCACATCTGGCTAATTTGTGTATTTTTTTTTTTTTTTTTTTTGAGACGGAGTCTCACGCTGTCGCCCAGGCTGGAGTGCAGTGGCGCGATCTCGGCTCACTGCAAGCTCCGCCTCCCAGGTTCCCGCCATTCTCCTGCCTCAGCCTCTTGAGTAGCTGGGACTACAGGCGCCCGCCACCGCGCCCGGCTAATTTTTTGTGTTTTTAGTAGAGACGGGGTTTCACTGTGGTCTCGATCTCCTGACCTTGTGATCCGCCCGCCTCGGCCTCCCAAAGTGCTGGGATTACAGGCTTGAGCCACCGCGCCCGGCCAATTTGTGTATTTTTAGTACAGACAGGGTTTTGCCATGTTGCCTGGGGTGGTCTCGAACTCCTGAGCTTGATTAAGCAATCTACCGGCCTTGCCTCCCAAAATGCTGGGACTACAGGTGTGAGCCACCACACCTGGCAGGAGACCATCGGTTTAGAGAATTGAATGAGAGAGTGCTCGTGAAATGTGTTATAAGCTGTAAAGTGCTAATTAAGTGATACATAATAATGATTCAAACGGACGTTAAAATGTTACATTGTAATGGCCCTCCATTATAATGTCTAGTATATTCCAGACACTTATTGTTGTTATTCCCATTTTACAGATAAGGAAAGAAAGGCACAGAGACATCAAGGTCACAAAGCTTGTAAATTGCAAGGTCAGGATTAGACCCATGGTCTGTCAAACTCTGAAGCTAGTGCTCTAAGGGATCTCTCAGGGATCAGGGTCCTGTGCAATATCCTTGGGGATCCAGGCAGAGGTAGCCGAGGTAACTGAAGAATGGATTGTGATGCTTCTCCTCACCGAGGCACGAAGCCCAAGTCTTCCACAATGGACAGCAGTTCCGTTCAGTGCAGGGCCCTCTGTCCTTCCCAGGGATCGTCTTCATGCCGGGAACAATCCAGCTGACAGCAAAAGACATCCTCTACCGGCTGCGAGCATCCAAGGCCAAGTGCATTGTGGCCAGTGAAGAGGTGGCGCCAGTGGTGGAGTCCATTGCATTGGAGTGTCCTGACCTTAAGACAAAACTCCTGGTGTCTCCACAAAGCCGGACTGGGTGGCTCAGCTTCCAGGAGTTATTTCAGTGAGTATTTTTCCCAGCCAATCTACTCTGCTGGCAACACCACAAATTATAGCTACATTGGGGAATCTCTTTGCCTCTAAGGACTCAGGAACACTGTGAATTGATCTGGGCTCTTACTTAGAAAAGAGTTACCTAATAGCTGGGTATGGTGGTTCACACCTGTAATCCCAGCACTTTGGGAGGCTGAGGTGGGCGAATCACTTGAGGTCAGGAGTTCAAGACCAGCCTGGCCAACATGGTGAAACCCTGTCTCTATTAAAAATACAAAAATTAGCTGGGCGTGGTGGTGCCCGCCTATAATCCTAATTACTCAGGGGGCTGAGGCATGAGAATCACTTCAACCTGGGAGGTGGAGGTTGTAGTAAGCCGAGTTTATGCCACTGCACTCCAGCCTAGGCAACAGAGTGAATCTTCGTCTCAAAAAAAAAAAAAAAAAAAAAAGAAAAAGAAAAATATTACCTAATAAATGGATTTAAGGGCAGAAGAAAGGGACATAGCTCTGCCTCCACCCTCCTGCTTTCTACTGTGGTCTATGATGAGAATCTTGTGTGATTTGGCCCTTGCTTAAAGCTGGACCACATCTCCTACTACTCTCCCTTTTCTTCCTCAAACATGCCCTACCTCAGCTCCTATTATTTCTTCTGCCTGGAGGGCTCTTCTTATCCCTTTTCATGAGTGGCTCCTTCTTGTCATATTTTGACTCAATATTTTATCCTAAGAAGCTTCCCTTGACCACACTACCTAGAATAGAACTACAAGCCACTCTGTCACATCGTCCTCCTGTTCTCTTCATATCACTCATCATCATCTGAATTATCATGTCCATTTATCTGTTCCTTTATGTAGTCTTTTTGCTCCTCTAGAGTAGGGTTTGGTAAACTCAGGCCCAAAGGCCAAATCTGGCCTGCCACCCTTTTTGTTGCTGTTGTTTGCTTGTTTCCGTTTTTTTTTTTTTTTTGAGACAGGGTCTCACTTTGTCACCCAGGCTGGAGTACAGTGGTGTGATCTCGGCTCATTGCAACCTCCACCTCTGGGTTCAAGTGATCCTCCCACCTCAGCCTCCTGAGTAGCTGGGATTACAGGCACCGGCCACCATGCCTGGCTCATTTTTGTATTTTTAGTAGAGAGGGAGTTTCACCATGTTTGTCAGACTGGTTTCAAACTTCTGACCTCAAAGTGATCCACCTGCCTCAGCCTCCTAAAGTGCTGGGATTACAGGTATGAGCCACTATGCCCGGCTCTGTTTTTGTAAATAAAGTTTTATTGGACTGCATCCATGCTCATTTATTTACATATTGTCTATGTAACAACAGCACAGTGGAGCAGTTACAACAGAAACTGCATGGCCCACAACGCCTGAGATACTTGCTATCTGCTCCTTTACAGAAAAAGTTTGGCAATCCCTGCCCTAAACCATAAGTTGTAAGAAAGCAGAGACTTTGTTTGGTTCATCTTTCTATCTCTAGTTTCTAATGCATAAATCGTGCTTAATATTTATAAGCGAATGAACAAAAGAGATCACAACTGCAGTTTTCCTCATAAGTAAAATGGCAATAATTATACTGTACTTATCTCAAGTGTTGTTTTGAGGATAAATTAAATGAATATGTGAGAAAGTGTTTTTTAAGCTGCAAAAAATGTGTAAAATGTTAATTAATGGTATTATCCTTCAAAGAGGTGTTGAATAGCTTATGTTTAAAAATAATTCTTCCAGAGAAGTTTATAGAAAGAGAAGACATGTAAACCCTGCTGAATAATAGCACAGTTTTTTTTGTTAGAATGAAATTTTATCTTACTAATTAATATAAACCAAATACTATTGGCCAATCCCAAAATTCTTTCCCAAGGGCCACACCAGTGAATACTACTTGTGTCTTTTATAAGCTGTGTAACCTTGGATAAGTCTAAGTCAAGTAATATTGCTGAAACTCTTTATCTTATCCATAAAGTGGAGACTATGATAGTATCTACCTCATGGGGTTGTAGATGGACCAAATGTGATAAAACATGTAAAATTCTTAGCTGAATGCCTGGCACAGAGTAATTACTCCATAAATATCATAGTAATTATAACAGCTATCATTCTTATTTTCAAGTTAACAAAGTCATTCAACAGTGTAGTGATTCCTAAGGTAATGGTATTTATATTATTTGAATATGCATCTCCATTAGTAACATACTTTTTTTTAACATACCTCTAATACATGTATTTATTTATAAATTATATACATGTACTTTTATGCATTATACAAATAGCAAAAATAAAAATTTTAGAGGATGAGTAAAACAGTACTATTGTGCCACTGCACTCTAGCCTGAGTGACAGAGTGAGACTCTGTCTAAAAAACAAAAAACATATAATTTGCAATTCTTCTTTTTTCTTCTCTACCCCAGTTGCCTTGCACACTCTTTGAGCAGCAAGCACTTCCACTTCGGAGACTTCTGTCCTAAGAATCTTTGCAATAATCTGTTGAGTCCCCAAGAAACCTTAAAGATGCCACAAAATTTACAACAGATAAAGGACTTTAAATTCATGTGGATTTCAAATTGAAATTTGCACACTTTGGGAGTGGTTTTCAAGACGGAAAAAATCCTCATTTTAAACAAATGACTTTGGAGTGTCATACCTCCAAATGGCCATGGATTGTTTCTCTAAAAACTAGGGAAGGGATAGCCGTCTCATTGCCAACAGTTGGCTAGTTTTTCAGAAGACTACACATAGCAATAATGTGGGCTAATTTTACATTGCTAGAGTTGATCTTTTATTCAATAAGTACATTTTAAGCCTTCTTGCCATCCTTCTGCCTCCCAAGTATAGAAGTCCATTAACACTTTCCAGAATATTCATAATGGGATAAGGGAAAAGGTCAAAATTATAAGCCAGATTGATATGTCTCTTTTTCTGTCCTAGTACAAAGGACCCTGTCCTGTGGGGTCCAGGACTCTGGATTCTGACCATGACAGGGTCAAGATGGTGTTCCAAGCATGGGAACAGCATGACCAAAGATATGGAAGCAAAAAACCAAAAAATACCCTAAGTTGTGCAGGGAACGGACTACAAGCAGTTTGGTTTAGCTAGAGAATAAAATATGGAGTCTGAGTGAAGCCTGGAAGAGCAAACAGGCCAGATTATGGGAGATCTCACATGCCATACTAAATCTTAAACTTGACCCTGTAAACAAGGGAAGCCATTGATGGGTTTTAAGAAGGGAAGTGCCACGGTCAGGTATGGATTTTAAATAGATTTATCCGGCAGATATGTAGAGGATTAGTTTGAGGAGGAACAAACTGGAATCAGAGAGGCCATTCTGGAGCCTCATCTAGGGCAGAGATAATAAAAAATCTAAATCTGAGCTCTGATGAATAGGATGGAGGAAAGGAAACAAACTAAACAACTAGCAGGACTTGAAGAGTATTGGATGTGGAAGATGAAGGAAGAAGGAGTCAAGGCTGAGCTGCTTTTTGACTTAGGTGATTGGTGGGTAGGTACCATGAGTTGGAGAAAGAGCCAGTAGATGAGGTTAACATAACAAGTTTAGAGTTGGACATACAAGATTGAAGGGTCTGTGAACATTCAAATGTCTAGCAGGTAGTAGATACATGAGTCTCAGGGACAAGAGGCAAAGATACAAAGCAAGAAGTTATTAGTATATAATTAGCTCTGAAATCTTGAAAGGCATAACTCAGAACTCAGGTATTCAAGGAAAGGAAGTCAGATAATGAAATCACTGCTTGAAAATCTTCCTGTCACTCACAGGTTGTGATGCTTTTTCTGATAGATAGATAGATAGATAGATAGATAGATAGATAGATAGATAGATAGATGGATAGATGAAAGATGGATAAGTAGATAGGTAGGTAGGTAGATAGGTAGGTAGACAGATGGATGGAAGAATAGATAGATGAAAGATAGGTAGGTAGATAGATGATAGACAGAGATAGATAGATGATAGATAGATAAGATAGATAGATGCCTTCTATCAAAAGGTTCCATACTGTCCATCTGAATTATCACCATCTGAATTATCATGTCCATTCATCTGTTCCCTTATGGATTGAGAAATGTTTAAACATAAGAGGTCTCCCCATAGGTATTAGATTCTGTGAAGTAATGCCCCTCTCTAGGCCAACACATATCAACTTCACTCTATACATACACTGAAAAGAAAATCAATATAGTTGAATGAATGATCTTTTTCTATTTTAAGGGGAGGAAGCAAGTTACCAAGAAAACCATGTTAATATTTTATGAAACTATTTTTAAATAATCCTCACTGTTGGCTGGGGACGGTGGCTCATGCCTGTAATCCCAGCACTTTGGGATCCCAAGGCAGGCAGATCACATAAGGTCAGGAGTTCGAGACCAGTCTGGCCAACACGGTGAAACCTCATCTCTACTAAAAATACAAAAATATAGCTGGGCATGGTGGCACATGCCTGTAGTCTCAGCTAATAGGAGACTGAGGTGGGAAGATTGCTTGAACCTGGGAGGTGGAGGCTGCAGTGAGCCGAGATTATGCCACTGCACTCCAGCTTGCGTGACAGAGTAAAACTCTGTCTCAAAAAAAAAAAATCCTCACTATTTTTACTGTTTCAATGACAATGTCACTTATTCACCATCAAGATGAACTAAAACAGCATCCTTAACCCTGTTCCCTTCAACCAGAGAAATTAAAAATATGATACACCAGCCAGATGTGGTGGCTCTCGCCTGTAATCCCAGCATTTTGAGAGGCTGAGGCGGGTGGATCACCTGAGATCAGGAGTTTGAGACCAGTCTGGCCAACATGGTGACACCCCATCTGATATAAAAATTGGCTGGGTGTGGTGGTGCATTGTCTGTAGTCTCAGCTACTTGGGAGGCTGAGGCAGGAGAATTGCTTGAATCTGGGAGGTGGAGGTTGTAGTGAGGCGAGATCATGACACTGCACTCCAGCCTGGGCGACAGAGTGAAACTCCATTTCAAAATATAAATAAACAAATAAAATAAAAATATGATGCACCAGTCTCAAAAATTCTCGGATACTGTACCAGTTATCCATCACTGAGTAACAAATCATCCCAGCACTTAGTGGTGTAAACAGTAGTTATTTTATTTGCTCATGAGTCCATGGGTCAGAAATTCACATACGGCTCAGCAGAGGCAGCTGGTCTCTGCTCCAAATCAGCCTGACTGGGACTCGAGTATCCAAAGTGGGTTCACCTTTAAGTCAGGCTGGCTGCCAGCTGAAGCACCTCAGTTTTCCTGCACATAGCCTCTCCCTCCAGCAGGACAGTCTAAACATCTTTATATGGTGGCTAAGGTACCCCACAGGGAAAATGAAAACTATGAATCTTCTTGAGGCCTAAGCTGAGAAGTCCCAGAACCTGTGCCACAGTGTATTAATGAAAAAACGTCATGAGACCACCCCAGATTCAAAGAGAGAGGACATAAGCTCTGTCCTACAATGAGGGAATGACATACCAGGATGATTTGTTACTCAGTGATGGATAACTAATACAATATCTAAGAATTTGTCTACAGGGATGGAAGGAATCTGGAGCTATCTTTGCAGACAATCTTACACAGAGATTGTTATCAGTTTGGTGAATTCAGTGGGTCAATGAAATTAACATGGACACAGATTTATTCATCTTCCTATCACGCCACTCTCAGTATAAATCCAAGATGGCCAGGGTAGCTCCAGACATCCTGTACTTGCACAACAATACCCAAAGGCCACAAAACAGGATGGGCTGGGGAAGAAGGCTGCATCTTTTCCTCATGACTCTTTTTAGAACAAGAAAACATATGCCATTAAAGCCTCACATCTCATTGTCCATAACTGCATCATGTGTCCAATCTTCAACCAAAGGAATGACTGTGACTGGCTTAGATTCATCAAGATTTGCCTGTAGGAGCTATACAGGGACAGTCTCCCCTGAAGCACTTAATTGCCTGATACTTGAACAGAATCAGTTCTATGAGTGCAAGGAAGAAGGAGACAGCTATTTGGTAAGCAACTAGCTGCATCTGCCACAGATATCAAAGATACTGAAAAAAAATTATTTAAAAGTTTGATCCAAATGCCAAAAGATCTTCCTTTAAATAATAAAACCCCCTGAAACATTAATAGCAATGTATGAAGATTCAATGCTGATTTTTAAAAACTCACAGACTTTTTAAAAACACACTTGGAAAAAAAAGTTACGATCCATAAAATGCATGTCTTTTGTTATTAATATTGAAAGTTATGTTGGCTATTTCTTTACCCTATAGGGAGATGAACCTTAAAAAAAGAACTGGGCTGTTAAATCTTAGCACTGATATTCAAAATCCCGCTAAGATTTCTTGAGGAATTCCTCTCAGGAAAGCTTTGGATTAGGTTCAGTTCTGTTAACTATCTTCTGGTAGCAAGAGGGCATAAGTAGTTGAGCAGAAGAAATATCAGAGTTAAACTGGTCTGCCATCTTCCACCACCATCTTGGGGTCCATATTTTGCAGATTCGCCTCTGAAGAGCACAGCTGTGTGGAAACACGAAGTCAAGAACCAATGACCATTTATTTCACCAGTGGGACCACAGGCTCTCCTAAAATGGCCCAGCACTCTCAGAGCAGCCTCGGCATTGGGTTAACCCTCTGTGGAAGGTAGGGAAGAAAATTCAGTTTGTTTTTGGTGAACTCCCCAAAGCTGCCAATATGTGTATCCAACTAACTGATACTTCTCCTTGAATTGCTGTAAGATATTGCCAATATAATAGCTACACAACAGATCTCTTGCTGGCCCTGCCCAACCTAGCTCAGTAAATGGCAGCATCTAACCAGCTGATCAAGCAAGAACTTAAGAATCGACCGCAATTAATCCTTTAACAGCATGTCTGGCTCCCTTTTCTCATTGCCAGGAAGGGCTACCCAGAAAGGCCTTCCTAAAAGAGAGGCTGTCCTACAATTGTCACATTATCCCATTTTATTTTCCTCATAGCATTTATACTACTTGAAATAATTATATTTATTAATACACTTAACTCACTTTATTGTATATTTATTCACTATCTGTCACCCTAAAATAAGAGCAGAGATTTGGTCTACCTTGCTCACTGCTGTAGAACAGCGCCTAGAACATTCCAGCTTAACAAGTATTTGTTGCATCAATGGACAAACTCAAAAAATCATGCCACACCCAGCCTCTCACTGTACTCTCAGACCACCTGGGATTCTGAAAATGCCCTTAAGAAGAGTAGAAGTAGAATCTATCACCTTGCCTGGGGCTTCTTTTGACCCTTCTCTATAGCCCTTAAGATTTTGGGGCAAAGTCACCCCTGAAAGATACCAGTTTGTAATTTTTGTTTCTTTACTTTTGGTCTGTTTTGTTGCTTCTTCATATCGTTTAGGTATTGGCTGGACTTGAAGTCCTCAGATATCATATGGAATATGTCTGACACGGGCTGGGTCAAGGCCGCCACTGGCAGTGTGTTTTCTTCCTGGCTGTGTGGAGCCTGTGTTTTTGTGCATCAAATGGCACAGTTTGACACTGACATCTTCCTAGACGTAAGTCAAGTCCTTCAGCTAGATAGATCTTTAGAGTTCCTCCTTGTTTCCCATAAAATCACGAAGAAATTATTCCTCAGAATACGAGGCTTCTTGGGCTTCTGGAAATCATTTCTTTATACAAAGCAAAGTCTCAAGGGTCTTGGCTTTTGAAATGTATTTGACAGGATGGAGGGGGAATAACTGCAGCACTCTTAGGCAGGAAATCCGGACTGCTGCTTCAAATAGCTTAGGATTACTGTTGCTCAATCTGTAGCTACTTAAGAAACTGGTTCTAAATAACAGATTAGGAGTCTGAAGTCCAAACAAATACTTCATTTCTGATTCAGTGAAATAAAGATAATAGCTGATAAACCGGAACTCTTGTGTGGAGTGGACATTAAAAGTGGGGGTGCCTTTCTCCCAGAGCAGCTCTTCTTATTCTCCCCCAGCCTATACTTCCCACTTTGTTAGTTCTCAGAACCCAGTACTCTGTTGGAAACCGGGCATGCATGCCCTGCCTTCTCAACCGGGCACAGCTAGATTGAGATATCAGATAACTCCAATTTCTTTAGACTTTAGAAAAATGTGATTAGGGCCAATTATTTTTCAACCATAACAAATTTATTAAGTTTAACAAAATACATATTATTACATACAAACTATACTTGTGTGTGAATAAAAGCTCTTCACCTGTTATTTTGCTAACTGGTCTGACAAGATGGTTTAAGGCAGCAGTCTGCAACCTTTTTGGTACCAGGGACTGGTTTCGTGGAAGACAATTTTTCCATGGAGACTGGGGGGAGTGGGGAGATAATTTCAGGATGATTCAAGTGCATTACATTTATTGTGTGCTTTATTTTTATTATTATTAAATTGTAATGTATAATGAAATAATTATACAAGTCACCATAATGTAGAATGAGTGGAAGCCCTTAGATTGTTTTCCTGCAACTAGACAGTCCCATCTGGGGGTGATTGGAGATAGTGACAGATCATCAGGCATTAGTTTCTCTTAAGGAGCACACAACTTAGATCCCTCACGTGCACAGTTCACAATAGGGTTCAGACTCCTATGAGAATCTAATGCCACTACTGACCTGACAGGAGGTGGAGCTCAGGCGCTAATGCGGGCAATGGGGAGTGGCTATAAATACAGATGAAGCAGGTGTAATTCCAGCGCTTTGGGAGGCTGGGGGCGGGGGGTGGATCACGAGGTCAGGAGTTCAAGACCAGCCTGGCCAAGATAGTGAAACCCCTTCTCTACTAAAAACACAAATAATTAGCCAGGTGTGGTGGTGGGCGCCTGTAATCCCAGCTACTCGGGAGGCTGAGGCAGAGAATTGCTTGAACCCGGGAGGCAGAGGTTGCAGTGAGTTGAGATCATACTACTGCACTCCAGCCTGGGTGACAGAGCAAGATTCAGTCTCAAAGGAAAAGAAAAGAAAAAAAAATACAGATGAAGCTTCGCTCTGTTGCCCTACCACTCACCTCCTGCTGTGTGGCCCAGTTCCTGATAGGCCACAAACAGAAACCAGTCTGTCCTGTGGGTTGGGGATCCCTGGTTAAAAGGTCTTAACATAAATGTATGCTAACATAAGAACTGGGATCTCTACATCAGGTTTACAAAGTGCCCTAAAGTTGGTAAGTTAACTTTGCAGTTTCAAAACCTATGTTTTTAAAATAAGAATATTTTTATTTTACAAAAATCATGTGTGTATTTTAAGTGCTATAAAAACCTTTATAGATGTATGCTATTTTTAGGTGTATATATTATACTTTATAAAAATAATTAGAATCTACGGAGCAGATAAACACAGTAGAAATGTTTACTTACTGATCAAACGTTATACTTTATCTGTGACAATCCAGGTAGCCCAGATATACATTTTGAGAGCCTTCTCCCAAATACTTAAGTTTAATGCAAATTGTCAATACATTGAGGGACACAGTGGAACTTCTCTAGAAGAAGGAGCTCTAAAACAGTATTTCTCTAGATTTAAGACGCCTAGGCCATATCTTATTTAAGAAACCAGAGGCATAATGAACTCAGCAAATTTTTAAAAATTAAGAAAAGGCCTAAAAAAATGCTTGTTTCTACATTTATTCAACTTACTCAAAAAGACTAATATATTTTATAGGAATGGAGCTGGAAAGGTCCCAGTAGGTTTGCTTATACATCCATAGTCAATACTATCTATGAATATATGGGCAGGAGGTTACAAGATTACACTATAAAAGGTAACTTGCAGCCCTGAGGAAGAATAAACCAGTTCATACTTTGGGTTGTTCTCAAATTCAGTAATTCACTTGTTGAATTAGATTGTGTATGTCTGTTACTGTAATATTAATATATATACATTCTTTTCAGTAATTGGAAATTCCCAACAGATATACACTCACTAGTGACAAGTAATAAATATTTGTTTTCTTATTCCTAGTAGTGACCATGGGATGGGCACATATTAATAGAGGAAAATAACAGGGTGTAGAATAACAGCTCTAGTCATGGCCTTTGATTGACCACTTCTGACATCTGTGTCTTTCTCCATCATCCAGACGCTTACCACTTATCCCATCACAACCCTGTGCAGTCCTCCCACTGTGTACCGGATGCTTGTGCGAAAAGACCTTAAGAGGTACTTGGGCAGAAATCTCCCTTTGAACCACAACCAATAGCTACCATCCAGGATCACAGATCTCCCTTTTTCAGCTTAGGATAGCTGAGGCTTTGTCAGTCTTACCACCACTGACATTGTGAACCGAATAATTCTATTGTTGGGAGACTGTCATATGCATTACAAAATATTGAGCAGCATCCCAAGACTCTATTTGATGCCAGTAGCACCTCGTCCTCCCCATTTGTGAAAATCAAAAATGTCCCTAGACACCGCCTAATGTCTCCTGGGGGGCAAAACTGTCCCCTAGTCTAAGAACCACTGGAATATCTTCTAGGACAACTGGACATTTTTCCAGGGACAATCAGACCTCTATAGTCCCAGAACTCCCACTCAAAAAAAATTATCCTCTAGTTCTACTCTTTTAGAAACACTGTGATTTAGAATCAGCCCTCAAAAAAGAAAGAAAGAAAAGTGCATTTATATTGCTTTGAAGAAAAGCTAACAAAGTTTATGACTTGAAGGTCATATTAAATTTAGCCAAACCATATGAACACCCAGCAGAGTTGCAATGTAGATTTGTTTAATTCAAACTCAATACATGAGGAGAGAAAGGAAGAGAGGAGCAAATTCAGTAGCATAGGCTTGTCCATCCTCCTTTGCCACCAAAGTGTGGTGGCCCAAGAGGGAAAGTGCTATGCGAGACAGAATAAAGCAAATATGAATCTTCTCTTTTCCTAATCAGTGTCAACTCCTTTGCTCCTATGTCACGGCCTTTGAAACATGAGCATCTTGTTCACGTTTCAGGAGTAATTCAGGGACTATTCAATGATTATTTTGAATGCATATGATTTGTATTCTACCCACACTCTCTGGCCCATTTGGGGCCTCAGCGTATGAGAAGCAGGCTGTTCCAGGCTTTCTCACTTGAGTCCAGTAAGGCTAGTGGTTAAAAGCTAAGCAGCAAAGTCAAAGAGGCAGGGCCCTGCTACTTACTAATCATGTGGCCTTGGACACTCAAGATAACCTTGCTAAGCCTCCATCAACTCCATCTTTAAGAGAGGATTAAGAGCCCCCTCATAAGGTAGTGGTGAGAATTTAATGTGACATGCTTGGTGAGATCACCCTGAGAAGTGGAAGGTGCCTGGTAGAGTTTCATGAGTATCAACTCAGTCCTTTATTACATGGGAGGCTTTGGGCAAGTTCTTTAACCTCTCTGAGCCTCAATGTCCTCATGCGTAAATAGGGGTTGAGAGAAGTCTAAGAATGCTTCTAAAGCCCTTACGACATAGCGACTACTCAATCAATATTAGCTGTTATATCATGTGGCTCATAATAAACACTTAGTATCATTAATAGCATTTTCTCCTGCCATTTTACATCTTTAGTAGCTAAGTTCTCCTCCATCTGCTAAAATGAAAGCTCTCAGGAATTTTTGTTATAATCACTAATGTGCCCCCATAACCTAGAACAATGTCTGGCAATATGGCAGGTGTTAACAAGTATTTATTGAATGAACTTTCCTAAGACTTGCCTCTCCCAGCTGCTATGCTTGCTGCTTGAATGTCCTCATTGTCTTGCAGTGAAAGCACTCAGGTTCCTCTTGAAAAGACCCATGCAACTCTCTCTCTCCAGGTATAAATTCAAGAGTCTGCGGCACTGCTTGACGGGAGGGGAGCCACTCAACCCAGAAGTGCTGGAGCAGTGGAGGGCGCAAACTGGGCTGGAGCTATATGAGGGCTATGGACAGACGGAAGTGGTATATCTAGCAGGCATCTATGTTTAGCATATGAGGGGGCCTTTCTGCCCCAGGTGTGTCAGCTGAGCCCCTGAAGTGCCTCCCTCCCACTCTAAATTTGTATGGAGTTTCCCAGGATACCTCACCTTGCCAGCAGTTACCAAAACTTGCAGATTGCTCAATTAGGTTTTGCTGAAGGGGAATGATGATTATTCCATCATTCCTGCCTCCCCCTTTTGCAGGAGAAACCTCAGAGGCATTGGGGGTGGGTGAGGTTCAGAATTGAGCAGCTCATCTTTCCATTGTGCTGGGAATAATCCTCTGAGAGCGTCCATGGGAAGCTGATTCTAAGGTGCACTTGATGGAGTCTAAGGAGTGGTTTTCAAAGTGTGGCCATCAAACCAAGCAACATCAACATCATCTGGGTAGATCTGGTAGAAATGCCAAATTCTTAGACCCCACTCCACACCTAATGAATCAGAAACTCTGGGATAAGGCCCATCAATCTGTGTTTCAACAATGCTCCAGAATCTCAAATTTGATTCTAATGCACACCCAAGTTTGAGAACTACTGGTCTCAAATAATATATTTCGGAAGGTGTGCCTGCATGCCAGGAAAATCAGTCAAAATCAAATCTTAATTTTCATTGCCATGATATAGTTTCAGAAAAGGAACTTTTGTATACTTATACAAAGCTTGTCCTCTCAATAGGGAATAATTTGTGCCAATCAGAAAGGCCAAGAAATCAAACCAGGTTCAATGGGGAAAGGAATGCTGCCCTATGATGTCCAGGTAGGTTGAGAAAATATCTGACTGGTTCCATAAAGGAGAGAGAACGTGTTCCTTTTCTGCTATTCATTGTACAACTATTCACAAGCTGCTTTCATTTTGTGAAAAGAAAATTTTAAGAACATCACTTGTTTATTTCATTCCAGATTATAGACGAAAACGGCAATGTTCTACCACCTGGCAAAGAAGGGGAAATTGCCCTCAGACTGAAGTCTACACGGCCCTTCTGTTTCTTCTCTGAATATGTGGTATGAGGACAGAAAGTGCTGGTCATGCCTTAAATACAGACTTGGGTTCAAATTTCATTTCCACCATGTCTTGCTATGTAACCTTGGGCAAGCAACAAAATCTTTCATCCACCGTAAAATGGGGAGGCTATCATCTATCACCCAAGAGTACTGTAAAGATGAAATTCCAAATGTAAGAAACTGGTTGCAGTGGTTATCCTCAGAAAGGAAAACTGGACAGGCTGGAATAAGGATGCAGTTGGGGGGTGCTAGAGGTAGAAGAGGGGCTTTTTATTATACTCTTTGGGACCTTTTGTATTTTACACTAGGAACTATCTTTTAAAAAAATTTAATTTCCAGCCAGGCACAGTGGCTCATGGCTATAATTTCAGAACTTTAGGAGGCCAAGGTGGGAGGGTGGCTTGAGCCCAAGAGTTCAAGACCAGCCTGGGCAACATAGTGAGACCCCATCTCTACAAAAACATAATACAATTAGTCAGGTGTTGTGGCACATGCCTGTGGCCCCAGCTACTCAGGAGGCTGAGGTGAGAGGATCACTAGAGCCCAGGAGGTCGAGGCTGCAGTAAGCCACTGCACTCCAGCCTAGGCAATGGAGAGAGACTCTGTCTCAAAAAAAAAAAAAAATTCCTTTAGAAGTAGGATGTGTAATGTACTAGTAACTTAATGAGTGCCATACCCATCTCTGTTCTGACCAGACTAATCCCCAAATGTCATCCTTGGTTCCTAGGACAATCCACAGAAAACTGCTGCCACGATAAGAGGAGATTTTTATGTTACTGGAGACAGAGGAGTGATGGACAGTGATGGGTATTTCTGGTTTGTCGGCAGAGCTGATGATGTCATTATATCCTCTGGGTTTGTACCTTTTCCACTCTGAAGAGGTAACAATTTGACAGGGAGGGAGATCACTTACTTGGAGGATGTGGTGGTCAAAAACTTCTTTTCCTCTTCAGGTACCGTATTGGGCCATTTGAAGTGGAGAGTGCACTCATTGAGCACCCAGCAGTTGTTGAATCGGCTGTTGTCAGTAGTCCAGATCAAATCCGAAGAGAGGTAGATGAATGTCATTCATTAAAGAAGCAACTTCATGTTTTCAAGTTCTGTCCATTTGACCACTGTAAAGGCTGAACCAAGAGTGGTCAATCTATTAATTCTCATTATGAAGCATGCATTTGGCCAAAATATAAATCAGGCAACCAACTTTACAATAAGTTGTGTCCCAAAGAGGCGGTATTAGAATTCTTTTGATGGCAAGTGACAGAAACACAAATCAAACTGCCTTAAAAAAAAAAAAGGCATTTGGCTCATATAAGTGACAAGTACTTAAGTACAGCCACATCCAAGGGTTCACGTGAGGTTGGCAAGATTTACCTTCTCTTCACTTTTGACTCTGCTGTTCTTTATTATGGCTCCATTTGATCAGATTCTTCCTACTTGATATCAACCAACTCCAGACATATACACCTTAGCAACCCTCCACCCCTTCAGGGAAGGATACAGCTCTGCTTTCAGTTGTTTCAAGTAACACTTAAGACTTCATTTGCCTACCTTAGATGATATCTCTAACCAATGTGGTTCAGAGACTGGTATATGCTAATTGGTCAGCCTTGGATCATATGTCTATCCTTGGAAGTAGGTGTTGGTGTCAGTCCCACCAGACAGAAGTTAGGGTAACACTCCATAGGAAAATTAGTTACTAAAAAGGAGGAACAGATACTGCGTAAGCAAAAGCCACAGATTTCACTGAATGGAAAGCTGTCATGGAATTCAGAATATATTTTCTCACAGAAACAAGACAAATAGAAAACTGTGGGCACGGTGGCTCATGCCTGTAATCCCAGCACTTTGGGAGGCCGAGGTGGGTGGATCACTTGAGGTCAGGAGTTCGAGACCAGCCTGACCAACATGGTGAAACCCTGTCTCTACTAAAAATACAAAAATTAGCCAGGTGTGGTGGCGGGTACCTGTAATCTCAGCTACATAGGAGGCCGAGGCAGGAGAACTGCTTGAACCTGGGAGGCAATAGTTGCAGTGAGCCACGATTGCACCACTGTACTCTAGCCTGGGCAACAGAGAGAGACTCCGTCTCAAAAAAAACAGAAAGAAAGAAAAAGAAAATTGTGGCCAGGTTCCCAGACAATCTCATGAGCCTATTTAGGACCTAAGGAAATGGAACTCTGGCAATGACAGTAATAGCCTTAATTCTAGGAGGAAGCCTTATTTTCATAATTTGTTTTCCTCATGGAAATTTCCTACGGACATAGCAAGTGACAAAATTTCAAAACAGTTTGTCAGCATCAATCCACATCTGTACCTCCCTCTCACACACCAGTTAGCCTCTGTAGTGACACTGTGGATCCCATACTCTTACCTCCTGTACCCACTCTACTCTCCATCTATTCCATTCTCAAAAACAGTTTCTTCCTGCCACCATGTTCTTATTCTCTCAATATAAATGATTTCAGCTGAACCGAAGTAACCACGAATTAGAATCAATGTATGAACAATAAATAATATAAATTATGCTTACTAACCTCAGTAATTATCTAATTGGTGGGTTTTAAACAGTATTTCAAAGAGAAGCAAACAATATGAGTCAAAAAAGACCTCACAGAGATAGATCGATCCTTCCTGAGAGGTTTTGATTTTTGGCTTTGTTTTGTTTTTTGGAGATGGAGACTTGCTCTGTCACCCAAGCTGGAGTGCCGTGGTGCAGTTATAGCTCACTGTAACCTCTCAATCTGCTGGGCTCATTCGATCCTCCTGCCTCAGGCTCTTGAGTTGCTAGTACTACAGGTGTGCACCGCTGCACCCTGGCTAATTTTTTTTTTTAAAGTCTTTGTAGAGATGGGGGGTCTCACCATGTTGACCAGGCTGGTTTCAAACTCCGGGGCTGAAGCTATCCTTCTACCTCGGCCTCCCAAAGTCTTGGGGGTTATAGGTGTAAGCCACCATGCTCAGCCCCTTCCTGAGGTTTGATCTCCCAGGATACACAGCCCTTCCTCCACTGGGACCCTCCAAACTCCTTTGAAACCACATGTTCTCTAGGAGCTCCATTTGTCCCCCTCCTACATGCTTCTAATGGTACCGGTTTAATGGAGTAAGTGGTCATCCATAAACCAAGGACTGCCCGTATAATAAATAGGATCAGTCTGATTGCAATGTTAAATACATGCGTGATCTGTAAATAGAACTTAACTTTCTTGAACCACTGTACTCCTCATACTCATGCACCATTTACCTGAAAATATTCTGAAAAACATCACTTTGCAATTGTATCCAAGCTTTGTTCAGAGGTAACCTCTGGCATTTGTAGTCATCACACGAACTGTTGTTAACAAGTAGTAAGCAACTGCATTCAGCATTGGCTGCAAATCCTTGACATGTCTGAAAAACAGATGAGCAAGATAAATTAACTTTTCTGTTGCAGGTGGTGAAAGCTTTTGTTGTCTTAGCTGCACCCTTTAAGTCCTACAACCCAGAGAAATTAACTCTTGAGCTTCAGGATCATGTGAAAAAATCAACTGCACCTTATAAATATCCAAGAAAGGCAAGTACTTTGCCCAAAAGTTAAGTTTGGATGTTACCAAACTAGGGTCTAAGCTAGAATTAGATTTTACTGGATTTTGACTTTATAGTAGCTCATTATATAGGTAGATGACGCTTTTCAATTTGTTTAACCATAAGAATTTTGCTTTAAAATGTTTTATATTAGAACGGTATAAGTGAATTATAAACCAGAACCTTTAATCAACTCTGCAATACTGAATCACTACTAAGAGTCTTTCTAGGACTAATTAGTCCCATTCTGTATGAGAACAACACAGTGGCAAAGAATTGCCAAGTGCCTTGTTTTTAGGGACAGCCCTTGATTCATCTATCTCACTACTCTTATCCCTAATACCCCTATAAATTCAAAGTACATGCCTTGAAGTATCAAGTAACCTCAGTTAATGTTCAGAAGATGGTATCCAAAGAAACTATGGAATCTTTCCTGAAACCTTCTTCAAAGAATGATTTAAGAACAACACTATGTAAATACATGAAGATGGCCCTGTAGTTTCCTTCTAACTGTGGAATTGGTTGATAATTACTGATCCGCTGCATGACATTTCTATTTCATTTGGCATCATTTCAGTCAAAAAGCAGTTAAACCTAAAAACTACTCACATTTCCTCCATTAAATTCACTAAATCAGTAATCGTTGACTTTCAGAAAGACTATTTGGGGGCATTTTAAAATACAGTAGTCTTATTTTGAGAAAAGAGAACAAAAGGAGGATTTTTGTGGTCAAGTCAGGGCAGAAGGGAAAACTGTATATACTCCAAATTATATACTCCAAATTACCCCTAAAACTCTTCCTCAAAACCTCCAGGATCCAGCTCTGAAAAGACAAGAACTGTTCTTTTTGTGTTTAGCTGTGATCTCTGTTTCTTGGGAAGAGTGGAGGCCTAGGACTTATTTGAACTAGGGGAAAGAAATGGGGTAAAGGGACTATGACTTTCTACTGGCAAAGCATTTCAGTGAATTTGCACTAAAAATCCATCAGATGGAGCTACACTGTCACCCTTCCTATATAAACAGACCAGTTTCTGGTGTCCATGAAATTCAATGAGCTTAGGCTAAGATAATCTCGACTTTAAAATTCAGTCAGAGTTTCATGCAAGCTCTTTCCCATTGCACTGACAATTGGAAGGATAAGTGTCTCATAACGTTTTATTCTGTCAATTAGGTGGAATTTGTTGAAGAACTCCCAAAGACAATCACTGGGAAAATCAAACGCAACGTTTTAAGAGACCAAGAATGGGGACGAAGATAGCTTGATAAGAAAACTGAAAGGTTAAGTAGTAATATGGTTGCTTTCTTTTAGTATTTGTTCCTGATAATTCAGTGACTACTCTCTTAAAATGTTTAAGATCTTTCCTGCTTGAAAACTGAACTGTTGAGTTTTTGGTTTTTACTTAGCTTTTTAAATTTAAAAGTAAATAAAAGCCTAAAAAATATATGGATGCAAATTGTTATAATGACCAAACTGACAAAGGTAATGATGATGATTTGTAGTGTTGAAAATATCAGGAATCAAATGATTGCTTAGAACAAGAAAGTACACAATGAATCTGTATTTCATTTACCTTGTGCCTGATTGATTCAAAATAAAGATATATCCTGAGAGAAATGTTCAAGACAATTTCTTCTGCTTAACATCTTTATGAGACCAAACTTCAAGACATTAAAATAAGGAGTATAAATAATTAAAAAATTAGTGAGCTTAATGAAATTAAGTACTGTATTTTTGTGCCTCATTTTGAAGCAAATTAACTGTAAAATATCTGAATGTATATATATCTATATATACAGTATATATGTACTGTGTATACAGTATACATGTGTATACAGATACATATACATATACAGTACACATGTATCTGTATATATACATGTATACTGTATATATAGACACATATATACGTGTGTATATATACCTATGTATATTATATATAGATATATCTGCATTAACTGCAATACTGAGCTATATCTGTATATATATATCTGAATGTATATATACACATATGTACATCTATATACATATATATACATCTGAATGTGTATGTGTGTATATATATACACAAAGCAAGAGATTTACTAAGAGGCTGAAAGAAAGAAAAAGTACAGAATACTAATCTTTAGGGAACAAATTTACTTTTATTTTTCTAAAAATATCAGAAACTATGAAAAACAAGCTTGATATTTGGCCATACCAAAAGCAAAATACAAGTAAAAATAACATTTGAAAACTATGTTTAACCTTAGAGAAACACATATTAAAATACAAAGCTTAACATTCTTTCCTCTATAAAGCAAAGCAAATTTTCTAAACCACAAGACTACAGTTTTTTTTTTTAAACTGACATAATTTTTTGAAAGAAAAAACTAAAGGGGGGCAAAAAGGCACTCGATTCCTACCCTGGAATCTCATCATTTACCAAATAACATGCTCAAATGTCAGTAAAAATAAATAGTTGATAAACCTGAAAACAAGTCTTTCAATGAGGATTTTATAGCTGGGAAAGAACAGCTTGTATAACAACCGAGCCTTACCAAATACAAATAAATATAAAAGCCAATTAAAAATAAACTATAAAATCAAAATCTTTTCACAGAGTAGCAGCTTTCACAAAGTGAAAACAACTCAGTTCCACAGAGCTGTATGTTCTGTAGGCAAACGGCCAATTTTATTCTGAGTCCTTTGGTCTTGTACTATCAAAAGAATCTTTGTCTTAGAGCAAGTCTACTGAAGAAGGCACCAAAATCCTATCCTCCCTATTTACCTAAACACTTTTAATAATCCTCTTATCAATCCTTTCAAGGTAACTACAACATTATTAAGAGTTAACACTCTAAAAATCTAAAGCTATGGAAGGAAGGTCCTGCCTATTCTCTTTGCCCCTCTCAAATCTTTCTAGTCTGGTTTACCAAGCAAAAGCACTAGCTAGGAGGGTACAAATTTATTCCTATGTTCACTAGCCATTAAATAAACATAGCCACCTGTGTGGGAAGCCTAACCTTTTTTGCTACTTTTTAAAATTTAAGAATAAGTCCATTTCCATAAGCTAACTTTACAGCCCCTCAATATTCTTAATCTGGACAGTTTACTTCACAGACTCTGTTGGTGTCTGTCTCTTCTAGCCTTTTTCAATTGTGTTACCCAGGAATAGTCCTTGAAAAAGCTTTCAAATTCAGGAAACCCCTGCAGGGAACCCTCATGGTATGTGAGTGTTAGCTTTAAGTTGAAGAAACTCCTATTTCACAGAAACCTAGAACTGTCTGACTAGGGCTGAGTTCACTCTCTTCCTTCAGAGACAAAATTTCAGGCTGAGCAAATTTAGACAAAGCTTTCCTCATCCGGTCATACACTAGCGCTGGGAAAAGGAGAGAAAATTCTATTTAATTTGATTTTGTGGTTCCTCCAGGTGGGTTATACAGCAAGATTTGAGAGTTGTACCCTTCATTCTGAAGTCCAAGTGGCTGCAAAAACATTTCAAGAGTTCCTCTGGCAAGGTGGCAAGTCAGTTTCCTTTTAGAACTAAGACTCTTGTCACTTGAGGAGGAAAAAATTTTTTTCTCCAGAACCTTTTAAAAACTTGTTCACTTGTTCATGTGACGAAAAATATCTGCTACACGGGCTAGTTTCTATAGCCATTCTTCATTTTTAAAGCACAGCACTCAGCAAAAGCTGGCTTACTGTTTTCTTGTAAGTACTCTGGCAATTCACCTTTGAACTCAAATATCCTGTACAGAGCTCTTCCTCTAATAAAGCCACTGGATGTGTATGGTGCAGATTTGTGTGCTGTTTGTCCAGGTTTTTGTTTTGGGTTTTTAAAAAAATATTTTTAAATAAATGGGTCGTTGATACAGGTAAGTATTATTCAGAACTTTGCTGTATCTCCAAGTTTTTGATAACAGCACCTCTGTGAAGAAAGCAGTGTTATAACGTCAACGTCAGGAGTTTTTGGTCATTGTTAATGAGGCAAACTTCTCATGGAGACAATCACCAATGGGGCACCAGGAGTACCGATGACAGACTCTGGTTATAAGATAGGATGACACAACATTATAGATTGGCCTTTGTCTCGGGAGGCTCCTAGCAATAGAGAAAGTTTTCTTTGAATTTCATCATTTATAAATCTTACAAATGCTACAACATGACAAATACTAGTGAAACCCGTTGACTCATCAACCTGGATAGAGAAGCTGCTGCTTTTCAGTTAATGACACAAAACCTTTTTAGCATCATATGAGATATCTTCAGTAATTCAACTTATTGAGAATAAAGTCTTTTCAATTTTGTACTACATCATGCCCCAGCATTTTAATTTTATTATTAGATTCTCACCAACCATGCAAATTTTTCTTTTCTAAGTTTTGCTACAAAATAATTTGCTTCCTAAACCTTTTGACTGAATGTGATTTTTGAACAAAAGCCTTACTGTTTTGATGTTCCAAAAGCCATTTAAAATAATAAATACTCTTTCTGGTCAAGTGGCTGTGATTTATAGTTACAACTGCAGTTTTGTAAGTTTCATGCCACAGAAAATGCACAATGGGATAGGACAGCTTGGACCACGTCCATATAAAACGCTTGAGAAGTAGCTTTCTTTATAAAGACATAATAAAGAGAATTTCTTTGTGTCCCTTGTTGCACTCGTATACTGAAGTATCCTCAGAAGACTGAAATTCTTCATCACCAACCTTATCAGAAATGTCTGTAGCTCTATGCCTAAAACACCTAAAACAGGCCTCTTCTTTTTTTTTTTTTTTTTTTGAGACGGAGTCTTGCTCTGTCGCCCGGGCTGGAGTGCAGTGGCCGAATCTCAGCTCACTGCAAGCTCCGCCTCCCAGGTTTACGCCATTCTCCTGCCTCAGCCTCCCGAGTAGCTGGGACTACAGGCGCCCCACCTCGCCCGGCTAGTTTTTTGTATTTTTTAGTAGAGACGGGGTTTCACCGTGTTAGCCAGGATGGTCTCGATCTCCTGACCTCGTGATCTGCCCGTCTCGGCCTCCCAAAGTGCTGGGATTACAGGCTTGAGCCACCGCGCCCGGCCTGGGCCTCTTCTTTCTCACATCTTGCCTTCCAAAATTGTAGCAATGGACTGTCAGCTTGTTACACACAAATGTTAATAAAATATAAAAACAGACATAACCAAACAAGAAAATCACAATAGTACACAAACTCACTAAACAATTCACTTCTAACTTATATGATCCACATTTTTGCAATGTTTACAACAAAGTGGCAGGAGGAAAGCTGAGCTGTGGCGTGTAAAAACTCCTTCCTTAGAATGAAAATTTCCCTCTGATTTTCTACTTCACAGTCAGTTTACTCCCAGAAGTCAGCTGGCACCGCAGAAGAGGAGCCTAGGAGAGGCCAACGTCCCCCTCCTCCCATCCTCCTCTCTGTGCAAAAGTAGCATATGGGTCTGACTATACATACTACCATATGGGGCGGAAAGATCCCTCACCCAACTGTTAATAGGCTACAAAATCATTGTTCGCTACTGTGAGAACAGCATTATGCAGCACACAAATAAAAACCAGTATTTTTAGTCACAATTTTAGGTGGAACCCCAGCAACATCTTGTAGAACCCCAGTTGAGAAACCCACCTCCAACACCAAATGACTTCCTAGGAGAGGTCATTTCCATTTGATTTGGATCCTTCTGTGACTTGACTTGCAAGTTCAGGTTTGGCTCCGCCCTCATTTACCAGCTGTGGATCAGACATCGGTTTTGTCTGCCCCAGCTCCTCGTTATTCTCTGGTATGACCTGCTGGTTGTTTTTTCCTTCTGCTGGGTTCTTTTGATCTGATTTGTCAACAGATTCCGATTTAGCTTCTTTCCCATTTCCCTGCTTTGGGTTAAATTTTGATGGATCCTTAGGGCTCTTCACCACCTCCTGGAGATTGTATTTTCCAAACATGTAATCTTTCAGAACACTCGGGCAACACACAGCTTTGATGATTTCTACTACCACCGTGTACTGTGGATTGGTGAGATGTACTTTATTTTCTGAGTTAAGGGTGCCCGCTATTCCTGTAATAAGAACAGAAAACCATGTAGCTGAGGAGGATACCATTAAGTTTGATAGATACAAAAAATCTTTCATCCCTGTTTCTCATTAAAACAAGATATATACTAATCCATTCTTCTAAGTGGACTTCAAATACTCTGAACCCTTGCAATAAATAAATACAAATGAAACCCTAAGACATTTAATAAAGTACTTTTCTCCAAAGAAAATTCAATTCTCAGTTAAAGATTTTATCCAACTACCAGCAAATCTCATATCCAACAAATTGAAATCAGTTAGATTTAATATTATTTTAAGAACATTTTAATATATTTGTCCTACACTCAAAAATGTAAGCCTTAAATGTTTAAAAAGAAAAAGTCCTTAAAAACAAGAACAAGTGGCCAGGTGTGGTGGCTCACACCTGTAATCCCAGCACTTTGGGAGGCCAAGGCAAGCAGATCACGAGGTCAGGAGATCGAGACCATCCTGGCTAACACAGTGAAACCCCGTCTCCACTAAAAATGCAAAAAAAAAATTAGCCAGGTGTGGTGGTGGGCGCCTGTAGAACCAGCTACTCGGGAGGCTGAGGCAGGAGAATGGCATGAACCCGGGAGGTGGAGCTTGCAGTGAGTCGAAATCGCGCCACTGCACTCCAGCCTGGGGGACAGAGCGAGACTCTGTCTCAAAAAAAAAAAACCAAAAAAACCCAAGAACAAGTGTTTACCATTGAACGTCTATGGAAAATCACTAAACGCCTACGGAAAACCATACCTGCCAATTCTTTGATAACATCTTCTCTATTCATGTGACTGTTATTTTGAGATTTGTACACAATCTGAAATGTCCCTTTGTTTGGAGCTTTAAACCAGGGTTCCAGCCATGTTTCTGCACATGTTTTCATATCTTCTAATAAAGTGCCTGAGATGGGTTAACATTCATAGAATAACTGAAGTCTTCTTCTTCTTGGTTTTGTACATATCCTGGGGAATATGATGCACCACTTTCTCACAAGATTAGCCAGGTGTGAGGGCAGGCGCCTGTAATCCCAGCTACCTGGGAGGCTGAGGCAGGAGAATTGCTTGAACCCAGGAGGCGGAGGTTGCAGTGAGCTGAGATCACGTCACAGCACTCCAGACTGGGCCACAGAGTGAGACTGCGTCCCCCCCGCAAAAAAAAAGCTTGAACTCTAAAATGAATATTTACTGGCAATGACATAAGTTGACAGAAGAAGAAATTCTCATAATACATTTTAAATGAATCTACCTACTCATTTTTCTAACTAAGAGTAACGCCTTCACCAGATATCTCTGTGCCTGACACGACACTGTCCTTTTAGTGAGATTAGACCAAATACTTGTGGAATTAAAAACTCTTACTCTTGTTCTACTTAGGAACAAGGCACAGAAATATATTGTTCAATAATTTTGGCCAGGCATGGTGGCTCAGGCCTGTAATCCCAGCACTTTGGGAGGCAGAGGTGGGCGGATCTCTTGAGCCTAGGAATTTGAGACCATCCTGTGCAACATGGCCTGAGAACCTGTCTCTACAAAGAATTAGCTGAGCGTGTGGTGGCACACGCTGGAGTTGCAGCTACTCGGGGGCTGAGGCAGAAGGACGGCTTCAGCCCAGGAGGTGAAGGTTGCAAAATCAAGCCACTGCACTCCAGCCCCCAGCTTGGATGACAGAGCAAGACCATTTCTGCCAAGACCAGCTCGGCTGGGGAGACCCTAACCCAGCGGCGCTAGAGGAATTAAAGACTCACACACAGAAATATAGAGGTGTGAAGTGGGGAGCCCTGAACAGAGATTTACCCACATATTTATTAACAGCAAACCAGTCATTAGCATTGTTTCTATAGATATTAACTAAAAGTATCCCTTATGGGAAACGAAGGGATGGGCTGAATTAATTGCAACAGGAACATGCCCTTAAGACACAGATCGCTCATGCTTTTGTTCTGGCTTAAGAATACCTTTAAGTGGTTTTCCACCCTTGGTGGACCAGGTCCTTGCCCTCATTCCCGTAAACCCACAACCTTCCAGCTTGGGCGTTAGGGCCATTATGGACATGTTACAGTGCTGCAGAGATTTTATTTATGGCCAGTTTTGGGGCCAGTTTATGGCCGGATTTTGGGGGGCTTGCTCCCAACATGTTTCCAAAAACAAAACAAAACAAAACAACAGAATTTGCTCAAAGTATCAGTGTAGACAGGACATGTACCTGTTGCTCAGTTTTCTGTCCCCCCGTGCCCAGTGGGATTCCCCATCAGGCACAGTAATAATTATACACATTTACAGAAACTTTATACCACTATGCACTTTATGTATATAAGGAACTCTCTAGCCAATCTTAAAAGTATTCTTTTTTATCAAGCTCAGCAGCATCAAGTAATGTGCCCATGTTCGAGTTCCCGAGCTAGTAAAGGATAAGCCTTGAATTCAAATTCCCTCTGTATTACCCTTCTTCATTTAGTCCCTCACTGTGCATGTGTGTAGTGGTCCAGATAAGCCAATAATCTGATTTCCATTGAGACCGGCCCAATTAAAGTCTTAATAACAATGAGACTTTAGGTGTTATTGGTAAACAAGTTTTTACTTTCTTTTTTCTTTGAGACAGAGTCTCGCTCTTGTGGCCCAGGCTGGAGTGCAATGATGCAATCTCGGCTCACTGCAATCTCCGCCCCGCCAGGCTCAAGTGATTCTCCTGCCTCAGCCTCCCTAATAGCTGGGATTACAGGTGCGCGCCTGTAAACTAGCCAGCTAATTTTTGTATTTTTGGTAGGGACGGGGTTTCACCATGTTGGCCAGGTTGGTCTTGAACGCCTGACCTCAAATGATCCACCCGCCTCGGCCTCCCAAAGCGCTGGGATTACAGGTGTGAGTCACTGCGTCCGGCCTAAAATGTATCTTAAGTGCAATAACTAGCATTAGTACTAAACGTATTATTTCAGAGATATTATTGCTGCAGGCAAACACATTACTGGCAACTTCACAAAGCTGTCGTGAGAAGTGTGTTTCTAAAGGAGCTTCAGCACACCGCCTGGCACTCAATGAACAATCAAGAAGCAGGAGCTAGGCCGGGAGAGCGGCTCACGCCTGTAATGCCAGCACTTTGGGAGGCAGAAGCGGGAGGATCGCCTGAGTCTAGGATTTGAGACCAGCCTGGGCAACATAGTGAGACCACCTATCTACAAAAATACAAAAATCAGGCAAGAGTGGTGGCGCACACCTGTGGTCCCAGCTACTATGGAGGGTGAGGGAGGAGGATCGCTTGAGCCCGGGAAGTCAAGGTTGCCCTGAGCTATGATATCCTCCGGCCTGGGCAACAGAGCGAGACTCTGTCTCAAAAATAAAATAAATAAAATAAAATGAAATAAAATAAATAAAATTAAATTAAAAAAGTAAGTGGGAGCTACTGTGATTAATGATGGAAAGAAAATGTTAAAGTACTTCAAGCACAAAACCGATCCCCCCGGAGTCTGCGAGCGCCAGGGGTAGGTGTGGAAACGCAGGCGAGGCCACGCCCCTACAAGCTTCAGGCCAGAGACACAAGGCGCGTAAGCCTTCGCCCGCAGCCGGCCCTCCAGCCTTCCCTCCGCCCCTACCCCAAGGTCTGCCCGCCGCCCGCCCACCCAAGACCGGTACCTTTTCTGGCCCCTACATGTTGTCGTCTTACTCGCTGAGCAGGCTGTAGGCCTCCACGCACTTGCATTCATTCATTCTGCAGATGATGAGGATGCCCTGTAGCCCGTGCTCCAGCTGCCGAGGCCCACCAGAGTCGCGGCGGAGTTCGCTTGGCCAGCACATACTGAGCTTGCCTTTCTCTTCTCGCCGCCAGGCTGAGTAGGCTGCTGGGCCGGGGCCGCCATGGCGCGCGCAAGCTGAAAGGAACGAGAAGGGTGTTTCTCCGCGACTGTTGGCGTCCTCACCTCTACCAGAATGGATGGTGACGTCAGACATAAGCAAAGGCCTCCCTAGCCGGCCTCCAAGCCTCCTTCCGTGCTGCTCGGTTCCTAAAGCCCTGGTTAACCACCAGAGAGAGGCGTGGAGCGAGACCGGCACAAGCCCCGCCTTCTCCCCCACCCCCACCCCTGCCCCGCCTCTGCCGGATCCTGAATCCGGTAGGGACAGCATAGCAACCATTCCGGAAGTGGTGGCAGTGGCTCTCTCTCCGGACCCTTGAAGCTGGCTCCATCCTCCTAGCTTCCTCCAGCCTCCCTGTATTTCTGGTTACCCAAAACGCTTCCAATAAATTCCATTTCAGCCTCAATTTTCTAGGCTATGTTTCTAGTTGACTTATAACCCAGAATGTTGGCTGGTGTTAAGTGTTTCACACTGCTTTCTCTGCGTTTTTTTTTTTTTTTGAGATGGAGTCTCCCCCAGGCTGAAGTGCAGTGGCATGATCTCGGCTCACTGCAACCACCGCCTCCCCAGTGCAAGCGATTCTCCTGCCTCAGCCTCCCAGTAGGTGGGATTACAGGCGCATGCCACCACACCTGGCTAATTTTTGTATTTTTAGTAGAGACTGGGTTTCACCATATTGGCCAGGCTTGTTTTGAACCCCTGACCTCAGACGATCCACCCACCTCATCTACCAAAGTGCTGGGATTACAGGCGTGAGCCACAGCGCCCGGCCCTCTGTGGCCTTTTTAGCCATAGTTTTGGCAACTATCAAGTTACTATCTTTTTAAAAATCATTGAAAATATGCCACTTTTGAAGAATGTGTTTAAATGCAAGTGCTTCCCATACTGCTCTTCAGGCACTCAGGTACAAAGTTGTTACCAGATTTAAGTTCCTACAAAGTCCTAAAAGAGATTTTGATGGTTAATATTGAGTGTCAACTTGATTGGATTGAAGGGTACAAAAGTATTAATCCTGTATGTGTCTGTGTAGGTGTTGCCAAAAGAGATTAACATTTGAGTCAGAGGGCTGGGGAAGGCAGATACACCCCTAATCTTGTGGGCAAAATCTAATCAGCTTCCAGCAAATATAAAGCAGGCAGAAAATGAAAAGGAGAGACAAGCCTAGCCTCCCAGCCTACATCTTTCTCCTGAGCTGGATGCTTCCTGCCCTCAAACATCAGACTCCAAGTTCTTCAGTTTTGGGACTTGGGCTGGCTCTCCTTGCTCCTCAGCTTGCAGACAGCCTGTTGTGGGACATTGTGATTGTGTAAGTTAATAAAATCATACACACACACACCCTGTTAGTTCTATCCCTCTAGAGAACACTTACTAATACAGATTTTGGTACTGCAACCACCGCCTCTCCGGTGCAAGCGATTGCACTCTAGAAGTGGTTCTAGAGGAACAGAATATTAAGGATGGAGTTCTTTGTTTGTTTTAGGTTTCTGGAGTTGGATGCCTAATATGATTAGACCCCAAAATGCCAAAGACTCTACTTCTAATACTATGGAGAACACTGACAGTCCTTGGCGGAAACTGTTTAGAGAGTTATGCAAAATAAATGCATTTGACACTCCTGATTCACCATTTGTGAGAGGCAAGGGGATTAGTGATTCTATACATAGTATCTTTGACCATTTGTGGAGGACCAAAGAACATAATGAGGCTGGTTGGTTACTCCTAAGTTCAGTGGAAAAAGTGATGAAAGAAAATGATGAGCTAAGGGATTCTGTCTCCCAGCTTCAGAAGCCGATACTGAGTCTTAAATCGACTAAAATTGCCCTGAATGAGAATCTTATTTCCTGTAGAGAAAGTGCTAAAATTGTGGAAAAACAGACACAAGCTCTTATCCTGTGAGTGGCTGACCTGCAACAAAAGATGCATGCACAGCCTCACCAGGTGTCTACTGTTAAAGTGAGGATATTGACTGGAAAAGAATGGGACCCTACAACTTGGAATGGGGATGTATGGGAGGACCCTGATGAAGTTGGGAACACTGAGTTTGTAAACTCTGATGAACCTTTCTTTCCAGAAGGAACAGCCTCCCCATCCCCAGTAGTGGCAACATCCCCTCCTGGACCCATGCTGCCATCAGCCTTTCCACCTTTGTCTGAGGAGATAAACCCTGTGCTGCCTGAGGAAACAGTGATGGCCTCCCCTGAGGCAGTTGCCAGGCAAGATAATGTTGATTCTCCTCAGAAGCTGCCCCCAACACCTCTGTTTGCTTCTAGACTTTAGACTGAAGTCCTGGTGGCCCCTAGCGGTGAAGTTGAGAGTGTGATCCATGAGGAGGTGTGCTACACTCAAAAACAACTGTTTGAGTTCTCTAATTTACATAAACAGCAATCTGGAGAACAGGCATGGGAATGGATATTAAGGGTACAGTATAATGGTGGAAGGAACATAGAGTTGGATCAGGCTGAATTTATTGATTTAGGCCAACGAAGTAGGGACTCTGCATTTAATGTTGCAGCTCAGGAAGTTAAAGAAGGTTTTAATAATATATTTGCTTGGTTTGCTGAAATATGGGTTAAAAGATGGCCCCCTGTGAGTGAGCTGGAAATGCCTGATCTCCCGTGGTTTAATGTAGAGGAAGGGATCCAAAGGCTTAGGGAGATTGGGATGGTGGAGTGGATTAGTTATTTGATACCTACTCATCCCAGCTGAGAGGGTCCAGAAGATATACCTGTAAACTATGACTTGTGAAATAGATTTGTGAGGGCAGCACCTGCATTTTTGAAGAGCCCTGTAATTTCCCTTCTCTGTATGTCAGGTCTAATGGTGGGAATCACAGTCACTCAACTATGAAATTTAAATACAATGGAAATAATTGGGTCCTGAGGTGGCAAGGGTCAAGTGGCAGCACTCAACCATCAAAGGCAAGGTGGGCATAGCCACCATAATGGACACCAGAGGGAAAGCAGCAATCAGAATAGTCTGACTCATATAGAGCTCTGGCATTGGCTAATTAATCATGGTTCTACTTGTATGTTCAGTACAGAATCTGGGTAGGAGACACTCTTAGACCCTCCTCCTGTTCTGACCTTACTCCCTACTCACACTTCCTACCTTATTCTCTTGTTACCCAGCATCTTCAGGGAACAGATGTCCTAACACTAAAACTTGGTCTCCTGACTTGATTCCCAATGTCTGCTGCCTTCAGAGTATGTCTCATATGATTAAGACCCCAGGTTCAAAAGTCAAACCAAGTTCAAATCCTGGCTTTGCCATGACCTGGCTGTGGAACTCTAAGTAAGTTACCTAACCCAAGTTTTAGGTTCCCTGTAAGATTTTTAAAAATTAATGGAGATAATAATAATACATTATTGGTTATTGAAAATATCCAGTAAGATCAGGCATGACAAGTGTTTAGCTCACAGTCACTGTTCAGTTAATGTGTACTTAAAAACAGCTAGTTTCAGACTCATGGAAGCCTGTTTGCCTGTTTTTTCTTTTTGGTATGAGTATCCATCCCTCCATCTGATCACTTAACCTCATTATTTGTCTATCATTCTCTAATTTCAGTGGTTCTTTTATATTTCTGACTTACTGAAAGCTGTTTAATCCTTTTACTCAGAAGGTGAAAAGGGAACTTTATTTTATTTTCCCTTTTCATAGACCTCCTCTGTGGACAAGGGAATTTAAAAAAATATATAGTATAAACTAAAATAACACAAAATGCATAAGACCTACATGCCTTCCCTCTGCCAACTGGTTTCTGCCTCACATTTGATTGAATGACATCCCATCTTTCACTGGCTTTGTAGCCTCACTGGCAGCTTTCATCACACCCACACACTGTGTAAGAAACTCACCCAACAGCCTGATCTTCCAGGCTGGAACCCAGCTTTGAACCGCTGCGAACTTGAGTCTGTCCCTGGAGGATTCACATTTAGCCTGGCCCCTGTACCTACTCAACCCTGCTGAGTGGGAAGAACTGATCCCCGCCACCTCTAATTCATTGCATCCCACCAGTGTCTGGGTCCCAGTTTTGACATACATGTTTCTCTAAGGCAAACTTGGCATTTTGTGAGCCTGTGTTCTTAAGGGCAAAAGTGAATGAATTTCTTTCCCTCCAATTTTCTCCTCCAATTTTATACTCTATACATACAAGTCTTTCTTTCTAAACTTTTTCTGGTGTTTTGTGGGTACTTCCTTCCCACTCCCTTGAAAATTGGTTGAATAATTTATGTCCCAATGTAATTGTTTTATGATTTAGTTCTCCTTCTTTGAGCACTTCTAGATCATTTGCCTGCTTCTTACTTTCACTTTAGTCAATGCTCCAAAGAATAAATCTCAGTTTGATAAGTTAGAGAGAAATACTTCCATTTACAGCTCAAGTCAAACTGTGGACTGCATACTCCACCAGTGCAGAACACTAGTCTCGAATAAAACACTAAGAAGTATAAATTTCAAGGTAGGTATAGTGTACATGTAAGAGTCTCACCAAGCGTGGTGACTCATCCCTGTAGTCCTAGCACTTTGGGTGGCCAAGGCAGGTGGATGGCTTCAGCAAAAGAGTTTGAGACCAGCCTGGGCAACGTGGCAAAGCCCCATCTCTACAAAAAATTCAGAAGTTAGTCAGACATGGTGGTTGGTGCATGCTTGTGGTCCCAGCTAATTGGGTGACTGGGGTGGGAAGATCACTTGGGCCTGGGAGGTCAAGGCTGCAGTGAGCCTGATGGCAACACTGCACTCCTGCCTGGGGGACAAAATGAGACTCTGTCTCTAAAAACAAATAAATAAACACATAAATAAATACATAAATAAATAGTCTAGGATGACTGGGCTATAGACTGTCTTTCAGCACAAATGAGGCCTAACGAAGAATTACAGGAGAGGATTGCTGGCAAGATGGCCAAACAGGAAGAGCTCCGGTCTGCAGCTCCCAGCGAGACTGACGCAGAAGGCGGCTGATTTCTGCTTTTCCAACTGAGGTACCCGGTTCATCTCACTGGGACTGGTTGGACATTGGGTGCAGCCCAGGAGGGCGAGCCGAAGCAGGATGGGGCATCGCCTCACCCGGGAAGTGCAAGGGGTTGGGGAATTTTCTCCCCTACCCATGGGAAACTGTGAGGGTCTGAGCCTGAGGAACTCCGGCACAGATACTGGGCTTGTCCCACAGTCTTTGCAACCCGCAAACCAGGAGATTCTGTCTGGTGCCTACCCCACCAGGTCCCTGGGTTTCAAGCACAAGACTGGGTGGCCATTTGGGCAGACACTGAGCTAGCTGGAGGAGTTCTTTTTTTCCATACGCCAGTGGCACCTGGAACACCAGCGAGATAGAACTGTTCACTCCCCTGGAAAGGGGTGCTGAAGCCGGGAGCCAAGTGGTCTGGCTTGGCGGGTCCCACCCCCACAGAGCCCAGCAAACTAAGATCCATTAGCTTGAAATTCTCGCTGCCAGCACAGCAGCAGTCTGAAATCAACCCAGGACGTCGGAGCTTGGAGGGAGGGAGGGGCATCCACCACTGCTGAGGCTTGAGGAGGTGGTTTTTATGCTTACAGTGTAACAAAGCCACTGGGAAGTTCGAACCGGGCAAAGCCCACTGCAGCTCAGCAAGGCCGCTACGGCCAGACTGTGTCTCTAGATTCCTCCTCTCTGGGCAGGGCATCTCTGAAAAAGAAAAGGCAGCAGTCCAAGTCAGGGACTTATAGATAAAGCCCCTATCTCCCTGGGACAGAGCACCTGGGGAAAGGGGTGACTGTGGATGATGCTTCAGCAGATATAAACTTTCCTGTCTGACAGCTCTGAAGAGAGCAGCGGACCTCCCAGCACAGCAGTCATGCTCTGCTAAGGGAAAGACTGCCTCCTCAAGTGGTCCCTGACCCCCGTGTATCCTGACTGGGAAACCCCTCCCCATAGGGGCTGACAGACACCTCATACAGAAGAGCTCTGGCTGGCATCTGGAAGGTGCCCCTCGGGGACAAAGCTTCCATAGGAAAGATCAGGCAGCAATCTTTGCTGTCCTGCAGGTTCTGCTGGTGAGACCCAGGCAAACAGGGTTGAGAGTGAACCTCCAGCAAACACTAGCAGACTGGCAGCAGAGGGGCCTGACTATCAGAAGGAAAAACTAACAAACAGAAAGGAATAGCACGTTCACTCAAAGACCCCATCTGAAGGTCACCAACATCAAACACCAAAGGTAGATAAATCCACAAAGGTGGAGAGAAACCAGTGGAAAAAGGCTGAAAATTCCAAAAACCAGAACACTGCTTCTCCTCCAAAGAACCACAACACCTCACCAGCAAGGTAACAAAACTGGACGGAGAATGAGTTTGACTAATTGACAGAAGTAGGCTTCAGAAGGTGAGTAATAACAAACTCCTCCAAGCTAAACGAGCATGTTCTAACCCAATGCAAGGAAGCTAAGAACCTTGAAAAAAGGTTAGACAAATTGCTAACTAGAATAACCAGTGTAGAGAAGAACATAAATGACCTGATGGAGCTGAAAAACACAGCATGAGAACTTCATGAAGTATACACAACTTTCAATAGCCGAATTGATCAAGGAGAAGAAAGGATATCAGTGATTGAAGATCAACTTAATGAAATAAAGAAAGAAGACAAGATTAGAAAAAAAAAAAAAAAGAATAAAAAGGAGCAAACAAAGCCTCCAAGAAATATGGGACTATGTGCAAAGACCAAATCTACATTTGATTGGTGTACCTGAAAGTGACAACGAGAATGAAACCAAGTAGGAAAACACTTTTCAGGATATTATCTAAGAGAACTTCCCCAAATTAGCAAGACAGGACAACCTTCAAATTCAGGAAATACAGAGAATGCCATGAAGATACTGCTCGAGAAGAGGAAAACCAAGACACATAATCAGCAGATTCACCCAGGTTGAAATGAAGGGAAAAATGTTATGGGCAGCCAGAAAGAAAGGTCAGATTACCCACAAAGGGAAACCCATTAGACTAACAGCAGATTACTCTGCAGAAACCCTACAAGCCAGAAGAGAGTGGGGGCCAAAATTCAACATTCTTAAAGAAAAGAATTTTCAACCCAGAATTTCATATCCAGCCAAACCAAGCTTCATAAGCGAAGGAGAAAAAAAAATCCCTTACAAAGACAAGCAAATGCTGAGAGATTTTGTCACCACCAGGCCAGCCTTACAAGAGCTCCTCAAGGAAGCACTAAATGTGGAAAGGAACAACTGGTACCAGCCACTGCAAAAACATACCAAATTATAAAGAACATCAACACTATGAAGAAACTGCATCAACTAATGGGCAAAACAACCAGCCAGAGTCATAATGACAGGATCAAATTCACGCTTAACAATATTAACCTTGAATGTAAATGGACTAAATTCCCCAATTAAAAGACACAGACTGGCAAATTGGATAAGAATCAAGACCCATCAGTGTGCTGTATTCAGGAGATCCATCTCACATGCAAAGAAACACATAGGCTCAAAATAAAGGGATGGAGGAATATTTACCAAGCAAAAGGAAAGAAAAAAAATGAGGAGTTGCAATCCTAATCTCTGATAAAACAGACTTTAAACCAACAAAGATCAAAAGAGACAAAGAAGGGCATTACATAATGGTAAAGGGATCAATGCAACAAGAAGAGCTGACTACCCTAAATATATATGCACCCAATACAGGAGCACCCAGATTCATAAAGCAAGTTCTTAGAGACCTACAAAGAGACTTCGACTCCCACACAATAATAATGGAAGACTTTAACACCCCACTGTCAATATTATACAGATTAATGAGACAGAAAATTAACAAGGATATTCAGGACTTGAACTCAGCTCTGGACCAAGAGGACCTAATAGACATCTACAGAACTCTCCACCCCAAATCAACAGAATATACATTCTTCTCAGCACCTCATCAAAAATATTCTAAAATTGACCACTTAATTGGAAGTAAAACACTCCTCAGCAAATGCAAAGGAACGGAAATCATAACAAACAGTCTCTCAGACCACAGTGCAAACAAATTAGAACCCTGGATTAAGAAACTCACTAAAAACTGCACAACTACATGGAAACTGAACAACCTGCTCCTGAATGACTACTGGGTAAATAACGAAATTAAAGCAGAAATAAAGATGTTCTTTGAAACCAATAAGAACAAAGACACAATGTACCAGAATTTCTGGGACACATTTAAAACAGTGTGTAGAGGGAAATTTATAGCACTAAATGCCCATAAGAGAAAGCAGAAATGATCTAAAATTGACACTCTAACATCAAAATTAAAAGAACTAGAGAAGCAACAGCAAACAAATTCAAAATTCAACAGAAGATAAGAAATAACTAAGATCAGAGCAGAACTGAAGGAGATAGAGACAAAAAACTCCTCAAAAAATCAACGAATCCAGGAGCTGTTTTTGGAAAAGATCAACCGAGTAGATAGACCACTAGCCAGACTAATAAAGAAGAAAAGAGAGAAGAATCAAATAGACGCAATAAAAAATGATATAAAGGATATCACCACTGATCCCACAGTAATACAAACTACCATCAGAGAATACTGTAAACACCTCTATGCAAATAAACTACAAAATCTAGAAGACATGGATAAATTCCTAGACACAAACACCCTTCCAAGTCTAAACCAGGAAGAAGTCGAATCCCTGAATAAACCAATAACAAGTTCTGAAATTGAGGCAGTAATTAATAACCTACCAACCAAAAAAAGCCCAGGACCAGATGGATTCACAGCTGAATTCTACCAGAGGTACAAAGCGGAGCGGCTACCATTCTTTCGTAAACTATTCCAAGCGGTAGAAAAAGAAGGAATCCTCCCTAACTCATTTCATGAGGCCAGAATCATCCTGATACCAAAACCTGGCAGAGGTACAACAAAAAAAGAAAATTTCAAGCCAACACCGTTCATGAACATTGTTATGAAAATCCTCAATAAAATACTGGCAAACCGAATCCAGCAGCACATCAAAGAGCTTATCCACCACAATCGAGTCACCTTCATCCCTGGGATGCAAGGCTGTTTCAACATACACAAATCAATAAACGTAATCCATCACATAAACAGAACCAATAAGAAAAAGCACATGATTATCTCAATAGATGCAGAAAAGGCCTTTGACAAAATTCAACAGCCTTTCCTGCTAAAAGCTCTCAATAAACTAGAAATCGATGGAACATATCTCAAAATAATAAGATATATTTATGACAAACCCATAGCCAATATCATACTGAATGGACAAAAACTGGAAGCATTCCCTTTGAAAACCAGCACAAGACAAGGATGCCCTCTCTCACCATTCCTATTCAACATAAAATTGGAAGTTCTGGCCAGGGCAATCAGGCAAGATAAATAAATAAACGGTATTCAAATAGGAAGAGAGGAAGTTGAACTGTCCCTGTTTGCAGATGGCATGATTGTATATTTAGAAAACCCCAATGTCTCAGCCCAAAATCTCCTTAAGCTGATAAGCAACTTCAGCAAAGTCTCAAGATACAAAATGAATGTGCAAAAATCACAAGCATTCCTATACACCAATAACAGACAAACAGAGAGCCAAATCATGGGTGAACTCCCATTCACCATTGCTACACAGAGAATAAAATATGTAGGAACATAACTTACAAAGGATGTGAAGGACCTCTTCAAGGAGAACTACAAACCACTGTTCAAGGAAATAAGAGAGGACATAAACAAATGGAAATACATTCCATGCTCATAGATAGGAAGAATCTATATTGTGAAAATGGCAATACTGCCCAAAGTAATTTATAGATTGAATGCCATTGCCATCAAGCTACCATTGACTTTCTTCACAGAATTGGAAAAAACTACTTTAAAGTTCATATGGAACCAAAAAAGAGCCCGCATAGCTAAGACAATCCTAAGCAAAAAGAACAAAGCTGGAGGGATCGTGCCACCTGACTTGATCATGGCACCTGACTTCAAACTGTACTCCACCACTACAGTAAATAAAACAGCTTGATCCTGGTACCAAAACAGATATATTGACCAATGGAACAGAAGAGAGGCCTCAGAAATAGCACCACACATCTACAACCATCTGATATATATTTACAATTGTTATATCCTCTTGCTGAATTTTTCTATTTATTATTATACAATGTCCTCCTTCGTCTCTTTTTGCAGTTTTTTTTTTTTACTTAAAGTGTATTTTATTTGATGTAAGTTAGCTATTCCTGCTCATTTTTATTTGCATAGAAATTTTTTTTCATACTTTTGCTTTCAGTCCTGTTTAATTTTTTTATTTTTTTATTTTTTTAGAGATGAGGTCTTGCCTTATTGCCCAGCTGGTCTTAAACTCATGGACTCAAGCAATCCTCCTGCCTTGGCCTTCCAAAGTCTTGGGATTGCAGGCATGAGCCATGCACCCAGCCCTATTTCTACTTCTTTAAGTTGTAAATTTAGGATGTTGATTTTAGATCTTTCTCATTTTTTAATGTGTGCATTCATAGATATGAAGGTCCCCCTTAGTTTTGCTTTCACTGTGTTCCATATGTTTTTATAGTTTTTGTATGCTGTGCTTTCATTTTCGTTTGTCTCTAAGAATTGTCTATTTTTTTTTCTGATCTCTCCATTGATCCATTTGTTAAGCGTGTGTTGCTTAATTTCCACAACTTTGTGAAGCTTCCAGTTTTTCCTCTGTTATTAATTTCTAACTTTCTCCTGTTGTGGTTGGAGAAGATACTTTGTACACATCTACCTTTCAAAATATATTGAGACTTAACTTGTGGTCTAACATATAGTTTATTCTAGAAAATGCCTCATGTGCCCTTGAGAAGAATATGCATACTGTTGTTGTTGGGTAGAGTGTTCTGTAAATGTCTGTTAGACCTAATTGGTTTATTGTGTTGTTTAAATCCTCTATTTCCTTACTTCTGTCTGGTTGTTCTATCCATTACTAACAGTGGAATACTAAAGCCTCCAACTATATTGTAGAACTGCCTATTTTATTTCTCCTTTCATAATTTTTATTTGAACATTGTACATCATGTATAGAACAGTAGAAAATGAGATAAATAACATTTACATCTAGAAATTTTAATTCCTCTTCTTTTACAAGTTTATAAGTATAGGGGCCGAGTTTGTCTAGCTAAAAATTCAGCTGTTTTGAAATGTTTTTGCTATCATTATCTTCAGTACACCACAAACTTTGTATTTCCCCAGAAGTGGGTTGCTGCCATCTTGTGCTTTGAGTTGGGACTACAGTACCAAAGCATTTTTTTCAGTGTTCTTTATTCTCCCTCAATTCAGTGTTTCTGCAAATCTGTGCCCCAGAGATAATTTTTCTCCTCATTCATGCCTCACTCTTGTTACTCAGTGCCAAGTTCATTGTGAGAGAAGAGAGAGTTCTATCTTTTCCTTGTCCACTCCCAGTCTTAGAATACTTTATGCATTTGGACTTAAGTGGTGGATCTTTTCAGCATCTATTTTCTTCCTCCCCATAATGGCCAAATTCTAAAATGTATCATGGTTGATATTTGGTGGTTGTTTTTTACCTCTTTACCACTGGCTAGCAGAGCTCTGCTTGGTATTAGTGTTGGTTCCTGAGTCAAAGACAGTTTCTTACATCCAATCCAGAAGTAGAGAGTTTTTGCTTCAACACTCAACAGAAGCAATGAATCTTTTATTATTATTATTATTAATATTATTATTAATTTGTATCATGGAAGCAAGAGACAGACTGGTTTTGCTTCTACTGCTACCTCAGAAGCAATGGATTTTTTTTTTTGCCTATACCCTGAGGCAAAAGGGATTGCTGCCTCTTATCTGGTGATGCAAGGCTTTTCCTTTTTGTAAGAAAACGTTTTGAAGAAGACAGGGCTTTTTCTCCCCAGCAGTTGTTGATTACCTCTCACACTCTTGTAACATTGGAGGGTCTCTATGCAGTGTCCTATGCTGCTCTTAATCTTTTTTGTGAGGTCCCAGTAAAGGCCCATGAAGAAGAGATTGTGAAGAAGTATAAAATTCCCCTGTTTCTGGGTACCCCAATGATTCCAAACTGATGAAGTAGCCCACGCTTAACAACAATTCATTAGAACTTTACCTTATGTCCTATTTTTTGAGGGGGCTGTTTATCTTGGAATTTGAATTACTTGGATGGCTTATGGCTTCAGTTATCTAATGAGCTGAAGAAAAGGTATGATTCTGTAGTGCAAATTCTCATTTTTTGGGCAATAGAAATATTCTTTGTAGCTTCCACATTCTTTGAGCTACCACTTCAGTAGAGGTGGAAATCTCAATCATTATTATTTTAAAATCCTTGTATATTTATGTCAGACTCTTTCATGATCTGCAAATCTGTTTTTGTTGTCTATTTTATCTCACTCCTTCATTTTATCCCATTTTTTTTGGTCGTGTTTGGCAATGTTTGATTGAGTGTGAAATTTTTTAAATAAAGAATTTTATTCCAACTTGATTTTATTTTCCTACAGACAGGATTCCTTCTTGGAAACATGTAGCAGCCAAGAATACTATATCCAGCAAAGCTAACCTTCAGAACTTAAGGAGAAATAAAGTCTTTCCCAGACAATCAAAAACTGAGGAAGTTCATCACCACTAGACTACCTTCAAAGAAATGTATAAGGGGGTTCTACATCTGGAAACAAAAGGAAAATAACTACCATCATAAAACACATGAAAGCAAAAAAACTGACTAATAGAGCAGATGTACAAATGAAAAAGAGAAATAAATTAAACCTTATCACTACAGAAAACCACCAAACCACAAAGACAAACAATAACAGAGGAAGAAATGAACAAAGAAAATACAAAACAACCAGAAAACAACTAACAAAATGATAAGAGTTAGTCTTCATGTATCAGTAATAACCTTGAATGTAAACAAATTAAATTTCCCAATTAAAAAATATAGATTGGCTGAATGGATTTAAAAAATACTTTACATATTGCTTATAAGAAACTCACTTCACCTGTAAAGACACACACAGACTAAAAGCAAAAGTATGAAAAAAAAGATATTCTATGCAATGAGCAGGAATAGCTACACTTACATCAGATAAAATAGACTTTAAGTAAAAATTAAAAAAAAAAACAAACTGCAAAAAAACCCAAAGAAGGTCATTGTATAATAATAAATGGATAAACTCAGCAAAAGGATATAACAATTATAAATATATATCCACTGAACACCAAAGTTCTCATATATATAAAGAAAATATTATTAGATTTCAAGGGAGAGACCCCAATACAATAATAGCTGGGTACTTCAATACCCCACTCTCAAAATTTGATGTATCATCTAGACAGAAAATCAACACAGAAACATCAGATTTAAACTGCACTATAGATCAAATGAACCTAACAGATATTTACAGGACATTTCATCCAACAGCTGTAGAATACACATTCTTCTTATCAGCACACAAAATATTCTCCAGGATAGATCATGTATTAAGTAACAAAACAAATCTCAACAAATTAAAAAAATAGGAATTATATCAAGTTTTTTTTTTTTTTTTACCTTAGTGGCATAAAACTAGAAATCAACAAGAATAAATGTCAGAAAGTATATAAATACATGAAAATTAAACAACATGCTCCTGAATGACAAGAAGTTAATGAATAAATTAATAAGAAAATTAAAGAAATTCTTAAAACAGATGGAAACAGAAACATGACATATGAAAACCAATGGGCCTTCATAGCTAAAGTAGTGCTAAGAGGGAATTGTATAACAATAAATGCTTACATCAAAAGGGTAGAAAGATTTCAAATAAACAACCCAATAGTGCATCTCAAGGAATTTTGAAAAGCAAGAACAAACCAAAAACAAAATTAGTAGAAGAAAATAAATAAAGATCAGAGCAGGATCAGGAGCGGTGGCTCACACCTGTAATTCCAATACTTTAGGAGGCCGAAGAGGGTGGATCATGAGATCAGGAGATCGAGACCATCCTGGCTAACACAGTGAAACCCCATCTCTACTAAAAATACAAAAAATTAGCCAGAAGCGATGGCATGGGCCTATAATCCCAGCTACTCGGGAGGCTGAGGCAGGAGAATCACTTGAACCTGGGAGGCAGAGGTTGCAGTAAGCCAAGATCATGCCACTGCACTCAAGCCTGAGCTACAGAGTGAGACTCTGTCTCAAAAAAAAAAAAAAAAAAAAAATCAGAGCAGATGAAATCAAGACGAAAAACAATATAAAAATCAACAAAATGAGAAGTTGTTTTTTGGAGAAGATAAACAATATTGACAAATCATTAGCTAGACTAATAAAAAAGAGAAAGAACGCAAGTAAATCAAACAAAAAGAGACGTTACAACTGATAACCACAGAAATACAAAGGATCGTAAGTTTTAAGAAAAACTATACACCAATGAATTGGAAAACCTAGAGGAAATGGATACATTCCTGGATACATAAAATCTACCAAGATTGAACTAGAAAGAAATAGAAAATCTGAACAAGACTAAGAACAAGTAATAAGATTGAAGCCATAATAAAAAGTCTCCCAGTAAAGAAAAGTCCAAGACTGGATGACTTCACTGCTGACTTCTATCAAACATTTAAATAAGTGTTAACACCAGTTCTTCTCAAACTATTCCAAAAAACTGAAGGGGACTCCAAACTCATTCTATAAGGATAGCATTAATCTGATACCAAAACCAGATGAAGACACAACAACAAAGAACTATAAGTCTATATCTGTGATGAACATATATGCAGAAGTCCTCAATAATATACTAGAAAACCAAATCCAACAGCACATCAAAATATTTTGTAGCGTGATCAAGTAAGATTTATCCCAGGGGTGCAAGGATGATTAAACACACATAAGTCAGTAAATATGATGCATCACATCAACAGAATGAAGGACAAAAGCCTTGTGATCATCTCAATAAATGCAAAAAAAGCACTGGATAAAACCCACTATCCCTTCATGAAAAAACTCTGTACGAATTAGATACGGAAGGAACATACCACAATAAAATGAAGATTATATATGAGAAAACAGGTAACATCACACTAAACAGGGAAAAATTGAAAGTTTTTTATGTATGAACTGGAACAAGGCAAGGATGGCCATTTTCACCACTCTTATTCAGCATAGTACTGGAAGTACTAGTCAGAGCAATTAGGCAAGAGAAAGAAAGACCACTTAAATTGAAAAAGAAGCAGTGAAATTGTTACTGTTTGCAGAGGACATGCTCTTACATACATAAGACTCCACCAAAAACTTTTAAAATGGGCATACAAATTTAGTAAAGTTGCAGGATACAAAATTAACATATGAAAATCAGTAGTGTTTCTATACACCAATAATAAACTAGAGAAAGAAATCAAGAAAGTAATTTCTTTACAATAATTACCTAAAAATCAAATACCTAGGAATAAATTTAACAATCAAAACTACAAAACACTGATGAAGCAAATTGAAAATGACACACACAAAAATGAAAATACATCCCATGTTTATTGATTGGAAGAAATAATATTATTAAAATGAACATACTATACAAAATAATCTACAGATTTAGTGCAATCTCTATCAAATTATGTGTGCCATTCTCCACAGAAATAGAAAAAAAAAATCCTAAAATTCTATGGAGCCATAAAAGACCCCAAATAGCCATGGAAATCCTGTGCAAAAAGAGAAAAGATGGCAGCATCACACTATCTGATGTCAAAATATACTACAAAACTGTAGTAAAGAAATCAGTATGGTACTGGAGTAAAAACAGACACATATGCCAATAGAACAGAACAGAGGGCCAAGACATAAATCCATGCATTTACAGCCAAATAATTCTTGACAAATACACAAAGGATATATTTTGGGGAAAGAACAGTCTCTTCAATAAAAGCACCATTAAAGACAAAAATTAACATATTATAATGATAAAGAGGTCAAGTCATCAAAAATTAATTCTAAATCCATCAACACTTTTAAAATAATGAAAATTCATACACAAAAAAGAGAAATGAACAAACCTAAAATCACAGGTTCATAGAACAAACATAAAAAATGCATTAGGATATATATTATATATCACCTACTACACCTGGTAGATTGTATATATGATGAATTATGGTGATAGTGATAGTACTCACTTCATTAGCAATATGAGGGAGAGAGATAGCTTTTAATATGTCAGCATGTATCGTGTTTGCTGTAGGTTTTGTGTAGATGTTCTTTACCAGGTTGAAGAAGTTTCCTTCCATTCTTATTTTGCTAAGAATTTTTAACATTAATGAGTGTTGAATTTTATCAAATGCTTGTTTGATATGTATCAAAATAATTGTATAATTTTGGCCCTTTTTCAGTATCAAAGAGATATTACATTGATTGAATTTTTAAATGCTAAATCACCCTTGCATTCCTGGCATAAGCTTTACTTAGTCATAATATATTATTCTTCATATATGCTCCAGATTAATTTTGCTAATAATATGCTTAGTCTTATGCAACATGCTCATAAGAGGGATTTGTTGTATTTCTTTCTCATAAAGTTTTTCCCCCCAAGCTTTTGTATTAAGTTATGCTGGCTTAAAAAACATGTTCTATACCATAAAAGTATTTTTATGGCACACATAATTTGATAGAGATTGCACTAAATCTGTAGATTATTTTGTATAGTATGATCATTTTAATAATATTATTTCTTCCAATCAATAAACATGGGATGTCTTTTCATTTTTTTGTGTGTCCTTTTCAATTTCTTTCATCTGTTGAAAAGTAGTGATATTTCTGATCTAAATACTTGGGAGAATCATTGGTGAAGTTATGTGATCCAGAAGTTTGCTTTCTGGGAATGTTTTCAATAATGCATTCAATTTTTGTAATACTTAGAAGACTACTGAGATTTCCTAATTCTTCCTTTGCCGGTTTTAAAAGAAATTGTCTACGTTGGTACAAGGTGTATTATCATTTTAGCATCTGTAGAATTTATGGTAGCATATCCTTTATTCATTCCTAATAACAATTTGTATTATACTTTTTATATCCTTTATCAATCTTGGTGGAGGATTTTAACAATTTCATTTAGATTTTCACATAGTTTTTAGCTTTAATGATCTACTCTATTACAGGTTGATTTTCTATTGTATCATTTTCTAAGCTTGTTTCTGTATCTTTATGCATTCTATTACTATTTTTAGATTCATTTTGCTATAATCTAAGATTTAATATAATTATGTCTGTAACTTTTCCTCTAACTGTTACACTACTTTTTAAACTATTTTTTAAGAGATGAGATCTTGCTATGCTGTCTAGGCTGAACTCAAACTCCAGGGCTCAAGGAATCCTTCTGTCTCAGCCTCCCATATAACTGATATTATAGGTGCGTGTTACCACACCTGGATATAAGTACTACTTTATTTAATAAATTTTATATATTATATTTTCACTATTGTTCAGTTAAAATTATTTTCTAATTTTATCATTATTTCCCCACTTTGGTCAGATAATATATATGAATTATTACAAACTTTTGAAATCATTGAGGCTTTTTTATGATCCTAAAAATGAACCATACATATACCATAAGATCTAACTACTAGGTATTTATCCCAGAGAAAGGAAAACTTATATCCACACAAAAACTTGTATGTACTTTTTCATTGCAGCTTTATTTGTAATAGCCAAAATTGGAGCCAAGCAAATGTACTATTTTTGCAACTATGTGAATTTATGATTATTTCAAAATAAAGTTTAAAGATAGTCTTTGTTTAATGATATACTGGATAAATGTATTAAAGAATGTATATTATAAACCAATCTCTGGGGCCTAAATTCAGATTCAAGAAAGCCTAAGAATTCGATACACAGAAAATGTCTGGTTTATTCTCTTATGCCTACATAATTGCATAGCTGAACTTGGTGAATTTCCCAAACACTTAAAAGGATTCACCCTTATGCTAATAATGGCATAGACTAAAACTGTAAGAAACTTTCAACTGCCTTTCCCTTGATAAAAAAAAAAATTATAAAAAGAATGATTTTCTTTTTTTTTTTTTTGAGACGGAATCTTGCTGTGTCTCTGAGGCTGGAGCATGGTGGCGCGATCTCAGCTCACTGCAAACTCCAGTAAAAAGAATAAATTTTTAAAAGAGATTCTAATAAATCACTTTTTAATTCTGTACTATTTTCCTGTACCATTTTAATAACTTTGTTCATATATAGTTATTTTAAAGTTACTTGTGTTTATATTTTGATTATTAAATTGACTTCAGGTTTAAGAGTCCCTCTGGTTTTGTTAAAAGGAAAAAGCAAATGTTATTTTTTATAAGCTACTTCACTTATGCTTATTTAAATGACATTTTCCCTTTCCTCACACGAGGGAACACAGATCATATACATAACAATAAAAATAATGAATCAAGTTCTACATAAAAAGGAATGAGCTTTCTAAGGGGAGAAGCATGTGCTAGAGTCAGAGTATTTTTGGTCTAAAATAAGAATCTGTCTGTATGAGATATGAACACACACAAAACAAAATAACACAGGGACTAGATAGAATTCTATGTAGTTATTAGTATTAATAATTATAAGAGTAAAACAGCATCAACAGTTTTTTGGTTTCAACTTCTAAATATTAATTATCTCAATAACTTAAAAATGAAATTTAGACTGAGAAGTGTTAAGTTTCTGAGAGTCTCCCAACATCATTTTTTCTCCCAAAAAGACAATAAAGGCATATACATGGTTGTCTTCATTCCCTGTTTCCATCCACGAAAGCCAAGAAGTCACTTTGAGCCTCAGGAGAACATTTCCTGTTAGTTCCCTTTGCCTAGCTGTCATTCCTTCTCTGTGCTGTTCCATAAAGAATTCCCCAAGTACCCCAGCCCATGATGACCTTTGACTTTCCTGCCTGGGATTTTATTTCCTCAGTTGGATCAGATGCTCGCAGAGGGAGCATTGGCACAGTTTAGATTCTTAGTCAGAGTCACAATGGTGGTGATTTCTCTTTGTTCTTTTGTGGGAACAAAAATAGGGAACTTGACCTTGAGAGAACACACATACTCATGTCAGACAGAGACTAGGTATGAAGACTCCTGGAGCTGGTACATGAGAAGTCTTGAGAGCTAGCCAAGGCTACAGAGTCATGCAAACATCTTATCAGTGGGTCTCCACTGGGATTTTAGAGAAGGTTGTGTTTAGACCGAGATTGGGATCATCCTGTGCTGTGCGGCGTGAAACAAGGCAGAGCCATCGCTATGGCAGTGGGCTGGGACTCTCGGGAAAGGTACTTGAAGCATGAGACATCTTCTTGTAAGTGCTCTTATGAAAGGGGGAGAATGAATTGACCTAAATTCTTTGAAAACCATGAGATGGGTTTGCATAGTAGGTTAGGAATGCAGAGCCTCTCTCTCCTGTCTGGTTCCAGAATTGCTGCCAAGGATCGAGAAAGCATGTCATGGTGATAGTCAGAGTAACTATTGCTCGATATACTGTTTAGTTCACAAGACAATGTAATTTACATCTTGAAAAAAAACCTGTTCCCTGGGGGTTCTGGGCAAGATGGCCAAATAGGAACAGCTCCTGTCTGCAGCTCCCAGTTAGACCAATGCAGAAGGTGGGTGATTTCTGCATTTCCAACTGAGGTACCTGGTTCGTCTCATTGGGACTGGTTAGAAAGTAGGTGCAGCCCACTGTGGGCGAGCCGAAGCAAGATGAGGCATTGCCTCACTCGAGAAGCACAAGGGGCAGGGGAACTCCCTCCCCTAGCCAAGAAAAGCGGTGAGGGATGGTGCTATCCAGCGCAGATACTATGCTTTTCCCATGGTTTTTGCAACCCACAGACCAGGAGATTCCCTCGGGTGCCTACACTACCAGGGCCGTGGGGTTCAAGCACAAAACTGGGTGGCCATTTGAGCAGACACGGGCTAGCTGCAGGAGATTCTTCTTTTTCTTTCTTTTTTTTTCCCCCCCCCAGCAGCGCCTGGAACCCCAGTGAGATAGAACCTTTCCCTCCCCTGGAAAGGGGGTTGAAGCCAGGGAGCCAAATGGTCTTGCTCAACAGGTCTCACCCCCATGAGTCCAGTAAGCTAAGATCTACTGGCTGGAAATTCTTGCTGCCAGCACAGCAGTCTGAAGTCGACCTGGGACACTTGAGCTTGGTGGGGGGAGAAGCGTCTGCCATTACTGAGGCTTGAGTAGGCAGCTTTCCCCTCACAGTGTAAAAATGCTGCAGGGAAGGTTGGACTGGGCAGAGACCACCTCAGCACAGGAAAGCCACTGTAGCTAGCCTGCCTCTCTGGATTCTTCCTCTCTGGGCAAGGCATGTCTGAAAGAAAGGCAGCAGCCCCAGTCAGGGGCTTATAGATAAAACTCCCATCTCCCTGGGACAGAGCACCTGGAGGAAGGGGCGGCTGTGGGTGCAGCTTCAGCAGACTTAAAAGTTTCTACCCGCCAGCACTGAAGAAAGCAGCAGATTTTCAAGCACAGGACTCGAGGTCTGCTAAGGGACACACTGCCTCATCAAGTTGGTCCCTGACCCCTGTGCCTCCTGACAGGGAGACAACCCCCAGAAGAGGCGACAGACACCTCATAGAGGAGAGTGCCAGCTGGCATCCAGCAGGAGCCCTTCTGGGATGAAGCTTCCAGAGGAAGGAACAGGCAGCAATCTTAGCTGTTCTGCAACCTCCACTGGTGATACCCAGGCAAACAGGATCTGGAGTGGACCTCCAGCAAATTGCAGCAGACCTGCAAAAGAGAGGCCTGATGGTTGGAAGGAAAACTAACAAACAGAAAGCAATAATTTCAACATCAACAAAAAGGAAGCCGATGCAAAAACCCCATCTGAAGGTTACTAACATCAAAGCTCAAGGTAGAAAATTCCACCAAGATGGGGAAAAACCAGAGCAAAAATGCTGAAAATTCCAAAAACCAGAATGCCTCTTCTCCTCCAAAAGATTACAACTCATTGCCAGCAAGGGAACAAAAATGGTTGAAGAAGGAGTTTGATGAATTGACAGAGTAGGCTTCAGAAGGTGGGTCATAACCAACTCCTCCGAGCTAAAGGGGCATGTTCTAACCCAATGTAAGGAAGCTAAGAACCTTGATAAAAGGTTACAGGAACTGATAACGAGAATAACCAATTTAGAGAAGAACATAAATGACCTGATGGAGCTGAAAAACAGCAAGAGAACTTCGTGAAGCATACACAAGTATCAATAGCCAAATCAATCAACCAAAAGAGGGGATATCCGAGACTGAAGATCAACTTAATGAAATAAACCATGAAGACAAAGAGAAAAAAGAATGAATAAAAAATGAACAAAGCCTCCAAGAAATATGGGACTGTATGAAAAGACCAAACTTAAAATTGATTAGTGTACCTGAAAGTGATGGGGAGAATGGAAGCAATTTGGAAAACACACTTCAGGATATTATCCATGAGTACTTCTAACCTAGCAAGACAGGACAACATTCAAATTCAGGAAATACAGAGAACACCACTAAGATACTCCTTGAGAAGAGCAACCCCAAGACACATAATAGGTTCACCAAAGTTGAAATGAAGGTAAACATGTTAAGGGCAGATAAAGGTCAGGATACCCACAAAGGGAAGCCTATGAGACTAACAGCAGATCTCTCTGCAGAAACCCGACAAGCCAGAAGAGAGTGGGACCAATATTCAACATTCTTAAAGAAAAGAATTTTCAATCCAGAATTACATATCCAGCCAAACTAAGCTTCATAAGTGAAAGAGAAATAAAATCCTTTACAGACAAGCAAATGCTGAGAGATTTTGTCACCTCCAGGCCTGCCTTACAAGAGCTCCTGAAGGAAACACTAAATATGAAAAGGAAAAACCAGTACCAGCCACTGCAGAAGCATATCAAATTGTAAAGACCAATGACACTATGAAGAAACTGCACCAACTAATGTGCAAAATAACCAGCTAGCATCATGATGACAGGATCAAATTCACACATAGCAATATTAATCTTAAGTATAAATGAGCTGAAAGCCCCAATTAAAAGACACAGATTGGCAAATTGGATAAAGAGTCAAGACTCATCAGTGTGCTGTACTCAGAAGACCCATTTCATGTACAAAGACACACATAGGCTCAAAATAAAGGGATGGAGGAATATTTACCAAGCAAATGGAAAGCAAAAAAAAAAAAAAGTAGGGGCTGCAATCCAAGTCCCTCATAAAACAGACTTTAAACCAACAAAGATCAAAAGAGACAAAGAAGGGCATTACATAATGGTAAATGGATCAATGCAGCAAGAAGAGCTAACTATCCTAAATATATATGCACCCAATATAAGGGCACCTGTATACATAAAGCAAGTTTTAGAGACCTACAAAGAGACTTAGACTCCCACACAATAATAGTGGGAGACTTTAACATCCCAACATCAATATTAAACAGATTAATGAGACAGAAAATTAACAAGGATATTCAGGACTTGAACTCAGCTCTGGACCACATGGACCTAATAGGCATCTACAGAACTCTCCACCCCAAATCAACAGAATATACACTCTTCTTAGCACCAAATAGCACTTATTCTAAAATTGACCATATAATTGGAAGTAAAACACTCCTCAGCAAATGTAAAGGAAGAGAAATCGTAACAAACAATTTCTCAGACCCCAGTGAAATCATTAGAACTCAAAATTAAGAAATGCACTCAAAATCACAAAACTACATGGAAGCTGAACAACCTGCTCCTGAATGACTATTGGGTAAATAACAAAATTAAGGCAGAAATAAATAAGTTCTTTGAAACCAATGAGAACAAAGAAACAACATACCAGAATCTCTGGGACATAGCTAAAGCAGCGTTTAGAGAAAAAAATTATAGCACTAAATGCCCACAGAAGAAAGCAGAAAAGATCTAAAATCGACATCCTAAGATCACAACTGAAATAACTAGAGAAGCAGGAGCAAACAAATTCAAAAGCTAGCAGAAGACAAAAAATAACTAAGATCAGAGCAGAACTGAAGGAGATAGAGACATGAAAGACTCTTCAAAGAAATCAATGAATCCAGAAGCTGATTTTTGAAAATATTAACAAAATAAATAGACTGCTAGCCAGACTAATAAAGAAGAAAAGAGAGAAGAATCAAATAGACACATTAAAAAATGACAATGAGGATATCACCACTGATCCCACAGAAATACAAACTACCATCAGATAATACTATAAACACCTCTATGCAAATAAACTAGAAAATCTAGAAAAAAATGGATAAATTCCTGGACACATATACCCTCCCAAGACTAAACTAGGAAGAAGTCGAATTCCTGAAGAGACCAATAACAAGATCTGAAATTAAGGCAGTAATTAATAGTCTACCAACCAAAAAAAGCCCAGGTTCATATGGATTCACAGCTGAATTCTACCAGAGGTACAAAGAGAAGCTGGTACCATTCCTTCTGAAACTATTCCAAACAACAGAAAAACAAGGAATCCTTCCTAACTCATTTTATGAGGCCAGAATCATTCTCCTACCAAAACCTGGCAGAGACACACAAAAAAGGAAAATTTCAGGCCAATATCTCTGAAGAACATCAACGTAAAAATCCTCAATAAAATATTGGCAAACGAGATCCTACAGCACATCAGAAAGCTTATCCACCACCATCAAGACAGTTTCATCCCTCGGATGCAAGGCTGGTTCAGCATATGCAAATCACTAAATGTCATCCATCACATAAACAGAACCAATGACAAAAACCACATGATTATTTCAATAAAGCAGTAAAGGCCTTTGATAAAATTCAACACCCCTTCTTGCTAAAAGCACTCAAACTTGGTAATGATGGAACATATCTCAAAATAATAAGAGCTATTTATGACAAACCTACAGCCAATATCATACTGAATGGGCAAAAGCTGGAAGAATTCCCTTTGAAAACTGGCACAGGACAAAGATACCCTCTCTCACCACTCCTATTCAACTTAGTATTGGAAGTTCTGGTGAGGGCAATCAGGCAAGACAAAGAAATAAAAGGTATTCAAGTAGGAAGAGAGGAAGTCAAACTGTCTCTGTTTGCAGATGACATGATTGTATATTTAGAAAACCCCATCATCTAAGCCCCAAAACTCCTTAAGCTGATAAGCAACTTCAGCAAAGTCTCAGGATACAAAATCAGTATGCCAAAATTTCAAGCATTTCTAAACACCAATAATAGACCAAAAGAGAGTCCAATCATGAGTGAACTCCCATTCAAATTGTGACAAGGGGAATAAAATACCTAGAAATAAAACTTACAAGGGATGCGAAGGACCTCTTTAAGGAGAAGGACCTCTTCAAGGAAACCACTGCTCAAGGAAAGAAGAGAGTACATAAACAAATGGAAAACCATTCCATGCTTTTGGATAGGAAGAATCAATATCGTGAAAAATGGCCATACTGCCTAAGGTAATTTATAGATCCGATGCCATTCCCATCAAGCTACTATTGACTTTCTTCACGGAATTAGAAAAAAACTACTTTAAAGTTCATATGGAAGCAAAAAAGGGCCCGTATAGCCAAGACAACCCTAAGCAAAAAGAACAAAGCTGGAGGCATCATGCTACCTAACTTCAAACTATACTGCAAGGCTACAGTAACCAAAATAGCATGGTACTGGTACCAAAACAGATATATAGACCAATGGAACAGAACAGAGGCCTCAGAAATAACATCACACATCTACAACCCTCTGATCTTCGACAAACCTGACAAAAACAAGTAATGGGGAAAGGATTCCCTATTTAACAAAGATGTTGGGAAAACTGGCTAGCCATATGCAGAAACAAAAACTGGACCCCTTCCTTACACCTTAAACAAAAATTATCTCAAGGTGGATTGGATTAAAGACTTAAATGTAAGACCTAAAACCATAAAAACCCTAGAAGGAAACCTAGGCAATACCATTCAGGACACAAGCACGGGCAAAGACTTCATGACTAAAACACCAAAAGCAGTGGCAACCAAAGCCAAAATTGCCAAATGGAATCTAATTAAACTAAAGAGCTTCTGCACAGCAAAAGAAACTATCATCAGAGTGAACAGACACCCTACAGAATGGGAGAAAATTTTTGCAATCTATCCATCAGACAAAGGGCCAATATCCAGAATCTACAAGGAACTTAAACAAGTTTATGAGAGAAACACAAACAATCCCATCAAAAAGTGGGCAAAGGATATTAGCAGACACTTCTCAAAACAAGACATTTGTGCAGCCAAACAAACATAACAAAAAAAGATCGTCACCGGTCATTAGAGAAAGGCAAATCAAAACCACAGTGAGATACCATCTAACTCCAGTTAGAATGTAAATCATTAAAAAGTCAAGAAACAACAGATGCTGGAGTGGATGTGGAGAAGTAGGAATGCTTTTACACTGTTGGTGGGAGTGTAAATTAGTTCAACCACTGTGGAAGACAGTGTGGTGATTCTTCAAGGATCTACAACCGGAAATACCATTTGACCCAGCAATCCCATTACTGGTTTTATATCCAAAGGATTATAAATCATTCTACTCCAAAGTCACATACACACCATACACACGTAGGTTTGTTACAGCACTATTTACAATAGCAAAGACTTGGGGCCAACTCAAATGTCCATCAATGATAGACCAGATAAAGAAAATGTGGCACATATATACCATGGAATACTATGCAGCCATAAAGAAGGATGTGTTCATGTACTTTGCAGGGACATGGATGAAGCTGGAAACCTTCATTCTCAGCAAACTAACACAGGAACAGAAAACTGAACACTGCATGTTCTCACTCATAAGTGGGAGTTGAACAGTGAGAACACATGGACACAGGGAGGGGAATGTCTCTCACTGGGGCTTGTCAGATGATGAAGGGCAAGGGGAGGAATAGCATTAGGAGAAATACTGAATGTAGATGATGGGATGATGGGTGCAGCAAACCACCATGGCACAGGTATACCTATGTAACAAACCTGCACGTTCTGCACATGTGTCCCAAAACTTAAAGTATAATTTTAAAAAATAAATAAATAAAAAGAAAAATAAACTGTTCCCTTCATGTTGACACATGTTCTGGGGAGACAGTTTTATGATACACATGAGATATTCCTGACATGAATAAGCATGTTAAGACAGGGAATGCCAGGAATTCTAGGGAAAAACTTGAAGTCTTTCTTTGGGAAAATATGCTTTCCTTGGTGCTTCAACTTAGATGACACGTTGCTGAGTAAGATTGGCTCTAGGGCTGAGAAGTCTAGGGAAACAGGCCCTTCCCTGTAATACACAGATGTCGTTCTTTTGCAGTGAGATGCTTACTCTGAATATCTGTGTAGTAACCTACCTTCCTCCTGGTCTACCCTGCTGATCTAGTGTTTTAGGCTCAATAGACCTCTGGTGGAAGGGAAACTGCCCGAGATTTATCATTCCTATATGGCACATATGGGATGAGGCTTAGCCAATTTCCACCCAGATATTCATCACTCCCATTGTGTCTGAAGTTATGACTTCATCACTTTGATCACCAAGGAGACGACAGAGCTCGGCAGAGAATTCCATGTCCTCTCTCACATCCCAATGGCGGTGGTTGAACCAGGAGCCAGTTTACTCCCAAATGGTGTTCCTTGGCTCTATGTTGTGTTTGCTATGCTTTTTGTATTTTTTCTTTTTGCCATGTTTTCTCCCTTTTTACTTGAGATAGACCAGCACATAAAGAAATGTAAGTGTCATGGTGGGCCTGAGGGCACAGGGAAACATAGTGAAATAATAAATGTATGAAGGGGGGCAAGATATTTATTATAATGTGAGAAACAAGAAAATAATGCTTGCTCTTCTCTGGTCTCCAAGGCTCCATGACCCAGGATTTAGAGTTCTTAGACATTATAATCTTATATATAATTAATATACTTGGAGGACACAGAACAAAACTAGACTAAGAAGTCCATTCCTGGTATCCTCATGGAGCATAAGACAGTATCTTGGGCCCTGACTGAGCCAATAGTAATACCCAGTATAAAAATATGGGACGTTGTTTGGAATCTGGGGATATTTGAGAGAGTTTTCAGATGATAGTCTCTGATGCAGTATGCTTTGTCTTAGTTTTGATCAGATGCAGGTATTCTCTGCATAACACTGTGCATAAGGACAAAAAAAACAGGGAGATAAAGATGGACCATCTAGAAAGGACAGGTAAGTATTCTTTGCCCTTCGCCTCTGGGTTCTTTTGGCCAAAACCTGGCAACTCCAGTCAGTTCCGTAGTCTATGTGCCAGATAGCTAACCCCATGCTCAATTCTGGTCTCAGTGAAACAGACTCTTCAAAGTGTGCACATGACCTCTCTTCCTCTAAGCTTAGCCTAAAACCACTGAGATTTCTCTCTAGAGAGAATATTTTTCAGGCAGAGGTTTGATTCTGAGCCCTGTTAACTCTTGTTGGTTGAAAAGTTTCTTTTGCAATCTATACTTGTGATATTTCTCTTCCTACTAGAGAGGTTCCCTCTTACGTGACTCAGTGACTTAGATATCATTTTTTTCATGCTAGACAATGAAAAGAAGGTGGCTGGTCTCCAGGAAGTGGTTGTAAATTTGCTTTTGTGATAGGATAAGGGCAAAGGGACTTTGTAGGTATGAGATCATCGTAGAAATGGCCTGAGGAGACTGAAAGTCCACTTTTTTGGGTGACATTATGACCATGTGTTAATCATAGTTCCTGCAGGTTGTGTATATTATGGAACTTGCCTCTCCAGTCAAGGTCAGCTCTAATTTGCTTTTTTGCTGTTTTTAGGCTCCCTCATCACATCACAGAGAGGGAACACACTAAATTCTAGGGTTCTTTGTGCCCACTGCTGCACAACCATTTTATGAATATGTCCTATAGATACTCTGAACAGCTTTCCCTCATACAAAATTAAAATGCCTAGTCTGTAAAAGGTTCTTGTGTTGCTTTGAGATAAGTAAAACAGGGTGAAAATACATTTCTGTCTGAGTACATAATTGGATTTGGGAACATTTTTGCTTATTAACTCAAGGGAAGAATGGTACCACATTTTTGGGTTGTTGCATCCCCACCGTAATAAAAGTATATGATGATTTCAATTGTAGACCATCAGAATGTCTCTCCAAACACTGCAATTATATAAATTAGAATATGTAATTTATAGTGAGAATATATAACTTAACACTTATAGTTGGAAATGTGTATTACCACAAAGTTCACATGAAGTCACTGTAACTCCCAGTTGTTTGTACAAATGTCTTTGATTCCTCACTTCAATTCATGTACCACTTCCTCACCTGCTATTGTTCTTGAGACTGTTGTTTGCCCTTAGAACCCATAGGCAGAAGAGCAATACTCCAAGAGCTGCTTTCAAAGGGGTCAAATGGGTGCCTTTTTCTGAAGCTTTCCATTCCAGCAATGAGTGAGAGGAGTATCTCCCCCAGGAAGGGTAGAGATACCCAGGCTTATTATCCAGGGCTTCTTGTAAATGACCAAGAGCCTTTCAGAGAGTTCAAAATCTGAATGGGCTCCTATCTCTCTTACACATCAACTTCCACTTTTCTGCAAGTTGGTGTATGAGACAGAAGCCTACTCAGAATCTGAATATGCCTCCTGCAACCCCATTCCCATTCACTGATGCATACAAGTTATGCCATTATGACCACATTTTCCAAATTCAAATGTTAGTTCTTTGGACCATCAAATGATTTTTGTGCTAATTCTGTATATGTCCAAAGTGTGGGAAGTTGCTAAAATACGGACATATTTTTGACATTTTCCTACCTTATGGTGACCATTGCTCCTAATATAATAGATTAATTTTCTTTACTTAGTTTCTTGGGTTGGATGAGAAGAACATTATTCCAGATTTAAAAAATAAAGTCAGAGAACATTAGATCTAGAAGCAGTAGAGCTGATGTAGAAAATATCAATTTATTTTCTGTTTCTTATGTAAGATGAAAGTTGTGGGACATTTGGTGACTTTCAGAGTTTAGGTAACATTCATTTATGGACAATCTATACAGGTTGGGATTATCTGCATAGATGTGGGAATCAGGACATAGTTGCAAAGAAAGAGTTGACTTGTCATTGAGGAACAAATGTTCTGGAACTGTGGTTTCCTCTTTTCCATTTTTTTGTGTATTCAGATTGAGAAATAATCATCTCTTGTAACAAATATTTTCCAGACTATGGGTCAAGAGTTACATAGTCCTGCCCTAACATGATAGCTCCAAGCATTTTATGTACAGAAACTTTTATGATCTGTATCTCTTGCATTGTTTCTGCGTCTAAAATGTGTGTGGTGATTCTGCTATGTCACAGATATAACCAAGCAATTTTCTTGTTGTTTCAGGTTGTCCTCTGGAGTCCCCAAGGAGAGGAGTTCTGGGAGGGAAGAAAGATGGGGTAGGAAAAGACCCCTTACTACTTGTGAAAGTGACAAGAGAGCCCAGGGATTCTGAGGCTGAAATCTCTACCCCTGGGCCTTCAGTATGAGAGTCACTTAGCCTGTAAAGAATTACCTGTGACATTATATTCTAGAGAGACGAGAATTTTTGAGACCCTTATTATCAATGTTTATATTGAAAAAATGGTAATAAATATTTTGAGACTCTCAGAAAAGTTCTGTGTTACCAAGAAATTTGTTGAACTTCTAACTTCTTCCACACAATTGATTTTAGTCAATTCAAATCTCACACAGATTTCCCACTTTCAGGTGAAATCCTAGGTAAATGACTCATGCTGTCTTCTGCTCCTAAAGCCACGTGTGGAGCTTTAGGGAAGAGAAGCTCATGGTTACTATATGACTCAGCAAACTCTGAATCCCAGGCCACAGCTGAGTCCTTCCTCTCTCCCCTCTCAAGATGGTCCACAGAAGTATCACCCGGACATTCTAAAATGTGTTGGGAACAGGCTCCCCAAAATCTGGCCATAAACTGGCCCCAAAACTGGCCATAAACAAAATCTCTGCAGCACTGTGACATGTTCATGATGGTGATGACGCACACTCTGGAAGGTTGTGGGTTTACCGGAATGAGGGCAAGGAACACCTGGCCCACCCAGGGTGGAAAACTGCTTAAAGGCATTCTTAAACCACAAACAATAGCGTGAGCGATCTGTGCCTTAAGGATGTGCGCTCCTGCTGCAGATAACTAGCCAGACTCATCCCTTTATTTTGGCCCATCCCTTCATTTCCCATAAAGCATACTTTTAGTTAATCTAATATCTACAGAAACAATGCTTATCACTGGCTTGCTGTTAATAAATATGTGGGTAAATCTCTGTTCGAGGCTCTCAGCTCTGAAGGCTGTGAGATCCCTGATTTCCCACTCCACACCTCTATATTTCTGTGTGTGTGTCTTTAATTCCTCTAGTGCCGCTGGTTTAAGGTCTCTCTGACTGAGCTGGTCTCGGCAAAAATGTTCTGTCCAGGTTGCATTTTCCTCCAACCTTGGAGAGGAGCACAACACTTACCCAAGGAAATGGTGGTGCAGTGGCATGATCATGGCTCTCTGCAGCCTGGACCTCCCCACCTCAAGAGATCCCCCTGCCTCTGCCTTTCAAGTAGCCAGGACTACAGGCAAGTGGAGAAAGATGCATAGGGAAGAAACTGCTACAGTTTTTATTTTCTACCCAAAGCTTCATGGACTCCAAAATATTATTTATTTAGTGTCAAATGAAAGTACTTTTTCTCTTTCCTCTCCCACATCAGATTTTCTTTTCACGTAAATCTCATCCCATAATCTCTGTTATCTTAACCAACTTATACCTGTTTACCTGCTCTTCCTCTTTGTTCACTCTCTCAACTACATGCAATATCTTTTGTCATGATGGGTCAATAAGACAGCAAAGTGGAAACCTCTAGTTAGATACATTAGAGGATATTAGGAATGGGGGAAGAGAGGGAGGGAGGAAGAGAGAGAGAGAGAAGGAGACAGAAGGAAAGAGGAGGGGAGAGAGATATGAACTGGAGACATGGAATAGGTTGTTTTGAGATGAAAGGAACTCTTGTCAGTAGAAATGTTAAAGTCTGGTGCTACCTGTCAGAACAGTTATGTGAGGAATTTCAGCATGGAATGGGAAGTTAAAATGGTTTGTGAAAGTCTCTTCACTGTCTCATAATTATAACAATTTGTGACAAAGAATGGTTGAAATCTCAATCTCAATGCCATTCTTACATTGCTACAAAGAAATATCTGAAGTTGGGTAATTTATAAAGAAAAGAGATTTAATTACCTCATGGTTCTGCAGGATGTACAGGAAGCATGGTGCCGGGCATCTTATTGGCTTCTGATGAGGCCTCAGGAAGCTTACAATCATGTTGGAAGGCAAAGGGAGAGCCAGCATATCACACAGAGAGAACAGAAGCAAAAGAGAGAGCAGGAAGGTGCCGCAAACTTTTACACAACCAGGTCTTGTGAGAATTCACTATCCTGAGGATAGCACCAAGCCATGAGGGATATACCCCCGTGACACAAACACCTCCCACCAGGCCCCACCTTCAATATTGGAGATTGTATTCCAACATGATACTTGGGTGGGGCAAATATCCAAACCATATCATTTCACCTCTTGCCCCCCAAATCTTATGTCCTCACATGGCCAAATTTGCTCATGCCCTCCCAATAGCCCTCTAGAGTCTTAACTCATTCCAGTATTACCTCAAAAGTCCCAAGTCCAAGTTCAAAGTCTCATCTGGAGATGAGTTACTTCTACCTATGAACCTATGAAATCAAACCCACTTTATTTACTTCCAAGATGCAATGGAGTACACACTGGGTAAACATTCCCATTCCAAACGGGAGAAATGGGCCAAAAGAAAGGAGCAACAGGCCCCTAGCAAGTCTGAAACCCCAGGAGGGCAATCATTAAAACTTTTTTAATTTTAATTTTAATTTTTTTTTTTTGAGACAGGGTCTTGTTCTGTCACTTAGGCTGTAGTGTAGTGGGTTATCATGGCTCACTGCAGACTTGACCTCCTGGAGTCAAGTGATCCTCTTACCTCAGCCTCCCTAGGAGCTGGGACAACAGACACGTGTCACCTCACCTGGTTAATTTTTGCATTTTTTTGTACAGATGGGGTTTCACTATGTTGCCCAGGCTGGTCTCTAACTCCTCCTCTTTGTTCACCTCTCTCAACTACATGCAATCTGCCTGCTTCGGCCTCCCAAAGTGCTGGAATTACAGCCATGAGCCACCATACCTAGCTCAGTCATTAAACCTTAAATGTCCAAAATAAACTGCTTTAACTTCAAGTACCACATCCTGGGCACACTGGTACAAGGGGTAGGCTTCCAAGGCCTTGGGCAGCTCTGCCCCTTTGGCTTTTTCAGGCTGATATTAAAAACTGCTGTTGGATCTACCATTCTTGGGTCTGGAAGGTGATAACCCCCTTCCCCCAGTTGCACTTGGCAGTGCCCCGATGGGGAGCCTGTGTGGGACCTCCAATCCCACATTTCCCTTTGGTATTGCCCTAGAGTTCTCTGTGAGGTTTCCACCCTTGCAGCAGGTTTCTGCCTGGGCACCCAGCCTTTCTCATAAATACTCTAAAACTAGGCTGAGATTGCCAATCCTTCTTCACTCTTGGATTCTGTGTACTCACATGCTTAAAACCACATGGAAGGCACGAAGACAAATGGCTTGTGCTCTCTGAAGCTGGTGCTACAACTGTACCTGGGTCCCTTTGAACTGAGGCTGCAGCTGGAGCACATGTGAGGAGCAGTGTCCCCAGGCTGCACAGGGCAGTAGGCCCTGGACCTGGCCCCTGAAACCATTCTTTCCTCTTAGGCTTCTGGGCTTGTGATGGGAGGGGCTGGTTCTTAGATCTCTGAAATGCCTTCAGGCCCTCTTTTTCATTGTCTTGGCTATTAGCACTTGACTCCCTTCTTGTTATGCAAGTATCTCTAGAAAGTGGTTGCTCCACAGCCCGTTTGAATTTCTCTACTGATAATGCTTCTTCTTTTTTTTTTTTTTTTTTTTCCTCTACCACATGGCTAGGCTACGAATTATCTGAACTTTTATGCTTTGCTTCTCTTTTAAATATAAATTACAACATTAAGTCATTTCTTTGCTTCTGTAGCTGAATATAGGCTAGTAGAAGCAGCCAGGCCACATCTCGAATGCTTCACTGCTTAGAAATTTCTTCCACTAGATGCCCCAAGTCGTCACTTAAGTTGAAACTTCCATAGATCCCTAGGGCATGAACAGAAAGCAGCCAAGCTCTTTGCTAAGGCATAATGTGAGTAACATTTAGTCCAGTTTCCATAAAGTTCCTCAATTTCATTTGAGACTTCCCCAGCCTGGACTTCTCTGTTCATATCATTATCAGCATTTTGGTCACAACCATTTAACCAGTCTTTAAGAAGTTGCAAACTTTCCCACATCTTCCTGTCTTCTTCTGAGTCCTCCAAACTCGTCCCATCTCTGCCTATTACCAAGTTCTAAAGTTGCTTCCATAATTTCAAGCACCTTTATAGCAACGCCCCACTCCACAGCACCAATTTTCTGCATTAGGCTGTCCTTGTGTTGCTACAACAAAATACGGAGTCTGGGTAATTTATAAAAAGAGGTTTAATTGACTCACAGTTCTGTAGACTGTACAGGCAGCATGGTGCTGGCATCTGTTTGGATGACTTCTGATGAGGCCTCAGGAAGCTTACAACCATGGTGGAAGGCAAAGGGGGTAGAGTGGCTTATCACATGGCAAGGGCAGGAGCAAAACTGAGAGCAGGGACATGCTACACTTTTAAAGAACCATATATTTGGGAGAACACATTCACTATTACAAGGACAGCACCAAGACATGAAGGATCTGTGCCCATGACCCAAATACCTCCCACTAGGCCCAATCTCCAACTTTGGGGCCTACATTTTAACATAAGATTTCGGTGGAACAAATATCCAAACCACATGACCAATTTACTCTGATGTTTGTAAAACTGTATGTATATTAAGATGTTCTATATAGCCATGGATGTTAGTCTCTTGTGTCTGCATGGGTTTCCTTGGTGTGTGTATTACTTTGTGTGATTGTAGATATCTTGTTTATGTAGATGCCCCCAAAATTCCTGGGGGCTACATTTATTCTTTTTTATTCCATTTTATTTTTTATTTCTCCCCTTTTCTATGTTTTCTATTAATTTGCATTGATTCTTTTTATTACTCTGATTCTCTAAAAAATTTTAAAATCCTTTTTCCTGCTTTCTTAATCTTTTAGCTTGTGTGTGTCTTTCCTATTACTGTTTGTTTCTTAAGTCTTGGATTACTTCTTACTGAGTATAATTTCTTTCACTCTTTTTTTCTCTGTCTGCCCAATACATTTCTTGCCAACGTTGTTTCATTCTTCATGTTTCACTATTTGGAATTAGAGAATGCAACTCTTAAGGCTCTATTGTTCCATTCCCCAAAATGTAATTCTTTCCAGGGTTAAACAAATTCAAGGAGACCAAGAGCTCTAAAATCAGACAACAAACAAAAAGTCACCTAGGTATTTTAAGCAGGAAGTGGTTTACTACAGGAAATAATTGTGCTTACAAAACCCTCATCAGGAAGTTTTAAAACACCCAGGAAACCACTGCTAAAGGTCACCGTGCTGTAATACCAAGGCTAGCAGTTTTCAGGACAAGTACAAAGACCCTTGGGAAACCATGTCTTCCATGAATAAGTCTCTCTGGTAGAAGTGGGCCCAGATTCTTCCTGCTAGGGATTGTGGGAAATAAAGTTCTTAGCCCTGCAAACCTAGTCATTCAGGGAGAACATAAAAGGAGGCAAGAATGATGAGGAATTAATAAGCAGTAATGCAGCTCAGTGGTCTACTCAGTGTAAAGGGATGCTCTTGGTTTACCTGCAGCAGAAAAACTGATCACACTGTAGGATTTCCCTAGTTCCTTTGACTGCTGCTCTTCATGGTGAGTTTTCAGTTTGCTGGGTTAGGAGAGCTTAACATTGGCCACATATCAAGATTCTATTTTTAAAGAAATTTTTTTAAAAATTTAAAAATTTAAAGAAATTTTTTCTCTCTGTGTCTTTCTAAAAGCACACAACAATTGCAATAGCTTTCAGTTCATTTCTCTAAAATTGTGTTTACCTAAGTTTACATATCTTTGTGTATGGGCACCAACATTTTAATTTCCTTACCAGGAAATCATTGCTCTTCAAAGATCCTCTTGGGCTAATGAATACCTGATGTATTTATTTAAAAATATTCTTTGTAACCCAATCTCTGGGATGTTGAAAGTTAGCCTAATAGTTTTCTTCATTGCAATGGGTGGTTACTTTCCTTATATCTGTATAACCAGTTTATCTTGGTCAATTTTGAAGGTAAAAAGGAATAGTCTCTTATGCTAAGGATGCCATGGGATAAAACAACCAGAAACTTCTCAATTGCCATTCTCTTGATAAAATAATAACAAATATAAAATTAAACACTGGTTGCATTGAACTATTATTGTGTTTCCACATAAGCTTCACATGTCATTCAAATGTCCACAAACCCACATTTTTCTTCTTTAATTATTTACTACTTTGCATCATTAAATTAACACATTTTCAAACATCATTGTTAAAGAAAAGGCAAATATTTGTAGTTTTTAAAGTATCCCCTTCAACTCATGACTATTAGAAATGTGTTTTTTCTTATATTTGTCTATAATACAAGGAGATGTAAATAGGCTATACTAAAATTAACAAAAATATTGAACAGAGTTCCACGTAAGGAGGCTCTGCCATTCATTAGGGAGCGTCAATCATCTGCCACCACTCTGTGCAAGGCGAAAGAGCATGGACTGTGCAGGGAAGTGGCCCACATCACAACTCTTCATTGGTGAGACCCAGTCACATGACCATAACGAGTTGTAATGAATGTTGAGAAACACAGCTAATGCACAGACCTAGCTGAAAATCTTATTGCTTGTAAGAAGAGAATGGCATATGGTTTACCACTTATGGCCCTATTAATAAGGAAGAAGAGAATGGGTGACAGTAGATTTCTTAGTCCACGCGTCTATTCCAGCCCATCCATTAATGGATAATCCTATGGTTAGAACATAGTATGCCATTTAGTATATTGCTATTGAGTCAAACTGCCTGGGTTTGAATCCAGGCTCTTCATTTATAAGCTTTGTTACCTTTAGCAAGTTACCTTTCTGAGCCTCAGTTTTTATTTTATTAACTGAAAAAAAAAAAGAGAATTTTAATAGTACTTACTTCACAGAGTTATTGGACTTTCATGTGAAGTAAAATACACTAAGCATTTAAAACAAGGCTTTACATATAGTACATAGTTAATACATATTCATTACTTAGGTTAGAGGAAAGCTGGAAGGCCCTCACAAAGCAATAATAAGTCCTTGTTACGTTTTTTTGTTTTCAAAATAAATGTTTTTTAAAAACTGAGTACTCTGGAATACTTTTAGATTTACAAAAGAGTTGAAAAATAGTATGGCCAGGTGCGATGGCTTACCCCTATAATCTCAACACTTTGGGAGGTCAGGGTCAAGGTTGTGAGCTCCCTCTTCTGAGACTTAAGGGGAAAAATTACAATGAGGTAGACGCTGAATCTGGATTTCTGTCCAAATCACACTGGTTAGCTAAACTGAGCTGGACTTGATCCTGAGTCGAGAAATTGTGGAGAATTCAAGTATGAATGTCTCCATGGAAGTATGTTTAGAGACTGATAAGCTTGTGGAAATCCAGAAATGATAGTTAGAGCACATGAGAAATTACTTTCTTATCTTTAATCAAATAACATTTACTAAACCCTTAATTATATATTGATTTTTAAATTATATCCTGGGTTCTGTGTTAAATATTGCAGAAGTAGTTCAGATGTGATTGACACTGACTATTTTGAAATTACTCATATTTCAAAGTCAAGTCTCAAATTGAGTTATACTTTCCTCAACTAGGAAGTATAAATAACTAATGGAAATCTTCTTGGATGCTTGCTGGGAGATTTGGATGACTTAATGCATAGTAATTAGTAATTTCTCAATACAAAGTAATTAGTAATTTCTCAATACAAAGATTGTTTTTGAAAGATGAAGTTAAATTATTCTAGTAAGGGTCTATGGTTAAGCAAAAAATTATTTCTTTCAGGAATTGCAAGTAATAAAAGTGACTGGAATAACAAACCACAGGGAAAGGTGGGAGAATGAAAAGATGTATAAGGGTCATACCCTACAGGTGTTGTGGCCACACCAAATGATCTGACTCACGTGGAGTGGGCAGATACGTTTATTTGTAAGTGTATCCTCAGCCACTTGTACTAAGCTTTGGGCATTTTGATTACTCTACAAATGTTGACTAAATTATTTTTCAGAAATGTTTTTCTGGAGTAATGGGAACAATACACTAAGCTGGGGGAAGACAGGATGTTTCCAAAGTAGTTAGGATGTCCTAGACTTTCTCATAGAAAGTATTTCATCGAGCTCATTGAGGAGTAATAGTATATTTATACTCTTCAAAATATCTTATTCATGAAACTGACATAGCTTGGGAACAATTGCCTCTCTTCCCTTTGTCTTTATTGCTAACATTCTCTCCTGATGTAAAAAATGCGGGACCTGGGAATAAACTAAATGTTTCCCTTCTCTTCTCTGAGCTCCCAGAAGCAGAGTTTATGCAGAAATATGAGGAGCTATGGAGAAAGTCACTAGAGAGGTGTGCAGACTCATTTCTTGAGCAAATAAATGTATAGTCCTAAATTTAGTTATCTTCATTTGCTAAAATATGCTCCTTTGTTGCAGAAGCAGTTCCAGAAGCTGGGTTGTAGTCAGAGAATATTAGCAGCTCCAGGTGCCAAGTTGGAGTCACAGAGAGTTCCTAGACCTAAGATGTGAATCTTAAATCACCCCTCATATCTAAAGCTACTTTTCATGAACTGGAGTTCTGTGAATCCCAGGAAACAATGTAACTTTAGAGAGCGTCTTTAGTGTGTGACTTTTCATTTCTAGTCCCAAATGCAATGTGCAAACAGCTAAGGAATTCTGGGTTGTCATTTCTTACAGTTATGTGGTTGGTTATTTCCTTTAATTTACTTGTGATATTTCATCCATCCATTTACCGCATCTTCGTGTCTCTGCTTTTCTGTTCCTGTCTCTTTCTGTCCTCTTTCCTCAACTTATAAATGTCAATTTAAATTTATATCATAGTACAGTTACTCTATTAGTAATACATACTTAGATGTGAAAACTGCTTCCTGGAAGATAACAATCAGATGTTGCGAAGTTACTATTATAAGCTTTTCAGCTGTTTTTATTTTAATCAACTCTAGATGTTTTGATAATTACACAAACAGATGTTAGAAATGATGTTTATTCATTTTAATTTTGATATAATTTTAAAGGTACCAAAAATTGCCAAAATATCAAAAGAACTACTCTTCTTTATCCATTTAGCATTTACTTCATTCCCTTTACCCCTTTCTCCTGAGCTGCAGATATCATACCCTTTACCTGAAATTCATCAATATGTATAAGAACAAAAAGATCATTTTATGTAACTGAGTACAATTATCAAACAAAAATATATTATTATATTATGCAAAGTTCATATTCGAATATTGCCAATTGTTTCAATAATATTATTTGTAATGACTTTTTCTTCTCATCCAGGATTCAGACAAGGATCATGAATTGAACTTAATTGTCATGTCTCTTTATAAAGTCTTCTTTGATCTAATGAATTCAGAATATTATAGATAAATGTATAGATATATGGATGGATAGATATACATCAATACATATAGATATATAGATAGATAATACATATAAATATGTATATGTATGTAATATGTGTGTGTGCATACATGTGTATGTATATCTATTTTTCCATCTTTCTGCTGAGACGAGTATGCCTTAGCTTGAGCATCCATAACAAAATACCACAGACTGGTAGCTTAAACCACAGGAATTTATTTCTCACAGTTCTAGAGGTTGGAAAGTCCAAGATCAACATGCCAGCTGATTTGGTTTCTGGTAAGGGCTTTCTTTCTGGCTTGCAGACAGCCATCTTCTCACTGTGGTCTCACATGGTGAAGACAGAGCACTCTGAAGTCTCTTCCTCTTCTTATTAGGCAGCAGCCCTGTCAGATGGGACTCACACCCTATGATCCCATTTAACCTGCATTACCTGCTTAAGGCCCTGTCTCCAAATATAGTCACAGCAGAGATTAGGGATTCAACATATGAATTTTGGAGGGACCAACTAAATATATATCAGATTACAAATGACACTTCAGGAACAATTAGATCACTTAGAACTCAGACATTGCTTTCTAAATTTTATTTCTCTCTAAAATAAACCAGGGCTCCTTGGAAAGGTGCCTGATTCTAGGGTTGGGGAAGAGAAAGCACAAGATAAGCCTGAAAACTGTAATTGTCCCATAAGTTAAGGAAGTCAAAGAATGACGTAAATGGGTCTAAAGGACATAGGAACTAATATGAGGGGCTCCTGCTGGCCAAATGTGAGATGGCTTTGCATCAATATAAATTTATATTGAATAAATAAAGAAAATAAAGTAAATAGGGAAGAAGAAAAAGCTCTTACTGATAGTAGAATTTCAACAAATAAAGTAAAATCATGAATGGATTTAAAAATAACTTTTGGCAATCATCATATTAACAATTGATAGTATATGAATGTTAACTCTGGTAAGTGAGAGATGATAGAATGAACAGATTGACAAATCCTGTCTCCCAAAAGGAATTATAAAACTAAACAAAACAGTCAAAACTGACCATTTTAGAACTCTGGAAACTGACCAAAGGCAAAAAATAGTTTGAGAACTATTTATTCAAGAAAAATGACTAAACTTAGAGTAAGAACAGTGGAAATCTTTGGCTTTATTGCTGGGGTTGCTCTCTTCTCCCCACATCTCTAAAAATAGAAACAACCAGTGGACTAGGAGGGTATTTAACAGGGAGATCTGGTAAGCGAGATAGCAATAGATGAGCCATATAGGATTCCACACATTCCTGACTGACTGAAGACCACACACACATGCAGAAGAAGAGACAAAAGAGACTCTATAGAGAAATTTGAAACAAGGGCAGACTTTAAAAGTACCTGAACTTAGAATATGTTTCCTAACACACAGAGAGATCTATTGGCAGAGGATGAAGCTTTACCGGTTCAGTGTGTTCGGGTGCAATGTTTAACCAATTACTGGCTGAACGCTAAGCTAGACAGATAGAGGGATGACCTGTTTAAAATCCAGGTTTGAAAATAAAAACAAGAATAAAAAACTCGGCAGAGACATCAGAGGCTGCATAGTATGGAGGACTTAGAGTCCATAGATGTAGTCCAGGCAAGTTAGCAGACAAGTAGATCAAAAAACAAACAGCAACAACAACTGCCCTGGGGAAGACAGATTAGAAACCAGAATTACTGCAGTATATTATCTAAAATGTACAGATCTAAACAAACAAAAAAGAGATATGAAAGAAACAGGGAAGTGATCTATTCATACCAAGAAAAACAAAAGCAATCAACGAAAACTAGCTCTGAGGAGGCCCAGGTGCTGGACTAAATAGAGAAAGACTTCAAAGTAGTTATATAAATAAGTTTGAAAAACTAAAGAAAATCATATTTAAAGAATTAAAGAAAAATATAATGACAATGGCTCTACAAATAAGAAGAAATAAAAATCTGTAAAACAAAAAACAATAGGAATTCTTGAGTTGGAACATGAAATAAATGAAATGATAAGTTTATAAAAAGGCTAAATAGTAAATTTAAAATTCCAGGAGAAAAAAATGCAGCAAATTTGTAGTTTAATAGACATGATCAATCTTAAGAACATGGAAAAAAATACTGCAGAAAAATTAACAGAGCTTGTATATCAGCATACATGTAAAGGGAGGCATAGAAGAAGAGAGAGAGAAAGAGATAGAAAAATATTTGAAAAAATAACAGCTGAAAATGTCTCAGATTTGTATATTAATTTGAAAATCCAAATAATCCAGTGAAACTTAAGGAAGAAATACAAATAAATCCTTCTCTAGATACTATCAAGCTGTTGAAAGATAGGGACAAGGAGAAAATCTTGGAAACAGTAAGAGAAAAATGATTCATCATGTGCAAGAAAACAACAATACGATTAATGTTGCATTTAATGGAAGTTCAAAAAATAATATAATAAGAATTAATAATCTTTATTTTATGTAGGTGAATAATTTCATTCATTTATACATGAGAGAGGACAGACAAAAGAGTGACAGAAACATTCCAAAATGTTAACAGTGCTTATTTCAGAATGATAGACTTTTTCGTATTTATTATTGCTCTTTCAATATTTTTTAAACATGTATTGATGTTATAATAAAAACTTAAACTTTCCAAACATAGAAATAGGGACAGCTCTTTATTTTAGTGTATGAATCTATAATAATTTTAGTGCAGTACAACAATATTAATGAAATATATATTAATTGGCTAGGATTAAATTATAGTCTTTAAACTCTCTACTACATTTCCTCATAATATATACTGCAAACATATTGCACAGAGAGGCCCCAGTATTTGAAGTACAATCTAAAATCTTGCTATCTCTTGAGAAGAAGCCTTCAGACAAGCTTTTCTTGGCATTGGAATAATTATCCTTTTTATCAGATTTGTGAACAAAAGTCTCCTGATTTTTAGGATTTCCAACTCTTTGAGGGTAGAGATCCTAAATGAATAAAGCTTATTTAGGGTCTTAAAGATTTTAAAATGTCTTTTCTAATAACCTAGGCTTCTTTTGTTTGTTTGTTTTACATCTCTTGTAACAGCTCCATGAAGCCTACTGATTTTTTAAAAATTATTTTTCTTTTATGATAGGTACTTGTTACTATAATATATATGTTATAATTCCTATAGGAACAACAATATGTTCAAAATCTGAGGAAGCCAAGTTAGAAGCAAGGGCAATTGAGCAAAGCTGTCATTAATCAATCTATCAGGGATAAAAATAAAGATGACTATTCTGACATTAAATTTTGAAAATGATTTCTATGTTCAAATATCTATGGAATTACACTAACTTGAACTACAAGAATAGCCACAAGTCAGCCTCAAATAATGTTTTTCATTGTTCAGCAGGAGTAGGACTAGGACATGGTATAGAGTGGTTTTTTAGTTAGTGATTGTCTCAGTTTGGGCTGCCATAAGAGAGTACTATAAACTGGTGGCATATAAACAACAGAATTTTTTTCCCTCACAGTTTGGGAAGTTATAAGCCTGAGATCAGGGTGCCAGCATGATTCAGATCTGATGAGGGCTCCCTACCAAGTTGTAGACTGCTGACTTCCCATTCTACATTCACATAAGGGAAGGACAGTGACAGAGCTTCTGAGGTTCCATTATTAAGGGCACTAAACCCATTTATGAGGGCTTCACCCTCACGACATGATTACCTCCCCAAAGCTCCACTTCCTAATACCATTACATTGGCCGTTAGGATTTCAACATACGGATTTTTTTTTTTTTTTTTTGTGGGAGGGGAAAGGAAAACACAAACATTCAGTCCATTTAACAGTGATACACATAATTCAACTTTTATTATCACCAGTCTTTATCAATTTAGTTGCTCTCCTACTGTTCAAGAAATGTTATTTGGATCAGTTTTCCATAGGGCAACTTGACTTCATCTTTATTCATTTAAAAGTTGCTGTCTCCTTCAAAGACATTTAGAGGTTTATCTGAAATTATAAAACAAGAGGCAACAAGTTACTGTTCTTCTAAATAAGAATGCTAGCCTACATGAGGTTAAAGTTAAGACACGTGTGTGCGTGCACACACAAACACACACACACCTCACAAAGAATTGATCGATTAGGACAGATTTAGTAGATGCTATGTACTGATATTTCTTTTTTGTGCATATGCAAATATGATGCAATTTTCTTTCTGTCCCATAGTCTAGAATTCTGAGTCTCAGAATGTAATAATTTACTTATCAAAGAAAAAGTGTTAAATAACACCAAAATTAAAAAGGAAGGTACAATTACATATGGTTTTGCTCTTTGGAATGCCTCTGGAAATTAATCTTTCAAAAGTTTTTAGGATGGATTCTAAGTCAGAACTGATGATTAATGAGGTTTAGACAGGGCAAAAGTAGTTTTTTTTGTATCATACAGTAATAGACTTGCTCAGTGTTATGAGCTGAATTGGATCCCCCCCAAATTCACATGTTCAAGTCTTAACCCCTAGTTCCTCAGGATGTGATTGTATTTGAAGACTGGACCTTCAAAGAGTTAATTACAGTAAAATGAGGTCACATGGGTGAGCCCTAATCCAGTATGACTGGTGTCCTTACAAGAAGAAATTAGATCACAGGCGACACAGACCAAAGGATGACCATCTGAGGGCGTAACAAGAAGATGGCCGTCTGCAAGGGAAGGAAAGAGGCCTCAGAAGAAACCAAACCTCCCACCGTCTTGATCATGGACTTCTGGCATCCAGAATTGTGAGAAAACAAATTTCCGTTGTTTAAGCTGCCCAGTTTGTGGTATTTTCTTTTGGCGGCCCTAGAAAACTAATACACTAAGCACAATAATAAACTAAGCAGAACTGCTGAGGGAAAATGTTTTCTAATATAGAACCCTAATACTTTAAAAACAACATATAGTATCAAGTACTTTAAAAACAACATATAGTATCAAGTACTTTAAAAACAACATATAGTATCCACTGGCAAAGAAAAATTGTGTTAATATAAATTAGTATTTATTAAAATTGGTTTAAAATAATATAAACTAAATCATTTGTTCCCTATATCATGCAGATGATAACACCATAAGATACACTTTAGGATATATTTTAAGTTTTTCAATGAACCTTTCCAAATAGAGAAATTATCAATAGCATATAAAGAGGAAAAAGGCTTCAATCATAAATATAAGTCTTGGTATTAGAAGAGTTACCATTAAATTATGTTGGAGCTAGTTATTATCTAAATGGCTTTTACGCATTTGGCCTCTGGTATTTCTTTTATTGTTATTATGGTAATAATATATTTTCGAGAAAAAAATGGAGAAACTCAAGCCCATTCACTTGGATCTTTGGGTCAAATTTGAAATAGTTTTGTGTTGGTGATGTCTAGTTATTCTGTAATAAAAATCAGGAGATATGACTTATCTTTGCTCCCTGGCATTTATTCCCATAAAAAATTTAGAATTATCTTTGGGCTACACAGAAATGCTCTTTTCAGAATTGCTAGCTCATTCATGCTAGGAATTAAAAGGTGTTCTCAACAGTATTTAGAAAGCACAGTGCTTTCTAGTCCTTTGACTTCACTGAGTTCAATTTTTCTCTCCATCATATTTGGACCATCCACTGTACTTGAGAGAAAGCACTGTTCTTTTTGTGCTGGATTTTCTAGTTGACTTTGATTTTAGTTATTTGTCCTGGCACCAGTGAGTGTTTTAGAATTGCCTCAATGCAACATTATTATATAATGAATGCTTGTTTTTCTAAACCTTTAGAGAATGATTTCATTACTATTATATTAATGTTTTCTCATCAGACAAAGCCACCTACATTGATTAAATATGAAGCATGTATCATCTGTCAGGCACTGGCGATTAAAGCAATAAGGAGTGATATTCATGCATGGAATCTAGGCTGTACTTAAGAGAATAAATGTGAACATCCTACTCTGTGTAACAAAAATGAACAGAAATCCTAGGAATTGAGGTTATCAATGAGCAGTATGTAAAGCTGAGATCTAATCAACCTCTTCCTTAGTGACAGACTATCTGCAGCCCCAGCCAATGCTCAAAACCAATTCTGATAAACTCTGTAAATTTTCTATAGGAACAACTTTCTTACCAACCTCTCTGCTTTCCAGAGGTTAACATAGAATATTTGATATACTGGGGATAAGAACCAGTGACATAATATATGGTAATATAAATACTGGAAAAAATGTGTTTAATTCTGCAACAGTGGGAGATTAAATTACTAGTTTTAGTAAGAATGATACTTCTCAACTTACCTGGTGAGCCCTGGAAGTCTAAAGTCATTTTGTGGCTTCAGAGGCAGGAAGAACCTCCAACAGTGATGTGTCTCTAGCATCTTCACAACCATGACTGGGGGTATCATCTAAAAGAGGCAAAATCTGTATTATTGAGTAGTAGAAAACCCTTCTGCAGAGGGAAGAGCTGTTAGGTACAGTGTTTGATCAGCTGGGAAAGTATAATAGAGCAAGAAGTGACTATTACATAAACTAAGAGCATGCTTAGTTACTGTTTTGAAGTAAAACAATTACCATATTTAAAAGGATAAACCATTAAGTGTTACCAAAACAAATAATACAGGTTTTTTTATCAGATTATTAGATTTGCTCCCAATATCTTAAAAGCCTAGAATTGTGATATTTATATTTTGAGTTTTAAAATGGGACAAGTGAAACTCAATGGTAAGCATCATTGTCTAAAGATAGGAGGGTACTAAAAATTGTATTTAGGGAGTTGTTCCATTTTTGGCAGAATTGAGAGAAATAAAGAATTGTTGTCCGTGGATAAATTTAGATAACTAAATATCAAGAAGGTTGAATATGACTGCATCTTTTAAGAGTAATTATTTGAACTTCTAGTTGCCCATGCAGCCTATAAGAAGCTTGGGAGTCATTACTGCCAATCACATAACAAGAAAAAAGGTGAATAAACTGAAAATCAACAACTCTTCTTAGGCCCATCAAAGAACTGAGGTCATAGGGCAAACCACGACCACCAAAATTGGGAGAGACAGACAGGCAGAGACAGAGAATTACAACTTATAGAGCAGGACCTCACAGGCAGAAATCCCTGTGGAAATCAGTAATGGGGTAGGGAAATCTAAACTGTAATTGACAAATTACTGTAGGCTCAGAGTGGAAAAGTTTCAGTGTTAAAAACTCCAGGGGACCTACATTTTTATTTTACCTTTAGAAGCCCTACCAAGTTATCACAGTGAAGACTGGAGCAAAATCATCTTGTGCTTTCTATCAGGAGAGGGGAAAGTAGTCATTTTGAAGTACGTATAAAATATTGTGTTCTTCTTAACGAAGAACACTTCAATAGGGTTCCCATAAAATACCGGGGAATACAAGGAATAAAATTGCACATCAGAGATCTGATTTCAGAACTCACTAGGGAGCCCCAAAGACAACAGGAGAGACATAAACAAGGGCACCAGAGGAAATATTAGCCTCTGACACCTACAGCTACAGCAAACAACAAATACAGCCTAATCCCTGGCCAGATAAATATAAAACCTTACACCGACACCCTCTTTACATCAATTCTTTGTGTCCACTATATGTCATGTCTGACTTTCTACAAAATAATTACAAGGCACACTGAAAGACAAAAAACAGAGTCTGAAGAGACAGCAAGCATCAGACCAGACTCAGATATGAGAGAGATGTTGAAATGATAACACCAGAACTTTAAAACAACTATGATTAATGTTATGGGATCGAAAAGAAAAAGAGGACAACCTGCAGGAACATATGAGCAATGTAGGCACAGAGTTGGAAATTCAAAGAAAGAATTAAAAATGCTAGACGTTAACAACACTGTAATAGAAATGAAGCATGTCTTTTAAGGGCCCGTCAATGGACTGGACACGGCTGAGGAAAAAAAATGAGTGAGCTTGAAGAAACATTAATGGAAACTTCAAAAACTCAAATGCAAAGAGAAAAGAATAAAAAAGACAGAACAGAATATCCAAAAATTGTGAAAGAACTACAAAAGATGTAACATACATACAATAGGAATGCCAGAAGGAGAAAAAGGTGAGAAAGAAGCAGAAAAATATATGAAGCAAAATGACAGGATTTCTCACAACTAATGACAGAAACCAAAGCACTTATCCAGACTGCACAAAGAACACCAAGCAGAATACGTGCCAAAACAAAACAAAACAAAACAAACAAAAAACCCCGGAATTTAGGCATTCATATTCAAACTGCAAAAAATCAAAGACAAAGGAAAAATATTAAAAGAAACCAGAAAAAAAAATTGTCTATAGAGGAGCAAGGATAAGAATTAAATTGAACTTCTCTTCAAAAACTATACTAGCAAAAAGAGTGAGTATAATATTTAGGGTGAAAAAAAAGAACCATCAACTTAGAATTCTGTGTTCAGGGAAATTATCCTTCAAAAGTGAATGAGAAATAAAAGGTTTTCTCAGACAAATAAAAATTGAGGTTATTTGTTGCCATTACAGTCACTTTGGAAAAAATTATAAAAGAAATTGTTCAGAAAGAAAGAAAAATGATACAGGTCAGAAGCTCTGATCTACAAAAAAAAAAAAAAAAAAAAAAAAAAAAAGGAAGCATTAGAGAAGAAATAAATACAGGTAAAATAAAATAAAATCCTTAAAAATTTTTTACTCTTATTTGATCTAACAGATAAATTTGCTCATCTTCATTCCTGAAAGTTATTTTTTCTGGATATAGAATTCTGGACTGACAGTTCTTTTCATTTAGTACTTTAAAGATTTTGTTTGTTTCCTGACCCCTTTAGAAATCTGTATTCATTTTAATTGTTGTTCCTCTAAACATAATGTGTCATTTTTGTCTTCTTGCTTTTGATATTTTTTCCTTTGTGTTTGATTTTCAGTAATTTGAGCATGATGTGTCTGGGAATGTATACATTTATTTTGGTGTTTGCTAAGCCTCTTAAATCTACGAATTCATGTCTTTCAAGAAATTTATGAAGTTTTCAGCCAATATTTCTTTAAAAACAAATCCTGCACCATGTCTAAGCTCTCTCTTTTTCTAATACTCCAATGATATGTATGCCTTTTTTTTTTTTTTTTTTTTTTTTCAGATGGAGTTTCGCTCTTGTCACCCAGGCTGGAGTGCAATGGTGCGATCTCCACTCACTGCAACCTCTGCCTTCCAGGTTCAAGCAATTCTGCTGCTTCGGCCTCTCAAGTAGCTGGGATTACAGGTCCCCCACTACCACACCCAGCTAATTTTTGTATTTTTAGTAGAGATGAGGTTTCACCATGTTAGCCAGGCTGGTCTCAAACACCTGACCTCAGGTGATCCACTCACCTCGGCTTCCCAAAGTGCTGGGATTACAGCCATGAGCCACCACACACCACCAGTATATATATCTTTTGATATATTCCCATAGGTTCCTCTCTCCCCATTTTTAAGGCACCTTTTTTCCTATTTTATTGAATAATTTCTATTGGTCTGTCTTGAAGTTCACTGATTTTTTTTCTGTTATCTTCATTCTGTTGTTGAGGCAATCCAGTGAGTTTTTGAAAAATTTTTACTGACATTTTTAATTTTTAAATTTCCATGGGATTCTGCTTCTCTCCTGAAAAAATTTCTCTATGCATTTCTAGAAAGCTTGCCATTGCCTCATAGAATATGTATGATAATTCCAACCTCTGTTTAATGTAGGTTGGCAGTTGCTGGTTGTCTGTTTCGTGAGAATTGATCAGATATTCCTGGTTGTATGTTGAATAATTTTGGTTTGTATGTTGGATATTTTGAATATTATGTTGTAAGACTTCTAAGTCTTATAAAAGTTTTGTTAAAACACTTTGGAGAAAGTGGATTTTTGTTTTGTTTTGTTTTAGCAAGCCATCAACCCAGCTAGGTTCAGATTGCAATCTGTGGTGGTTTATTTAGTGCCAATTCAGTTCTCAAAGACTTTGCTATTCTGTTTGGGTATGCTTTTTGTATGTACCAGTATGAGTTGCTCTGGGATTTGAGTAGTATACATATTTTTGTTCAGTTCTCAAATACTTTGCTATGCTTTACTGTGGATGTTCTGTATATTTGGAGCTAAAAGGTAAACCTGGTACTCGTATTGCTTCAAGACCTCTTCTCCTGATCTTCCCTCTATGGAATTTCCTCTATTGTCTCTAGCTTCCAGTGGCTTCGTTTTCTATTTTCTCTGGCAAGAAAATAAATGGGTTATCTCACAGTTTTATTTTCTCATACTGCAGTAAAGTTTCACATGACTAGGAAGTAATAAGAGAAAAGAGAATAAGGATTTTCCACAAATGATTTGCATAACAGGGGTCATTCTTTCATGCTCTGCTATCCAGAGAAATAAATCTTCTCTCAAACTTGGGTGCCTGTGCCACATTGGCTGTAGCATGGCAGATATGCCTTTGAAACTGCACTAGGGCTAGGGCCAAAAAAGCAAACTAAAAAATAGGAAGATTCCCCCGTATTCCCTGGATTTTCCTTCCCCTGTCCTTTGGCCAGAAAGATGGGCTTTTTTAGGAGTCCAGGAAGAAAAAAAAACAAACAGAAAATTTACCATCATGATCACAATAGTCTTTCCTCAGTCTGACGTCTCTTTTCAATGTGTTATTTACTTTTCAGAGTCCCAAGATTTTTTTTTAAGTGTATGATTTGATGAAATTAAGTACATTCAGTTGTTTGTGCAACCATTACCACCATCTATCTCCAGAATTCTTTTTATCTTGCAAAATGAAACTCTATACTAATTAAAGAATAACTCCCCATTTTCCCTCCTCCAGCCCCCAGAAACTACCATTCTACTTTCTGTTTTTATGAATTTGATTGCTCTATGTACCTCTTATAAAGGCAATCATGTAGTATTTGTCTTTTTCTGGCTGACTTATTTTACTTAGCATAATTATTTCACTTAGTATAATTTCCCTAAAGTTCACATACATTCCATTGTGTATATACACATACATGTAAAATGGAGTATTTATATATATAAGGTACATTTGTATATTATATATACTATATATTATTTTTATATATTATATATTACTTATATAAATTATATATAGTATATATTACTTATATATTATATAATATATAATATATATATATTATTTTTTTATATTATATATTATAATATATAACTTACCTATTATAGATTATATATTATAATATATAACTTATATATTATAGACTATATAGTAATTATGCTATATAATTACATTAAATTATATAAAATAAAATATAATATAAAATATAAAATAAATATATATCAAATATTATATAATATATAATTATTATTATAGATAATTATATAGTATGTTATTTATAATATATAATATATAATTACATATCATTAAATTATTCTAATAATTTATTCTATAATATAGTATATATTAATTAATATATTAAATAATAATCATAACATAATTATATATTAATATATTGTATATTAATTTAATATAATATGATGTCATATAATATAATATTATATTGTAATTTATATATTACATATAAATATAATAAATTACATATTATATTGTAATTTTTATATAATGTAATTTATATATTATATTAATATAATATAAATTTATATCATAATATAGTATAAATATAATATATAATATATAATATATGATTTATAATATAATTATATTATTAACATAACATTAATATATAATAATATAATATAACATAATGGTAAAAGGAGATCTACCATTTGATCCAGCAATCCTACTACTGGGTGTCCACCCAGAGGAAAAGAAGTCATTTTATGAAAAAGACACTTGCACATGCATTTTTATAGCAACACAATTTGCAATTGCAAAAATATGGACCCAGCCCAATCAACAAGTGGATAAAGAAGATGTGGTATATATGTATAGATAGATAGATAGATAGATAGATAGATAGATAGATAGATATGCACCATGGAATACTACTCAGCCATGAAAAGGAAAGAAATTAAGAAAATTAAGAGTTTTTTAAAAAATGGAAATGAAAACACAACATACTGAAATATATGGGATACAGCAAAAAAAAAAAAAAAAAAAAAATACACTAAATAACAGTACTAAGAGGGAAGTTTATAGCAGTAAACACCCATATCAAAAAAGTAGATCGAGACCAGTCTGGCCAACATGGTGAAACCCCATGTCTACTAAAATACAAAAAAAAATTAGCCAGGCATGGTGTCATGTGCCTGTAATCCTAGCTGCTCCAGAGGCTGAGGCAGGAGAATTGCTTGAACCTGGGAGGTAGAGGTTGCAGTTAGCTGAGATTGTACTCCTGCACTCCAGCTTGGGTGACAGAGTGAGACTCCATATTAAAAAGGGGAAAAAAAGGTAGAAAGACTGCAAATAAACAGGCTAATGGTGCACTTCAAGGAACAAAAAAGGAAAGAACAAACCAAACCCCAAATTAGCAGATAAAAAGAAATAATAATAAAAATCAGAGAAGAAATAAATTAAATTGAGACTTAAAATCTACAAAGGAGCAGCAAGATTAATAAGTTGATTTTTTGAAAAGATAAATTGATAAACCTTTAGCTGGACTAAGTAAGAAGAGAGAAAACTGAAATAAATAAAATCAGAAATGAAAAGAGAGACATAACAATTGAGACCACAGAAATACAAAGAATCATTTAAAAATATTATGAACTATAGACAATTTGGAAAACTTAGAAGAAATGGATTTATTCCTAGTCATATACAAACTTACCAACACTGCACCATGAAAAAATAGAAAAGTTCAACAAATCAATAACAAGTCATGAGATCAAAGCCATAATAATAATAATTTTAAAACACCTGTCACTAAAGAAAACCCCAAGACCTGATGCTTCACTGCTGAATTCTACCAACCATTTAAAGAAGAACTAATGCTGATTCTATTCAAACTCTTAATGAAATTGAAGAGGAGAGAACACTTCTAAACTCATTTTATAGAGCCAGCATTACCCTGATACCAAAACCAGACAATGAAACAACCAAGAAAGAAGACTCCAGGCCAATGTCACTGATGAACAAAAATATAAAAATCCTCACCAAAATACTAGCAGACTAAATTCAACAACAGATTAAAAGATTTTTCATCAAAATCAAGTGAAATTCATTCCAGGGATGCAAAGATTGTTCAACATGAGCAAATCAATAAAAAAGTGTCAGAATCAAGAACAAAACCCATATGATCACATCAATAGATGCTAAAAAATCATTCATAAAATTCAACATCCTGTTATAATGAAAAGCCTCAACATACTGGGTATAGAAGGAACATATTTCAACATAATAAAGGCCATGTATGATAAATCCACAGCTAATATGATACTAAATGGGGAAAAATAGAAAACATTTCCTCTAAAATGTGGAACAAGGCAAAGATGTCCATTTTCACCACATTTATTCAGCGTAATACTGGAAGTCCCAGCCAGAGCAGTTAGGCAAGAGAAAGACATATGGGTCATCCTAGTTGGAAAGAAAGAAGTCAAATTAGCCTTCTTTGCAGACAATATGGTTTTATAGTTAGAAAAATCTAAAGACTCCACCAAAAAACTGTGAGAACTAATAAATACATTCAGTAAAGTTACAGAATACAAAATTAACATATAAAAATCGGTAGCATTTCTATATCCCAAAAGCAAATAACGTGAAAAAGAAATCAAAAAGCAATCCAATCTGCAATAGCTATAAATAATATAAAATACTTAGGAATCAATTTAACCAAGAAGTGAAAGATGTATACAAACAAAACTATAAAACACTGATGAAAGAAATAGAAGAGGACAAAAAAATAAAACTATATTTCATGCTCATAGATTGAAAGAATTAATATTGTTAAATAACCAAAGCAATTACTCAAAGCAATTTACAGATTCAGTGCAATCCCTATGAAAACACTAATGACGTTTTTCACAGAAATAGAAATAACAATCATAAATTTTAGATGGAACAACAGAAGACCTCCAATAGCCAAAGCTATTCCAAGCAAAAGAACATAATTGGAGGTATCACATTACCTGACTTCAAAATATACTACAAAATTATAATAACCAAATCAGCATGGTACTAAAACGGACACATAAACCAGTGGAACAGAATAGACAACCCAGATATAAATCCATGCATTTATGGCCAAGCCACTCTTGACAAATACAGCAAGGACATACACTGGGAAAAGACAGTCTCTTCAATAAATAGCACTGGGAAAACTGGATAACCACACGCACAAGAATGAAACTAGATTCTATCTCACACCATATAAAACATCAAATAAAAACGATTGAATAACTAAATGTAAGACCTGAAACTGTGAAACTACTAGAAGAAAACATTGGGAAAGACTCCAGGATATTGGTCTGGGCAAAGATTCTTGGGTAAGACCTCAAAAGCACAGGCTGCCAAAGCAAAAATATAGACAAATGGGATTATTTTCAATCAATCAAAAAAGCTTCTGCACAGCAAAGGAAACAATCAACAAAGTGAAGAGACAACCCACAGAGTGGGAGAAAATATTTTTAAACTATCCATCTAATAACGGGTTAATAATCTAAATATAGAGAGAGCTCAGACAACTCAATAGCAAAAAACCAACTAATCTGATTTTTAAAATGGGTGAAAGAACTGAATAGACATTTCTCAAAAGACATACAAATGGCCAATATGTAAATAAATGCTCAACAACACTAATAATCAGAGAAACGTAACTCAAAAAGACAATGAGATATCATACCTCAGGCAGAATGGCTTTTATCAAAAAGACAGGAAATAATGGATGCTGGCAAGGATATGAAGAAAGGAGAACCCTCATACACTATTGATGGGAATATAAATTAGTATAGTCATTTTGGAAAACTGTATGGATTTTCCTCAAAAAACTAAAGATAGTATTACTATATGATTCAGCAATTCCACTTCTGGGTATGTATCCAAAAGAATGAAAATTATATAACAAAGTGATAGCTGCACCATGTTTATTGCAGCACTATTTATTATAGCCAAAATATGGAATCAGCCTAAGTGTCCATCAATGAATGAATGGATGAAGAATACGTGGTATATATACACACACATTTTTAGCCATAAAAAATGAAATCATGTTATTTGTAGTAACATGATGGAACTAGAGGTCATTATGTTAAATGAAATAAGCCAAGCACAGAAAGACAAATATCCATGTTCTCATTAATATGTGGGAGCTAAAAATGTCCCATGAAGATAGAGAGTAGATTGGTGGTTATCAGAGGCTGGAAAGGGTAGGGGAAAAGGAGGATAAAGAGAGGTTGATTGAGTACAAATATACAATTGTAAGAAATAAAATCTAGTGTTTGATAAATCAATAAGGTGACTATAATTTACAATAATCTATTGCTATTTCAAAATAGCTAGAAGATAATAATTCAGATGTTTCTGGTATAATAAAAAGACCAATATTTGAAGTGACAGATAATGCAATTATATTAATTTGATCTTTACAAATTATATGAATGTACTAAATTATCACATGTACCTAGAAACTAGGTACATCAATACAAAAATAAAATTTAAAAACAATGTTAATTAAAATAACAATGAGATGCCACTTATCAAATACTAAAGTAGCAACATTATAAAAGATGAAACTATTTAGTGTCAGTGATTATTCAGTAAAATACATTCTCATTTATAACTCAGAGGAGTAAAATTTGTTATAGCTATTGGAAAGTCACTTTGCCAGATGGTGTTCATTGTATTGTCACAGTAATTCCATTATAAGTTATTCCAAAAAAGATGTAGTTTTATGCACTGTTTTGTCCACACTGCATATCATAATAAAATTATTTTAAAAATAATTATAAATGTACAAATATAGATAAGATTCAAGGAACTTAGCCACCATATTAAAACAGAATGTAACGAAATTGGAAAACAATTATTGTTTATTGGGTTTGTAATGAAACTGTGGACAAGGTATTTGACTTATTATTAGAAGAAACAATACTTTTTATTTTAGTCTTCTCTGCTTGGTGCCTCTGCCATGAACTAAATATGACACTGAGGATGAAATAAGTAGGAATGTATATTCCAGTTTTCTTAATTTTGAGTCATATTTTATTTTATCTATTCCCCGTTTGTTTCCCTTTCGTGTATTTTGTATAAGAGGCTGAGACACATCTCCATCCGGTGGGAATTCCTAAATATCAGTGGTATTTATATTCCCACCCTCTCCATGGAATGAGGCCCCTGGAGTTGCACAGACCTGAGGTTCTTGTCCCATGTGGGTCCTCTCTCTTGAGACAGGTCTCCATCTCCTGGAATAAATTCTCCTCGAGAGAACCCCTCCTTCTGGTTGAAACTGAGAATGGATGCTTCATGGTTAGGATTCAAATTCAATTGGCCTATCCCTTATACTAGGACACTTAATGCTAAGGTTTGACACATATTAATCCCTCTGAGCTAAAATCCATTGGCCCTTTCAGCACCTACCCTGCTAGTGAATTTTTAACAATTTTAATATTTATCTTCCTTTTTCTTGAACCCTTGATATTCTTCTACTTTTATTACTAAGTTCTTTACATAGTACTTACTATGTGATGGCCATTTTTCATACAGATGATTAATTTATTTAACTATCTTAACCTAATGAAGTAGTACTATTATTATCTTTACAAATTAGGAAATTGGATTTTGGAAAGGTAGTTTCTAGCCAAAGGCCACACAGCTAGTAAATTATGTAAGTGGTGTTCAAACCCAGGACACTCTTGTTCTTAATCCTCCACCATGCTTCTACATTTTCTATTGGCTATTTCTGCAATCTAGATTCTGAACCCAAACATACAATTCCTTTCCTTCTATCAGCTAAGATATTTGCCTCTCTGACTCATCATCTGTAACGCAAGCTACAGCTTCTAAAAGATTACATTTGTGTAAATGGAAATTGTGGATGGGCTGATTCTTGATCCTTCCACTTGCTTCTGCATTTGGCCTGGCACTTTCCAATCCATCTCACTCAAAGTTGCAAGTGTATTTCTTCCCCTCTGCAAGAATCCCCCATCCTGTGTGCCCTTGGTGGCAAGTAACTCACATTTTATACAATCCTAGTGGGGCTCTCACCTCTGAGGGACAGATGTTTTTGTTTCTGAACTTGGCACCACGTGAGAAATAGAATAAACAGAACCAGGAGAAGGAGACCAAAGATACTAGATAAAATAAGTGCAGAATGACCTGTATAGAAATTAAGCATTGATAAGTATTAAACTAGTAGATATCAGTTGTGGGTTTATACATTGTAAAAAAAACTGGTTCCCTGGTTGCTGAGAAGAATAATGGCTATACATTTCAGCATATTCATGAACAATACATAATTTTTGAGAGCTATTTTAGATGAAAACGATCTAGGAACAACTGAATCTAAATCTTTCCATAATTCTATTGCCCTAAATTACTTCCAATTTTATGCGAAATATTTGATAATTAAACCTTTCCTCTTGCATTACATTCACTACTAAAACATCAGAAATCAGAAAATACTAGAGCTTGAGCTGTGAGCTGTGTCTTTTTTCTTTATTTTTTTGAGATGGAGTCTCACTCCGTCACCCAGGCTGAGTGCAGTGGCATGACCTCGGCTCACTGCAACCTCTGCCTCCTGGGTTTAAGTGATTCTCCTGAGGCTTGAGCTGTTTCTGCCAGTCTCATAAAGAATAGTTGAGAATCTAGAAAGATAATTCTATCTATGAGGGTACCACGAGAGTCTTATCCTTCTCTGCGTGTAAAAAGGATTTTTCTAGAGAGAAGGACTGCATAGCAAAGCAATCATAGAGCTATTGATACCACTGGCTGCGACCCAGAGACTCATCTTTCTGCAATCCAGAGTCTTCTTTGAGTATCATAGCAGTTTCTGCCCTCCCTTGATCTTCCTTATAGCCTTAGGTACTGATGTCAGCACTGATAGGCAGAAGACTATACCTGAGGAGGCATTCGGTGATTTCAGCGACTGTCCTGAGAGAGAGAGAGAAAGACATAAATGAATGAAAAGGAACTGGGTATTTCTTTTCACATCTCCTGTGAATATTGGATGCCATTTAAATATCCTTTTTACGTCTGTGAATATTGGCTGTCATTTAAAATATCACTCCTCAGAATCCTCTTGCTAAGAGGATTTAGTCTAAGGCTAAATCCAGCTTGCTTCCCTCAAAATTATGGGGGCTATTTTAGATAACTGTGGAACATTATCTTATTTAGTTGTGGAAAAACATTAGTTTAACATAGCCTTTCATTCTTCAGCAAGAAATCCTAGTATCTTCAGCCCAACTCTCTGCGTAAGGCTGTTTCCCAATGTTCTCTACCATTACTGGGAGGCTCAGTTTAAGCATGGCCTTTTCACACTTACCAGAGCACCTCACGCCAGCATCTTCCTTGTGTCCACAGTCACTTTGTCCCCAGGGTTTGGCATGACAGTCCCATAGAAATGACTCATTTCCTTTGCACTGCATCTCATCCAGCCAGATGGTTCCAGTTCCCTGGCCAAACGAAGCCTCCTTCAGGGCAGCCAGAGCAGAGCCACAGCCCAGCTGCTGACATACCACTTCCGCCTCGGCCAGGTCCCAGGAGTCATCACACACTGTGCCCCAGGAGCCTGCGTGCCAGATCTCCACTCTCCCAGAGCACTCGGTGTCTCCTCCACGCACTCTTATTCTATCTACAAAGGCACAAAACATGGCTGTCTTTACTCCTGAAGGAGATTGTGGGAGAATGCTGAGGTAGAAAAACGTGAAGGTAATAAATGTGCTTGATGAATATGGGTGTGGTAAGGAAGGCAGAATTTCAATGTTACATAGATTAGACAAGAACCTGTAAAGTGAATAAGCCCCTACACATGACTGTGGTTTGTCCTAATCACAGTCAAGGGGTGAAGCATCTCCAGCGAGGCCAAACCAGATATTCATTTTCTACTCTAGGCGTTTGAAAACAAAACATATTGATTTCATTTTCCAAATTTCAATGTCCTATCTGACACAAACCTCCTGTCTTGTCCCTCTCATTTTCACGATTTCTCCAAATATAACTAATGTTCGTTTGGCTCAAGTCTGATCCATAGACCATTGCTTCTTCTATGTCTTCCAATTATCAGTCCTTTCTTGCCTTCACTTCGCTCCCTGTAAGTATGTATACTAAGATCATAACTACAAACACTCTCTTTCCCAAATGAACAATGCCTTGGCACTAGTGACCTCTCATTACATGGCTGTGTGCAAATGCAGGATAAGCCTAACTCTCCACCTCCTTTAAGCTGGTTCCTGAAATACTGAGTTTCACTGCAGATAATTATAACTGGGGTCATTTTAAACTTGCTGCCAAAAAAGTTGGCAGAATCCTCGATATTTTAGAATGATCTTATCATTTTTATTTCTCATTCTTTATTATTTTGTTACACTTTCTTTCATATTCTAAGCCTCAGCCTTACCTCTGCCCACTAACCACATGAAGACCAAAAGAGAATCTTGGGATTTCTCTATTGGATCTTAGTTCCCGTAATAATATAGGAAAAGTTACAGTTTCAGTAGTTAATTAACTTTTAGGTAATTTGGCTTCTATTCAAAAGGGTGTTTTTGATCTAAATATCTCATCCCCAGGTCTGATAAGTCATCCCCAAGTCCCCAAACCTGATAACTTTCACATGTACCCTTTAAAAATTTTCCTTTCTCATTGTCATAAGAGTCCCTCTTCAGTTACCAGGTTAACTCTTTTCTCTCTCGCATAGCCAAACATCTTGAAAGTGTTAATTTTTTCTCTTCATTTTTGTAAATCTCCTGCTCATTAATAAATACTTTTAGACTAGTTTCTACCTCCTACCATTGAATGGCCTATATAATAATAAATCATTGAATGGCCTATATAATAATAAATTCAGAGTATCGTTTTTAATCCTACTTCTTTGCTATGGTTTGCCTGTATCCCCACCCAAATCTCGAACTGTAGCTCCCATAATTCCCACGTGCTGTTGGGGGGACCTGGTAGGAGGTAATTGAATCATAGGGATGGGTCTTTCCTGTGCTGTTCTTGTGATAGTGAATAAGTCTCACAAGATCTGATGGTTTTATACAGGGGAGTTCCCCTGCACATGCTCTTTTGCCTGATACCATGTAAAACGTGACTTTGCTCCTCCTTTGCCTTCAGCCATGATTGTGAGGCCTCCCCAGCCATGTGGAACTGTGAGTCCATTAAGCCTCTTTCCTTTATAAATTACCTGGTTTCTGATGTTTCTTTATTAGCAGCATGAGAACTGACTAATGCATTCTTTCATCCTTTCACAAAATTGACTCAAGAAAATGAGAATAAGCCAATAGTCCTGGACATTCTTTTTAAGTATTAACAAATTACTATCCAAAATAGCTGTAGTTATTCTCTTTCAAATATTGAAACACAATGATTTTATTCCATATACTATTAAAGATCATAAAAGCTGGCAGAATTCATCCTAGTCAATTTTATATTTCAACAAATCTCCAATGCTAATATCAACAAATATAAAAAGAGCACTGAAGAAGATCTATTGCATAGTATCATTCATATACACATAGATGTAAAATTTTAACATACAATATTGATAAATTAAAACTTAAGATAGTTGAAATCCAAAATTTATTATTGGATTTAATTTAATTTATTATTGGTAATATAATTGATCAAATAGGAAAATAGATTTTGGGAAGAAAATATTGAGAAATATGCTTAAAATAATTTTCTCTATATTTAAAGATATTTAATGTGATGTTACTTAAAATGGAAAAATAACTTGAATTTTTTACATGTCCAATGACAGGGATTTGGTGTGTCAGATTACAGTGTATCATATGGTAAAAAAATATATACTTTAACTTGAGAAAATACTGCTATATCAAAAGAGCAGGCAGCACAAAAATGCATAGTATAACTTTTTTGCAATAAAATATACGAATATATATAATTATATACACATATATGATACTCAAGAGTGTAACATCAGCTACATATCATCAACTGATCATGGTACTATAGGTGATATTTGTGTTTTTTTTCAAGATTTCTGTTTTTTTTTCAATTTTTGGGGGAATGATATTTTGTGACAAAATTACAATAGTAAAAAGAAGCAAAATGCTTAAAAGTATGAACCACAAATGGACAATACTCATAAATAATGTCCATATCCACTACTAACCAAGCCCATGCAAATTATGTTGATTTAGGTGAAATTTTAATTTGGGAAGTTATGTGTATGTCTGTGTATATGTTTCTCTCTGTGTGTAACATTGATGGGAAGGGTGAAATAAAATCAATGCTCTCATATACTGGTGATAAGAATGAAAACTAATGCATAGGTTTTCTGCTGGAGTAATTAGCTAGTACGTATAAAGAATCATAAAAATGTTCACTCATTTTACCCACTCATTATGGGACTAGAAATATAACCTTCAGATATAATCAGAGATTCACTGAAAATGAATAAAGATGCTTATAATGGCATTATTTATACTAGTTTGACACTGAGAAATAGCCTTAACACCAATAATCGCATGGTTATTTATGTTTACATGATAAAATATTACATGCCATTTGAAAGCTATTAATTGAAATTAGAATATATTTACAGTATACTTTTACATATAAAAGTAGGATACAGAAATCCTAAATATAGTGCAATGCTATATATTACACGCATATATATCATACTATATATACATATACACATATACAGTATCTATATTTCATATACACATATCTATATTTCATACACACAATCATAACTTCAAGTTTTGGTACAAAAGGAAGTCTAATAGTTAATGTTTCTGAATATTAGTAATGGTTATTTTTGATAATCAGATTAAACGTGGAATGCATTTTATTGTTTATAATTGTACAATTTCTAAAATCTCTACAATAAACATATTAAATTTTAATCAAATAAGACAATTTTCATATAAATAATCAACTAACTTCCCATAGTAAAATGTTCTGCAGGAAAAAATAGAGCTGTTTAATCTCCCTAATTAATTCACGTTTCCTCAAAAGTTCTGGGCTTTCTAGAATTTCTAGGACAAAGTATATATATAATATTTTCATTTTTTAAAACACTATAATTTTTTATGAGTTGTTATCCCTTTATGTGCTTTCATCCAGCTTCTCACAAGGAGCTTAAAGGAATCAAAAGAGACAATATACATTTTTAAATACCCTGTAAAATACTAAACCAAAATAATAAAATTTCAATATAGAATAGATGTGATAAATCAGGATTTATTGTCATGCACTTTTCAGTGAGTCTGTCATGTGCTCCTGAATGGAAAGATTTGCTATTTGTGCTAAGTTATATTTCACAGGGCTTCAGTGACAGCCAGTGTTTAGAAAGATACCCACCTTCACATGTGATCCAGGTCTCTTCTGCTGGGCTGGAGATTCTTCGCTCCCATGGGGCAGATAGGCACTGCCATATGGAGATATGCGTTTTAGAACACTGAATGTCATCTACCCACATGAAACCAGAGCCTATCTTAGACAAAGGGGCGAGGCTGACAACTCCATTCTCCCCACAGCCCAGCTGCTTGCACACAATCCCTGCTATGGCTGTGGTGATGTTCCTCCTGCCAACGCTGCCCCAGGTCCCATTATAGAAGACTTCCAATCTCCCAGCACAGCTCTCCACTTCAGTTTCACTGTAGAGCCTCAACGCTGTGAATTCTACAGAGAAATACAAAACTTAGTGTTAAATATTTCCTTTGGAGTTGGAATATTCCTCCCCAAGGAATCCATTTTTCCCTTGGAAATAATATATTAGGGCTCACGATACAATTTCATAAATCACTCTGACATATTAACAGCATAAATCTGATGGAAACTAAAGGTCTTGTGTGATTTCACGATTAGCGTGGGTTTCCCTAATATAGTATTTGAGCTTTAAATTTGTATCAACTTAAGTTAAAATGCAACCTTCTACATTCTACTCTCGAACATAAATTCAATTCAGGAAATAATCAGGAGGTTAATCCCATTTGCAGGGATGTCCAAGGGAGAGAATACAGTTATGGGTTCTTAGTTTCTGTTTCTGGTCAGGCTGGTAAAGCCCCTTCCTCATCCCTCTTTTCCGCTTACCACTAGAGACAGAAACTAATAACCATGGCTTCAGGCTACTAAAAGCCTAAAACAAAACAAAACAGAACAACAAAAAAAGGCAGATTGGACACGGTTGACAGTGTGTTCTCAGAGCCACGGTGGATGTAACGTAAGGTCCCTTTCTTGGGGTCTAACCTGCTCTGACAGTAAGACCAATCTTATTTTTCTCAGTTATGAATGATACCCAGACAAGTGTAATATGACAAGGGTATTAAGAAATCAGTATAAGACTAGGATTAAAATCAAGTGCCTTTTTTTTTTATTCCTAGGCCATACACTTTTCACTATACTTTACAATTGTGTGTGTGCAAGTGTGTGCACGTATGTGTAGAGGAGGGTGCAAAGGTAGTAGCACAGACCTGAGCAGATGACCCCTGCGTCCTCCTTGTGCCTGCAGTCGTGCTGCCCCCAGCCCCGGGAAGGGCACTGCCACAAGTGGGACTCCGTTCCTATGCAGTTCAGGTCATCCAGCCAGATGGGCCCTGACCCAGCCCCAAAGTGAGCAGAGACCGTGGCATTGAGGGCCACTCCACAGCCCAGCTTTCGACACACCACGTGGGCATCGCTCAGGTCCCAGCCGTCATCACAGATGGTGCCCCACATGCCGTTGTGATAGATCTCTACTCTCCCGGCACAGCGGCCGTCCCCGTTCACCAGGCGGAGCCGTTTGTCCTCTTAGAGGAGAAAGTCCAGTTAATAGGTCACATTCTTTAGGGTCGCAGTGTTTCCTAAAACTGATTCTGCTTACCTAAGCAGATGAAAGCACGGCCCTCTGGAACTGCAGACAAATACGGGTCAGATAAATTTGCAACGCATGGCAACAGTGGCCCTGTCAGGCTTCCTGGTGGAGGGTGTAGGAAATGGGGCAAAAGTAAGACCAAAATACATGGAAAAGGTTGAAGAGTTCTGTGATAACATGGAATCAGCAGTTGTGGTAAGGACTTCTCAAACCCTGTCGTCTATTGAAATCATTTGTATTAATGATGTCTACTTGTAAATCCCAAACACAGAGTTGTTAACTTCACCCTAGGAATGGCCCTAGTTATCATTATTTCTTACATGTTACTCTTTGACTGTCATGCCTATCCTCTCTCCACCTGTGCCCCCATTTTCTTACCCCTCTTTCCTTTAATCCCACACTCCCTCTACCATCTCTGGGTTATATTGACAGTAGTTAACCATAAGCATTGTTCTCTTACCTGTGCAGATCACAGAGACAGTATTTCCATGGATACAGGGAGGTGCTCCAAGAACTGTCATTTGACAGTTATCCAGAAGTGACTCATTCCCTAAGCAATGAAACCTGTGTCCCCACACACGACCAGTTCTTTCTCCAATATATTTTCCTCCTGTGGTTGAGACAGCAGCCCCACAGCTGAGCTGTCTACATAGAACATGGGCATCTTCTGGGTACCAGTGGGTGTCACACAGTAAGCCCCATTGTCCAAGCACCTTGATCTCCACTTGCCCGTCACACTGGGATTTGCCATTCACCAGTCGGACATCTGTATATCCTGGGAGGAGACAAGGCCATAGAAGAGACATCATGACTTATCCGCTCCAGCCTCATACTCCCCATCTCTAGCCCCACCAATTAAGATTATTTAAAAATCTCACGGGAACAGACAACTCCAACTTCTCTGCTGTGGATACAAGTGTCTTCCGGATGTTGAACCGTGGGGCATAATGCAAGGTGAGTTTCACTCCCTTCACACTGGATCTTTTTGGCCCAAGTTAGACCACTCCCTTTTCCAAAGTGATCTCCCACAGAAAGAGATACGGCATCTCCACAATTTAATTCTCTGCACAGCACATTGGCAGCATGAAGAGAGAAATCAGAATCACAGACAGAGCCCCATGTGTCTGCACGTTTCACTTCAACACGTCCAGAGCAGGGCATATCAGCTCCAACCAGCCTGGGCTGCCTGTGGGCTACAAAATAGTATTTCAAAAGTTAGTTTTTAGGGTTTTCCAATATCTATCCCTGTCTCCAATCTCCACCTCTAACCCCAGAGCAATTTTTTTTCCATTCATCTTTAGAATATCCCATTTGTAGTGGCTCAGAGGATGAGATTAGCAGTACAGACTTAAATTCATAGATCTGGATTACATATCTATTTTCTATGTCTTGGTGACCCACCAATCCTAGATTTAGAGCTCCTCAGAAGGAAATGAATTGCACAATTTGTTTACATTAAAAACTACTAAGTAACCTCAGCATTAAACAACATATATGAAGATTTGTAGTCATCTTAAGAAGATGGTGTAATGTAAGAATAGAAAGACTTCTACCTACTGGTTAGATCCCAGTAATCCATCTAAATGAGTAATTTATAAACAACAAAAAAATACTGCCTATTATTCTGACTCTATTCTTTGCAGCAAAACTACTTATATTAGTAATGTAAATTATCTGTCTCCAACCCAGCCATTTTTCCAAACTCCTGACTCATTTATCCAATTTCTACTTAGCATTTCCACTTGGATTTCTTATAGACATCTCAATGTGAATTCTTTGGAGTCTTTTCAAACTTCTATCCAAGGCTGCAGACTTCCATATTCCTATTGATAGAACTCTACCATTCCAGACATTCAAATATTTTGAAATAATTCTTGACTTCTGTTGCATAATTTATCTCGCCTTTCAGAAAGTTTTGTTTTCTGTATTTTCAAAGTATGTCCACAATCCCAAAACTTCTCACCCCTTCAATCCTAGTGCCTGGATTGAGCCACCATCATTACTTGCCTGAGTTACTGTATTAGATTCCTACAGATTCCCTGTTTCTGTAATTATTCCTCTATAGTTCATCTTTTAAAAAAATAAAAACCCAGAGAGGTCATTTAAAATGATGTATCAGGTTAAATCAGTATTCTGCCCCCAATCCTCCCATGACTCCATATTTTACTCAGAGTAAAAACTTAAACTCCTACAAAGATCTACTTGTCCCTCAGTGACCTTCCCCTGCTCATTTACTTCTTTTGGTGCCATGTTCTGATGCTTTACTTACTGCTCTTCAGCTGCACTGGATTTCTTTCTCTTCTTCAAACATATCAGGCATAATCCTACCCCAAGGCTTTTCAACTGGCTGTATCTCTATTTGTATTTTCCTTCTGCATATATGCATATAACTGACTCTCTCATGACCTTCAAGTCTTTGTCTATGTTTCACCTTTTAAGTAAGGCCTACCCCAATCATTTTATTTGGAATTTCATTCTGTCCCATAAACACTCTGGATTCTATTTTCTAGTTCTATTTTTTTCCCATAGCTTCTAACATCAGCTAATAGCATATATTTTACTTCATCGCAGAAAGTGATGCTCTTTTGAACAGCACTACTCTAGAATCTCCTATCAATAAAAAAAATTGAGTAACTCCCCTGGAGATTATATTCCTTTTTAGTCATCACCTTATCTATTTCTTCCCCTTAAAATTTCAACTTTTTGGAAATAATCTATGCCTATTATTCCAACATTTTTACCTCCCATTTCCTTCTCAACTTGAAATGATCTCCTTTTTCTAATGTGACAAAACTACTTTTATTAAATTTATTCATGACTTCTCTGTTGCTAAGTTTAGTGGAAATTGTTCAGTTTCATCTATATTGGCTTCTTAGGGTTTTTTTTTTTTTAATCCATGTCCCCATCTTTTTGAAACATCTTCTTCCCTTGGCTTTAGTGATGTGACATTCTGCAACCACTATTCCTCAGTATGCTTTTCCAACTTCTTTTATGTCAATAAACTATTAAATATTATTGTTCCTCAGACCTAAGAGCTCCTCTTTCTTTCATCTAGGCTTTAAACATTCTCAATTTACATTTTATTCCTAGATTTAGTTTCCATCCACATATCTAGGACTCTAATAGTTACATCTCCATTCAATAGAAGTCTTCTGATCACCTAAATTTTATATCATATTTCCTCCAACCCTCTTCATTTGATGACTGCTTTACTATTGCCTCATATTTCACACATACAAAATTGGACTCATCATCCCACTCTCTCTAACCTGCTCCTCTTCCAAGATTATCTTTCCAGACAATGAAACTGCAGTGCACCCATCTGCTTAGTCTAGAAACCTTTATCTTTATTCCCACATTCAGTGTATTAAGTTCTACTGGTTTCAGCTACTAAATATTTCTGAAATTTGGAAGCTTTTCAGCAGCTCTACAGTGAGCATCCTAATCAGAATTCCACATCTTCCCTAGAATTAGTCAACGTGACTCCCAGCATCCAATAGCCTCCTCTCTCCAATACACACACAGACACACACACACACCACACTGCAGCCAGAGTGCTGTCTTTGAAATGCAAATCGTATCATGCTTACAACCTTCAATGGTTTATCATTCACTTTAGAATAAAGTCCAGAATTCCTATTCCATAAATAACCTTTCCCTTCCCTACATATCAAGACTTTATTATAACTTTTCACCCTTGTTCACTTGGATCTAATACCTCTTCTTTCAACCATCTTTTAGTTCCTGGAATAACACAAGCTTATTCCCAAGTGTGGTACTCGAATAAAATACTGCTGTTTAAATTAATTTTCCCAACACTTCTTCATATGATTAAATGATACCTGTCCTTCGCATCTTTCCTTAACTATCACTTCACAGAAGTATTCTCCAACTCTGCAAATAGGTAATATCTTCTAATTATGCCTTCTCATTTCATCTTGTGCTTCTACTTCACACAATTTTAAATAAACAATTATTTTATTATATATTTTTATTATATGCCTGTCTTCTAGATAAGAGGGTAGGATTACTTTTATCTAGTTCATTTACTTTTGACCTAATACTGTTAAGTAGCCACTTCATAAACATGTATTAAATAAGTGCAAAAAATAAATAATTGAATAAGTGTGTTTATCTTTGTCCAGAAATTACCTGAGCAGATCACACTTGCTTCCATATTTAAACGACATGCAGTCTGTTTCCACTCCCATCGTATACAATCCCAGAGAGACGCTTCCCTTCCAGTGCAGCCAGAATTAGATATAAAGATGTGTAATGTTCTTTCTGTGAAATGAGGCTCTCTGTAGACCAAGATTGGAGACCCACATTCAAGTTGCCTGCAAACAACTTCAGCAATGTTTATTCCCCAGCTGTTAGCACACAGAATTCCCGAGGCACCCTGGACTTTCACCTCAACTCTTCCAGCACATCTGCTGCTTCCACCCACAAGCCTCAGCTCCATATCTGATGCATCTGAAACCAAATACCACAATGATTTTAGAGAAGCACTCTGTGTGAGACATTAAAGATTCTTATCCATTCACATACACTAACATAGACCAGTGGCCAAAAGTTGAGAGATTGTTCAGGTCCTGGCTTCACCAGTGTTTAATTTTATTTTGTACTTTCCTTCAAACTTAATTTTCCTTTTTATTGGATAAAAAATAAAATAACAAAAGTACACCAAGGTATGTTTCAAATCCATGAACATTTCTGGCTTATAAAGCAAGGATATAATTTCGCTTACAACATCTTATCAGAGACAGGATAAAAAATAATGTTACTCAATGGCCCTAATTCTTGCCTGAGTATTTGAAGAATTACATATTACATGTTAGATACCGAAGAGAATGTTAGGAAGTGGTGAAATAATTTAATGAAAAGGCGATTCCTCAAGGATCTAGAACTAGAAATACCATTTTACCCAGCCATCCCATTACTGGGTATATACCTAAAGGATTATAAATCATGCTGCTATAAAGACACATGCACACGTATGTTTATCATGGCACTATTCACAATAGTAAAGACTTGGAACCAACCCAAATGTCCCTCAGTGATAGACTGGATAAAGAAAATGTGACACATATACACCATGGAATGCTATGCAGCCATAAAAAAGGATGAGTTCACGTCCTTTGCAGGGACATGGATGAAGCTGGAAACCATCATTCTGAGCAAACTATCACAAGGACAGAAAACCAAACACCGCATGTTCTCACTCATAGGTGGGAATTGAACAATGAGAACACTTGGGCACAGAGTGGGGAACATCACACACCAGGGCCTGTCGTGAGGTGGGGAACGGGGGAGGGATAGCATTAGGAGAAATATCTAATGTAAATGACGAGTTAATGGGTGCAGCACACCAACATGGCACATGTATACATATGTAACAAACCTGCATGTTGTGTACATATACGCTAGAACTTAAAGTATAATAATAAAAAAAAAAGTCAAGGAAAAACTACATAGGGTTGTGATATTACCAAATCCAGAAAAATGGAGAAACTTGCCTATTAGTAATGCCAAATGAAGTAATTCTAAAAAGAAATTGGAGCTCAGGAAAAGAAAACATGAAATTCACTGTATGTGAGAAGAGGAGTAGGTGAGTTTTTTTTTTTTTTTTTTTTTAATGAAAAATGCTCAGCATCACTAATGATCAGGAAAATGCAAATCAAAACTACAATGCAACACCACCTTACTCCTGTAAGAATGGCCATAATCAAAAAATCAAAAAATCATAGATGTTTGCATGGATGCAGTGGAAAGGGAACACTTCTGCACTGCTGGTGGGAATGTAAACTAGTACAACCACTATGAAAAACAGAGTGAAGATTCTTTAAAGAACTAAAAGCAGAGCTACCATTTGATCCAGCAATCCTACTACTAGGTATCTACCCAGAGGAAAATAAGTCATTATCTGAAAAAGATACTTGCAAACGCCTGTTTATAGCAGCACAAATCACAATTGCAAAAATAATGAACCAGCCCAAATGCCCATCAGTCAACAAGTGGATAAAGAAACTGGTGTGTGTGTGTGTGTGTGTGTGTTATATACACACACATATATACACACATATATACACATATATATACACACACATATATATACACATATATATATGATGGAATACTACTTAGCCATAAAGAAGAATGAATTAATGGCATTCACAGCAACATGGATGGAATTGAAGACTATTATTCTAAGCGAAGTAACTCAGGAATGGAAAACCAAACATTGTATGTTCTCACTCATAAGTGGGGGCTAAGTTACGAGGATGCAAAGACATAATAATAATACAATGGACTTTGAGGACTCAGGGGAAAGGGTAGGAGGGGTTGAGGAATAAAAGACTACAAATTGGGTTCAGCGTATACTGCTTGGGTGATGGGTGCATCAAAATCTCACAAATCAAAACTGAAGAACTTACTCATGTAACCAATTACCACCTGTTTCTCCCAAAAACTTATGGAAATAAAAAACTTTTTTAAAAGGAGGAAAAAAAAGAATTAAATCAGAAAGTAATTCTGAGCCAAATTGAAAGAGTCAGCTCTTGAAGGAAATTTTTAGCAGTATTGATGTAAAATGAAATGAATCTAATTCTAGAAAGGTTACTTTATCTTTTTAGGACAGTTTGGTAGCTTTGAGCGTGCTGTGGCATAGTCTGTGAAACAAAAATAATATTGCCTGCTAATTTGAGAATATATCTAATTATACAAGAGTGTAATACTTCTTTATCTAATTAAAAACTATAAATGGTATCAGCTTGTTTTCTATTGTTTTAGTTAAAAATAAAAATTCATATTATTAAATGCCTATGTGATATCAAACTATTTTTCTACTTTATATACTACATTATCTTAATACATTTATTGACTTCCTAATGTTGACAGATCTGACATGTCAGAAAATCAACTCTGACTTTGTCTGACCAGCTCAAACCTGACCAAGTTACTTCCTATTGGCCTTGAGAAGAAGAAAAATATAATGAACATGGTCTAGAGGACCTGGAATGTCTGTCCTTTCCTGCCACTTCACCCCACTTCCTGCCTTATAAAACAGCTGAATGAAATTTTACTGCATTGGTTCTTTTGATATAATCTTGTGTAGACATGAGATGATTCTCTAAATAAAACTCTCATTCAGCAGAAAAATAGAGTTGCAATGTATTTCCATTTTAAGCCTATTCGTTACTCTGTGTCTCTGGAGCTCAGTGACAGGGTTTGTGAAACATGAGTTTCTGTTTGTAATTGGCAGGAGTTTCAAAACAATAATCGTGTGAGGGTGGCAGATCAGTCTTAGCAACTTTACCATAAAAGTAAAAAGAAATTTTTTAAAATGGGACTTATTGTAGGTACTGATGTTTAGAGAGCTCTAATTTTGTGTGTGGTGGCGGGGAGGGTGGGAAGAATAAACATATATATCTTGTAGGAATCTCTATCGAAATTGAGATTCCATGAAAGGGTGTCTAGAAACAGATGAACTTTCTTCCCTAAATGAACTACACTAAATATGGGGAAAAACATATTTCACTGCTTTGTAGCAACATATGTCCACTCTGAGAGAGAGTCTTAGATGGAAAAACAGGTGTTGTAGGTGATTCATCATAAAAAGATGACATCACATTGACTTTTAGTTTTTTCTGAATTAAAAAAATATATTTATATATAATTGTTTTATATACATAAGTATATATTTTATATACACAATTATATATTTTATATACACAATTATATATTTTATATATAATGGTTTTATATAGAATTGTTTATATATAATTGTTATAGATAATTGTTTTAAATATATATATACACACAGAGATATATATAATTCTCAATATATAAAACAATTATTACCAATAAGAAAGTCTGTAGTTTACAGTAACAGATATAAGCACAGAGAAGAAAGGTGTGGGTAGTTTCTACGGACTGGAGTTGGGTCCTGTGTTCAGGAACCCTCAACTGTCTTATTGAAAGACACACTGATACTCATGACTATGGAGAGAAGAACTTTCCCTTAAAAGAGAAGAGCTCAAGCGAGAGGCTTCAAGATGGTTGCTAGAGGCACCCAACACTCACCACCAAAAACGATCAAAACAGCAAGTAGATAATTTCACAACGAATAGTGTCTAAGATAGAACACTGGAATTCAGCAGGGAAGTGATAGGGAACAGATCCTTCTGAGGCACAGAGAGAGAAAGAAGTGAAGCAATTGTCTGGTTAGGATTGACTGGAAGCCTGGTAAGGATCCCCACTGTAGAAAAAGAATAAACAAGAGATTCCTAGCAGTCCACATTCCCACTGTGGGCCCTTGCAATCCTAGCCATGGGAGAGCCCCTCAGCTTCTGTGGGTTCTCAGACTAATATAGGGAGCTGCCTAGAGTTTGCACAATAGCATTGTTCCAGAGGGGAAGTTTATGCTGAGTCCTACATCCCAATCCCAAATCCCAAGAACCAAGTAACTGCAGCATGGCACCATTTTGAGAGTCCAGCTCCCACAAGATTGCATCCTGTCCTGGGCCTACATCTTTGCAAGTCTAGAACCCCACTGATATCCTCCTTCGTCCATCCGGAGGGCTGCAGTGGTGCCATGCTGGCTGGACTGGCAGTGTATCTAGGTCCCGGCCATCTATTATGCACAGTGTCTCACACACTGGGAAATGGGTAGTTCACAGAGGAGTTCCCCCATGATGAAGAGAGCTGAAGCATGTCTCCCCAGAGCCTGAGAGCCACCTGCCTGGGGTCACTATCACTGATAGCAGCCTCACTTCCTCACAGCAGCAGGGACACTGTGCACTTGCATGAGCCTTCAGTGAGCCTGAAAATGGCTTGCCAGGATGCCATACAAGGACCTACATGGAGGCTTGCCCCACCTGCTACCACCTAAGCATGCCACTCAATGGCCTGTAAATTGCCCCATTCCACTCATCATATCCTGACCCTGTGTGCAACATCAGTAGCCTTGAGGACAGACCTGCACTGCTGGGTGCCACCACCGCCTCCAGCACCCACCTACATGTGCCACCTGGGGGCTTGGAGAATTGCCTGCCCAGCACTGCTAGCACCAGTGTATACCAGCTTGGAACCTGAGAGTTGGCCTGCCACCACTACTGCCGTTGGGGACACCGTGCATGTTACCTAGGGGCCTGAGAACTTTCCCACCTGCCTAACCCAATGCTGCCACTGCTGGTAGACAAGCAAGCCACCTGGAAGCCCAAGAATTGACCCACCTAGATCAGCTCACATTGGTGCTTGCATGTGACACCTAGGGTCCCATGGACAGGCATGCTCAGCCTGCTACCACCACCACTGAGACCCAAGGACTGGCTTGTCTGATATCCTTATTCTTAGCAAAGCTTCACAACAGCCTTAACTAATAAATATAGTCTAAGCCAAAGAGGAAATCCCAGACACTCTTGACACTGATTACCACTGAAGAAATCATGGAGATTACACTAGAGCATGTACCCAGGATCAAAGATAAACTGTCCTACTCAACCAACACTATAGATATATCTATAACAAAAAGTTTTCCTCCATGAAAGCCAACCCCAAAATTCGAAAGCAATGATTGTTATACCAGATGCACAGATATCAATGATATCAACACAGTGAAACCCCATCTCTACAAAAAACTACAAAAATTGGCTGGGTATGATGGTGCATGCCTGTGGTCCCAGCTACTTGGGGGACTGAGGTGACAGGATTGCTTGAGCCCTGGAGGTCGAGGCTGCAGTGAGCTGAGATTGTGCCACTCCACCCTAGCCTAGATATCAATGTCAGGATATCAATGTCAGGACACAAGAAACATAAAAAGGCAAGGAAACATGACACCTTCAAAGGAACACAATAATTTCTCCAGCAACACATTTCAGCAAAAATAAAATTGATAAACTGCCTGAAAATAATTTTAACTAATGATATTAAAGAATTTCAGTGAAACACACACACAAAAAAACACAGATAAATAATACAAATAAATTAGAAAAACAATTTAAGATATTAATGAGAAATTCAACAAAGAGATAGAAATCATAAAAAAGAAACAGAAACCATGGAACTAAATAATTCAATGAAAAACATAAAAAATACAATCAAATAAAGCAGAAGAAAGAATTGCAGAACTTGAAGATAAGTCTTTGAAATAACCTAGTAAAAGAAAAAGAAAGAATTTTTTTTTTAATTAAAAAACCTTTGCAACACATGGGACTCCATAAGGTGACCAAATATTTGGATTTTGGGTATTCCCAAATACCCAAAAGAAGGAGAAGAGATGGATAATGGCATAGAAAACTTATTTAATAAAATAATAGCTGAAACTTTCAAAGTTTTAAAAGATACTTAGATATCCAGATATAAGAAGTTGAAAGATGTCCAAATAGCTACACCTCCTCCCACAAAATGTATTCTCCAAAGCACATTATAGTCAAACTGTGACAAGCCCAAGATAAAAAAGTGTTAAACACAACAGGAAAAAAACGGCCACTCATGTGCAAGGAAACCCAGATCAGATGAATAGGGGATTTCCCAGCAGAAATCTTACAGGCCAGGAAAGAAAGGTATTGTGTATTCAAAGTGCTAAAAGAAAAAAATGCCAGCCTAAAATACAATACCCAGCAAAGCTATCGTTCCAAAGTGAAGGAGATATAAGGTCTTTCCCAGATAAGCAAAACACGAGGAAATTCATCACCACTAGATTGGTCCTACAAGAAACACTTATGGAAATCTATATCTGGAAGTGTATATCATCATGAAACCATATGAGAGTATAAAACTCACTAAGCAGACAAATGAGAAAAAAAGGATCCAAGTGTTACCACCATAGAAAACCACAAAACAGCAATAATAAATAAGAGAGAAGAAAATAAAGGATATATAAAACAACAAAAAACAATGAATAAAATGACAGAAATAAGTCCTTATACCTATCAACAATAACCTTGAATGTAAATTAATTAAACTGTCCACTTAAAAGATATAGATTGGCTGAACGGATAAAAAAAAAAAATGACCCAAATATATGTGGCCTAGAAGAAAATGACTTCAACTGTGAAAATAGACATAGACTGAAAGTGAAGAAATGGACAAAGATATTCCATGGAAATGAAAACCAAAAGCAAGTAGAAAAGTAGAAATAGCTATACTTACATCAGATAAAGTGAACTTTAAGTTAAAAACTGTAAAAAAAACCAACAAAGATAATCATCATATACAGATAAATTGATCAATTTATTAAGAGGCTATAACAATTCTAAATACATATACACCCAACAATGAAGCATTCAGACATATAAAGCAGATATTATTAGACCTGGAGGGGGAGAGTGACTCAAATACAATAATAATTGACACTTCAACTATTTATCTCAATATTGAAGATATCGTCTAGACAGAAAACCAGTAAAGAAACATCAGATGAAACTAGACTTTAGACCAAATGTACTTAATGGACATTTACAGACTATTTCATTCAACAGCTGTAGAATATACATTCTTTACATCAGCACATAAAACGTTTTCCAGAATAGACCATATTCAAGGCCACAAAACAAGTCTCAACAAATTTTTAAAAATCAAAATTATATAAAGTATCTTATCAGACCACAATGGAACAAAATTGGAAATCAATTACAAGGTAAATTTTGGAAACTAAAAATACATGGAAATTAAACAACATGCTCCTGAATGATCACTGAGTTAATTAAGAAATTAAGAAGGAAATGACAATATTTCTTGAAACAAATGAAAATAGAAACACAACATACCAAAGCCTATAGGATACACCAATAGCACAATTAAGAAGGAATTTATAGCAATAAACAAAGCAAAAAGGTAGGAAAATTTCAAATAAACAATCTAATGATGCATCATAACACGCTAGGAAAGCAAGACCAAACCAAACCCAAAATGTGTAGGAGGAAAGAAATAATACAGATCAGTGCAGAATTAAACAAAATAGAGCCTAAAAACCAATACAATCAATGAAACAAAAAGTTGACTTTTTGAAAAGATAAGATCAAACTTTTGCTTAAAGAAGAGCAAAGATTCAAATAAAAATCACAAACTAAAAGAGAAACATTACAACTGATACCACAGAAACACAAAAGATTATCAGAGACAAGTATGAGCAACAATATACTCACAAACTGGTAAATCTAGAAGAAAGGATAAATTCCTGAACACATACAATCTGCCCAAGATTAATCAAGGAAGAAATAGGAATCCTGAACAGATCAGTCATGACTAATGAGATTAAATCAGTAATAAAAAGTCTCCAGACAATGGAAACCCTAGGACTAGATGGCTTTACTGCAGACTTCTATCAAACTAATAAAGAAAATCTAACATCAATTCTTTTCAAACTATTCCAAAAAATCAAAGAGGAGGGCATTCTTCCAAACTCATCCTATGAGGCCAGTATTACCCTGATACCAAAACCAGAAAAGGAAGCAACAGAAAGAGAAACATACAGGCCAATATCCTTGATGAACATAGATATAAAAACCCTCAACAAAATACCAGCAAGCCAAATCTGCCAACACTTAAAAAAATATATATATATACTATGGTCAAGTGGGATTTAGTCCAGGCATGCAAGCATGATTGAACATATGCAAATCAATAAAAGTGATACGTTATATCAACAGAATGAATGACAAAAACCATATGATCATCTCAATAAATGTAGAAAAAGCATTTGAAAAAATTCAACATCCCTTCATAATAAAAACTCTCAATTAGGCATAGAAGGAACATACCTCAACATGAGAAAGGCCATATAGGACAAGCCCACAACTAACATTATAATGAATGGGGAAAAGCTGAAAGTCTTACCTATAAGAACTGGAAAAAGACAAGGATGCCCACTTTCACCACTGTTATTTAATATAGTACTAGAAGTCCTAGCCAGAGCAATCAGACAAGAGAAAGAAATAAAAGGCATCCAAATCAGAAAAGGGAAAATCAAATTGTCCATCTTTGCAGATGACATGATTGAATATTTAGAAAAACCTTAAGACTCCATCAAAAAATCTCTTAGAACTAATACACAAATACAGCAAAGTTACAGCATACAAAATCAACATACAAAAGTGAGCAACATTTCTATACACCAATAACAAACTACGGAGAAAGACACCAAGAAGGCAATCTTATTTGCAATAGCCACAAAAAAGAATAAAATAAAATATCTAGGAATACATTTAACCAAGGAGGTGAAAGACTTCTACGATGAAAACTATAAAACATTGATGAATGCAATTAAGGAAGACACAAACAAATGAAATGAAGAGACACCTCATGCTTTTTGATTGGAAGAATTAATATTATTAAAATGATCATACTACATGATATAGTTTGGATGTTTACCCCTCCAAATCTCATGTTGAAATTTGATTCTCAATGTCAGAGGTGAGGTCTAATGGGTGGTGTTTGCCTCCTGGTGGTGGATTGCTCATGGTTGCCTTGGGGCCATCCTTTTGGTAATGAGTGAGTTGTCACTCTATTAGTTCTCTTGATATCTGGCTGTTAAAAAGAGCCTGGTACCTTCTCTTCTTTCATCATGTGATGTTGGCTCCCCTTCCCCTTTTGCCATGCTACCTGAGGACCTCACCAGAGGCAGATGCTGATGCCATGCTTGTTCAGTAGTAAGACTGTGAGCCAAATAAATCTCTTTTCTTTATAAATTACCCAGCCTCAAGTATTCCTTTATAGCAATGCAAATGTACTAAGACACTACCCAGAACCTGAATAACCACAGCAACCCTGAGCAAGAAGAATAAAGTTTGAGGCACATCATACTATCTACCTTCAAAATACACTACAAAGCTACAGTAACCAAAACAGCCTGCTATTTGGTATGAAACAGACACATGGACCAATTAAACAGAATAGAGAACCTAGAAATAAGTCCATGTATTTGTAGTTGACTGATTTTTGACAAAAGGCACCAAGAACATACATCGAGAGAAGGATCCCTCTTCAACAAATGATGCTGGGAAGACTGGATATCCACATGAAGAATGAAACCATACCCCTCTCTCACCATACATATAAATCAAAGGAAAATGGATTAAATACTTAAATATAACACCTCAACCTATAAAACTACTAGAAGAAAACATTGAGAAAATACTCCAAGACATTGATGGGCAAATATTTTATAGCTAAGATTTCAAAAACACAGGCATCAAAACCAAAAGGAGACAAACTTTTAGACAAACTAAAAAGCTTCTACACAGGAAAGGAAACAACAGAGTGAAAAGACAACCTGATGAATAGGAGAAAATATTTGCAAACAAACTCTTCATCTAACAGAGTGCTAATATCCAGAATATTTTAAAACTTGAATAACTTGACAGGAAAACAAAACAAACAACCCTATTACAAAGTGGGTAGGCTGGGCATGGTGGCTTATGCCTAGAATTCCAGCATTTTGGGAGGCCAAGGAGGGCAGATCACTTGAGCCGGGGAGATTGAGACCAGCCTGGGCAACACAGTGAAACCCCATCTCTACAAAAAACTACAAAGATTGGCTGGGTATGATGGTGCATGCCTGTGGTCCCAGCTACTTGGGGGACTGAGGTGACAGGATTGCTTGAGCCCTGGAGGTCGAGGCTGCAGTGAGCTGAGATTGTGCCACTCCACCCTAGCCTAGACAACAGAGTGAGATCCAGTTTCAAAAAAAAAAAAAAAAAAAAAAAAAAGGCGGGGGTGGAAGCAAAGGTTATAAAGGTTACGAATAGACATTTCTTAAAATAAGATAACAATATGGAGATTTCTCAAAAACTAAAAATAGAACTTAATCATATGATCCAGAAATCCTATTTATCCAAAGGAAAGGAAATCAGTATACCAAAAGAATACCTCCATATTGTTGCAAATCATTGAATGTCATTCTTTTTTGTCTGAATAGTACTCCTTTGTGTATATGCACATTTTCCTTATCCATTCATCTGTTGATGGACGCTTAGATTGCTTCCAAATCTTAGCAATTGTAAACAGTGCTGCAACAGACATAGGAGTGCAGATATCTCTTTGATATATTGATTTCCTTTTGGGGGGTATATACCCAGCAATGGGATTGCTGAATCACATGGTAGCCCAATTTTTAGTTTTGCAGGGAACCTCCAAACTGTTCCCCATAGTGGTTGTACTAATTTACATTCTCATCAACAGTGTTCAAGTGTTCCCTTTTCTCCACATCCTCACCAGCATTTGCTATTGCCTGTCTTTTGGATATAAACCATTTAACTGGGGTAATATGATATCTCATTGTATTTTTGATTTGCACTTCTCTGATGATCAATGATGTTGAGCACCTTTTCCTATGCCTATTATGTTAAGTGAAACAAGCCAGGTACAAGAAGGCAAACATCGCATACTCTCACTTATTTCTGGGATCTAAAAATCAAAACAATTGAACTCATGGACATAGAGAGTAGAAGGATGTTTATCAGAGGCTGGGAAGGGTAATGGGTGGCTGGGGAGAAGGTGGGGATGGTGAATGGGTACAAAAAAAAAAACAGAAAAAATGAATAAGACCTCCTATTGATAGCACAATTGGGTGACTATAGTCAATAATAACTTAATTGCATATTTTTAAATAAGTTTAAAAATGTAACTGGATTGCTTTATGTAAAGAATGTAACACAAAGGATAAATGCTTGAGGGAATGGAAACCTATTCTCCTCAGTGTGCTTATTTCTCATTGCACACCTGTATCAGAATATCTCATGTACTCCATAAATATATATACCTAGCATGTCCCCACAGACATTTAAAAAAAAATTTTAAAAATTAAAAAACAAAGGAATAACTGTACCCCCATGTTTCTTGCAGCACTATTCACAATAGCCAAGATATGAAATCAACCTAAGTGTCCATCAAAGGATGAATGAATAATTAAACATGGTGTGTATATATACACACACACACACACACACACACACACACACATACACACAATGGAATACTATTCAGTCCCCCTAAAAATGAAATGTTACTATTTGCAGCAACATGGATGGCCTGGATGATATTACGTTATGCAGAATAAGCCAGGCACAGAAAGACAAATATCACATGTTCTTACTCATATATGCGAGCTAAAAAAGTCATCTAATGGAGACAGAGAGTAAATGATAGTTACCAGAGGCTGAGAAGGGTGTGTGTATGGTGGGTGGGCAGGATGAGGAGAGGTTAATAGGTCCAAACATACAGTTAAACAGAAGGAATAAGTAAGTTCTCATGTTCAATAGCACAGTAGGGTGACTATAGTTAAAAATAATATATTGTATATTTTTAAATAGCTAGAAGAGAAGATGTGAAATGTTATCAATACAAAGAAATGATAAATATTTGAAGAGAAGGATATCCTAAGTACCCTGACTTGATCATTTACACTCATGCAGCATTCCATGCTTGAGTTAAAATGTCACATGTACTCCATAAATATGTACACACATTATAGATCAGTAAAAATAATAAAAAGAGAATAGTGCATTGGAAGAACAAGCTTCCAGAAAACAACAGGAAAATTCAAATTGGAAGATCTCTGAAGAAAGATTGTGACTATTTGTAAATCGTAACTCTATGTCTACCTACATTAAAAGGGAGAATAGAATTATGAAAGTTTAAAAGGAAAATTTCAAATTTATATCAGAGCTTAATGATTCTTTAAAATTTAATTTAATATCTTATCCACTCATCTTAGAAATAATGTACAGACTAAGGAATAAATATGTTGAAAACAAGGAAGCCCAAAGACCAATGATGTATCTGAGTCAGGGAATCCAACTCTTTTAAAAATTTTACTACATGGGTAGTTGTATATCAAATTTTTCTTTGTACCATTTTACAGTTGTCTAATAAAAAGTTTCATCTTAGAGAAGGAATCTACAAGGCAATTCTTGACATCTTTAAAATTATGTAAAGGACGGCCAAATAGGAACAGCTCCAGTCTGCAGCTCCCAGTGTGATCAACGCAGAAGACAGGTGATTTCTGCATTTCCAACTGAGCCTCCGCTGTTGATACCCAGGCAAACAGGGTCTTCAGTGGACCTCCAGCAAACTCCAGCAGGCCTGCAGCTGAGGGACCTGACTGTTAGAAGGATAACTAACAAACAGAAAGGAATACTATCAACATCAACAAACAGGATAACCATACCAAAACCTCATCTGTAGGTCACCAACATCAAAGACCAAAGGTAGATAAAACTGCAAAGATGGGGAGGAACCAGAGCAGCAAAGTAGAGAATTCTAAAAACCAGAGTGCCTCTCCTCCAAAGGATCGCAGCTCCCCACCAGCAACGGAACAAAGCTGGACAGAGAATGGATTTGATGAGCTGACAGAAGTAGGCTTCAGAAGGTCTGTAATAACAAACTTCTCCGAGCTAAAGGGGCATGTTCTAACCCATGGCAAGGAAGCTTAAAAACCTTGAAAAAAGGTTAGACGAATGGCTAACTAGAATAAACAGTGTAGAGAAGACCTTAAATGACCTGATGGAGCTGAAAACCATGGCACGAGAACTTTGTGATGCATGCACAAGCTTCAATAGCCAATTCAATCAAGTGGAAGAAAGGATATCAGTGATTAAAGACTTTAACAAAGACTCAAGACCCATCAGTGTGCTGAATTAAGGAGACCCATCACCTTCAGAGACACACATAGGCTTAAAATAAAGGAGTGGAGGAAGATCTAACAAGCAAATGGAAATGGAATGCAAAACAACAACAACAACAAAAAAAAAACCCAGGGTTGCAAACCTAGTCTCTGATAAAACAGACTTTACACCAACAAAGATCAAAAGAGACAAAGAAGGCCATTACATAATGGTAAAGGGATCAATTCAACAAGAAGAGCTAACTATCCTAAATATATATGCACAAAATACAGGAGCACCCAGATTCATAAAACAAGTCCTTAGAGACCTAACAAGAGATTTAGACTCCCACACAATATTAATGGGAGACTTTAACACCCCACTGTCAATATTAGACAGATCAACGAGACAGAAAGTTAACAAGGATATCCAGGACTTGAACTCAGCTCTACACCAAGAAGACCTAATAGACATCTACAGAACTTTCCACAGCAAATCAACAGAGTATACATTCTTCTCAGCATCAGATCACACTTATTCTAAAATTGACCAAATAATTGGAAGTAAAGCATTCCTCAGCAAATGTAAAAGAACAGAAATCACAACCAACAGTCTCTCAGACCACAGCTCAATCAAATTAGAACTGAGGATTAAGAAACTCACACAAACCCACACAACTACATGGAAACTGAACAACATTCTCCCGAATGATTACTGGGTAAATAACAAAATGAAGGCAAAAATAAAGATGTTCTTTCAAACCAATGAGAAAAAAGACACAATATACCAGAATCTCTGGGACACATTTAAAGCAGTGTGCAGAGGGAAATTTATAGCACTAAATGCCCACAAGAGAAAGCAGGAAAGATCTAAAATCAACACCCTAATATCACGGTTAAAAGAACTAGAGAAGCAAGAGCAAACAAATTCAAAAGCTAGCAGAAGAAACAACCAAGATTAGAGCAGAACTGAAGGAGATAGAGACACAAAAAACCCTTAAAAAAATCAATGAATCCAGAAGTTGGTTTTTCAAAAAGATCAACAAAGTTGATAGACCGTTAGCAAAACTAATAAAGAAGAGAGAAGAATCAAATAGATGCGATAGAAAATGACAAAGGGAATATCACCACCAATCCCACAGAAATACAAACTACCATCAGAGAATACTATAAATACCTCTATGCAAATAAAATAGAAAATCCAGAAGAAATGGATAAATTCCTGGACACATACACCCTCCCAAGACTTAAACCAGGAAGAAGTTGAATCTCAATAAACCAATACCCGGCTCTGAAATTGAGGCAATAATTAATAGCCTACCAACCAAAAAAAAAAATCCAAGAGACAGATTCACAGCCGAATTCTACCAGAGGTAAAAAGAGGGGCTGGTACCATTCCTTCTGAAACTAATCTAATCAATAGAAAAAGAAGGAATCCTCCCTAACTCATTTTATGCAGCCAACATCATCCTGATACCAAAGCCTGGCAGAGACATAACAAAAAAAAGAGAATTTTAAACCAATATCCCTGATGAACATCGACGCGAAAACCTTCAATAAAATACCGGCAAACTGAATCCAGTAGCACAACAAAAAGTCTGTCCACCACGATCAAGTTGGCTTCATCCCTGGGATGCAAGGCTGGTTCAACATACTCAATTCAATAAACGTAATCCACATAAACAGAACCAATGACAAAAACCACATGATTATCTCAATAGATGCAGAAAAGGCCTTTGGCAAAATTCAACACTGCTTCATGCTAAAAACTCTCAATAAACTAGGTAATGATGGAACACATCTCAAAATAATAAGAGCTATTTATGACAAACCCATAGCCAATATCATACTGAATGGGCAAAAGCTGGAAGCATCCCCTTTGAAAACCAGCACAAGACAAGGATGCTCTCTCTCACCACTCCTATTCAACATAGTATTGGAAGTTCTGGCCAGGGCAATCAGGCAAGAGAAAGAAATAAAGTGTATTCAATTAGGAAAAGAGGAAGTCAAATTGTCCCTGTTTGCAGATGACATGATTGTATATTTAGAAAACCCCATCATCTCAGCCCAAAATCTCCTTAAACTGATAAGCAACTTCAGCAAAGTCTCAGGATACAAAATCAATGTTCAAAAACCGCAAGCATTCCTATACACAAATAACAGAAAAACAGAGACCTAAATCATGAGGGAACTCCCATTGACAATTGCTACAAAGAGAATATAATACCTACGAATCCAACTTACAAGGGATGTGAAGGACTTCTTCAAGGAGAACGATAAACCACTGCTTAATGAAATAAAAGAGGACACAAACAAATGGAAGAACATTCCATGCTCATGGATTGGAAGAATCAATATCATGAAAATGGCCATACTGCCCAAGGTAATTTATGGATTCAATGCCTTCCCCATTAAGCTACCAATGACTTTCTTCACAGAATTGGAAAAAACTACTTTAAAGTTCATATGGAACAACAACAACAACAACAACAAAAAACCCACATAGCCAAGACAATCCTAAGCAAAAAGAACAAAGCTGGAGGCATCATGCTACCTGACTTCAAACTATACTATAAGGCTACATTAACCAAAACAGCATGGCACTGGTGCCAAAGCAGATATATAGACCAATGGAACAGAACAGAGGCCTCAGAAATACCACCACACATCTACAACCATCTGATCTTTAACAAACCTGACAAAAACAAGAAATGGGGAAAGGATTCCCTATTTAATAAATGATGCTAGGAAAACTGGCTAGCCATATGTAGAAAGCTGAAACTGGATCCCTTCCTTACACCTCATACAAAAATTAATTGACTTAAAGACTTAAATGTTAGACATAAAACCATAAAAACCCTAGAAGAAAACCTAGGCAATACCATTCAGGACATAGGCATGGGCAAGGACTTCATGACTAAAACACCAAAAGCAATGGCAACAAAAGCCAAAATTGACAAATGGGATCTAATTAAACTAAATAGCTTCTGCACAGCAAAAGAAACTATCATCAGAGTGAACAGGCAACCTACAGAATGGGAGAAAATTTTTGCAATCTAACCATCTGACAAAGGGCTAATATCCAGAATCTACAAAGAACTTAAAGAAATTTATAAGAAAAAAACAGCCCCATCAAAAAGTGGGCAAAGGATATGGACAGACACTTCTCAAAAGAAGACATCTATGCAGCCAACAGACACATGAAAAAATGCTCATCATCACTGGTCGTCCAAGAAATGCCAATCAAAACCAGAATGAGATACCATCTCACGCCAGTTAGAACGGCAGTCATTAAAAAGTCAGGAAACAGATGCTGGAGAGGATGTGGAGAAATAGGAATGCTTTTACACTGTTGGTGGGAGTGTAAATTAGTTCAACTATTGTGGAAGACAGTGCGGCCTAAAACCAGAAATGCCATTTGACCCAGTAATCCCTTTACTGGGCATATACCCAAAGGATTATAAATCATTCTACTATAGACACATACACATGTAGGTTTATTGCAGCACTGTTCAGAATAGCAAAAGCTTGGAACCAACCCAAATGCCCATCAATGATAGACTGGATAAAGAAAATGTGGCACATATACACCATGGAATACTATGCACTCATAAAAAAGGATGAGTTCACATCCTTTGTAGGGACATGGATGCAGCTGGAAACCATCATTCTGAGCAAACTGTCACAAGGACAGAAAACAAAACACCGCATGTTCTCACTCATAGGTGGGAATTGAACAATAAGAACACTTGGACACAGGGTGGGGAACATCACCCACTGGGACCTGTTGGTCAGTTGGGGACTGGGGGAGGGATAGCATTAGGAGAAATACCTAATGTAAATGATGGGTTGATGGGTGCAGCAAACCAACAAGGCACACGTATACCTATGTAACAAACCTGCACGTTGTGCACGTGTACCCTAGAACTTAAAGTATAATAATAAAAAAATTATATAATCCATAAGACCAGACCTCTGGATGAAGTATTTTTGTTCTAATGCTGTTGGGATGGATTGACCTTACATAAATAAGCCTTTCAGGTAACAATGAGTATTTGAGTAATCTTGGGTACCAATTTTTGAGAAATTGGGTGATTCAACATAAGGGTTTATTTATTTAAATAAATAACTGAATTCTCATTATTTTTTCCTGAACTGATTTGACTATGGATAACATCTTTTTGTAGAATTGTATTGACTAGTGGTTTGATGAAACTAACTTTGGGAAAATTTGGATAGATATTAGAAAATTAGGTTTCATTTCTTGAGAAAACAGGTTTGATCCCATAGAAAGATATTAAAAATGAATGAGAATATGAGGTATGGTTAGCTCTAAAAAAAGTGAGAAATGAGTACTCAGTCATAAATGTACTGATTAAGAAAAAAGAAGGTATGTAGAAGGTATGTTAGAGAACCCAGGCAGTTTCTTTTAAGGAAGCCCTGGTTTGGGTATCTTACCAGAACAGATCACTCCAACATCTTCACCATGACTGCAGTCATTATTTCCCCACCCACTGTTCCTGCATGACCAGAGATCTGACTCATCTCCATCACAGGAAACGTCATCGAGCCAAATTTTTCCATATCCTGTGGAAGTGTTTCCCAGACCCATGCCAATGATAGAAGTTGGGCAGTCCAGCTGGCTACACACCACAGCCGCAGCAATACTGTTCCAGCCATCATCACACACTGTGCCCCACTGTTCTTGAAAGTACACCTCCAGTCTTCCCGAGCAGCGGTTGCTGCCACCCGCCAGCCTCAGGCCCCATGTTGCATTACCTGCACCAAGAACAATGAAGCAAGTAGTTAATGGGTGTGATGGTTTATTTTATATGTCAACTTGGCTGGGCTATGATACTCAGTTATTTGGTCAAACACCAGTCAAACAGACAGTGCTGTGAAGGTATTTTTTCAGATGTGATTAACCTTTAAATCAGCAGACTTTGAGTATAGCCAATTATCCTCCATAATGTGGGTGGGCCTCATCCAATCAGTTGAAGACCTTAAGAGAAAAGACTGAAGTCCCCCAAGGAATTCTACTTCCACACTTTCTTGAGATTCAAGACTGCAACATCAGCTCTTCTCTGCAGTCTGCTGGCCTCCTCTTCAGATTTTGGACTTACAAGTCCCCACAATTGCTTATAAAATTGATGAACCAACTCCTTAAAATAAATCTCTGTCTTTCTCTCTCCTTCCCTCTCTCTACATACATACATATGCACGCGTGCGCGCACACACACACGCGCGTGCACACACACACACACGCACACACACACAGAGAAGAAAGGCTCACATTCCATTGGTTTTGTTTTCCTGGAGAACCCTGAATAATGCAGATTTTGGTACTAATAGTGGTTCTAGAGGAACAAAATCTTAAGGATGAGTTTTACGAATTGATGCTATAATTCATAAATTGATTCTGGAATTGGTTCTCTAACCTGACAAAAATTTAATGACATGAATGATTCTATATCCAGTAGTAAAGAGGGCACTGAAATCCATGGCATGATGTGGCAATAGATATATACAAAATCTCATCATTAGATATTCCTAATCAAATACTCATAGGAGGTAAAGTTCTGAATGAACATGTATTTGTTAACCTGGGACATTTCTGTCAAACTTACAAGTATAATGAGATTGGCTGGCTACTCCCCATTGCACTGGACAAAGTGGGGAAAGAAAAGAATGAACTTAGAGATTCAAATTCCCACCTGAACCTGCAAGTTTTTATGTCTTCCTGGAAAGAAACTCATGTCTCTTATAGCCACAGAACTGAGATTACTGAAAACCTTCACCTGGTAAGGTACTGAATTCTCAACCTCACAAGATGTCTACTGTCTAAGTGAGGGATTTAATTGGGATGGAACAGAATTCTGAACATTGGGATGGGGTAATATGGGGAGATCTGATAAGGTTGGGAACATTGAAACCCTAAATTCTACGGTTTCTCCTTTAACAGTAGAGACAACCATCCACCTCTGTATGAGAATATTAATTCCACTTTGCTTGAAGAAATTGAATCTCTCCTGAGATAACTGCCTTGAAAGGCACTCCTGATTCTCCTCAGCACCCATTCCATCAGCCCTCTTTACATCTAGACTCAAGTCCCAGCAAGCTCCAAAACATGAGGTACAAAGTGTCTAATGTGGAATTGCACACAAACAACCATGATTTTTCCAATTTACACAGACAGGTATCAGAATATATGTGAGAATGAATATTAAGGATCTGAGATAATGCTGGAAGGAACATAAAGTTGGATCAGGGTGAATTTACTGATATGAGCCCTAAGCAGAGATTCTAGATTTAATGATGCAGCTAAGGGTTAGAAAGGCTCTAATAGTTTGTTGGACTGGTTGGGTGAAACATGTACCCAAAGGTGGCCTACGCTTAATGAAGTTGAAAGGCCAGACTGCTTCTGTATTTGGTAGGGGAAGGGATCAAAAGGGTCATGGTCAGGGTTGTCTACTAATTTCTTACTTTACCTGTATAAGCGGAAGAGTTCCAGGTAAAGTGAACTGAAGTCTAACTTAAAGACAAGAGTCATGACCCCTCAATCAATTCCCAGATGTGAGCCAGTTTATAGACCCAGAAGCCCCTCCTATGAGGAATACTATTTCTCTTGTCAGGAAATAATAAACAAGAACAAGTCTTACCTGAGCAGGTTACAATCACATCCTCTCTGTGTACACAATTATGCTTTCCCCATCCATTATGTTTACAGTCCCAGATATCTGACTCATTTCCAATGCAAGAAACATCATCCAGCCAAATAGGTCCTGATGCTTCTTTAAAATAGGTTATACCAAACATACGGATAGGCTTTCCACATCCCAGTCGTTTACACACAACAGCTGCATTCCTCGTACTCCATCTGTCATGACACACAGTCCCCCACTGTCCTTGGTATTTCACCTCCAATCTCCCATAACAGGGGCTATCAGCCCCGGCAAGTCTTAGGTCCAGATCTGCCTTATCTGCAAGCAAGACAAAACCACATATTTGAGATCAAATGAGAGGGTCTTTTCAGAAGACTGAAAAGACTCTCTAAATTCACCACTATAAGGCTTTGCCTAATAGGTGACATATTAGGCATACTTTTGGATGAAAAGTTTGGTTTTCTTTCTTTTGACAATTTTTTATTCAATTTTTGGAGAGAATGTGTCTCTAAAGCATGAAACAGCAAAAGCAAATTTACCGAAGTAAAGCCTGGGGAATGTTATAAAGCCTCCAAGAATGATGGGTTTGGATAAGATGAGCAACGTGGAAGCATGCAGAGAAGTTCTTTGAGGTATGGATACAATTCAGGAGATAACTCTGGCAGGTTTCTGCAGTGGAGTCCAGCATCAGCACCAAAGTTCATTCCCTCATAGTCTTCATTTTAGTTTGCCTGCCATGTTTTATAAGATAAAGGGAGGCATATGTACATGAAACTGCCCTTTCATAAAATAAATTCCTTTTTAATTCGTAATTTTTCCAGTGTTCAGAGCACTTGATAAATTTTGAGAAAATCCTTGCTTCCTTCCTTCCTCCCTCCCTCCTTTCTTTTCTTCTTTCTTTTTTTTCTTTTTCTCTTTCTTTCTTTTCTTTCTTTCCTTTCTTTCTTTCTTTCTCTTCCTTTCTTCCTCTTTCTTCTTTCTTCCTTTTTCTGTCTTTCATTCTTTCTCTCTCTCCAGTTCTTTCTTCTTTCTTCCTTTCTTCTTTCCTTCTTTCTTTTTCTTTCTCTCTCTCTCCTCTTTCTCCTCTCTTTCTCTCTCCTCTTTCTCCTCTCTTTCTCTCTCTCTTTTTCTTTCTTCTCTCTCTTCTTTCATTCTCTCTCCTTTCTCTCTCTTTCTCTTTCTTTCTTTCTGACTTCTTTGTTTCTCTTTTCTTTCTGTCCTTGCTCCCCTCCCCCTCCCTCCTCCTCTTCTTTCTTTCTTTCTCTCTCTTTCTTTCTCTTTCTTTCTTTCTTTTTCTTTCTTTCTTTTTTTTCTTTCTTCTTTCTTTCTTTCTTCTTTTTTTTCTTTCTTTCTTTTTCTTCTTTCTTTCTTCTTTCTTTTTTCTTCCTTTCTTCCTTCCTTTCTTCCTCTCTTTCTCTCTCTCTTTCTTTCCAGGGCCTCGCTCTGTCACCCAGGCTAGAGTGCTGTGGCACAATCTTGGTTCACTACAACCTCGCCTTCAGGGTTTAATCCTCCCACCTCAGCCTCCCAAGTAGCTGGGATTACACGCGCACACCACCACAGCCAGCTATTTTTCGTGTTTTAGTAGAGACAGGGTTTCACCATATTGCCCAGGCTGGTCTAGAACTCCTGACCTCCTTTCAGCCTCCCAAAGTGCCAGGGTTACAGGCATGAGCCACCGTGCGCAGCCGAGAAATATTTTGCTATGCAGGTACTACTGTGATATAGGAAAGGTATAATATTTTATAATGGGTCACTTTAAAAATTCTAAAAGCCTTCCAATTTCCTTACTTGCTATCCAGTACAACAACTCTTCCATGTGTCTATAATAATCTTACATTCTATTCAACCTAGTATGTGTGTGTGTGTATTTTAAAACATAATATTTAATAATTGCATAGGATACCATCATATGGAGATATAGAGATTCTGTAAGTTATTTAATCAAGACACAATTCTTGGTTACTTATGTTATGGTTAATTTTTCATTTTCACAAATTACGCTGCCATGGACATCCTTACACATAAAGTTTTGAGTATGTCACCAAGTACTTCCATGATATAATGGAAACCAATGTATTCAGTGTAGGTTAAATGTATGGGTGTATGAACAGATATATGATGTATGTATATATAATATATATCATTTCCAGATATACTAAATAAAAATTCATAGAAACAAAGCAAAGAAAAAATTTAAATTCCTGATGCAAATAAATATACAAATGAAGCAGTGTATCCTATTCTAGTATAGGGTAACTGGATAGTATAATGATATAATTTCTGCACAAATCAAGCCAATTTATATTTATATGGTATTTTAAGAGACTGGGCTTTTCTACATTGCCCAGGATGGAGTGGAGTGGCTATGTACAGGTGCAAGCATAGCACCTTACAGTCTCTATCTCCTGGGCTCAAGTGATATTCCTGCCTCAGCCTCCTGAGTTGCTGGGACAACAGGCATGTGCCACCATGCCCAACCAATTCATAGGTTTAATATTACCTTAAAAACAATTCTAATTTTAATCCATATTTAGAAGAATAAGAAGAAAAAAGTCGCAAGGAATTTTATGAAAAATAAGAATACTTAGGGAATATATATCTCAGTACATATTAGCCTATAGAAAGCTACGATAGTTAAATGTGTTAAAGTTAGTTAAAGTAGTTAAAGTAAAATGTGATGGTTCTAGAAATAGAAGAGGGGGACTATGTATTTTATAAAGGGACTCTGTAAAATACACAGAGTTCTTACACATTATGAAGACAAAGATCTCACACAACTGAAAAATGGCCAAAGAACCAGAAATGCTAACACATGAACAAATACAAATAAGTTGCTAATAAAGAATTGGGAAAAAGCACTCATTTGTTATGAAGGAAGTAAGATTTTTGAGCATTGACTTTGGAGCTAAAACAGTCCATATTTGAACTCCAGCTTCACTACTGCCCTGATAGCTGAGTGACCTGGGTGAGTTACTTTCTCTCAGTATCTCTATTTCCTCACTGTAAAATAGAAATTAGAATAGTAACCCCCTTCCTGGGATTCCATGAGGATTCCACGAACCCATATATGTAAACTAATAGAACACTGCCTGGAACACTATAAATATTCAATAACTGTTCATTAATATTATTATATTTTTAAAATCAGATTAACAGTTATTCTAAAATATGAAAACATTCAGTGTTAATATGATACAGTGGAATAATAGGGAACTGAAATCGAATAGAAGAAAAAAACACAATTTATAGACAATAATTTGTTAATATATATCCAAGACTTAAAAAAAAGATGCATATGGTTTTACATGACAATTTCATTTTTAAGTATTTGGCAAATTACATAATCAAGTGTGAAAAATTTATTTCTCAGTATATCAAAAAAATCGTATTTTTAACAATAAAAATTTGAAAACCTTTTAACTTAACATGATGAGATAGTTAAATAAATTATAGTACATTTATGCAATATAGTAAGTAGCCTTTAACATTAAGATAGATTAGTAATGGCCATGTGGAATATATCTGTGGTATATTGTTCAGCACAAAGGGTACACACACACACACGATCCAGAAATATAAACAACAACAACAAAAAAACAAAAGAATGAATGGCAGCGTTGCATGTGGATTTAAAAAATTCTTTTAATTTTTTTGTATTTTGACCTTTTCACTGGGTTTATAATTTGAAAAAGTAGTTTCCAAAAAGCAAAAGCAATTTTTATAATGTTTTATATCAATCTATGAGAAAGAGAAAACTAAAATAAAATTGATGTGTACAAAAGAATTGATAGTTAACTTTGCCTACCAAATTAATCACATTAAATGTGAACAGAATAGATAGATAAATAGATTCATAAACCAAACTCCACTCTGCAATTTCTGGATACCATTATATATTATACTAATCTGACATTCTTGAATATAAGGTGTATGTAAGTGTACATTCAAGAATGTCAGGTTAGTATAATATTAATAGTGAAAAATTATCAACAGCCTAAACACCAAGAAAAGAGCTCAGGTTAAATTTACTGTACTCATATGATAGAATAACATAAAGTTTTTTAATTTTAATTTTTAAGAAATTAGTTTTGGCCGGGCGCGGTGGTTCAAGCCTGTAATCCCAGCACTTTGGGAGGCCGAGACGGGCGGATCACGAGGTCAGGAGATCGAGACCATCCTGGCTAATACGGTGAAACCCCGTTTCTACTAAAAAATACAAAAAACTAGCTGGGCGAGGTGGCGGGCGCCTGTAGTCCCAGCTACTTGGGAGGCTGAGGCAGGAGTAATGGTGTGAACCCGGGAGGCGGAGCTTGCAGTGCGCTGAGATCCGGCCACTGCACTCCAGCCCGGGCACAGAGCAAGACTCAGTCTCAAAAAAAAAAAAAAAATTAGTTTAAGGGTGTGGGAAAATGCAAATGTTATAGCAAGTGAGAGACAAGATACAAAATAAGAAGTTGCATTATCTATATTTCTATCCTTCCATCCACATACAAGGTATGTGTGTGTGTTTCATTTACAAGAACATCATTCTTCATTTATCCTATATCTATCATCTATCAGGCTTTTAGGATATCAATAAATAACAGGACTATCTAGGTATACTCTCATGTAAATAGCATCATTGGAAATGGTTATGTAGGCTCACAATACTCCCCTGACACCTGTGCCCCCTCCCACTTAGGACTCTCTAGATATTCCTTTTTTTTCCCTTCATAAAGTGCCACAGAGAATAATGATGACTGGATTTTATTTATTTATTTCATTTTTTTTTTTTTTACAAGATGAGATCTGACTCTGTTGCCCCAGCTGGAGTGCAGTGACCCAATCATGGCTCACTGCAGCCTTGAATTTCTGGGATCAAGCAATCCTCCTGCCTTAGCCTACTGAGTAGCTAGGACCACAGGCATGTGCCACCACACCCAGATAATTTTTAAATTTTTTTCAGAGGGAGTCTTGCTATATTACCCAAGTTGATTGTGAATCTTGGCCTCAAGTGATCTTCCTGTGTTACAGGTATGAGCCACTGCACCTAGCTTTGTTTTTTAAATATCTAACCTGTTTTTTCTGTTTAGAAGGTCTTGGAAATGTTTTATACTTAAAATAATTCATAAGTATTATACACACAGATTTTCTTTGTTTTCAATTCTACTAATGATATTCTAGATTCTTACAGAATTACACATCATATCAACATATGTATATAAATATATCTATATCAGCTATTTGGATTTGTATATATTCCTAATTCTCTATAATAAGCCTTAATTTATAATCAGAAATAAACAATGTATATTATTAAATAAAAAACTTAAAAAGCAGCAGAAAAACTGTTAAGAAAACTGTAAACTAGTACAACTCATTAGTTTAATATGAAGAGAGTTTTCCCAGTTATTTTAGAGATACAGATTATACTCACGCAGTGGTACCAGCTGTGTCTGATTTCAGGAGAGACTGCTAGTGAGGAGAAACTTTTTACAATGTGCATTTGAAAAGGTATTTGTGCTGCTTAAGAGTACTTTGCGGTTTTTTTAAGGACCAAAAAACCTTTTTATCAAGCTACTAAGTGCTTCTAACCTCCCAACAAATTATTTCTAAAAATTCAAATGTGCACTCTCTCATGATCTTTGAACCTTACCAGAACAAATTACTCCAGCATCTGATCTTCGGAAGCATGTTCGCTTTGCTTTTCCATCATATATGCAGTCCCAGAGAGATGACTCATTCCCAGTGCAAGATATGCTGTTTATCCAAATGTCTCTAGCTTCATTACTAGGTTTAGCACGACGACTGCCAAAGACACTAAACGGACATCCTAGCTGCTTACAAACCACAAGAGCTTGTTCATTCTTCCAGTTCTGGTCACATATTGTCCACCACTGTTCATGGATTCTCACCTCTACTCTCCCTGAACAATTGTCACTTCCATCTGCTAGTCGCAGTTCCAAATCTGCTCCATCTAGGATGAAGTCACAGAGAAACGTCTGAATTGGATTTGGGACAATATCATCAGCATCCCTCTCCTCCAACCTCCCCATGTGAAGATTAGATGTATCCTTCACATACTGAGAAAAGTAAAGACTGGAAATGCATTTTGTTTCAAAATTTCAACAAGAAGACTTCAATGCTAAAGTACTTGTCGGTCTTTATGACAACAATCTTCTTTTAAATATGAACATTGAAATTAGAATCCTAAGAACCTTGCTTTAGCCTTGCTAAAATTTAAGAAACTAAACATTACAATAAAAAGCCTTAGAATCCTATATGCCATTAATTACATTAATTTTCAAAATATTAGAGTGATTATTTTTAACACCATAAAATAAAATAAAGTGTTGGGAAATACTTGCCTTTCAGTAACTTCAGAAAGAAAAGGGACAAAAAGAATGTGCAATTAGGAAAAAATCTCTCTTGGATTTAAATAGAAACATGTTCTTTCTCATACTGTTTTCTATGAAGAAGCAAGCCTTTGCTTATTAAACATATTTGCCGTAGGAAATGAAATTTGTTCAGTGGTAATTTTTGAAGGAACTGTGTGTTTTCGCTCTGTCAGCATGTACATCACGTGACTTCTTTGTGTCCCTGTGACTCTGCTTTTTCATGCATACAAATAAATATGTTAAATAACCCCAAGAAAGTAAAAATGTGGAGAATTTTTCTTGAAATAATTGAGGAAAGAAGATATAATTTCTATGCCTCATCTCCTCCCATTATTCAAGCTTTTCATACATCATTACAAAGTGTAATTTGCTATCTAGTGAGAAATCTGGTTCACATTGAATAGGTTAGTCTCGGGAGATTTGGAGGTTTATTTTCCTATAAATAATGTGGGTCATAATGATGATAATAATTATGCCTAAACCTATGGAGAACTTCTTGGTTGCCTGGCACATTTTAGGTATTTTCCCTGCACTATTTTATTTAATGCTGTTATCCTAGTCATGATATAAGAAATCTGCAACTTGGAGATTGATTTATACAGGGTCACATAATTATCAAGTGACAGATTTTAAACTGTGAAACTGTGAACTGTTTTTGTTTGGTGAAAAAAAAAAATCCTTTGACTACAGGGCTGCAGAGAAGGCCAATGTATCTAACTACCCATTTTCCTGTGGGTTGGCCACATACACATCTATTTTCAGTGTTGGGATTGTTTTCCCACCTTGTTTTCACATCTGCATCATTCTTCCTGGCCCTTCCTTACTCTTCCAGAGGCACATCGTTCCGGAAGTTCCAGAGTTTGAATAGCAACTGGTCTTACAGTTAGGGATGTTATATAAAGTCAGAAGCACACTGTTATGAATTCACTTCATTGTAAGAAAATGTATCAAAATGATTAAGATTCTCTCTCTCTTCCTGTTTCCTCCCCCTCTCCTCTCATCTCTCTCATCTTCTCATGTCTCCCTCTTTTCTCTACCTCCCTTTTATGTGGAGGAAAATTTTTCTTGTAAAATGATGGATTGATCACATATACTGTGGGAAACTCTTTTGAATGGTGAAAGTGGTCGTTCCCCAGATAAAACTTGCAAGCAAACTAGTATAAACAGAAAGAAAAGGATTAAAAGATGTTCTGAATATATTATCCTTCCCAAAAGTCCTATGAGGATGGCATAAATCCTGTGGCTAAGGTACAGCTAAACCCATAAACCTCTGTCTACATATGTTTTTCTATGTATATCGTTCCCTGCTGCATAATCTAGACTTAAGCAAAACTCTTCTTAAAAGAGGCGACCTGATCTCAAATTCTATAGGAAATAAGATTAAGGCATCCTGTGTAAGGCTGGTAGAATAAGGTCAGTAATAATTTACTAAAGAAGCCTCTTCCATCAAGACAAACTGACTCTCAGAGGAAAATACTTGGCTTTACATCTAGGGAGTCTCCTTTCATAAGAATATTAGAAGGTGTGGATTTAATCTTATTAAGACAGTGAACACGTTTAATTACATCTTTGAACATAAAATACTACTGTGAGAGAAATATGAGCGATATTTTAACCCCTGATATACAAAACTATAAATAAACAGGGAGGGGTAACTTGCTTGTAGTTGACAGTTGCAAACTAGAAAACAAATGGCTGCAGACAAAAATTCTGCTAGTATAAGGTACAAAGTAATTAGCAAAGTCATAAAGTTTTAGATAGGTACTCTTTGGAAATAGTTTATTTTAATGAGAGGAAGTGCTAAAACAAACTCAATGATAACACAGAAAAATATAGTTGTATCTATGAATACGCAAAGTGATTACACATTTAAAAATTATACTGAATATTAATATAAGCCATACACTTGTATAGATTAACAGCAATTTTGACTAGATTGGATATTTTGTTGCACCAATTAGAATTAGTAAAACGGTGTGTTGGGGGTGGGTAAAAGCCTTATTCCCATGAGGCTTTTACAATGTACTATGCTGCATAAAACGCAGGCGTGTTCCCTGAGGAAGAATTGAAAGCGTCAATTCTGACACATCACAATTGGTTGTAACTTCTTCAGGGTTTGGTCCTAGTTCTCCAAAAAAGGAATTTTATCTGATGTAATCATGTGGATGTCAGTCTTACCTGAGCAGATCACAGACACATCGTTCTGATGAATACAGTCCATATTTACGGTTGCGGAATGTCTGCAGTCCCAAAGAAAAGACTCATTACCGGAGCAGGAGACACCATCAAGCCATACAACATCAGATCCTGACTGCAAATGAGGCAAGCCAGCGAAGTGAAGTGCAGTTCCGCATCCCAACTGCTTGCATACGACATCGGCTGCAGCATTGTTCCACTTATGGTGGCATATGGTCCCCCACCTTCCTTGGATTTTCAGCTCTACTCTCCCCACACAGCGGTTAGTTCCACCTACAAGCCTTAGTTCAAGATCACTACTATCTGAAACAGAGATATAAACACAAAGCCCAGGTGAAGTTTTGATCAGAAACTTCAGATTCCAGATCCTGCTATCCAAATTGAGATTCAATGAATGCCTAACTCTTGCTTTTTAAAATTCTTGTACACGTACAAGATTAATATAATAGAATCTATCCCAGGAAAGGATCATGCTATGATGTTGACAATCCACCAGAATCTCTGGCATTTGGGGAATAAAGCACAACAGAGACTAGAAATGCCCTTTCTGATTGTGAGTTAAGAATAAATCTACCAAAGGTCAAGAATGCATGTAAATTTGTTGTCAAAACATGAGCCTTGCTGGCTCTGAGTCTAGCCAGCAACCATTTTAGAACTTATAACTGTGTATAAGCAGTGGCAATAAGATATCATTGTCATCACCGTCATCATTCTCTTAGTCCTACTTCAAAAATTTTTCTTCCTTTAAGTGAACATTTAACTCCAACTTCTTGCAATATAACTTCCAATTATTCATCTTACTGGAATTTACTCTTGAATGAAATGGAACAAATGAAACAAATGAAAAATAAAACTTCCAAAGGTGAAAGCAAGTGTGGCCAGCCATAAATTATGGACTTGTCATATTATTAAAACACTCTGTTGATTTAATTCAAATTATCAGCCTTTCCTTATTACCTTATTTCTTTATATCACTTAGCAAAATTGACCACTACATATATATATATATCATGCGTAGTGGTCAATTTTACTAAGTGATATAAAGAAAAAAGGAAATAAGGAAAGGCTGAGAATTTGGATATTTTATATATGTATGTATATATATAGTGATCAATTTTGCTAAGTGATATAAGGAAATAAGGAAAGATTGAGAATTTGGATATATATATATACACACACACACACACACACACACACAAAAATCATCTCACCATATCCACGGGGGTGTGGTTCCAGGACTCCTATGGATACTAAAATCTGCAGATACTCAAGTTCCTTAGTTGGCCTTCTGTGTCTGCTGGTTTCACACCCACGGATTCAACTAAATGCAAAGTTTCCATCAGCAGTTGATTGACTCCATGGATATGAAACCCACAGATTCCAAAGGCCAACTGTGTGTGTACATACATATTTTTACACTTAGCAAAATTGACCACTATATATATATATAATATATTATATAATATAAATATAATATATAATATAAAATATGTTTTATATTATATGTTATATTTGCCTAGGTCTTCCAAGAATCCAAGAATACATTGTCTGTCTGTCTGTCTCCCTCTCTCTCCAATTGCTTGTTTTGTCCCCATATCTGTCAGTTAAATGAATGAGTCTTTTTTACAGATTATTTACCTTTATTTAATAAATTAACATACAGTAAAATTGACTGGTTTTGTGTACATTTTTGTGTGTATAGTTCTCTAAGTTGTAATACAGGCATTAATTTGTGTAACTATTACCACAGTGAGAATATAGAACTTTGTTAACCCATTCATTCATTGAAAGACAGTTAGTTACAGTGTATTATTTTTTTAATATATTGCTAGGTTCAAGAAACAGAATGTTATACTAGCAATATTTTAAAACTATTTCTATTTTTTTATTTTTGTTGATATATATCAGTTGTATGTATTTTGGGGATACATGTGATATTCTGATACCTATATACAGTATGAAATATTCAAATTAGAGTAATTTGGATATCTGTCACCTCAAAATTTTGTCTTTTATTCGTGGCGAGAACATTCCAAATCTTCTCTTCTAACTATTTAGATGTTTTTTTCTTAATCTAATTATTGATTAAGGAAATAGATTCCCAGAAATAATGTGGAACCTTGGATCTAGGCATACTCAAAGTGATTCACAATTGGGCATGCCAGCTCTTTGAGTCAAAACAGTGCCTCTGCTTTTGTTATTTTGATGGGCTGGTTTGTTTTTTCCTGTAGATTTGCTTAAGTTCCTTGTAGATTCTGGATATTAGCCCTTTGTCAGATGGACAAATTGCAAAAATTTTCTCTCATTTTGTAGGTTGACTGTTCACTCTGACAATAGTTTCTTTTGCTGTGCAGAAGCTCCTTAGTTTAATTAGATCCCATATGTCAATTTTGGCTTTTGTTGCCATTGCTTTTGGTGTTTTAGTTATGAAGTCTTTGCCTATGCCTTTGTCCTGAATGGTATTGCCTAGAAATACCTAGAAAACCTAGAATAGGTTTTCTTCTAGGGTTTTTATGGTTTTAGGTCTTACATTTAAGTCTTTAATCCATCTTGAGTTAATTTTTGTATAAGGCGTATGGAAGGGTTCCAGTTTCATTTTTCTGCATATGGCTGTCCAGTTTCCTGATACCATTTATTAAATAAGGAATCCTTTCCCCATTGCTTGTTTTTGTCAGGTTTGTCAAGGATCAGATGGTTGTAGGTGTGTAGCATTATTTCTGAGGCCTCTGTTCTGTTCCATTGGTCTATATATCTGTTTTGGTATCAGTAACATGCTGTTTAGTTACTGTAGCCTTGAGGTACAGTTTGAAGTCAGATAGCATGATGCCTCCAGCTTTGTTCTTTTTGCTTAGGATTGTCTTGGCCAAACAGGCTCTTTTTTGGTTCCATATGCAATTTAACGTAATTTTTTCTAGCACTGTGAAGAAAATCAATGGTAGCTTGACGGGGATAGCATTGAATCTATAAATTACTTTAGGCAGTATGGCCTAAAGTAATTTTCATGATATTTTCATGATATTGATCCTATTTATGAGCATGGAATGTTTTTCTATGTTTGTGTCCTCTCTTATTTCCTTGAGCAGTGGTTTGTAATTCTCCTTGAAGAGGTCCTTCACATCCCTTGTAAGTTGTATTCCTAGGTATTTTATTCTCTTAGTAGCAATTGTGAATGGGAGTTCACTCATGATTTGGCTCTCTGTTTGTCTATTATTGTGTATAGGAATGCTTGTGATTTTTGCACATTGATTTCATATCCTGAGACTTTGCCGAATTTGCTCATGAGCTTAAGGAGATTTTGAGCTGAGACGATGGGGTTTTCTAAATATACAATCATGTTATCTGTAAACAGAGACTATTTGACTTCCTCTCCTTCTATTTGAATACCCTTTATTTCTTTCTCTTGCCTGATTGCCCTGGCCAGAACTTCCAATACTATGTTGAATAGGAGTGGTGAGAGAGGGCATCTTTGTCTTGTGCTGGTTTTCAAAGGGGATGCTTCCAGCTTTTGCCCATTCAGTATGATATTGGCTATGGGTTTGTCATAAATAGCTCTTATTATTTTGAGATACATTCCATCAATACCTAGCTTATTGAGAGCTTTTAACATGATGGGGTGTTGAATTTTATCGAAGGCCTTTTCTGCATCTATTGAGATAATCATGTGGTCTTTGTCATTGGTTCTGTTTATGTGAAGGATTATATTTACTGATTTGCATGTATTGAATTAGCCTTGCATCCCAGAAATGAAGATGACTTGATCATGGTGTATAAGCTTTTTGATGTGCTGCTGGATTTGGTTTGCCAGTATTTTATTGAGGATTTTCACATCAATGTTCATCAGGGATATTGGCCTGCAGTTTTTTGTTGTTGTTATTGTGTCTCAAAACAGTGTAAAATAATTAACAAAATGGCATCAACAGGTTCTTACCTATCAATAATTGCTTTAAATGTAAATTGATTAAATTCTCTAATGAAAAAACAGAGTGGAGAGGTTAAAAAATGGCAAACAAGTGGCAGAACAAATGGACTTAACGCATTTTTACAGGAAATTTTACCCAACAGCTGCAGAATATGCATTCTATTCATCAGCACATGGAATATTCTCTAAAATAGACCATATGATAGGCCACAAAACAAGTCTCCACACATTTAAGAAAATCAAAATTATATCAAGTACGCTCTCATACCACAGTGGAAGAAAATTGGAAATCAGCCCCAAAAGAAATCCTCAAAACAATGCAAATACATGGAAATTACATAATCTGCTCCTAAATGAGCACTGGGTCAACAATGAAATCAAGATGGAAATTTTAAAATTCTTTGAACTGAATGGTAATAGTCACACAACCTATCAAAACCTCTGGAATACAACAAAGGTGGTGCTAAGAGGAAAGTTCATAGCCTTAAATGCCTACATCAAAAAGTCTGAAATAGATATTTTTAAAATTATTATTATTATACTTTAAGTTCTAGGGTACATGTGCACAATGTGCAGGTTTGTTACATACGTATACATGTGCCATGTTGGTGTGCTGCACCCATTAACTCATCATTTACATTAGGTATATCTCCTAATGCTATCCCTCCCCTCTCCGCCCTCCCCACAATAGGCCCCGGTGTGTGATGTTCCCCTTCCTGTGCCCAAGTGATCTCATTGTTCAATTCCCACCTATGAGTGAGAACATGTGGTGTTTGGTTTTCTGTTCTTGTGATAGTTTGCTGAGAATGATGGTTTCCAGCTGCATCCATGTCCCTATAAAGGACACGAACTCATCCTTTTTTATGGCTGCATAGTATTCCATGGTGTATATGTGCCACATTTTCTTAATCCAGTCTGTCACTGATGGGTTTCTACCCAGAGGAAAAGAAGTCATTATCTGAAAAAGGTATTTGCACATGCATGTTTATAGCAGCACAATCTGCAATTGTACAAACATGGCAACAACCCAAATGCCCATCAATCAATGAGTGGGTAAAGAAAATATATATCACAATTTATATCTATATCTATATCTATGTATACACCATGGAATACTACTCAGCCATAAAAATGGAATGAAATAATGGCATTCACAGCAACCTGGATGGAATTGCAGACCATTATTCTAAGTGAAGTAACTCAGGAATGGAAAACCAAACATGGTATGTTCTCACTCATAAGTGGGAACTAAGCTATGAAGATGCAAAGGTATAAGAATGATGTAATGGAGAATAGAGCAGCAGATCCTGACAAGGAGGATTCAACCACTACAGCGCTTGAGCTATGTGCTAAGGAAAAAACTGCCTCCTCTAGGGGGTCCCTGAACTCCATGACTTCTGACTGGGAGAGAACTCCCAACAGGGGTTGACAGACCCCTCGTACAAGAGAGCTCTGGCTGGCATCAGGCCGGTGCCCTCTGGGACAAAGCTTCTAGAGGAAAGAGCAGGCAGCAATATTTGCTGTCCTGCACCCTCTGCTGGTGATAACCAGGCAAATAGGGTCTGGAGTAGAGCCCAAGCAAACTGCAGCAGACCTGGAGAAAAGGGGCATGACTGATAGAAGAAAAAACTAACAAACAAAAAGCAATAACATCAACATCAATGAAAGAACGTCCACACAGAAACCCCATCCAAAGGTCTTCAGTCACAAAGATCTAAGGTAGATTAACCCATGAAGATGAGGAAAAACCAGTGCATAAATGCTGAAAATTCCCAAAACCAGAATACCTCTTCTCCTCCAAATGATCGCAACTCCTCTCCAGCAAGGGCACAAATGAGTTTGTATATATGTATTATACACACATGTATATAAACGTATATACATACATAGAATGAGTTTGATGAACTGACAGAAGGAGGCTTCAGAAGGTGGACAATAAACTCCTCTGAGCTAAAGGAGCGTGTGTTCTAACCTAATTCAAGGAAGCTAAGAACCTTGAAAAAAGGTTAAAGAACTACTAACTAGAATAATCAGTTTAGAGAAAAACATAAATGACCTGATGGAGCTGAAAAATACAGCACAAGAACTTCGTGAAGCAAACACAAGTATCAATAGTCAACTCGATCAAGCAGAAGAGAGGATATCAGAGATTGAAGATCAGCTTAATGAAATAAAGCGTGAAGACAAGATTAGAGAAAAAATATTGAAAAGGAACGAACAAAGCCTCAAAGAAATGTGGAACTATGTGAAAAGACCAAACCTATGATTGATTAGTGTACCTGAAAGTGATGAAGAGAAAGGAACCAAGTTGGAAAACACTTTTTGGGATATTATCCAGAAGAATGTCCCCAACCTAGCAAGACAGGCTGAAATTCAAATTCGGAAAATACAGAGAACACCACAAAGATACACCTTAAGAAGAGCAACCCCAAGACACACAATCATCAGATTCCAAAGGTTGAAACTAATGAAAAACTGTTAAGGGCAGCCAGAGAGAAAGGTCAGGTTACCCACAAAGGGAAGCCCATCAGACTAACAGCAGATCTCTCTGCAGAAACCCTACAAGCCCAAAGAGATTGGGGGCCAATATGCAACATTCTTAAAGAAAAGAATTTTCAATGCAGAATTTCATATTCAGCAAAACTAAGTTTCATAGATGAAAGAGAAACAAAATCCTTTACAGACAAGCACCAGACCTGCCTTACAAGAGCTCCTGAAGGAAGCACTAAATATGGAAAGGAAAACTCAGTACCAGCCACTGCAAAAACAGACAAAAATATAAAGACCAATGACACTATGAAGAAACTGCATCAACTAATGTGCAAAATAACCAGCTAGCATCATGATGACAGGATCAAATTCACACATAACAATATTAACCTTAAATGTAAATGGGCTAAATGCCCCAATTAACAGACACAGGCTGGCAAATTGGATAAAGAGTCAAGACCCATTGGTGTGCTATATTCAAGAGACAAATCTCATGTGCAAAGACATACATCAGCTCAAAATAAAGGGATGGAGAAATATTTACCAAGCAAATGGAAAGCAAAAAAAAAAAGCAGGGGTTGCAATGCTAGTCTCTGATAGGAAGACTTTAAACCAACAAAGATCAAAAAAGACAAAGAAAGGCATTACATAATGGTAAAGAGAATAATGCAACAAGCAGAACTATCATATATATATGAATATATATAAAAATATACACATATATACATATGTACATATACACATATACGTGTATATATAAGATCCAAATAAGCTGAATTAGAAACAAAATATGCTATATACATACATGTTTATACATATATTCATATATATACACATACATATGTATATCCATATACATATGTATGTATATACATGTAGATATTTGTATATACATATGTGTATACATATATGTTATGGACATGCATATATGTGTATTATGCACATGTATAATACATGTGTACATGTATAATACATGCATACATATACATGTATGTATATACTTGTGTGATACATATATGTAAACATATATAGGTATATATGCATGTATGTATATATGTATATGTGTATATGTACATACATGTATGGATATATGTATATGTTATTCTATACATGCATGTATGTATATGTGTATGTATATATGTATACGTGTATACATATACATGTGTATAATACATATATGTATATATACATATATATGTATGTGCATGTATGTATATGTATATACATGTATATATGTATATGAATATATACATGTATATATTCATGTGTACATATATACATGTATATATATTTATATATACATATATGTGTGTGTGTATATATATATATACAGGTGCACCCAATACAGGAGCACCAAATTCATAAAACCAGTTCTTAGAGACCTACAAACAGACTTAGACTTCAACACAATAATAGTGGGAGACTTTAACACCCCACTTTCAATATTAGAAAGATCAAGGAGACAGAAAATTAACAAGGACATTCAAGAGTTCAACTCAGCTCTGGGCCAAGGAAACCTAATAGATATCTACAAAACTCTCCACAGCAAATCAACAGAATATACATTTTTCTCAGCACCACATAGCACTTATTCTAAAATCAATCTCATAATTGGAAGTAAAACATTCTTCAGCAAATGCAAAAGAATGGAAATCATAACAAACAGTCTCTCAGGACACAGTGCAATCAAATTAGAACTCAGAATTAAGAAACACACTCACAACCACAAAACTACATGGAAGCTGAACAACCTGCTTCTGAATGACCACTAAGTAAATAACAAAATTAAGGCAGAAATAATGCAGTTCATTGAAACCAATGAGAACAAACAGACCATGTAGCAGAATCTCTGGGACACAGCTAACACAGTGTTAAGAGGGAACTTTATAGCATTAAACACCATCAGAAAGCAGGAATGATCTAAAATTGACACTCCAACATCACAATTAAAAGAACTAGAGAAGGAGAGCAAACAAATTTAGAAGCTAGCAAAAGAGAAGAAATAACTAAGATAAGAGCAAAACTGAAAGAGATAGAGACACAAAAAACCTTCAAAAAACAATCAACCCAGGAGCTGATTTTTTGAAAAGATTAACAAAATAGATAAACTGCTAGCCAGATTAATAAGAAAGAAAAGAGAGAAGAATCAAATAGACACAATAAAAATGATAAAGGGGATATCGCCACTGATCCCACAGAAATACAAACTACCATCAGAGAACACTATATCCACCTCTACACAAATAAGCTAGAAAATCTAGAAGAAATGGATAAATTCCTGGACACATACACCCTCCCAAGACTAAACCAGGAAGAAGTTAAATCCCTGAATAGATCGATAACAAATTCTGAAAAAGAGACCCTAATTAATAGCTTACCAACCCAAAAAAGCCCAGGACCAGAGGATTCACAGCGGAACTCTGCTAGAGGTACAAAGAGGATTTAGTACCATTCCTTCTGAAACGATTCCAAACAATAGAAAAAGAGACACTCCTCCCTAACTCAATTTTATGAAGCCAGCATTATCCTGATTCCAAAACCTGGGAGAAATACAACAAAAAAAAGTAAATTTCAGGTCAATATCCCTGATGAACATCAATGCAAAAATCCTCAATAAAATACTGGCAAACTGAATCCAGCAGCACACCAAAAAGTTTATTCACCACGATCAAATTGGCTTCATCCCTGGGATGCCAGGCTGGTACAACATACACAAATCAATAAATATAATCCATCACATAAACAGAACCAATGACAGAAACCACATGAGTACCTCAAAAGATGCAGAAAAGGTCTTCGATATAATTCAACACCCCTTCATGGTAAAAAAACCAAAAAACAAAAAACAAAAAAACTCTCAATAAACTAGGTATTGACGGAAGACAGCTCAAAATAAGAAGAGCTATTTATGACAAACCCATAGCCAATATACTGAATGGGCAAAAGCTGAAAGCATCCCCTTTGGAAACCAGCACAAGACAAGGATGCCCTCTCTCACCCCTCCTATTCAACATAGTACTGAAAGTTCTGGCCAGGGCAATCAGGCAAGAGAAAGAAATAAAGCATATTCAAATAGGAAGAGAGGAAGTCAAATGGTCTTTGTTTGCAGATGACATGATTGTATATTTAGAAAACCCCATGTCACAGCCCAAAATCTCCTTAAACTGATAAGCAACATCAGCAAAGTCTCAGGATACAAAATCGATGTGTAAAAATCACAAGCATACGTATACAACAATAATAGACAAGCAGAGAGCCAAATCATGAGTGAACTCCCATTCACAATTGCTACAAAAATAATAAAATACCTAGGAATACAACTTACAAGGGACATGAAGGACCTCTTCAAGGAGAACTACAAACTGCTGCTCAAAGAAAGCAGAGAGGATACAAACAAATGGAAAAACATTCAATGCTCATGGATAAAAAGATTCAATACTGTGAAAATGGCCATACTGCCCAAAGTAATTTATAGATTCAATGCTATTCCCATCAAGCTACCATTGACTTTCTTTACAGAACTAGAAAAAACTACTTTAAATTGCATATGGAACCAAAAAAGAGCCTGTATAGCCAAGATAATTCTAAGGAAAAAGAACAAAGCTGAAGGCATCATGCTACCTAAGTTCAAAACTACACTACAAGGCAATAACCAAACCAGCATGGTACTGGTACCAAAACAGAAATATAGACCAATGGAACAGAACAGAGGCCTCGGAAATAACACCACACATTTACAACCATCTGATCCTTGATAAACATGACAAAACCAAGCAATGGGTAAAGGATTCCCTGTTTAATAAATGATGCTGGGAAAACTGGCTAGCCATATGCAGAAAACTGAAACTGGAACCCTTCCTTAAACTTTATACAAAAATTAACTCAAGATGGATTAAAGACTTAAATGTAAGACCTAAAATCATAAACAATCCTAGAAGAAAACCTAGGCAATACCATTCAGGATATAGGCATGTGTGAAGGCTTTATGACTCAAACACAAAAGCAATGGCAACAAAAGCCAAAATTTACAAATAGGATCTAATTAAACTACAGAGGTTCTGCTCTGCAAAAGAAACTATCATCAGAGTGAACAGGCAACCTTCAGAATAGGAGAAAATTTTTGCAATCTGTCCATCTGACAAAGGGCTAATATCCAGAATCTACAAGGAACTTAAACAAGTTTACAAGAAAAAACCAAACAACCCCATCAAAAAGTGGGCAAAGGATGCGAACAGACACTTCTCAAAAGAAGACATTTATGCAACCAACAAACATATGAAAAAAAGCTCATCATCACTGGTCATCAGAGAAATGGAAACCAAAACCACAGTGAGATACATCTCACACCAGTTAGAATGGCGATCATTAAAAACTCTGGAAACAACAGATGCTGGTGAGGATGTGGAGATGTAAATTAGTTCAACAATTGTGGAAGACTGTGGTGATTCCTCAACAGTCTAGAACTAGAAAAACCATTTGACCCAGCAACCCCATTACTGGGTAAATACTCAAAGATTATAAATCATTCTACTATAAAAACATATGCACACACATGTTTATTGCAGTACTATTTACAAAAGCAAAGACTTGGAACCAACCCAAATGCCCATCAATAATAGACTGGATAAAGGAAATGTGGCACATATACACCATGGATTACTATGCAGCCATAAAAAAGAATGAGTTCATGTTCTTTGCAGGGACATGGATGAAGCTGGAAACCATCATTCTCACCAAATTAATACAAGAACAGAAAACCAAACACCACATGTTCTCACTCATAAGTGGGAGCTGAACAATGAGAACAGATGAACAAATGGAGGGGAACATCAGACACTTGGGCATGTCTGGGAATGGGGCGCAACGGGAGGGAGAGCATTAGGACAAATACCGACAGCATGTGGGGCTTAAAACCTAGATGACAGGTTGATAGGTCAGCCAACCACCATGGCACATGTATATCTATGTAACAAACCTGCATGTTCCCCACACATATCCCAGAACTTAAAGTAAAAATAAATAAATAAATAAATAAATAGGACTTTGGGGACTTAGGGGAAAGAGTGGGAGGTGGGTAAAGGATAAAAACTACACTGTGGATTCAGTGTATACTGCTTAGGTGATGGGTGCATCAAAATCTGAGAAATCACTACTAAAGAACTTATTCATGTAACCAAACACCACCTGTCACCCCCAAAATCGGGTTGATAGGTGCAGCAAACTGCCATGGCACATGTATACCCATGTAACAAACCTGCATGTTCTGTACATGTGTACCAGAACTTAAAGTAAACAATAAACAAATAAAAAGACAGAGTGGTTGAATGGATTAAGAAAAAACATGGTCCAAATATATGCTGCTTACAAGGGACTCACTTCTTTAGTTTTAGGACACACATAGGCTGAAAATAGAGATGCAAAAACATATTTCATGTAAATGGCAACCAAAGGTAAGCCAGAGGATCTATGTTTATATCTGACAAAATAGATTTAAGTCCAAAATTGTAAAAAGAGACAAAGAAGTCCATTATATAATGATAAAGGGGTTAATTCATCAAGAGGATATAACAAGAAAAAATATATATGAGCCCCTGTCAAAGCACCTAAACATATAAAGCAAATATTAGGAGACTGAAAGGGAGAAATAGACAGTAATACATAATAGTAGGGATTTTAATACTCCATTTTCAAAAATGGACAGATAATTCAAACAGAAAATCAATAAAGAAATAGTGGACTTGAACAACACTATAGACTAAAGGAACCTAACAGACGCATATGTAACATTCCATCTAAAGTAGCAGAATATAGCTTCTTTTAAAGGGCGCACATATCATGCTCCAGGACAGATCATATTTTAGGCCACAAAACAAGTCTTAACAAATTTAACAAGATTAATATAATGTCAAGTATCACGTATGGCTACAATGGTTTGAAACTGGAAATCAGTAACAGAGGAGAGTTGAGAAATTCACAAATATGTGGAAATTAAATATCATACTCTTGTACAATCAATAGGTCAAAGAAGTAATTAAAAGAGAAATCAAAAAGCATCTTAAGACAAACAAAAATAGAAACAAAATATGCCAGAACTTATGAAATGAAGCAAAAGCAGTTCTAAGAGGGAAGTTCAGTGACAAACACCTATGTTAAGAAAAAAAGAAAGATCTTAAACAACCAAACTTTACAACTCAAGGAACAAGAAAAAGAGGAACAAGTTATGCTTGAAGTCAACAGAAGAAAAGAAATAATAAATGGTAGAGAATAAATCTATGAGACTATAAAAACAAAAATTTTAACAAAACTAAGAGCTTTAAAAAAAAAACAAAATTGACAGACTTAGCTAGACTGTGAAAAAAGAGGAAAGTCAAATAAATGAAATAATAAATGAAAGAAAAAACATTACAACTGACACCACAGAAACACAATCATAAAATATTACTAAAACAATTATTAAAAATGAATTTTATAATCTAGAAGAAATAGTTACATTCCTAGAAACATACACTCTACAAAGACTGATTCAAAAATAAACAGAAAATCTGAGAAGACCAATAATAAATAAGGAGATTGAATCAGTAATCAACAGTCTCCACAAAAGAAAAAGCCCAGGACCTGATGTTACAAGTGAATTCGATCGAACGTTTAAAGAAGAATTAATGCCAATAGTTCTTAAAGTCTTGCAAAAAATCAAAGAGGAGGAAAGACTTACAAACTCATTTGAAGAGGCCAGCATTACCCTGAGACCAAAGTCAGACAAGGACACTATAAGAAAAGGAAACTACAAATATCTTTTATAAAAATGGCTGCAAAAATCTTCAAAAAATACTAGCAACTGGCAAACCAAATTCAACCACATATTAATAGGATCACTAGCCATAATTAAGTGGGATTTATCCCTGAGATGCAACAACAGTTCAACATATAGAAAATAATAAATAGAATACATCATATTAATAGAATGAAAGATAAAAATCATATTATCATCTCAATTGATGCAGAAAAAACATTTGAAAACATTTTCAAAGAAATTGAAAACATTTTCAAAGAATGTTGAAAACAAATTCAACACTCTTTCATGATAAAAATTCTCCCTGGGCAACAGAGCGAGACTCCGTCTCAAACAAGCAAACAAACAAAAAAAACTCTCTCAACAAATTAGGTACAAAAGAAATGTACTTCAACGTAATAGATACCAGATAGAGCAAGCCCACAGCTAACATTATATTCAGTGGTGAAAGCTAAAAAGTTTTTCTCTAAGATTAGTAACAAGACAAGGATACTCACTGTCACCACTTCCATTCAATATAGTACTGAAAGTCCTCACCAGAGCAATCAGGCAAGAGAAATAAATAAAAGGCATTCAAATTGCAAAAGAAGAAATAAGGTTGTCTATGTTTTCAGATGACTTGAGCTTATATACAGTAAACTGTAGGGACTTAAAAAAAATGCTTGAACTAATAAATAAATTCAGTAAATTTGCAGGATACAGAAAATATTTTTTAAAGCAGCTGCATTTCTTTTTCTTTTTTTTTTTTTTTTTTTTTTTTTTTTTTTTGAGACAGAGTCTTGTTCTGTCGCCCAGGCTGGAGTGCAATGGCATGATCTTGGCTCACTGCCTCCCAGGTTCAAGCAATTCTCCTGCCTCAGCCTCCCAAGTAGCTGGAATTACAGGCACGTGCCACTAGGCCTGGCTAATTTTTGTATTTTTAGTAGAGATGGGGTTTCACCATGTTGCTCAGGCTGCTCTGGAACTCCTGACCTCAAGTGATCTGCCCGCTTCGGCCTCCCAAAGTATTGGGATTACATGCGTGAGCAACAGTGCCGGGCCTAAAAAGTTGCATTTCTATATACTGACAACAAACTGCCTGGAAAAAAATTGAGAAAACAATTCCATTTATAAGAGCATCACAAAGAATAAAATACCTGGGAGTAAATTTAACTAAGGAGGTGAAATATCTGTATTCTGAAAACCAGAAGTCATTGATAAAAATCATGGAACAATATCCCACGTTTATGGATTAAAAGAATTAATATTGTTAAAATGTTCATTCTACCTCAAAAGACCTACAGATACTGTACTGCATGCTTAAAAGCAGCTACGAAGGTAGCTATTATGTTAAATGTTCTTACCATCAAAAAATTAATAATAAAAGGGGTGGGAAGAAACTTTGGGAAGTGATGCATATTCTTATGGCCTTGATGGTGGTGATGGTTTCATGGGTTTACAGTTTTTCTTAAACTCATCAGGTTGTGTATATTAAATATGTACAGCTTTTTACATGTCAAACAAACTCATTTAAGGGCTTTAATAAAACGATAAAGGCAGTCCAGATAGCAAGAATTTGACAATGTCATACTTGCTAATGTGATTCTTGTTCAGTGAACATGACAATCCAGTCCCCTCATGCAGGCATCCTTCCAAGTTATAGAGGTTTCAGACTGTCTGTATTTAATGGTGCTGGTCAATGATTAATTACAACTTACTTCCCTTGCTTCTTTTGTTCTTAGTTAAGTCTCATCAAACTTATTATACAATTATATAATAAATTTCCTATGAAGAGTGTATATTCTGACCAATTTTCAAAAACATTCTGGCCTACTTGATAGTTACATTGCTAATTGCAAAACAATAATTTGAAGCTTTGTTTATACGTCATTCTGTTATAAATTTAGTACCAGATAAATTCTGCTGAATCAAATAATGTCTGGCTGCCCTTGGCAAAACTGGGTTTCTGTAACTGAAAAATCTGTAACTGAAGCCAAACACCTTTAAATAAAACTGTAAAATCCAAGACTATTTTGATTGCCAAGATACCCCCTTTATGGTTTTAACTATCATCCAGAAACTAAAATAAGGAGTAAAATTAGAGAATTGTATTTAGCTACATAACATAGACAATTGTACTGATAAAAAAAATTTTTTTTAAGTCAATGGAATCTATTTAGTGTGAAATATACGTTCACTTTCAATGTTCTTTAGATGGCATGTATTCATACTGTTTGCCCAGTAGATTATTAGTTCCTTGAGGACAAAATATGTAACACATAACTTTTTCTTATTTTTCACAGAATCAGTCATTGTGTCTAGTACACAACAAGAAAAAGCCCTAGAAAAATCATCTCTTTGTCACTTATAACTTATCTCTGTAGTTCTTTCTTCACTCAGAGTAGTATTCTCGCACTGTAAGCCAGTATTTTCATATGATTTACCAGCTTCTGGACTAAAGCCCCCTTCCTCACTTCTTCATTCTCCCATTCAGTTGTATTGTATCAAACCTAGATTTGACTTCCCTTTGTTCTCTTTTGTTTCTATACCTATATACCACCCTCATCATTACTACTTGCTTTCAATAGCTGTAATTTTGGCGAGAATTTGATACTCTATTTTGCACTTTGGGGGACATTTGTGGTCACTTAAACGTAGTGAAAATATAAAACTAACTTTTGCTAATTCTGCTGCTGATGTTCCTTTCACATCCAGGTAGCTGGAAGAAGTAAATAAATTATGTTTGCAGACTCAAATAATCCAATCAAACTAGTCTATAGGTGTCAATACCAAAGTAAAAATATAAATAACAAATTATTTAATCCGAGTTTCTTCTACAAAAACTGACTTAAAAAATATAATTATATATACAATATTGTGTTATGTGCCAAAATTGTTAAACATAATCAGAAGATATGTGTAGCAAAGTTTAATAAACAAGAAAAAACTATGTAAAATAAAGGATATTATCTCAAATTTGAAATTGTAACTGGATACTTTTATCTTCCCCATTTTGTCATGAGGAGAAATGTTTTCAAACCATGTAACAATTAAAACACATTTTAGGTTAAATAATAGAATTCTTAGGGGCTATTATGACATTTATAAATCAAAATAAAATGTCCACTTCAGTAGGCATTACTGCAAATTATCAAAAATGTTTTAAGAATTTCCTTGGATTTGTCTTTATAGTAAATTTGTAAACCACAAAATCATATCTGTCTTAATTCCTCTAAAATCTCCCAGGATTTTATCAATTGCAAAGTCCTCAAGCACTGCTGATATGCTGATACTAAATTTATATCTCTAATTCAGACATTTCTTCTGAGAATTTCCAGTGGGAATATCCACCTGCATATTTTCCAAGTACCTCAAAAATGTTCTAACACTCTTAGCATCTTGCTTTTAAATGGTACTACTGGCTACAAGGCTGTATACATAAGAAATTTGGGAAAAATTCTTACCCTTCTTTCTTTCTCACCTTTTTTTCACTTCTCTTGGTACTATCAAAGCTGCTGTGTAATTTTAACTCCAATCCATCCACTTATCTCTATCTTAACTATTTTAGCCCTAGTCAAACCACTATCATGTCTTACCTGACCTCCTTCAGGGTCTTCTTAACTCGTGTCTCTGCATCCAAGCTTGGCTCTCAAAAGCTGTTGTTCATTCAGTTAGTCCACAATATTATAATAATCAAATTTTATCATGGTAATTATCTGCATAAAACCCTTCAAAGAATACCCTTGGCTATTAAAATAAAGTCTAAAACTCTTGCCATAGCTCCCCAGTCTCTGAGTACAAGCCCTCAGCTTCATCAACTATCACGCAACCTCTGAGTACAAGCCCTCAGCTTCATCAACTATCACGCAACCTTCCTCATTAAGTTACAGCTACTCCAGTGTTTTCTCTACCCTTGGAGGCCACCAAGTCCTTTCTTACTTCAGGAGAATTGGGTTTGTCCCTTTGAAATACTGTTTGTTGAAAAACTGCTTTTAACACCTCAGATTTCAGTAACCCAGTTCTAAAGACCTACATTAAGTAAGTTATCCTATTAAATAATCTGATACTAATTTGTATCTTTATTTCAAAACATTTATTGGAGTTTACAACCCTGTAGATATTCGTAGAAGAAAAAACAGAAGAAATTAGAAGGCTTTACAGAAGGTTCTAAGTACTCTTCCTGACTTTGAACTACTCCAAGACTTTAAGTTCTTTCAGATTATTATTCACTTTTTGTAAGAATTCTGTCAGCCAGTAGGAGACAGATCACTTAGAAATTAAAGAATATTGTATCTTCCTGAAATTCCAAACATAAAAAAAATGATCGAGAGGAACTGGATTTTAAGAATAGGAACAAAGACATCATATTTTCTATGCCTCTTCCACCTTCCCGAGTTTCTAATAAATTAACCAGTTAAAACATAAACATGTATAGGTCACCTAAAATTGCTGAAAACTATGCTAATTGTTAGGAATAAATAAGTCTAAAATAATTCCCATCCCTCTGGTATTAGCATATTTGAGAGAAGGCAAGAAATTAAATAACTAAAATGTTATTAACACATGAAGAATTAGGACAGAGTGCCATCACAGCATATGAATAGGATATGTTTATATTTGAGAAAGTCTTCCCTGAGGAAATGTTCTTTAAGATGACGTTAATGGATAACCAAATTTAGCTAAGAGAAATGAAGGAGGAAGAGTTTTTTTCTACCTAGAGGAAAAGAATGTCTCAATGTTCTGAGGTGGGACAGAAAATATCACGTACATGAAAGAACGCAGCAGAGATCAAGCAGAAAAGAGGAGAGAGTAGCAACATCTTGCAGATAATAAGAAATTTCCTGTATTACTTTAAGGTCAACTAAATGTGCTTCAAAAAACATCACTTCCGCTGCAGTGTGGAGAATGGATGTGAAGGTGTTTGTAACGACTGCAGAGAGGCCACTGGGGAGAGGTCGTTGCTTTCCATAGTGACTTCTTAGAGGTGGTGAGTGATTGTTGCTTGGTTTATATTGATAGCAATGAAAATCGTGAAAAGAAGCCACATTCTTCAGCCGGGTGTGGTGGCTCTGCAGTGAGCAGAGATCGCGCCACTGCACTCTAGCCTGGGCAACAGCCTGGGTGACAGAATGAGACTCTGTCCCCCCAAAAAAGAAGCACATTTTAAAATATTTAAATAGTATAATCATTTCCATCTGGTCATGTAATGAATATAGTGTGCTAACAGAGAAATGAAGGACTTAAAAGTGATCCCCTAGTTGAACAACAAGAACACATAGACACAGAGCCGGGAGCATCACACACCGGGGCCCGTGCGGGGAGTGGGGGGCTGGGGGAAGGATAGCATTAGGAGAAATACCTAATGCAAATGATGAGTTGATGGGTGCAGCAAACCAATATGGCACATGTATACCTATGTAACAAACCTGCACGTTGTGCACATGTACCCTAGAACTTAAAGTATATTAAAAAAAAGTGATCCCTTAGATTTCTGACTTGAACAATGAAGTGGGAAGTAATGCTATTTACTGAGCTTAGGAAGATTTGATGATGAGTAAACAAGGATAATAAGCTTACTTTTGGAAACATTAAGGTTCAGGTACACGGATATATGTATCTAGAGCTCTTAGGAGGTGTCTGGTGTGGAATTTTTGTTAAGCTAAGAAAGTAAATTGCCAAGGGTCCAAAATGTACCTGAACCTTAACGTTTCCAAAAGTAACGTTAAGCTAAGAAAGTAAATTGCCAAGGGAAAGAGTGTAGTGTGAGATTAGGGACTTAGTCCTGAGGAAATCTAAGTTTTGGTAGCTGGAAAGAATTAGTAAAGTGGGGAAACCAGACTAAGAATGAGTGACCTCAGAGAAAGAAGGGGAAAATATGATATTATGTCAGGAAGTTATTTGAAAAAGGTTTTTAGAAAAAAAGATTTGATCAGCCTATGGAATACTGCTGAGTAATCGGAAATATTAAAACTCAAAATGTGCTTTACATTTATTAGGAAGAGCAGTTTTAGGAAGAGTGTTTAGGAAAACTCCAGAATGGAGCAATTTCAGGGGTAACAAAAATTTGTTATAACCAGAGAAAACTCTTCTCCAGAGAATGATTGACCCTTTTCTTTCCATACATACTATTTCTAAACAAATTGTTCCTTTCTTCTACATGTCTTGGGCTCTTACCATAACAAGTTAATGTGACATCCTCATAGTGACTGCAGTCATGATTTCCCCATCCACGATGTCTGCAATTCCAGATTGCCAACTCATTCCCCTGGCATATAATGTCATCCAGCCAAATGGGGCCCAATACAGCAGGGCTATCAACAACTCCAGAAGAAATAAAAGAAGATGGACATCCTAGTTGCCTGCACACCACGGCAGCAGTATTCGAGTTCCACCCATCATCACATATAGTCCCCCACCTTTCTTGGAATTTCACCTCCACTCTCCCTGAACAGGAGCTGTTTCCATCCACTAGCCTCAAACCCAGATTGGCTTCACCTATGAAAAAGACAAGCAGACATATGAAAAATTGATTCAACTTTGAACCTGAAATAAAATCAAAAGGATTCTTAGAAGATAGCCCTGTTATGAATGAAGTTACCAAAAAATAAAAAAAAAAACCTAACTGAAAATACTTATAGGAGGGGTAGGTGAGACTGTTTTCTAAACACAAATATACAAACAAACAAACAAACAAAATCCTAGGTGAAAAAATCAATCATTAGCATGATATTCTTTATCGTTTTGCTTTAATTTTATACTTCATTTTTCAGAAAATATTTGTTCTGTTAGTGTACCTGGTACATGAAAAAGGGCACTGAAATCAAAACTATCCCTGCTCCCAACCTTCTTAATTTCTTTCTAAACTCAATTACAGTTATGATAAAGATATTACATTGGTAACTGTAATATATTCTCTCTCTCTCTGTCTCTCTCTCTCCATTTCTTTCTAAACTCAGTTACAGTTATAAAAAGAAAAGCAATTAAACATTACTTTGGAAGTAAGGGAAGGGTAGAATATATAAAATATTTTCTACACCTCCCAGAGGAATACCATTAAAGTCAAAATAGAAACCCCTACCTTCCAGCAGATGATTCCTGAGGGTAGGTCTTACCTTGCCTTCCTACTCTAGTTAGACTCTTACCATAACAGTTCACACCAACATCTTCTCCATGATTACAATCATGGCTTCCCCATTCCCGGTGTTGACATTCCCAGAGAGCTGACTCATTTCCATAACAGGAAACATCATCAAGCCAAATTTTTCCATATCTAGTCACGGCTTGTCCAAAATGAAACATGGTGAAAGAAAATGGACATCCAAGCTGTTTGCACACGACAATTGAGGCAGCAGGGTTCCACCCATCATCACACACAGTTCCCCACTGTCCCTGGAATTTCACCTCCACTCTGCCAGAGCAGGGACCATCTCCATCGACCAGCCTCAACTCCAAATCTGTTCCATCTACAAGAAAGACAGAAACATACATTAGAGATGGCAAAGATTAGAAGGCAGAAATAATATAAGTAGGTGAGATGGATGATGATCATTTAGCTTAAATGTTGTTATTAGAACTTATAGTAGAGAGAAAAGAAAAATGAGAAAATTTGAGGTGAGAAGCTTTAATTTTTCATGAAAGGGAACTAGAGACCACATTGCAGCATAGTTTTGCTTTGCATTGTAATGTGAAAATAAAAAGAAGGGAAAGAAATTTTTCCTTTCTATGCAATTCCCACCAATATAAACCACAGAAAAGGTAAGGTTGGCTGTTTTGCAGGCAGAATGAAAGTCCCTTGGCTAGTCAGTTTCAAAATAATCTGTATCTGAGGATTCCACCTCACATTTTTGAAGGAGATATTTTATATACTTAACAATTGAAAACATCCTGTAAGGTTGACATAATAATTTTCTACTCAATAAAATCTACAGCATTAAATACTTTTGAGTATTTATATCCTCAAATGTTTTAAATACATTCTGCAATAGGCTTTGCAGGAGGAGAAGACCTAGTCATCCATGATTGTAGCATGTTACTCCACCTTCCCTAATCAACAGCTATGTGGATCACAGGTAGACAACCACTTCAGAAAAGGTCAGTCCTTCAGATGACCACTGACTACTCATAATCCCGTCTTAAAAATTTGAAATAAGTAAAATGGATTTTAAAAAATCCTAAGTGAAAAAAATCCACTTAAAACAAGTGAAAATTAATATTAACCCAAATCTACTTGTAAGCCAAAATTTTGAGGAACAGACAATAAAAATTTAATTGGGAAGCCAATGTGAAGGGAGAAAACTTTAAAGCAACCATGACTTTTCAACGTGAAACTTTATGGTGAATTCTGTGCATATGATGACGATGAGAGGGTGTGTTAGTAAGAAGAGCAAGTGAGCCAAAGGGACAGAGAGAAGCAATAAGGAGGAAGAAAAAGAGGGAAAAAGAGAAAGAAAGAGAAGGAGAGAGGAAGAGACAGAGAGAGAGAGAGAAACAGGGCGAGAGAATACAATAGAAAAGGCTTCCCATTTCTGAGTTTCAGTCCACAATGGCTCAGTGAGAACATATTTTTCACAAGAGATAACAATATTCTTTCTGAAAGTGGATTGTGAGTTAACCATAAGTCTTCATTCAGTGTGGTCTTGCCTATACTATACTCATGAGAGTAACCAGAAATTTTGGTTTCTTTATATTTCTCTTTCTGAGTTCCTAGTGCTGCTACTGTTTCCTATTTCTTTCTATATGTACATTTTTCTTTTTAGTTGAAATGTGTGTGAGGGGCATTCTAATGCCTGTGCCCATATCATATAACTCATAAGTCTAATGAAAGCTCTTAAAAATGTAGTTGGTACACACGCACACACACATACACAGAGATATATATTCTAATATGATTGATATTTGCCATTTCTATTTTTTCAATATATTGATTAAGGTATTTTTTCAATGTGTACATTAGGATTTCTACTAATTTTCAGACATACCAAATTTCTACCAAGGTGTGATAAAAATTATTGAAGAAAACTTGATAAATTAAGAACTTCTTCAAAATACACCATATAAAAAGTGAAAAGTCACAAATGTGAAGAATATATTAGCAACACATATTATGACTATGGAAAAGTCTCTAGATTATATTTTTTAAATGTATATATTTAGAAAAATAAGCAAAATGGGCAAATGACTTGAACAGATATTTCACAGAAGAAAACAAAAGGCATGACCATTAAATACATGGAGAAATGCCTAAACTTGTTAGTCTTAAGGAAATTGAAAGTTAAGATGAAAAGATATAGCTTTATACTCTCTTGATTGGCAAAACTTTAGAACTCTGAATATTTAAAATATTAGTGAGGATATGGGTCATTGAAAATACATATACATTGTTGGCAGAATTCATCCTATTTGGTAAAGTTGAAAACATGCACATCCCAGAACCTGGTAATTCTACTTCTACCTATAGAACCTAGTAAACTCCCACAAATCTGCACCAGAGACATATTTATAGCAGTATATTTGACCATAGTAATGAAAAATCCACATAACTATTGACAGGATAATAGATGAATTCATTGGGAATATTTATTTATACAAGATAATATATTTTGCTTCATGAAAACTGAATTAATTATAGCCATTGTAACAACAGAGATGAAGCTTAGAAATATAATATTGAAAGATAAAAGCAAGTCCCAGAACACTAAATGCAGTTTGATATATTATAAAGCTTAAAATAAACAAAACTAAACAATACATTATTTCTGCATCTACATCTATCATATTATTAGAAAGTATTTTATTATTAAAAAGTAAGGTAGTGAGAAATGCACAATTCAGGATAGACATTTTCTCTGGTGGGGTTGGAAGGTAGGTGGGAGAGAAGAAGAAAACATACTTAGAAAAAAGTGGTTGATAAAAATCCAGTTACCTGTTTGAGGAATGGATTTATGTGTGACATTACATTAGCTTAATGATTTGTATATATGTTGTAAAATGGCCATTTTTGTCTAATAAAATATAATATTAAACATCAGGAAATGTAAAGCATTTTAAAAGCAAATACATCGGCCAGGCACGGTGGCTCACACCTGTAATCCCAGCACTTTGGGAGGCCGAGGCAGGCAGATCACGAGGTCAGGAGATTGAGACCATCCTGGCTAACACGGTAAAACCCCGTCTCTACAAAAAATGCAAAAAATTAGCCGGGCGTGGTGGCAGGCGCCTGTAGTCCCAGCTACTCGGGAGGCTGAGGCAGGAGAATGGCCTGAACCCAGGAGGTGGAGCTTGCAGTGAGCCGAGATCGCGCCACTGCACCCTAGCCTGGGCGACTGAGCGAGACTCCATCTCAAAAAACAAAAACAAAAACAAATACATTAATCAAAAATATCTGTAACTGGGCAAGAACCAATACTATTTTGGAGTATACAAAGATATAGTAATATTATCTAAGATTAAACAGAAATAAGAAAATTGCACAAATAAAGTAAGCATTCAATTAAAATAAATAATCATTTGAATACCATGATTAAATCTCAACAGCATTTAAAATGTTAATTTAGCCCAGATGCCATGGCTCATGTCTGTAATTTCAGCACTCAGAAAGGCAGAGATGGGAGGATTGCTTGAGGCCAGGAGTTCCAGATCAGCCTGGACAACATAGTGAGACTCTATCTATACAAAAAAATTTTTTAATTAGCTGAGTATAGTGGCACACATCTGTAGCTGCACTCCAGCCTGGGTGACAGAGTGAAGCTCTGTCTCTTTAAAAAAAAGAATCTAACGACAATGAAATTTTATTTAAACTACAAATTTGGCACTAATGAAAAATATAGAAAATAATGAAAAACCTTAAAAATAACAATTTCTGTGTTAGATCTATGAAATGTAATATATTTGAAAAATTATTGAAATACCAAGCAATTAAATAACTTCAATAATCACTCATAAGGTCTTATTAAAATCTATTTGGGTATATCCAAATGATGGAAAACTACACAGCCAATAAAACAAGGTATTATAAGTGATATGTGATAAAATAAAAATGTTAAAGAACTATACAGGTAATAACCAATAGATAAAATATAATGCAAAATTTTCTTAAAACATTATTATATAAAACTATAAAAAATGCCACAAATTGGTATTTTAAACAACCGTGCTTTTCTCTGGCTGTTAATATATTAATACATATATTTATTTATTTATTTTTTATTATACTTTAAGTTCTAGGGTACATGTGCACAATGTGCAGGTTTGTTACATATGTATACATGTGCTGTGTTGGTGTACTGCACCCATTAACTCGTCATTTACATTAGGTATTTCTCCTAATGCTATCCCTCCCCCATCCTCCCACCCTGTGACAAGCCCCAGTGTGTGATGTTCTCCACCCTGTGTGCAAGTGTTCTCACTGTTTAGTTCCCACCTTATGAGTGAGAACATGCAGTGCTTGGTTTTCTGTCCTTGAGATAGTTTGCTCAGAATGATGGTTTCCAGCTTCATCCACGTCCCTACAAAGGACATGAATTCATCCTTTTTTATGGCTGCATAGTATTCCATGGTGTATAACCCATATATGTTTTTAATTTTGTTTAATTCTTTGATTTCTGTATCTTGTAAGTTTTTATTAACCTATTTTTCTATTTGCAAAAATACAATATCCATATTTTTTCAATGAGACATTTTACATTTGGAAACTATCTTTATCTTTTTTCTTTTCTTTTTTTTTTTTTTTTTTTTTGAGATGGAGTCTTGCTCTGTCGCCCAGGCTAGAGTGTAGTGGCATGATCTAGGCTCACTGTAACCTCCGCCTCCTGGGTTCAAGCAATTCTCCCACCTCAGCCCCCCAGGTAGCTGGGGTTATAGGCGCAACCACCACACCCAGCTAATTTTTGTATTTTTAATAGAGACGTGGTTTCACTATGTTGGCCAGGCTGGTCTCGAACTCCTGACCTCAGGTGATCTCCCCGCCTTGGCCTCCCAAAGTGCTGAGATTACAGGCCTGAGCCACTGTGCCCGGCTGAACTTGGAAATTATCTTTATCTGAAGGAGAAAAATGTCAACAAAAAATTTAATATGAAATGAGTAAAAATAATTTAGACACCTTTATTTACAGGATATAGTTATTGAAGGTCCAACATTATTTTTACATGTTCTATTTCCCTCAAAATATGCATTTAGAGTAGTGAGTAGGGGAAAGGTAGGATAGAGGATTGTAAGCCCAAAAGTCATCATCCATCAGAACTCACTAAAACTGCTGATGAGAAAGCAGGAATTCAGGAGCAGGATGCAAGTTACCATAGCAGAGAAAAGGTTCTGATGACAGCAGCATCTTCCAAAATCTGGAGAAACAAAATATAGCAGGGTAGAATTTCATGTATTTCTAAGAAGTGTCAGATGACCTCAATGACTTAAATCCAAAATAATATAGAAGGAGTAAGATGAATTATTCTTCCACCTGTCAAGGATACCACAAAAGAAAGTCCTTTTCCCAGGAAAAGCCACAGGATTAGCTCCTGTTTGTGATGGAAAGGCACCAAATGGTTTGTAACAGGGCAGATATTTTAGCACATGATTCACTGAAAAATTGCATTCTATGTCCAAATATATTTTGTGGCTGTTTGGGGTAATTGATTAGCATTTTGGGTTATTGAGTTATTTTTACTTCTCAACGCTTTGACCCTCTCCTCAGTTTTACTAATGTGTTTTTCCTCCTAACGTTATCACCCTACTTTGTTCATTCATTTGCTCCTTTTTGGAGTATGACATATGTACCAGATCTTGTGCTTCATTATGGGAACAGAGGAATGAATAAGAGTTCTTGCCTGCATTCCACTCAGTGGCTTGTGACTGGAATGTACAAGCAAATCAACATTTGGAGGTCACTATAATAACTGCTGATTGAGCTCATGATTATTTACCAAAGCTATCCACTTTTCTTCAGGGTCACTATGTTATTATTCCTACAGAATCTTGCCACTTCCTCACTACTCCCTGTCTTTTCAGTCATGCTCAGTTCTGCATCTAATAAAGTTTATGCTACACATGTGCAGAAAGAATGAATTGAGATAGGCAGGAGCAATACACAAGCGAAGGAGTTGAGAATTTATTCTGAGTGTTATTTGGAGACTTTAAAGAATTTAATCAGGGTGTAATAAATAAAATTTACATTATAGAAAGATTATTTTAAAGGAAGATGGGATGATTAATTCATAGAGATAAATAAATATATAAGAAATACTTAAAAATAATATTTATCATCCTGTTTACTTGAGGGGTATGTAACAGCTGTAACTGCTACAGAACTATCTTAAATAGTATTTTCATTAGTATCTTATGGAAAAGATGAAGTCAGAGTTAAACTGAGCATGTGTAATCCCAGACAACAAAAAACAACAACCCTAAGAGGACAGAAGGAACAGTACCCAACGTGGAAAGGCCCATGCTGCTTGGGCCATGCAAAAGCAGAGACAGAAGGCGCGAGCTGCTTTGGTGGACATCTTTAGTTTTTCAAGTGATGCTTTGAAACTAACATGGATCCTGGGCACTTCTCTAAGAAGAAGCAATCCCAAGTGAGTTTAGCAACAGTCAGCAATAACCATAGAGGAGACATTAGTATTACAACTATCATCAGTCACATCCATCATTCTTGGAAAATGTACCCAAATCAAGAGAAAATCCTCCCTATAGAACCAAACAGGGAGAATAAGTGTGGAATGGGCAATTAGTGTCCCAATTTCCTTCTTTTCCATCTTGTCCAAAACACTTACTGAGTTGGTCTTCTTTTTTCTCTTATTTCTTTTGTTCCTAATGATAATATTTAGTTCCATCAAACCTCATGTGTACGATTATCCTAGGAGGACATTTCATCTGCCTAAATCCTTCCAGAAAACTCTGAGTGCCCATTTGTAAGAATGGTTAGAGCTAAAGATGAACTATAAAGAAGAAAAGGATAGTAAGCTCTGACACCAACACAATCCAGATCTGATGAATGTGAACAAACAGTGCAGTAGGAAAGTCTTGAGAAGGGGTACTATTAAAGTATAATTGCCAGAACTTGTGACCCTCTATATATCTAATACCATCTCACCAATTCAAGACCTTCATCTTTCCCATTCCTTTTCTAATTAGATACATGGCAGACAGCATGTTGAAAGTTAAATAATGTTACCTTTTAAGTAACACACATGAATTATGAAAAACTGTAATTCATTAAGATGAGTCTTGCCAGATAGAAGGCAGCCAAGCTTCTCAAACTGTAGAAAGCCTTTTTCAAAAAAGAGGCTTTGAAAAATATCAGAATTTCTGCTGGTTTTCTAGAAATATGCTGGTCTTTAGTCATAAGCAAAATAGTTACAAAATATTAAGTTGACTTGTAGTAATTGCACTGAGGAATGGCACAGAGACACAGTGCCAACAGAAGGAGCACTGCATTTTCAAAAGCCTCAATCCTATTTAGGAGTTATAAGTCCCGAATACAGCAAAAACCTCCCTTCGTGATTCTTTATTTCCACTAAATGTCTACGAAGTGCAAGTTGAAAGGATACTACTAATTTCAGACGTGCTCTGAAATACTTCTTAGCCATATATTCCTTTCTTAGTCCTTACTCTTTAGGGTCCATCAAAGACCTATTCTTTGTTTTTTATCATAATGTCTTTTTATTTATTTGCTTTATTAAAATTTATAGCAGAAAGATCAAGGGCTCAGACTTAGCTGGTCCTGAATTTAAATCATACTTTAGATTCTACTATATGACCTTACATAAATCAGTTAGTCCTTATAAGTCTTCATGTTCCATCTACCAAGGGAGACAATGATATCTGTAAAATAGGTTACATGCGTGAATTAAATTGAAATGACCTAAAGCATTTACTGTAGTACCTGGCACTTGAGAACAATAAGTTTCTAATTTATCCCTTCTTTCCATTTCCACAACTTTATATCCTTGTGTGATTTCTAATCTCCAGTCTTTAGAATACATTTTCTGTTTACTTTATTAATGATTTCCTCCTTTCTTGAATTTCAATTTTGCCTCCAATATTGCTGCTACTCTAAGTTCCAAAAAACTTCCAATTTTTTTACATTTCTCATGTCCTGTTTTCTTTTTACCTTACTATATAATATTTATATCTGTCTGTTGTTACACATATTCTTACTATACCCACCATCTCCCAAATGGCAGAGCAAAATAAAAGTAAACCCTTACCAATATGCCAAGAGTTTTGAGGCAGCATCATTATGGGACTATCTCTTCCTGAGTCCTGATTTAACTCCTGGGTCCTCTTATATGTAATCTCAGAAGTGTACTTATGAGGTGAAAACAGATCTGCTATTTGGAAATGACAATAATGTAAAATTGAGTTCATAGTTCTCCAAAGGGGAAGTCATTATAAAAGCTGAGGTTGTTTTTTCTTTGCCACTTCCTTAGCACGTTAGGATATGGAAAACAAAGGAAGTTAAATAATATGCCTGGAAAGTCTCACAGAATAAAGAGGACTGTAAATTTCCACTCTAAATTTTAAAAAAGACTCATGTTTCACATTTAAAAATTTTTGCTCTATAAATGTGATCTTGTAAGCATAGTTTTATAGATATTTAAAAGATAAAATATATCATCAAATTTGTTTGCTTTAGCATACATATTTCAACCAGTTATGCTGAAAGGATCAGAAGAGGTTACATTGCTGAAAACTGGCTAGTCTATGAAAGCTTTGCTGATGAAACACGAGCACAGATAAACATATTTGAAAAAGTTCATGTCTATAAAAATGTTTAACAAAAATGGAGTCTTTTAAAAGTGGTTTTTTTATTGTTAATGATTATGTAAAAGAAAATAAAGCTAGGTCATCAAATGAGTTTGGACAATATTCGTTTAAATGATACCAACCATTAGGCAGAAAACCATGAGTGGCTTCTGAGCTCATAGTGATTGCTCTGTGTTTGGATCGGCCTGTATGTCCTGCCCTGCTTCTTTGGGAAGATTGCTTTTTCCATTCCTTGATATGTTAAGAATGGTAGATTATATCTAAGAGTGGTAGATTACATCTTTTCACAGGCCCATGTCTCCCCGATTACAGTGACAAGTTCAAGGAAAAGTCAATGACCCAAGTGAGCCCATCAGAGGGTTTGCCAGGATTTTTTGTACCATACTTCGATATCGAGTAGGCCTATTAGTGAAAAAGAAGCTAATATATACAGAAATTAAAATGAGATATACAATATCTAAATACTTTAGATAAATAAGTCCTTATAAATCTCCATCGATGAATTCAAGAACTTTGTTTATTCTTGTCCCTTTTCGACTTAGATACATGACAAACCTTTTTTTTTTTTTTTTTACTTTAAGTTCTAGGGTACATGTGCACAACGTGCAGGTTTGTTACATATGTATGCATGTGCCATGTTGGTGTGCTGCACCCATTAACTCGTCATTTACATTAGGTATATCTCCTAATGCTATCCCTCCCCCTTACCCCCTCCCCACAATAGGACCCGGTGTGTGATGTTCCCCTTCCTGTGTCCAAGTGATCTCATTGCTCAATTCCCACCTATGAGTAAGAACATGCGGTATTTGGTTTTCTGCAAGGGATGTAAAGGACCTCTTCAAGGAGAACTGCAAACCACTGCTCAGTGAAATAAAAGAGGACACAAACAAAAGGAAGAACATACCATGCTCATGGATTGGAAGAATCAATATTGTGAAAATGGCCATACTGCCCAAGGTAATTTATAGATTCAATGCCATCCCCATTAAGCTACCAATGGCTTTCTTCACAGAATTGGAAAAAAACTGCTTTAAAGTTCATATGGAACCAAAAAAGACCCCACATTGCCAAGACAATCCTAAGCCAAAAGAACAAAGCTGGAGGCATCACACTACCTGACTTCAAACTATACTACAAGGCTACAGTAACCAAAACAGCATGGTACTGGTACCAAAACAGAGATATAGACCAATGGAACAGAACAGAGCCCTCAGAAATAATACCACACATCTACAAAAATCTGATATTTGACAAACCTGACAAAAACAAGAAATGGGGAAAGGATTCCCTACTTAATAAATGGTGCTGGGAAAATTGGCTAGCCACAAGTAGAAAGCTGAAACTGGATCCTTTCCTTACTCCTTATACGAAAATTAATTCAAGATGGATTAGAGGCTTAAATGTTAGACCTAAAACCATAAAAACCCTAGAAGAAAACTTAGGTAATACCATTCAGGACATAGGCATTGCCAAGGACTTCATGTCTAAAACACCAAAAGCAATGGCAACAAAAGCCAAAATTGACTAATGGGATCTAATTAAACTAAAGAGCTTCTGCACAGCAAAAGAAACCACCTCCAGAGTGAACAGGCAACCTACAGAATGGGAGAAAATTTTTGCAATCTACTTATCTGACAAAGGGCTAATATCCAGAACCTACAAAGAACTCAATCAAATTTACAAGAAAAAAAACAAACAACCCCATCAAAAAGTGGGCAAAGGATATGGACAAACCTTTATATAACAGAGGCTAAATAAAATTTTGCTGCAATTAATGCCGTGTATTTTGAATTCAATTAAACATCAGAGCTTGCTAGATATTAGCGAGATGTGCCTCTGAAATGATAAAGTGCCTTTCTCAAAATGTAGTTACTTTCTTACTTCTCAGAACTGAGGTAGATGCCCAAAGTCAGAAGAAATCAGAAAGAAAACAGGGAGAATATTTTCTGAGAAAGCTTGCGATGAAATGTCTTTGGGAAAATGTAATTTACTAACTAGAATAGGTCATATGATGGAAGAATGGAAGACACAAAAAGAGGATGCTGAAACTTGTTCTACTATATTATTTCTCAACCATGCTGAGAAAAATTGCCTGAAATTTTTAAAATACAGTATGACCGGAAACTCTTTCATGCTAACAGAATCCACAGCAAACTAACTGCTGGTAAAGTGATCTCACAGAAGTGGGAACTGAAAACAGAAAACAATAAAAACCTGATTATTGCTATTCTTTGATAGAACATATGCCTCCACAATATCTTTGCTACTGTTTTGAGCTTCTCCCATTTCTAGACTCCCAAGTCCTCTCACTCCAAATATTTGGTAGCAGATTCTAATCTAAATGAGTCCCTTTCTTGCCTTTATGATACAAAGGCATAAGGGATGTGATAACTATCTCTTTGGGGAAATAGCTGAATATTCTGCTTCAAGATCTCACGCAAGGCTATAATCACATTGTAAACTGGGGCTGTGGTCTCACCTGGAAGCTTGACTGAGGAAGGATCTGCTCCCATGGCCACTGTTATTCCATGTATTGAATTGTGTCACCCCAAAATTTATAGATTAAAGCCCTAACCCCCAGTGTGACTATCTTTCAAGATAGGGCCTTTAATGAGGTAATTAAGGTTACATGAGATTACAAGGGTGAGGCCCTAATCCAATAGGATTGATGTCCTTGTAAGAAGGGACACCAGAGCTTGTTCTCTTTCTTTCCACATATGTGCAGAAGAAAGGCCATATGAGGGCATAGACAAAAAGTGGATGTCTAAAAGCCAGTAAGAGAGCCCTCACTAGAAACAAAATTTCCCATTACCTTGATAATAAACTTCTAGCCTCCAGAACTGTGAAAAAATAAATTTCTGTCATTTTTTAAGTGACTCAGTCTACAGTACTCTGTTATGTTGATCCAAGCAGACAAATGCAGATTTTGGTATTGAGAAGTGGGATGCTTCTGTAACAGATAACCTAAAAATGTGGAAGTGCCTTTGGAACTGGGCAGTGAATAGAGGCCAGAAAAGTTTTCAGGTGCATGCCTGAAAAAGCCTAAATTGCCTTGAAGGGGCTGTCAATAAAAATATGAATGCTAAAAGCAATTCTGATGAAGTCTTCCATGGAAGTGAGGAACATGTTATCGGAAACTGCAGAAAAGATGATTTTTGTTTTAAAGTGGCAAATAACTTGTCTGAATTGTGGCTTAGTGTTTCGTAAAGTGTAGAACTTGTGAATTACAACTTTGGATTTTTAAAAGGGAAGATTTGTGAGCAAAGTGTTGAAAGCACAGCCTCGGTCTTCCTAATTGCTCATGGTAAAAGGCTAGAGGGGAAAGATAAATTGACAGCATCGTTAGGCGAAAAAACAAAAACAAAAGCAACCCAGAAATTGAAGATTTGGAAAATTCTCGGCCTATTTATATAGTAAAAAAATGATAACATGTGTTCTGGAGAGAACATCAATGGTGTGGCTCCTCAATCACTCCATAGAGAAATTAACCATGACTTTTTTCATCACCTTAGCAGGAGCCACGAATAGAGTTGGGATTATATCAGCAGAGACCCTGCCAGTTTGGACCAAAGAGAATAGAGATGGGTTGAAATAAATCACGGAAGGCTTTCTGACTTCTGAGATTCTGTAGGATGAAATAACAGAGCTATTCAGCTGTGAATATGCTTTATCCTTCAAGGAAAGGGATAAATGACCTTGAAGGTGATTCAGAGGTCATCAGTGCTATCACTCCCACTGTAGGCCCAGGGAAAATGCTGTTTTGTCTTCAGTTTCAGAGGATGAGACCACCTCCTCAGTTTCAATAGACCAGCTGCCTCCATCCAGTACCTGAAGAGTGGAGCGTCCACAAAAAGTTTTAACAGGCTGCTACTTACAGCTGTAGTGGTGACAATGCCACCCCCGTGGGCCTGAAGGGCAGAGGATTCAGCCAAAGATAATAATTGTTGAACCTTAAGATCTAATGGAATTTGCCACTTCTCCTTTTTTGGAATGAGAATGTCTGTCTTATGCCTGTCCCACTACTGTTTTTTGGATGCACATAACTTGTCTGGCTTCACAGGTTCATAACTGGAAAGGAATTTTGTCTCAGGATGAATCATAACTTGAGTCTCACCCATACCTGATTTAAATGAGACTTTGCACTTTAGACTTTAGAACTGATGCTGGAAAGGGTTAAGACTTTATGTGTTGTTGGAATGGGATGAATATATTTATCATGTGAGAATAACATGAATTTGGGAGTGGAGGGTGGAATGTTATGGAATGAATTTTGTCCCCCGCAAAATCCACAGGTTGAAGCCCTAATGTGACTATATTTGAAGATAGGGCCTTTAGGGAAGTAATTAATGTTACATAAAGTTGTAAGAGTAAAGTCCTAATCCAGGATTACTATCCTTATAAGAACAAAACAAGACACACCAGAGAGCTCTCTTGACACATGCAAAGAGGAAAGGCCATGTGAAGACACAGAGAGAAGGTGGCTGTCTGCAAGCCAGGAAGACAGCCCTCACCAGAAACCAAATTTGCTGGCACCTTGAACATGGACTTCTAGCCTCCAGAACTGTGAGAGAATAAATTTCTGTAGCTTAAGTCACCCAGTCTGTAGTATTTTGTTATGACAGCCAGAGGAGACTAATACAGTCCATAATATAGTTGCTGGCAGAATGTGGTACTGAGGGGCTCAGTTTCTTGCCAAATTGGACTGAGGCTGCCCTGAGTTTCTTACCAGGAGGACATCCCCATAGAACAGAAAGAGTGTAAAATCTTGCACAGGGAGAGAGAGAGAGAGAGAGAGAGAGAGAGAGAGACATATGGAGTCACAGTCCTTTCTAACCTAATCTTGAAATTGATATCTCAGCACTTTTGCCATATTCTATTCATTAGAAGCAAGTTACTAGATCCGGCCCACACACAAGGGGAGCAGATTACACTGAACACAAATATGTGAAGGCAGCCATAATTTGGAACAATTTTGGAAGAAATCTACAACAAAAAGTGAACAAAAAGTAGACCAGAGAAACTAAAAACTATAGGACAATATGCAGCACACTTATAATTGGAATGCCAGGAGAAAAATGATGACAGAATGGGGCAGAAGAAAGACTCAAAGAAATAATGGTTAAGAGTAATGACAGACAGCAAACCACAGTACAATGTACTGAAAGGACACCAAGTAAAAAAAGAATAACACACACACTCACACACACTCTACCTAGGTATGACATATTTAAATCTGCACAGGCATGAGAGAGAGAGACAGAAAGAGAGAGAGAGATGCAGCCAGAGGAAAAAAAGCACATTGTGTATATAGAGAGAGAAAAAAAATTACAGATGACCTCTTGTCAAAATTGTGCATGCATGAGGACAATGAAGATGATATCTACTAAGTGCTAAAAGAAAGAAAAGAACCTGTCGATTAAGAATACTCTGCATAGTGAATGTATATTTAAAAACCGAAGGAGAAATTTAAAAACCCTTAAACAAAGCTTGAGAGACGTCATTACCAGTAGATCTATATTAGGCTTAGTGATTTACTTCCAAAGCATGGAGTATAGGAGATGGTAAATAAATTTACAGGGGAGAAATCTAGCAAATACCACTTCAAACAAATGATCAGTGATCACATCCCCAGTGATAACATGTATATATCATGTATGCCCTGATATTTTGTGATGAGTAGGGCACTTTACCTCTGTGGTGTTCTTTCCCAAACCCCACTACTCCAATCTATTCACAAGTAAAACATGAGACAAACCCCAAATGAGGGACATGCTAAAAAACACCTGACCAGTACTCTTCAAAACTGTCAAGGTCATAAGAAATAAGAAGAGACTGAGAACATGGCATAGACCAGAGGACACTACAAAGACAGGACAGCTAAATGCAATGTAATATCCTAAATTGGATCCTGAAACAGAAAAGAGGCATTAATTTTTAAAAACCTGCTGACATTTTTAAAAATCTGGAGTTTATTTAATAGTAATTGGATTTGTTTTCCGGGGCTACCATAGCACAGTACCACTAACTGGGTGGCTTAAAACAATAGTAATATATATTTTTTACAGTTCTGGAAATGACAAGAATGAAATCAGGGTGTCAGCAGGCCATGTCCCTACAAAAGCTCTAAGGAAGGAGCCTTCCTTGCCTCTTCCTGGCTTTTGCTTGTTGCTGGCAATCATAAGCATTCCTTGGTTTGAAGATTCATCACTCCAGCCTCTGCCTCCACCACCACACAGCATCCTTCCCGTGGGTTTCTAAGTCCACATTTTCCTCCTCTTTTAAGGACACATCATCGGATTTGAGCTTACTCTAATCCAGTATAGCCTCATTTTAACTGATAACATTTGCAAAGACCCTATTTCCAATTGAGGCCACATTCATAGATACAAGGGATTAGGACCTGAACATATCTTCTGTGGGGACACAATTCAGTCCACGACAATAATGTACCAATGCTGGTTTCAAAGTTTTGACAAATGTTCCATGATGATATTAAATGATAATTATTAGATTAGGGGAAACTGAAAATGGATGAGCAGTAAATGGAAACTCTCTTTATTATCTTTGCAAATTTTCTGTAAATCTAAATTATTCTAATATAAAAAGTTTATTTAAAAGAGAAGTGAGAAGTGTATCTTTTAAAAGTATGTTTATAAAACATTTGAGGAAATATGCCGAAAGAAGGAAAATGAGCAAGCTACCCTACATTTTCAAATGCAAACATAACCTATTTGTATAATTTATGATGTTATTATAAATCACAGCTATAGATTTATACATATATGTATATAATATAAGTTTCTTAAATTATAACATAGTCTTTCTTTAGGTATATTTATTAGGAGTTTTTATAGTCTACTGTGATTCCAAAAATAATAAATTGCAGTGGTGAGGGACAAATTCCTTTTTCCTTCCCTATAGATTATGTGGTCTTCTTATAGATACTATAGCAGAAATTCGGGGTAAGCAACAATATGGTAAGGAAAAAGTGAGGAATTCTAGGGCCAGAAATATTTTTTTTAATTTTGGCTTTAAAATTTTCTTTCTAACTAGAAAACCTTTAGAGAAAACTAGAACACATATACAAACAAGATTTTAGATGACAAAAAAAATATTTACAACCACTCTAGGGCTACCTATTTGTCAGATAACCATGAGATCATGCTAGGCAGGAACGGCAAGACATTGGAGGATATGACTAGGTAGGAGGACATAGCACTTGTTTTTGGTCTGAAAGGACAGTGGCAGGTTACGGAAAATAGACAGAGCTATAAGAACCCAGAAATCCCCACAGGCCAAGAAGGAGGGCTTATATTTACAGATTGAGCTGGTGAGATCACAGAGTCAACAGCAGCACCAAGCAGAAGACATGATACTGTTTCATCAAAGTAATGCCAACATCTGTATCTATGACTCACCCAATCCTAAATAAATGCATTTGCCCATAGTGATGAGGCAACTAATGTAAATGCATGAAGTGAGTTGAGATCAGAATGTGGTACAACGGCAGGTGCATGTCCTGTTGGAAGGAAGAAGAGGGTAGTCACCTCCAAGTCACCGTTGTCATGTTGAAATGATGGCCCAATGTTTTCAGACCTCCTGATTTTCAAGAGAAACAGAAATCTGTATTATATTAGCAATAATCCAGTCAAAAATTGGAAGAAAAAAGATACATTTATAATGACAACAAATGCACAAACTTACTTAGGAGCCAATTAAACAAGAAGTGTTAGGACTGTTATATTACAACATACAATAGAGAGAAAGAGAGATTATTAATAATGAATGAATTGTATTGGGTGGACAACAGAAGGAGATAATTCTGTAAAGGAGTCATTAAAAAAAGTAATCTAATAATTATTAAGGTGGCAAAGATAAACATTTTTATTTCTAAAGTACATATTTTCCAAAGAACATGATTTGTTTAACTAGGTGATTGAAGTGGCCAAGTGATATAGACATTAAAGATAAGAAAAAATTGAGACTAGACGGAGTCAAAAGCAAACCTTGAGAGGACAATTTTGCTAATATAAATTTGTTTCTTATCTGTATGGAGGTGGCCCTTATTCTAGATTTGCCTTTGTTTCATCAAAGTAAACAGGTTACCTACAAAGAGTAACAGTTTCACAAATTTACACTTAAGTGGGTATAAGACAATGAAAATTGGAAATGTTTTGACTCCATATAAACTGTATTTTGTTTTGAAAAGCAATATAACATGATGGTGAGGAATGTGGCCACTTGATCCAGAGCACCTGGGTTCAAATTTCAGCTCTGTCATTACTAGCTGCATGCTTTTAAGCAAGTCATTTAACCTCTCTGTATTTTAGCTTTCCCAAATCTAAAATGGGTATTAAAAAGTATGTACCTCATAAAGTTATTGCGAGTATTAAGTTTTTAATTCATATAAAGCATTGAGACAATCCCTAGCACATAGTGAGCACTATGTAAATGTTAGCTCTTATTATATGGAGTGGAGATTTCACCATGAAGAGGAAATATTGAGCAATAAAAGAAGGGGAGAGAACATTACTACTAATATTCTGTCAAACAATGATGGAAAATCTGAAAGCACCACAACAATATTTTTTAACCATCCAGGAATGTATTAACAGGAAATATTTTAACAATTAATGTCTGACACATAATTTTGATAAAAATAAATCTAAAATATAAGTAAAGACTCTATTTTATATTAAATATTACTTTGAAACATGTACATAAAGATTTATGTTAATTAGCATATTGGCAGAGTTCCTCAGTATATATACTCTAAAAAGATATATACATGTGTTCATATTTACACACACACACATATATATAGTACCTGGCATATGATTGGATGCATAGTATATGGAATATAATTGGGTATTTAATACATAATACCTGACACATAGTAGGTGCTCAAAAAGTTTTGTTGAATAAATGACTAAATAATTTAGTTAATTTATGTCAAATATATATTTGAAATTGACAAGAAGTACAAAAATACAGAAAGTGTGCCAAATGGCATGTTTCCACAAGAGGGTTGTTTTGGAGACTTAAATGTCAGAAAGCGGTGTTTGTAATACCTGGATACTAAGAAAGGATTAAAAATCAATTTTCATCTTTCACCTGGATCTCGGCAAGATGGCACAATAGAGTTTTCCAACACTCGCTCCCTACAGAAACATTTGAACACTATTCATGCACAAAAATACCCTCACAAAAGCTAAGAAAACTGGGTGACAGACTATAGAACATATGTGTAGCACAGTAATAAGAAAAGATGCATTGGAGAGGAAGGACAGTTTTACATGATCAACATCACCTCTGCCCCAAACCCAGAAAGCATGATGTGGAGACAGATACCCTCCCTGGAAAGGGAAGTAAGCATCAGACTTTGCCTAGAACTTCAACACTGAGCCTGCCCTAGCAAAACCCAACACTGGGCAGGCCCAAGGCCCCAGACTCCAGGGTCGCAGTCATAGACTGGGTTCCAGGCCCACACTGGTGTCAGGCCAGATCCTACAGCCCTAGGCTCCAACCATGCTTGTTGGACTCAGTCTTAGGTCCTGCCATACCACCAGACCTACTCCAATGGCCTCAGACTGCAGACTGCCTTAGTACCAGGCTGGCCCCAGCAGTCCTGGGCTTCAGATACATCCCAGGGCCAGGCCATTCCCCAAAGACTCAGACTCCCAGCCTTTTCCTGCAGCCCTAGACATCAAGCTAGCATCCATGAACCAAGTCTCCAGACTGACACCTGCAGTTATAGGATTGAGGCCCATCTAGCATCAAGCCAATGCCTGTGGCTCCAGGATCTATGCTTACTCCCACGGACCCAATCAGAAGGTAAACTCAAGTAGATCCAGGCTCCAGGCCCAACCCCATGGATCATGACACCAGGCTCACCCTCCTTCTGGCCAAGGCCCCAGGCTTACCTGCAAGAGGACTTCAGTAGCATGCTTTTCTGCGAACCATGCCAAATGACCTGTCCATAACTTCTGGATGGGCTGAGTGATAGAGGGCTTTCCCATACAACGCAAGTCTCCAAAGACTGCAATAAGTCCCTACCTCTTTAAATGCACAGACACCAGCATAGCCACAAGGATCAAGAACACAGCCACGAGGATCAGGCAAACATGGCATCGCCAAGAAACAACATAAAGCACCAGTAAAAAATTGATACGGTTTGGATAAGGTTGTTTGTCTCCACCAAGTCTCATGTTGGCATTTGATCCCCAGTGCTAGGGGTGCAACCTAATAGGAAGTGTTTGGGTCACGGCAGCAGATCCCTCTTGAATAGATGAATGCGCTACCTGGGGTAAAGGTTAAGTAAGTTCTTACTCTGTAAGTTCCTGTGAGAGCTGGTTGTTAAAAAGAAACTGACGCCTCGACCCTATCTCTTGCTTTCCCTCTTGCTAAGTTTTCTTGGCACACATTGGCACCCCTTCTCTTTCTGCCATGAGTAAAAGCAATCTGAGGCTCTTATAAGATGCTCACTCTTGGATTCTCCAGACATGAGAATTGTGAGCCAAACAAATGTTTTTCTTTATAAATTACTCAGTCTCAGGTATGTCTTTATAGCAACACAAAACAGACTAAGACACTAACTCTAAAGAAATGAATATATGAACTGTCTAACAATGAATTCTAAATAATTGTTTTAAAGAAGCTTGGTGAACAAGATAATACAGAGAAGCAATTCAATATAATTCAGAAAACAATTACCAAAATAAATTTAAAAATTAACAGAAAGGTTAAAATTCTAAAAAAGAAAAAAATGTAATAAAAATTCTGGAGCTAATAAATACAATGAAGAAATAAAAATGCAACAGAGAGCCTCTACCACAGAACTGATCAAGCAGAAGAAAGTATAATATATGTGAACTCAAAACCAGTCAGAGGAGAAAAAGAAATAAAAAGAAATGACAAAAATTTATGAAACAGCATCAAATGAGTAAATATCCAAATTATATGACTTAAAAAAGGAGAAGAAAGAGACAAAAGGCCAGAAAACATATTTTAGAAAATAAATATCGAGGTATAGGGAAGACAAAGGTCTCCAATGAGATTTAATGCAAACAAGACTCCAAGACATATAATTATAATCACACTGTCAAAGACAAAGAGAGAATCCTAAAGGCAGCAAGAGAAAAGACACATATCAAATGCAAGGGAGATCCAAAAAGAAGAGCAGTGGACTTCTCAGAAGAAAATGTACAAGCCAGAACTGTGTGAGATGATATATTCGAAGTGCCAAAGGAAAAAAACAAACAAGAATATTTTACCCAGAAAATCTGTCTTTTAAAAATGAAAAAGAGGTAGACTTTTCCAGAAAATGAAAAGCTAAGGGAGTTCATCAACACTATGCTTGTCTTAGAAAAAATACTAATGGAAGTTCCTCAAGCTGAAAAAAAAGGTAGCTGATTAGCAACATCAAGACATGAAAGTGTAAGACTTACTAATAAAAGTACGTAGGTAGTCAAATTCAGAATACTCTAATACTATAACAATGATGAAATTTTTATATCTTTTATATCTTTAGTATGTAAATTTTTTATATCTTTAGTATGATAGTTGAAAGACAAAATGAATAAAGTAATAATAGCTCCAATAATTTGTTAAGAGGTACACAATGTAAAAAGATGTAAACTATGACATCAAAAACATAAAATGTATTGAGCAGCAGAGTGAAAGTCTTATTTTTTATGCAACCAAAGTTACATTGTTGTCAGCTTAAAAATAGCCTATTATAACTATTAGGTATTTTATATAAGCCTCATGGTAATTACAAAGCAAAAACCCATAGTAGATACCCCAAAAATAAAAAGTAACAAATCAGAACCAATGCAGTGGTATATGACTGTAGTTCCAGTTACTTGGGAGGCCAAGGCAGGAGGGTCACTTGAGCCTAGGAGCTTGAGGCTATAGTGTACTATAATCACACTTGTGAATGCTACTGCACTCCAGCCTGGGCAACAGAGACCCCCATCTCTATTTTTAAAAAGAGTAAGAAATCAAAGCATACCGCTAGAGACAACCATCTAATGACAAATGAAGACAGCAAGCAAGAAAGTAACAAAACATCTACAAAACAACCAGCAAATCATTAACAAAATGGCAGTAGTAAGACCTTACTTATAAATAATTACTTTGAATGTAAATGGATTAAATTCTTTAATCAAAAGACAGACAGGCTGAATAGATTAAAAAAACAGGACTCAGCAATACACTGACCACAAGTGACTCACTTTAACATTAAGGACACACACAGAATGAGAATGAAATGCTGGGAAAAGTTAATCCATGCAAATGGAAACTAACACAGAGCAAAGGTAGCTATACTTATATCAGACAAAATAAACTTTAAATTAAAAACTAAAAGCTCCAGGCACGGTGGCTTACGCCCGTAATCCTAGCACTTTGGGAGGCTGAGGCAGGTGGATCACCTGAGGTCAGGAGTTTGAGACCAGCCTGGCCAACATGGCGAAAGTCCATCTCTACTAAAAATACAAAAATTAGCTGGGTACAGTGGTGGGCATTTGTAATCCCAGCTACTCGGGAGGCTGAGGCAGGAGAATCGCTTGAACCCAGCAGGCGGAAGTTGCAGTGAGTGGAGATCCTGCCACTGCACTCCAGCCTGGGCGACAGAGCCAGACTCTGTCTCAAAAAAAAAAGAAAAAAGAAAAAAGAAAAGAGAAAGAAAAAAGAAACTTTAAAAGGAAAAAAAAAAAGAGAAGGTCATTATATAATGCTAAAGGGGTCAATTAATCAAGAGGACATAACAATTGTAAATCTACACACATTCGACATAGGAGAACCTAAACATATAAAGTAAATATTAATAGATCCAAAGGGAGACATAGAATTTAATGCAGTAAACAGTAGGGGGCTTACATACTCAACTTTCAGCAATTGTCAAATTATTCAAACAGAAAATCAATAAGGGAACATCAGATTAAACTACACTTAATAGACATAAACAAAGCATTCTATCAGCAGCAGAATAAATATTTTTATCAAGCACACATGGAACATTCTCCAGTATTGATCATATGTTAGGTCACAAAACAAGTCTAAACAAATTTAGGAAGACTAGAATTACATCAAGTCTCTTTTCCAAACTTAATACTATTAAATAGAAATCAGTAACAAAAACATTGAAAAAATTCACAAATATATGGAAATTAATCGAATGCTTCTGAACAACAAATGGGTCGAAGAAGAAATTAAAAGGTAAATCAAAAAGTATTTAGTGACAAATGAAAATGGAAATAACATATCAAAGCTTATAGGATGCAACAAATGTAGTTCTACGAGGGAAGTTTACAGCATTAAACATCTACATTAAAAAAATCTCCAATAAGCAACCTAATGCTATAACTCAAGGAACTAGAAAAAGAAAAAAAAACTAACCCTAAAGCTAAGTACAAAAAGGAAAGAATAAATGACAGAGCAGAAGTAAACCAAACAGACTAGAAAAGCAAACAAAAGATTGAAAAAATTAAGAGTTGATTTTTAAAAAGATAACAAATTTGACAAACATTGACCTAGACTAAGAAGAAAAGAGAGAGCACTCAAATAAATAAAATCAGGTATGAAAAAGGAGACATTACAACTGATGTCCCATAAATACTAAGGACCACAAGAGACTAACACTAAATTGAACAAATATCCAAGCAAGAAAGCACAACCATAAGAACAAACAAAACAGAACAAACAGGTGAGAGATCATGGTACCTGGTTTTAACACAATAACAAGGAAAGAGACACTGAAGAAGGTAGGAAGGACAGTCTTGCATTCTCTACACTACCCACCCCCAGCCATAGGCAACACAGCATGGAGAGAGGATCTGTGTGCTTAGGGGAAGAAGAGTGAAGTGAGTGTGAGACTTTGCATTGGAGCTCAGTGCCACCCTCTCACAGTGGAACTCAATACCAGGCAGCATTCTACCAGTGCCCACTTAGACCAGCACTGGGCCAGAGGGGAATCCTCAATCCCAATGGAAGAAAACTTGAGTCCCAGCCAGCTTCACCACTGGCTGACTACAATGGCCTGGGAACCCTAATAAATTCAAGTGGCAGTCAGGCCGCAGTGACTGCAGTCTTTGGGCAAACCTTGGTGCTGTACTGGTCTTGGAGACAGTGGGCTTGGAATATGACCCAGTGTGACACCAGCTGTGGTGGCCATGGGAGTGCCTGCATCACCTCTCCCTCAACTCTAGACAGTGCAGTATGTGGAGAGACTCCTTCCACTTCGGGGAAGAAGATGGAGGAATATGGAGGACTTTGGCAACTCAGGTACCTGTTGAGCCACAGTAAAATAAAGCACCAGATTCTTGAAGACCTCAGTTCCAAGCCTTTCCTCCTGAATAGCATTTCTAGGCCCACCCCAGGACAAAAGAGAATCCACTGTTTTGATGGGACAGACCCAACCGTAGCAGAATTCCCCACCTGCTGACTACAGGTAGCGGTGGATCTTAAATAAACATCAGTGGTAGCCAGGTAGTAGTGTCCTCAGACTTTGGGTGAGCCCAAGTACTGTGTTGGTCTGGGAGGCCATTGGCCTCAGGTGTGACTCAGTGTGGTGCCAGCTGTGGTGGTCATGAGAGTGCCTCAATCATACCTTTCACAACTCCAGGCAGCCCAGAATCCATCTGGGAACCCAGGGAATTCTCTTTTATCTTTCCCAAGTCCACCAAGGCTGTGTATCTTAGTCTGCAAAAATTGTAGCATTCTGAGGCTTAGGGTGCCCTCTAGTGCTCAGAGGCTGCCATGACCACAGGCTTAGGTAACACCACTCAATCCCATTTGAATTCTCTCTCTCTTTTTTTGTTTAACTTTTATTTTAAGTTCAGGGGTTCATGTGCAGGTTTGTTACGTAGATAAACCTGTGTCATGGGGGCTTGTTGTACAGATTATTTCATCACCCAGGTATTAAGCCTAGTACCTGTTAGTTATTTTTCCTTATCCTCTCCCTCCTCCCACCTTCCACCTTCCACAAAACCCAGTGTGTGTTGTTCCCCTGTAAGTGTTCATGTGTTCTCATAATTTAGCTCCTACTTATAAGTGAGAACACGTGTCATTTGGTTTTCTCTTCTTGACTTAGTTTGCTAAGGATAATGTCCCTGCAAAGGACAGTCTCACTGCATAGAATTCCTTGGTGTATATGTATCACATTTTCTTTATCCAGTCTTCCATTGATGAGCATTTAGGTTGATTCTGTGTCTTTGCCATTGTGAATAGTGTTGCAATGAACATACACATGAATGTCTCTTTATAACAGAATGACTTGTATTCCTTGGGTATATACGCAGTAATGGCATTGCTGAGTCAAATGGTATTTCTGTCTTTAAGGTCTTTGAGGAATCACCACATTGTCTTCCATAATGGCTCAACTAATTTACACTCCCAACAATAGCATTCTTTTCTCTCCACAACATTGTCAGCATCTGTTATTTTTTGACTTTTTAATAATAGCCGTTCTGACTGGTGTGAGATGGTATCTCATTGTGGTTTTAATTTGCATTTCTCTAATGATCAGTGATATCGAGTTTTTTTCATATGCCTTTTGGCTGCATGTATGTCTTCTATTAAGAAGTCTGTTCATGTCCTTTGTCCGCTTTTGCATGGGGTTGTTTTCTTCTTGTAAATTTAAGTTCCTTATAGATGCTGGATATTAGATCTTTGTTGGATGCATAGTTTGCAAAATTTTTCTCCCATTCTGTGAGTTGTCTGTTTACTCTCTTGATAGTTTATTTTGCTGTGCAGAAGCTCTTTAATTAGATTCAATTTGTCTATTTTTGTTTTTGTTGTAATTGCTTCTGGCATCTTCATCATGCAATCTTTGCCCTGCCCATGCCCTGAATTGTATTGCCTAGGTTGTCTTCCAGGGTTTTTATAGTTTTGGGTTTTGCATTTAAGTCTTTGATCCACCTTGTGTTAATTTTTGTAAATGGTGTAAGGAAGGAGTCTAGTTTCAATCTTCTGCATATGATTAGCCAGTTATCCCAGCACCATTTTTTTTTTTTTGAGACAGAGATTCACTCTGTTGCCGAGGTTGGGGTGCAGTAGTGCGATCTTGGCTCACTGCAACATCCGCCTCCTGGGTTCAAGCGATTCTCTTGCCTCAGCCTCCCAAGTAGCTGGGATTACAGGCACCCACCACCATACCTGGCTAATTTTTGTATCTTTTGTAGAGACAAGGTTTCACCATATTGGCCAGGCTGGTCTCGAATTCTTGACCTCAAGTGATCCACCCACCTCGGTCTCCCAAAATGCTGGAATTAGAGGCCTGAGCCACCACACATGGCCACAGCACCTTTTATTGAATAGGGAATCCTTTCTCCATTGCCTGTTTTTATCAGGTTTGTCAAAGATCAGATGGTTGTAGGTGTGTGGTCTTATTTTTGGGTTCTCTATTCTGTTTCGTCAGTCTATGTGTCTGTTCTTGTACCAGTACCACACTGTTTTGGTTACTATATCCCTGTAGTATAGTTTAAAGCCAGATAGCGTGATACCTGCAGCTTCATTCTTTTTACTTAGGATTGCTTTGGCTATTCAGACTCCTTTTTGGTTCCATATGAATTTCAAAATAGTCTTTTTTTTAGTTCTGTGAAGAATGTCAATGGTAGTTCAACAGAAATAGCATTGAATCTATAAATTGCTTTGGGCATTGTTTTAGTTCATTCTGACACTGCTATAAGGAACTGCCCAAGAGTGGGTAAGTTATAAAGAAAAGAGATTTAATTGACTCACAGTTCTGCATGGCTGGGGAGGCCTCAGGAAACTTACAACCATGGTGGAAGGGGACGCAAATATGTCCTTCTTCACAGGGTGGCAGGAGAGAATGAAAGAAGAGCGAAGGGGGAAGCTTCTTATAAAACCATCAGATCTCAAGAGACTCACTCATTATCAGAACAGCATGGTGGAAACTGCCCCCATGATTCAGTTATCTCCACCTGGTCCCACCCGTGACACGTGGGACCAGGTGGAGATAACTGGTCCCACATATCACCTTATTGATAGGTGATATATCAAATAACACCTTATTACAATCCAAGGTGAGATTTGGGTGGGGACACAGAGCCAAACCATATCAGGTACTATGGCCATTTTAATGATATTGATTCTATCCATGAGCATGGAATGTTTTTCAATTTGCTTCTTTCAGCTCTGATTTCTTTAAGCAGTGGTTTGTAGTTCTTCTTTTAGAAATCTTTCACCTCCCTGGTTAGCGTATTCCTAGGTATTATATTCTTTTTGTGGCAATTCTGAATGGCAACTGTGTTCCTGATTTTGCTCTCTGCTTGACTGTTGCTGGTGTATAAGAATGTTAGTGATGTTTGCACATTTTGTATCCTGAGACTTTGCTGAAGATATTTATGAGCATAAGAAGCTTTTGGGCTGAGACTATGGGGTTTTCCAGATATAGGATTATGTCGCCTGCAAAGAGGGATAGTTTGACTTCCTCTCTTCCTGTTTGGATGCCTTTTATTTCTTTCTCTTGCCCGACTGGCCTGGCCAGAACTTCCAATACTATGTTGAATAGGAGTGTGAGAGAGGGCATCCTTGTCTTGTGCTGGCTTTCAAGGGGAATGCTTCCAGCTTTTGCATAGTCACTATGATGTTGGCTGTGAGTTTGTCATAGATGGCTCTTATTATTTTGAGGTATGTTCCTTCAATAACTAGTTTATCGACAGTTTTAAACATGAATTGATGTTGAATTTTATTGAAAGTCTTTTCTGCACCTATTGATATAATCATGTGTTTCTTGTCTTTAATTCTGTGTATGTGATGAATCACATTTATTGATTGCATATGTTGAAGCAATCTTGCATCACAAGGATGAGGCCTACTTGACCGTGGTGGATAAGCTTTTTGATGTGCTGCTGGATTCAGTTTGCCAGTATCTTGTTGAGGATTTTTGCATCGAAGTTCATAAAGGATATTGGCCTGAAGTTTTCTCTTTTTGTTGTATCTCTGTCAGTTTTTGGTATCAGGATGATGCTAACTTCATAGAATGAGTTAGGGAGGAGTTCCTTCTTCTCAATTTTTTTGGTAATAGTTTCAATGTAAATAGTACAAGCTTTTCTTTGCACATATGGTATAATTCAGCTGTGAATCCCTCTGGTGCTGGGCTTTTGTTGTTGTTGTTGGTTGGTAGGCTATTTATTACTACCTTAATTTCAGAGCTCACTATTGGTCTGTTTAGGGAATCAATTGTTTCCTGGTTGTCTTGGGATGGTGCGTGTGTTCAGGAATTTATCCATTTCTTCCAGATTTTCTAGTTTATGTGCATAGGAGTGTTCATAATATTCTCTGATCATTGTTTGCATTTCTGTGGAGTTAGTGGTAATATCCCCCTTGTCATTTCTGATTGTGTATGTTTGAATCCTCTCTCTTTTCTTCTTTATTTGTCTAACTAGTGGTCTATTTTATTAATTTTTTCAAAACGCCAACCCCTGAATTTCTTGATTTGTTTTGGATGTTTTTTCATAACTCTATTTTTTTTCAGTTCAGCTCTGACTGGTAATTTCTTGTATTCTGCTGTCTTTGGAGTTTATTTGCTTTTGGTTCTCAAGTTCTTTTAGTTGTGATACTAGGTTGTTAACTTGAGATCTGTCTAAGTTTTTGATATGGGAATTTAGTGCTATGAATTTACTTCTTAACACTGCTTTAGCTCTGTCCCAGAGATTCTGGTATATTGTATCTTTGTTCTCATTAGTTTCAAAGAACTTCTTGATTTCTGCCTTAATTTCATTATTTACCCCAAACCCATTCAGGATCAATAAACATGTCCATCAAAAAGGTAGAAAGACTTCAAATAAGCAACCTAATCATGCATCTTAAAGAACTAGAGCAAAAACAAGAGCAAATCAAAGCCAAAATTAGAAGATGAAACAAAATAATAAAAATCAGAGCAGAAATAAATAAAATTGAAATGAAGAAAACAATACAAAAGATCAATGAATCAAACAGTTGGTTTTATGAAAATTAAACAAAATTAACAAGCCTTTAGTTTAGTAAGCTAGACTGAAAAACAGGGAGAATCCAAATAAAGTCAGAGATGAAAAAGAAGACATGAAAATTGATACTGCATAAATTCAAAGGATCATTAGTGGCAACTATGACTATAAGCTAATTAAAGACATGGAAAAACTCCTAGACACATACAACCTACGAAGATTGAACAATTAAGAAATCCAAAACCTGAACAGATCAATAACAATAATAAGATTGAAGCCATAGTAAAAAATCTCCTATTTAAAAAAAAAAAAAAAAAAAAAAAAAAAAAGTGTGGGATCCAACGGGTTTAATGATGATTCTATCAAGCATTTAAAGAAGAGAACTAATACCAGTCTTACTCAAACTATCCCAAAAAATAGAGGAGGAATGAATACTTCGAAACTCATTGTATAAGGTCAGTATTGCCCTGATACCAAAACCAAAGACATATATATATATAAACTACAGGCCAATATCACTGATTAATATTAATGCAAAAATCCTCAACAAAATACTAGCAAACCAAATTCAGCAATATCAAAACCAGACAAGGACACATCAAAAAAAGAGAAAACTACAGACTAGTATCACTAATGAATATTGATGCAAAAATCTTCAACAAAATGCTAGCAAATCGAATTTAACAATACATTAAAAAAATTATTCATCATGACCAAGTGGGATTTATCCCTGGAATGCAAGGATGGTTCAACATATGCAAACCAATCAATGTGATACCTCATATCAACAAAATGAAGTATTAAAACTATATGATCATTTCAATTGATGCCGAAAAAGCGTTTGATAAAATTCAATATCCCTTCATGATGAAATTTTAAAACTTCATGATAAAAACTTTCAAAAACCTGGGTATAGAAAGAATATATCTCAACATAATAAAAGCCGTATATGACAGACTCACAGCTAGTATCATAGTGAATGGGGAAAAACTGAAAGCCTTTTCTCTAAAATCTGGAACACACAAGGATGCCCACTGTTACCACTGTTATTTAACATAGTACTGAAAGTAACCAACTGGAATGTTCATACACTGCAAATGGGAATGTAAATTAGTACAGCCACTATGGAAAACAGTATGGAGGTTACTCAACAAGCTAAAAATAGAATTACCATATGATCTGGCAATCCCATTCCTGGGTATATAACCAAAAGAAAGGAAAGCAGTATATTGAAGAGAGATCGGTATTTCCACGTTTATTGCAGCAGTGTTCACAACAGTCAAGATACAGAGTTAATCTAGCCATCCATCAGTGGATTAATGAACAAAGAAAATGCCATCCAATGAAATATTATCCAGCCATAAAAAGAATAAAATCCTGTCATTTGCAGCAACATGGATGGAACTGGAGGATATTATGTTAAGTAAAATAGGCCAGGCACAGAAAGAAAAAATGGTATGTTCTCACTCATATATGAGATATAAGCAAATGGATCTCATGGAGATAGAGAGGGTAGAAGGGGAGTGGGGAAGGGGGATAAAGAGAGATCGGTTAATGGGTACAAATGTACTTTTGGATAGAAAAGATAAGATCTAGTCTTTAGTAACACAATAGTGTGCCTGTGGTTAACAATAACTTATTGCATATTTCCAAATAACAAATTATATAATTGATTTTAATCAATTACATTTTAAAGACTATAATACATTTATATATTTTTAAGAATATAGTATAATTATACGTAATATAATTAATCAAATATTATTAAGAAATAATATTCAAGGTGATACATATCCCAATTACCTTGATATGATTGTTATATGTTGTATGCATGTATCCAAATATCACGTGTATCCCATAAATATGTACAATTATTATATATCAAAAAAAAAAAAAAAAAAAACTTAGTGTAAGAAGTGCAAGTGTAGGGGGCAGTTCCAAGATGGCCGAATAGGAACAACTCCAGCCTCCAGCTCCCAGCATGAGCGACACAGAAGACAGGTGATTTCTGCATTTCCAACTGAGGTACAGGGTTCATCTCACTGGGGCATGTCGCACAGTGGGTGCAGCCCACTGAGTGAGAGCCAAAGCAGGGTGAGGCATTGCCTCACCCGCGAAGCAAAAGGGGGAAGGGAATTCTCTTTCCTAGCCAAGGGAAACTGTGACACATAGCACTTGGAAAATCAGGTCACTCCCACCCTAATACTGTGCTTTACCAAGGGTCTTAGCAAACAGCACACCCAATGATTATATCTCACACCTGGCTCAGAGGGTCCCATGCCCACGGAGCCTCCCTCATTGCTAGCACAGCAGTCTGAGATCTAACTGCAAGGCAGCAGCGAGGCTGGGGAGGGGTGCCCACCACTGCTGAGGCTTGAGTAGGTAAACAAAGCGGCCGGGAAGTTCAAACTGGGTGGAGCCCACCGCAGCTCAAGGAGGCCTGCCTGCCTCTGTAGACTTGACTTCTGGGGACAGGGCATAGCCAAACAAAAGGCAGCAGAAACCTCTGCAGATTTAAATGTCCCTATCTAACAGCTTTAAAGAGAACAGTGGTTCGCCCAGCACAGACTTTGAGATCTAGGAACAGACACACTGTCTGCTCAAGTGGGCCCCTGACCCCTGAGTAGGCTAACTGGGAGACACCCCCAACTAGGGGCAGACTGACACCTCACACCTCACATGGCCAGTTACCCCTCTGAGACGAAGCTTCCAGAGGAACAATCAGGCAGCAACATATGCTGTTCAGCAATATTCACTCTCCTGCAGCCTCCACTGCTGATACCCAGGCAAACAGGGCCTGGAGTGGACCTCCAGCAAACTCCAACAGACCTGCAGCTGAGGGTCCTGACTGTTAGAAGGAAAACTAATAAACAGAAAGGACATCCACACCAAAACCCCATCTGTATGTCATCATCATCAAAGACCAAAGGTAGATAAAACCACAAAGATGGGGAAAAAACAGAGCAGAAAAGCTGAAAATTCTAACAACCAGAGCACCTCTCCCCCTCCAAAGGAACACAGCTCCTCGCCAGCAATGGAACAAAGCTGGATGCAGAATGACTTTGACGAGTTGAGAGAAGAAGGCTTCAGATGATCAAACTTCTCCAAGCTAAAGGAGGAAGTTCGAACCCATCACAAAGAAGCTAAAAACCTTGAAAAAAGATTTGACAAATGGCTAAGTAGAATAACCAATGTAGAGAAATCCTTAAATGACCTGATAGAGCTGAAAACCATGGCACAAGAACTATGTGACAAATGCACAAGCTTCAGTAACTGATTCAATCAACTGGAAGAAAGGGTATCAGTAACTGAAGATCAAATGAATGAAATGAGGTGAGAAGAGAATTTTAGAGAAAAAAGGTAAAAAGAAATGGACAAAGCCTCCAAGAAATATGGGACTATGTGAAAAGACCAAATCTACATCTGATTGGTGTACCTGAAAGTGATGGGGAGAATGGAACCAAGTTGGAAAACACTCTGCAGGATATCATTCAGGAGAACTTCCCTAACCTAGTAAGGCAGGCCAACATTCAAATTCAGGAAACACAGAGAATGCCACAAAGATACTCCTCGAGAAGAACAACTCCAAGACACATAATTCTCAGATTCACCAAAGTTGAAATGAAGGAAAAAATGTTAACGGCAGCCAGAGAGAAAGGTCGGGTTACCCACAAAGGGAAGCCCATCAGACTAACAGCAGATCTCTCAGCAGAAACTCTACAAGCCAGAAGAGAGTGGGGGACAATATTCAACATTCTTAAAGAAAAGAATTTTCAACCCAGAATTTCATATCCAGCCAAACTAAGTTTCATAAGTGAAGGAGAAATAAAATCCTTTACAGACAAGCAAATGCTTAGAGACTTTGTCACCACCAGGCCTGCCCTACAAGAGCTCCTGAAGGAAGCACTAAACATGCAAAGGAACAACCGGTACCAGCCACTGCAAAAACATGCCAAAATGTAAAGACATCGATGCTAGGAAGAAACGGCATCAACTAACGAGCAAAATAACAAGCTAACATCATAATGACAGGATCAAGTTCACACATAACAATATTAACCTTAAATGTAAATGGGCTAAATGCTCCAGTTAAAAGACACAGACTGGCAAATTGGATAAAGAGTCAAGACCCATCAGTTTGCTGTATTCAGGAGACCCATCTCACGTGCAGAGACATACATAGTCTCAAAATAAAGGGATGGAGGAAGATCTACCAAGCAAATGGAAAACAAAAAAAGGCATGGGTTTCAATCCTAGTCTCTGATAAAACAGACTTTAAACCAACAAAGACCAAAGAGACAAAGAAGGCCATTACATAATGGTAGAGGGATCAATTCAATAAGAAGAACTAACTATCCTAAATATATATGTACCCAATACAGGAGCACCCAGACTCATAAAGCATGTCCTTAGAGACTTACAAAGAGACTTAGACTCCCACACAATAATAATGGGAGACTTTAACACCCCACTCTCAACATTAGACAGATCAATGAGACAGAAAGTTAACAAGGATATCCAGGACTTAAACTCAGCTCTGCATCAAGCAGACCTATTAGACATCTACAGAACTCTCCACCCCAAATCAACAGAGTATACATTGTTCTCAGCACCACATCACACTTATCCCAAAATTGACGACATAATTGGAAGTAAAGCACTCTTCAGCAAATGTAAAAGAACAGAAATTATAACAAACTGTCCCTAAGACCACAGTGCAATCAAACTAGAACTCAGGACTAAGAAACTCAATTAAAACCACTCAACTACATGGAAACTGAACAACCTGCTCCTGAATGACTACTGGGTACAAAACAAAATGAAGGTAGAAATAAAGATGTTCTTTGAAACCAATGAGAACAAAGATACAACACACCAGAATCTCTGGGACACATTTAAAGCAGTGTGTAGAGGGAAATTTATAGCACCAAATGCCCACAAGAGAAAGCAGGAAAGATCTAAAATTGACACCCTAACATCACAATTAAAAGAACTAAAGAAGCAAGAGCAAACACATTAAAAAGTTAGGAGAAGGCAAGAAATAACTAAGATCATAGCAGAACTTAAGGAGATAGAGACACAAAAATCCCTTCAAAAAAATCAATGATTCCAGGAGCTGGTTTTTTGAAAAGATCAACAAAATTGATAGACTGCTAGCAAGACTAATAAAAAAGAAAAGAGAGAAGAATTAAATAGATGCAATAAAAAATGATAAAGGGGATATCACCACTGACCCCACCGAAATACAAACTACCATCAGAGAATACTATATGCAACACCTTTATGCAAATAAACTAGGAAACCTAGAAAAAATGGATAATTTCCTGGACACATACTCTCTCCCAAGACTAAACCAGGAAGAAGTTGAATCCCTGAATAGACTAATAATGGACTCTGAAATTGAGGCAATAAATAATAGCCTTCCAACCAAGAAAAGTCCAGGACCAGACGGATTCACAGTCAAATTCTACCATATGTACAAGGAGAAGCTGGTACCATTCCTTCTGAAACGATTCCAATCAATGGAAAATGAGTGAATCCTCCCTAACTCATTTTATGAGGCCAACATCATCCTGATACCAAAGCCTATCAGAGACACAACAAAAAAAGAGAATTTTAGACTAATATCCCTGATGAACATCGACACAAAAATCCTCAATAAAATACTTGCAAACTGAATCCAGCAGAACATCGGAAAGCTTATCCACCATGATCAAGTGGGCTTCATCCCTAGGATGCAAAGCTGGTTCAATATACACAAATCAATAAACGTAATCCAGCATAAAAACAGAACCAAAGATAAAAACCACATGATTATCTCAATAGATGCAGAAAAAGCCTTTGACAAAATTCAATGGCCCTTCATGCTAAAAACTCTCAATAAATTTGGTATTTATGGAAAGTATCTCAAAATAATAAGAGCTATTTGTGACAAACCCACAGTCAATATCAGACTGAATGGGCAAAAACTGGAAGCATTCCTTTTGAAAACTGGCACAAGACAGGGATGCCCTCTCTCACCACTCCTATTCAACATAGTGCTGGAAGTTCTGGCCAGGGCAATCAGGTAGGAGAAAGAAATAAAGGGTATTCAATTAGGAAAAGAGGAGGTCAAATTGCCCCTGTTTGCAGATGACATGATCATATATTTAGAAAACCCCAGCGTCTCAGCCCAAAATCTCCTTGAGCTGGTAAGCAACTTCAGCAAAGTCTCTGGATACAAAAATCAATGTGCAAACATCACAAGCATTCTTATACACCAACAACAGACAAACAGAGAGCCAAATCATGAGTCAATTCCCATTCACAATTGCTTCAAAGAGAATAAAATACCTAGGAATCCAACTTACAAGGGATGTGAACGACTTCTTCAAGGAGAACTACAAACCACTGCTCAATGAAAGAAAAGAGGACACAAACAAATGGAAGAACATACCATGCTCATGGATAGGAAGAACCAATATCGTGAAAATGGCCATACTGCCCAAGGTAATTTATAGATTCAATGCCATCCCCATTAAGCTACCAAAGACTTTCTTCACAGAATTGGAAAAAACTACTTTAAACTTCGTATGGAACCAAAAAAGAGTCCACATTGCCAAGACAATCCTAAGCCAAAAGAACAAAGCTGGAGGCAGCACACTACTGACTTCAAACTATACTACAGGGCTACAGTAACCAAAACAGCATGGTACTGGTACCGAAACAGAGATATAGACCAATGGAACTGAACAGAGCCCTCAGAAATAATACCACACATCTACAAAAATCTGATCTTTGACAAACCTGACAAAAACAAGAAATAGGGAAACGATTCCCTATTGAATAAATGGTGCTGGGAAAACTGGCTAACCAAAAGTAGAAAGCTGAAACTGGATCCCTTCCTTATACCTTATACAAAAATTAATTCAAGATGGATTAGAGACTTAAATGTTAGACCTAAAACCATAAAAACCCTAAAAGAAAACATAGGCAATACCATTCAGGACACAGGCATTGCCAAGGACTCCATGTCTAAAACACTGAAAGCCATGGCAACAGAAGCCAAAATTGACAAATAGGATCTAATTAAACTAAAGAGCTCCTGCACAGCAAAAGAAACTACCATCAGAGTGAACAGGCAACCTACAGAATGGGAGAAAATTTTTGCAATCTACTCATCTGACAAAAGGCTAATATCTGGAACCTACAAAGAACTCAAACAAATTTATAAGAACAAAACAAGCCCATCAAAAAGTGGGCAAATGATATGAACAGACTTCTCAAAAGAAGACATTTATGCAGCCAACAGACACATGAAAAAATGCTCATCATCACTAGCCATCAGAGAAATGCAAATCAAAACCACAATGAGATACCATCTCACACCAGTTAGAATGGTGATCATTAAAAAGTCAGGAAACAACAGGTGCTGGAGAGGATGTGGAGAAATAGGAACACTTTTACACTGTTGGTGGGACTGTAAACTAGTTCAACCATCGTGGAAGACAGTGTGGCAGTTCCTCAAGGATCTAGAACTAGAAATACCATTTGACCCAGCCATCCCATTACTGGGTGTATACCCAAAGGATTATAAATCATGCTGCTATAAAGACACATACACACATATGTTTGTTGCGGCACTATTCACAGTGGCAAAGACTTGGAACCAACCCAAATGTCCATCAATGATACACTAGAGTAAGAAAATGTGGCACATATACACCGTGGAATACTATGCAGCCATAAAAAAGGATGAGTTCATGTCCTTTGTAGGGACATGGATGCAGCTGGAAACCATCATTCTCAGCAAACTATCCAAGAACAGAAAACCAAACACCGCATGTTCTCACTCATAGGTGGGAATTGAACAATGAGAACACTTGGACACAGGAAGGGGAACATCACACACGAGGGCCTGTTGTGGGGTAGGGGGAGGGGGAGAGATAGCATTAGGAGATATACCTAATGTAAATGATGAGTTAATGGGTGCAGCACACCAACATGGCACATGTATACATATGTAACAAACCTGCACATTGTGCACATGTACCCTAGAACATAAAGTACAAAAAAAAAAAAAAGTGAAAGTGTAAAACTACTAGAAGAAAACATGGGAAAATTTTAATGACATTGGTCTTGGCAAAGATTTCTTGTGTATGACCCCAAAAGAACTGGCAAAAAAAAAAAAAAAAGGCAAATATAAAGAAATGGAATTGCGTCAAACTAAAAAGCTTCTTTACAGCAAATAAAATAATTAACAGAATGAAGAGAGAACCCACAGAATGCGATAAAATATTTGCAACCATGTATCTGTTAAGAGGCTAATATCCTAAATTTATAAGGAACTGAAAAAACTCAATAGCAAAAAAAAAAAAAATTTTTTTTAAACAAATAATCCAATCAAGAAATGGACAAAGGTCCTAAATTGACATTTCTCAAAAGAAGATATACAAATGTACAACAGATATATGAAGAAATGTTCATTGTCACTGATCACCAGGGTAAGGCAAATTAAAACCACAATGAGATATCAATTCACAGCTCTTAGAATGACTACAATCAAAGAGATGAAAGATAATAAGTGTTGATGAGGGTACAGAAAAGGGGATCCCTTGTGCATTGTCAGTGGGAATGTAAATTAATGCAGCCATTATGGAAAGAAGTATGGAAGTTTATCAGAAAACTAAAAATAGAACTACCATATAATCTAACAATACCACTTCTGAGTATACATCCAAAGGAAATGAAACGAGTATGTGAAAGATATTTGCACTCCAGTTTTTATTGCAGTATTACTCACAATAGCTAAGATATAGAAGCAACCTAGATGTCCATCATCAGATGAATGGATGAAGAAAATTTGGCATACTACTGGAATACCATTCAGCCTTAAAAATAGTAGAAATCCTATCATTTGTGACAACATGGATGAATCTAGAGGACACCATGGTAAGTGAAATAAGCCAGTCACAGAAAGACAAATGACATGTAATCTCACTTAGATGTGGAATCTAAAAAAGTTGAACTCATAGAAAAGTAGAATGATGGCTACCAGAGAGTGGAGAGTAGTAAATGGAAAATAGAGGGATATTGATAAGAAGTAAAAGGTTGCATTTAGACAGAATAAGCTTTACTGAAAGAATAAGCTTTACTGCTCTATTAACAGAGTAGTCACTCTAATAAATATTAATGCCTTATATATTTCAAAACTGCCAAGAAAATAGATTTGAAATGTTTTCACCACAAAAAATTGTGTGAGGTGATGAATTTGTCAGTTGGCCCAATTTAATCATTCCACATTGTAAACATGTATCAAAACATCACGTGGTATTTAATATAATATCAAACCAAATTCAACAGCATATTAAAAGGATCTATCACCATGATCAAGTGGAATGCAAGGATGGTTCAATATATTCAAATCAATAAATATGATATATCACATTAACAGAAGAAATGATAAAAAAGAAACCTGTATAATCATCTCAAGAGATGCAGAAAAGGCATTTGACAAATCCAATATCCTTTCATAATTAAAAGTCAACAAACTAGGTACATCAGGTATGTACCTAAACAAAGTAATTTTTATGCCATATATGACAAGCCTACAGCTAATACCAGATTCAAGGTTTGAAAAAAATTATGAAGTTTTTTCCTCTGAAATAAGGAAAGAATAAGAATGTCCACTCTCCCCACTTCTAGTCAACACAAGAAGATCTAGTTAGAGCAACTAGGCAAGAGAAAGCAATGAAAGACATCTAAATGAAAGAGAAAGAAGTTAAATTGTCCCTTTTTACAGATGACACAGACTGACACACACATACACACATATAATAAGGACTCCACCAAATAACTGTTAGAACTAACAAATTTAACAAGGTTGCAGAATACAAAGTCAACACATAAAAATCAGTGGCGTTTCTATACACTAATGATGAACTTTCTAAGGGAGAAATTTTAAAATCCCATTTGCAATAACATCAAAAAGTATAAAACACTTGGGAAGAAGTTTAACCAGTGAGGTGAAAGGCCTACTTGTACACTGAAACCTATAAAACATTGATGAAAGAAATTGAAAACACAAATAAATGAAAAGACTTCCCATATTTATGGATTAGAAAAATTGATATTGTTAAAGTATCCATGCTACCCAAAAAGATCTACAGATTCAATGCAATCACTGTCAAAATTTCAATAACATTTTTTTTCAGAGAAATACAAAAAGTAATCCTAAAATTTGGATAAAATCACAAAATACCCTGAATAGCCAAAGCAATTTTGATCAAAAAGAAAGTTAAAGGCATTGGTTTACCTTATTTCAAAATATATTACAAAGCTATAGTGATCAGAACAACATGGTCCTGGCATAACAACAGACGTATAGAGCAATGGAACAGAATAGACAGCTTGGAAATAAATCCACTCAGTTGTGGTCAATTGATTTTCAAGAAAGTTGCCAACAACACAGACCAGAGAAAGGGCAGTCTCTTTAATAGACAGTGTTGAGAAAATTGGATATCCGCATGCACTAGAATAAAATTAGAGTCTCATCTCACACTGTATATAAAAGTCAACTCAAAAGATTAAAGACTTCAATATAAGACTGAAAATTTTAAGTCTTACAAGAAAACATAGGGGATGCCTGTAATCGCAGCACTTTGGGAGGCTGAAGGGAGGATTACTTGAGACCAGGAGTTTATGACCTGCCTAGGCAATAAAGTGAGGGCCTGTCTCTATTAGAAAAAAAAATTTTTTTAATTTGCCAAGCATGGTGGCACACATCTAAAGTCTCAGCAACATGGGAGGTTGAGGCAGGAGGATCACTTGGGCCCAGGAGTTCGAGGGTGTAGTGAGCTATGAAAAAGCCACTGCACTCCAGCCTGGATGACAGAGCAAGGCCCTGTCTCAAAAAACAAACAAACAAACAAACAAAAAACACAAAAAACCCCACAAAACAACAATAACACAACAACAACAACTTGGGAGAGTGTATGTTTCTAGAAATTTATCCATTTCTTCTAGGTTTTCTAGTTTTTTTGTGCAGAGGCGTTTATAGTATTCTCTGATGGTAGTTTGCATTTCTGTGGGATCAGTGGTGATATCCCCTTTATCATTTTTTGTTGCATCTATTTGATTCTTCTCTCTTTTTGATTTTATTAGCCTGACTAATGGGCTATTTTGTTGATCTTTTCAAAAAACCATCTTCTAGATTCATTGATTTTTTTAAGGATTTTTCATGTCCCTATCTCCTTCAGTTCTGCTGTGATCTTAGTTATTTCTTGTCTTCTGAAAGCTTTTGAATTTGTTTGCCCTTGCATCTCTTGCTCTTTTAATTGTGATGTTAGCGTGTTGATTTTATATCTTTCCTGCTTTCTCTTGTGGGCATTTAGTGTTATAAATTTCCCTCTACACACTGCTTTAAATGTGTCCCAGAGATTCTGGTACATTGTGTCTTTGTTCTCATTGGTTTCAAAGAACATTTTTATTTCTGCCCAATTTCTTTATTGACCCAGTAGTCACTCAGGAGTAGGTTGTTCACTTTCCATGTAGTTGTGCAGTTCTGAGTGAGTTTCTTAATCCTGAGGTCTAATTTGATTGCACTGTGGTCTGAGAGACTGTTATGATTTCCAATCTTTTGGATTTGCTGAGGAGTGTTTTATTTCCAATTATGTGGTCAATTTTAGAATAAGTATGATGACGTGCTGAGAAGAATGCATACCCTGTTGATTTGGAGTGGAGAGTTCTGTAGATGACTATTAGGTCCACTTGGACCAGAGCTGAGTTCAAGTCCTGAATATCCTTGTTAATTTTCTGTCTTGTTGATCTGTCTAATATTGACAATGGGGTGTTAAAATCTCCTGCCATTACTGTATGGGAGTCTAAGTCTATTTGTAGGTCTCTAAGAACTTGTTTTATGAATCTGGGTGCTCCTGTATTGGGTGCATATAATTTAGCACAGTTAGTTCTTCTTGGTGCACTGATCCCTTTCCATTATGTAACACCTTTCGTCTATTTTGATCTCTATTGGTTTAAAGTCTCTTTTATCAGAGACTAGGTTTGCAACTTCCACTTTTTTTTTGTTTTCCACTTGCTTGGCAAATATTCCTCCATCTTTTTATTTTCAGCCTATGTGTATCTTTGCACATGAGATGGGTCTCTGAATACAGCACACTGATGGGTCTTGACTCTTTATCCAATTTGCCAGTCTGTCTTTTAATTGGGGAATTTAGCCCATTTACATTTAAGATTAATATAGTTATGTGTGAATTTGATCATGTCATTATCCCTGACTAGACCAATAACAAGTTCTGAAGTTGAGGCAGTAATTAATAGCCTACCAACCAAAAGAAGTCCAGGGCCAGATGGATTCACAGTCGAATTCTACCAGAGGTACAAAGAGGAGCTGGTACCATTCCTTCTGAAACTATTCCAATCAATAGAAAAAGAGGGAATCCTCCCTAACTCATTGTAGGAGGCCAGAATCATCCAGATACCAAATCTGGCAGAAACACAACAAAAAAATTTCAGACCAATACCCCCGATGAACACTGATGCAAAAATTCTCCATAAAATACTGGCAAACTGAATCCGACAGCACATCAAAAAGTTTATCCACCACAATCAAGTAGGCTCCATGCCTGGGATGCAAGGCTGGTTCAACATAGCAAAGCAATAAATGTAATCCATCATAAAAACAGAACCAATGACAAAACCACATGTCCCAATAGATGCAGAAATGACCTTTGACAAAATTCAACAGCTCTTCATGCTAAAAACTCTTAATAGGCTAGGTATCAATGGAATGTATTCACAATAATAAGAGCTATTTATGACAAACCCACAGCCAATATCATACTGAATGGGCAAAAACTGGAAGTATTCCCTTTGAAAACCGGCACAAAACAAGGATGCCCTCTCTCACCACTCTTATTCAACAGAGTATTTGGGAGTTCTGGCCAGGGCAATAAGGCAAGAGGAAGAAATAAAGTGTATTCATATAGGAAATGAGGAAGTCAGATTGTCTCTGTTTGCAGATGACATGATTGTATATTTAGAAAACCCCACTTTCTCAGTCCAAAATCTCCTTAAACTGATAAGCAACTTCAGCAAAGTCTCAGGATACAAAATCAATGTGCAAAAATCACAAGCATTTCTGTACACCAATAACAGACAAACAGAGAGCCAAATCATGAGTGAACTCCCATTCACATTTGCTACAAAGAGAGTAAAATACTTAGGAATACAACTTACAATAGATGTGAAGGACTTCTTCAAGAAGAACTACAAACCAGTGCTCAAGAAAATAAGAGAGGACACAAATAAATGGAAAAACATTCCAGGTTCATGGACAGGAAGAACTGATATCATGAAAATGGCCATAATGCCCAAAGTAATTTATAGATTCAATGCTATCCCCATCAAGCTAACATTGACTTTCTTCACAGAATTGGAAAAAAGCTACTCTAAACTTCATATGGAACCAAAAAAAGGCCGCATAGACAAGACAATCCTAAGCAAAAAGAACAAAGCAGGAGGGATCATGCTATCTGACTTCAAACTATGCTACAAGGCCACAGTTATCAAAACAGCATGGTCTGTTACCAAAACAGATACATAAACCAATGGAACACAACAGAGGCCTCAGAAATAACACCACACCTCTACAACCATCTGATCTTTGACAAACCTGCCAAAAACAAGCAATGGGGAAAGGATTCCCTATTTAATAAATGGTGTTAAGAAAACTGGCTAGCCATATACAGAAAGCAGAAACTGAACCCCTTCCTTACACCTTATGCAAAAATTAAGTCAAGATGGGTTAACAACTTAAAAATAAGACCTAAAACCATAAACATCCTAGAAGAAAACCTGGGCAATACTATTGAGGACATAGGCATGGGCAAAGACTTTGTGTCTAAAACACCAAAAGCAATGGCAACAAAAACCAAAATTGACAAGTGGGATCTAATTAAACTAAATAGCTTCTGCACAGCAAAAGAAACTATCATCAGAGTAAACAGGCAACCTACAGAATGGGAGAAAATTTTTGCAATCTATCCATCTGACAAACTGCTAATATCCAGAATCTATAAAGAACTTAAACAAATTTACAAGAAAAAAACAACCCCATCAAAAAGTGGGCAAAGGATATGAACAGACACTTCTCAAAAGAAGACATTTATATATGCAGCCAACAATCATATGAAGAAAAGCTTGTCATCATTGGTCATTAGAGAAATGCAAATCAGAACCACAATGAGATACCATCTCACACCAGTTAGAATGGTGATCTTTAAAATGTCTGGAAACAACAGATGTTGGAGAGGATGTGGACAAATAGAAACACTTTTACACTGTTGGCAGGAGTGGAAGTTAGTTCAACCATTGTGGAAGACAGTGTGGCAGTTCCTCAAGGATCTAGAACTAGAAATACCATTTGACCCAGCAATCTCATTACTGGGTATATACCCAAAAGATTATAAATCATTCCACTATAAAGACACATGCACACATATCTTTATTGTGGCATTATTCACAATAGCAAAGACTTGGAACCAACCCAAATGTCCATCAATGATAGAATGGATAAAGACAATGTGGCACATATACACCATAGAACACTATGCAGACATTAAAAAGAATGAGATCATGTTCTTTGCAGGGACATGGATGAAGCTGGAAACCAACATTATTAGCAAACTAACACAGGAACAGAAAACCAAACACCGCATGTTCTCACTCCTAAGTTGGAGTTGAACAATTGAGACCACATGGACACAGGAGAGCAACGTCACACGCAGGGGCCTGTCAGGGAGTTGGGTGCAAGGAGACGGAGAGCATTTGGACAAATACCTTAAAACCTGCAGGGCTTAAAACCTGGATGACAGGTTGATAGGTGCAGCAAACCACCATGGCACATGTATACCTATGTAACAAAACTGCATGTTCTGCACATGTGTCCCAGAACTTAAAGTATAATAATAATAATAATAATAATAATAAAGGGCGGGGCACGGGGGAAATTTCATGACAATGATTTTTTGGAAATAAAACACAGACAACAAAGATGAACATAAACAAATGAGTTTACATCATACTGATAATGGGTTAATATCCAAAATACAGAGAGAACACAACTCAATATTGAGAAAACAACCTGATTAAAAATGGGCAAAACAACAGATATTTCTCAAAAGAAAACATACAAATGACCAACAGGTATATGAAAAAAAAAATGCTCAACATCACTAATCATCAGGAAAAGGTAAATTAAAACCACAATGAGATATCACCTCACCTTATACCTATTAGATAGCTATAATAAAAAAGATGAAAGATGAGGATTGATGAGGTTGTGGGGAAAAGGGATCTCTTGTAAACTAGTGGTGAGAATGTAAATTAGGACAGCCTTAAAAATTAAAAATAGAATTACCATGTGATTCAGCAATTCCACTTCTGTGTACATTTCCAAAGTAAAGGCAATCAGTATGTTGAAGAGACATCTGCATGCTCATGTTTATTGCAGCACTATTCACAATAACCCACATATGGAATCAACCTAAGTGTCCACTGATGGATGAATGAAGAAAATGTGGTATATATACACAATGGAATACTATTTAGCCTTTAAAAAGAGGGAAATCCTGTGCTCTGCAACAACACAAACGATCCTAGAGGACATTATGTTAAGTGAAATAAGCCAGGCACAGAAAGACAAATGCTATATTATTTCATTTATATGTGGAATGTGAAAAAGTTGAACTTATAGAAACAGAGAGTAGAGTGGTGGTTACCAGTAGCTGGGGGAAGGTGTCGGGAGGTCAAAGGGTACAAAATTTCAGTTGGGTAGGAGGAGAAAGTTCAAGAGATCTACCGCACAACTGTAGTCACAACTGGTGACTACAGTTCATATCCCGGTATTGTATTCTCGAAAATCACTCAGAGGAGTAGGTTTTAAGTGTTCTCCACCAGAAAAAAAATAAGTATGTTAAGTAATGCATATGTCAATTAGCTTGATCTAGTCATTCCACAATGTATACATATTTCAAAATATCATATTGAACATGATAAATATGTAAAATTTTGTCACTTAAAAAATAACACGAAGGATATATGCTTGAGGTGATGAATACCTCATTTACCCTGATGTGACAATTACACATTGTGTGCCTTTATCAAAATATCTTATATATCCCATAAATATACACACTTATGGTGGACCCACTGAAATTTTAAAAAAATTAATTGCATAGAAAACTACGATAGTTAGCAAGTTAGTGGACCCTAAGTTTAATGTTGTACTACTTTAAATGCCAACTTTTCTTTATGTGAATATGTATCATAAGTAACTTTTAGTAATATACAAACTTACTTTATGACCATTATATTTATATAGAAAAGACATAGCTTATGTATTTATTTCAGCTTTAGTTATAATGTCCTGAGGAATGAGAAACTAAACCACTGAGTCTTTGTGCCCTTACCAGGTGTGGCTATGCATTTCATTCCAGTGAACAGAATTACAGTAACAAAAAGCAGTTAAAGAACTATTGTGAGTCATGCCTTATAAAATTAACCATATATTATTTACAGACCCTTCAATACCATTAACTTTCCCTTTCTTAGAAAAACTAAAGTAAAAATAAACTTATTTTTATTTGGTAATAGAAAAATTATTCAAACCAAATAAGAAAAAGTATATATAGTACTCTACATGAAAATTGAAACACTGTCAAATAAAACACATTATAATACGCCTAGGAAACTCTACAAAAAATTAGGAAGCTCATTTAGAAATTAATAGAATGAAGGACAAGTAATTAAAGCAAACTCAAATCAGTAATATTCTTATTTATTTACTTATTTAATTCCTTTGAAAGTCTCATATACACTATTAAGTAGTCACATTCACAAACTTAATTTTTATAAAGTCAGCAGCAGTCTTAGGAATACTAGGAGAAGAAGAACTCCATAAAAATGCAACTGTAATAGTCAGTGAGGGAGGTGAATTTCTGCTCCATTCAATAGTCCAGGTCTTCATCAAGGTATCTTCAAGGCTGAACCAAAACCATAAATAGAAAATTGTCATTTTCCTCTTCATATGCATATAAGAATTCATTACAGTATAACACAGAGACAAACTGACTTGTGTTAAAAATTATACTACTTTCCCAAGCAGAAATTTTAAATGCTATTTTTTTTTAACTTCAGTGTGTGTAAGAATTACTTTTATTCCATGGAAATACAGTAAAATTAAGAAATGCCATTTTTAGAAGCTGGTAAGATGGCTGAATAGGAACAGCTCCAGTCTGCAGCTCCCAGTGAGACCAACGCAGAAGTCGGGTGGTTTCTGCCTTTCCAACTGAGTGGCGCCTGGAACCCCAGGGAGACAGAACCGTTCGCTCCCCTGGAAAGGGGGCTGAAGCAAGGGAACCAAGTGGTCTCACTCAGCGGGTCCCACTCCCACAGAGCGCAGCAAGCCATGAACCACTGGCTTGAAATTCTCAATGCTAGCACTGCAGTCTGAAGTAGACCTCGGACAATCAAGCTTGGTCAGGGGAGGGACATCTGTCATTACTGAGACTTGAGTAGGCGGTTTTCCCCTGACAGTGCTAAGGAGGCCAAAGAGGCCGTGGCCAGAAGGCCTCTCTAGATTCCTCCTCTCTGGGCAGGGCATCTCTGAAAGAAAGGCAGCAGCCCCAGTCAGGGGCTTATAGATAAAACTCCCATCTCCCTGGAACAGAGCACCTGGGGGAAGGGGCGACTGTGGGTGCAGCTTCAGCGGACTTAAACGTTCCTGTCTTCTGGCTCTAAAGAGAGCAGCAAATCCTGACATGGAGAATTCTCCCAGCACAGCACACGAGCTCTGCTAAGGGACAGACTGCCTCCTCAAGTGGGTCGCTGACCCCCATGCCTCCTGACTGGGAGAGACCTCTGAGCAGGGGTCAACAGACACCTCATACAGGAGAGCTCTGGCTGGCATGAGGCCAGTACCCCTCTGGGACAAAACTTCCAAAGGAAGGAGAAAGCAGCAATCTTTGCTGTTCTGCAGCCTTCACTGGTAATATCCAGGCAAACAGGGTCTGGAGTGGACCTCCAGCAAACTGCAGTAGAACTACAGAAGGGGGCCTGACTCTGTTATAAGAAAGATTAACAAACAGAAATCAGTAACATCAACATCAACCAAAAGGACCCCCACACAAAAACCCCAACAAAGGTCATCATCCTCAAGTATCAAAGGTAGATAAATCAATGAAGAAGGAAAAACCAGTGCATAAATGCTGAAAGTTCCAAAAACCAGAATGGCTCTTCTCCTTTAAATGATCACAACTCCTCTCCAGCAAGGGCACAAAATTGGACAGATAATGAGTTTGATGAACTGACAGAAGTAGGCTTCAGAAGGTGGATACTAACAGACTTGTCTGAGCTAAAGGAGCATGTTCTAACCCAATGCAAGGAAGCTTAGAACCTTGATAAAAGGTTACAGGAACTGCTAACTAGAATAACCAGTTTAGAGAACATAAATGACCTGATGGAGGTGAAAAACACAGCATGAGAACTTCATGAAGCATACAGAAGTATCAATAGCCAGATCGATCAAGCAGAAGAAAGGATAACAGTAATTGAAGATCAACTTACTGAAAAAAGGAATGAAGACAAGATTGGAGGAAAAAAGAATGAAAAGCAACAACAAGGCCTCCAAGAAATATGGGACTATGCGAAAAGACCAAACCTATGATTGATTGGTGCACCTGAAAGTGATGGGGAGAATGGAACCAAGTTGGAAAACACTCTTTAGGATATTATCCAGGAGAACTTCCCCAACCTAGCAAGACAGGCCAAGATTCAAATTCAGGAAATACAGGGAACACCACTAAAATACTCCTTGAGAGGAGCAACCCCAAGACACATAATCTTCAGTTTCTCCAAGGTTGAAATGAATGAAAAAATGTTAAGGACACCAGAGAGAAAGGTCAGGTTACCTACAAAGGGAAGCCCATCAGACTAAGAGTGGATCTTTCTCCAGACACCATACAAGCCAGAAGAGAGTGGGGGCCAATATTTAACATTCATAAAGGAAATAATTTTACCCAGAATTTCATATTCAGCCAAGCTAAGCTTCATGAGTGAAGGATAAATAAGATCCTTTACAGAAAAGCAAATGCTGAGGGATTTTGTCACCACCAGGCCTGCCTTACAAGAGCTCCTGAAGGAAGCACTAAATATGGAAAGGAAAAACCAGTACTAGCCATTGTAAAAACACACCAAAATATAAAGACCAATGACACTATGAAGAAACCGCATCAATTAATGTGCAAAATAACCAGTTAGCATCATGATGACAGGATCAAATTCACACATAACAATATTAACCTTAAATGTAAGTGGGTGAAATGCCCCCAATTAAAACACACAGACTGACAAATTGGATAAAGAGTCAAGATCCATTGGTTTGCTGTATTCAGGAGACCCATCTCATGTGCAAGACACACATAGGCTCAAAATAAAGGGATGGAGGAAAACATAACAAGCAAATGGAAAGCAAAAAAAAAGGAAAAAAAGAAAAAAGGGTTGCAATTCTAGTCTGTGATAAAACTGATTTTAAGCCAATAAAGATAAAAAAAGACACAGATGGGCATTACATAATAGTAAAGAAATCAATGCAACAAGACGAGCTAATTATATTAAATATATATGCACCCAATACAGGAGCACCCAGGTTCATAAAACAAGTTCTTAGAGACCTATAAATAGACTTAGACTCCCACACAATAGTAGTGGGAGACTTTAACACCCCATTGTCTAATATTAGACAGATCAATGAGACAGAAAATTAACAAGGATATTCAGAACTTGAACACAGCTCTGGACCAAATGGACCTAATAGACATTGACAGAACTCTCCACTCCAAATCAACAGAATATACATTCTTCTCAGCACCGCATAGCACTTGTTCTAAAATTGACCTCATAATTGGGAATAAAACACTCCTCAGCAAGTACAAAAGAATGTAAATCATAACAAACAGTCTCACAAACCACAGTGCAATCAAATTAGAACTCAAGATTAAGAAACTCACTCAAAACTTTACAACTACATGGAAACTGAACAACCTGCTCCTGAATGACTACTGAGTAAGTAACGAAATTACAGTAGAAATAATGAAGTTCTTTGAAACCAATGAGAATAAAGACACAACATACAAAAATCTCTGGGACACAGCTAAAGCAGTGTTAAGAGGGAAATATATAGCACTAAATGCCCACATCCGAAAGTGGGAAATATCTAGAATCAACACCCTAACATCACAACTAAAAGAACTAGAGAAGTAAGAGCAAACAAATTCAAAAGCTAGCAGAAGACAAGAAATAACTAAGATCAGAACAAAACTGAAGGATAGAGATATGAAAAACCCTTCAAAAATCAATCAATCCAGGAACTGGTTTTTTGAAAAGATCAACAGAATAGACAGATCACTAGCCAGACTAATAAAGAAGAAAAGAGAGAAGAATCAAGTAAATATAATAAAAAATTATAGAGGAGATATCACCGCTGATCCCACAGAAATGCAAACTACCATCAGAGAATGCTATAAACACCTCTAAACAAATAAACTAGAAAATCTAAAAGAAATGGATACATTCCTGGACACATACATCCTCCCAAGACTAAACGAGGAAGAAGTCAAATCTGAATAGACCAATAACAAGTCATGAAATTGAGGCAGTAATTAATAGCTTACCAACCAAAAAAAAAAAAAAAAACCATGACCAGATAGAATTCAAAGCCGAATTCTACCAGAGGTACAAAGATGAGCTAAGAACTAACACCATTCCTCCTTCTGAAACTATCCCAAACAATAGAAAAAGAGAAACTCCTCCCTAACTCATTTTATGAGGCCAACATCATCCTAATACCAAAACCTGGCAGAGACACAACATAGAAAAGAAAATACCAGGCCAATATTCCTGATGAACATTGATGCGAAAATCCTCAATCAAATGCTGGCAAACCAAATCCAGTAGTACATTAAAAAGCTTATCCACCACAATCAAGTTGGCTTCATCCCTGGATGTAAGGCTGGTTCAACATATGCAAATCAGTAAATGTAATCCATCATATAAACAGAACCAATCACAAAAACTCAATGATTATCTCAATAGATGTAGAAAAGGCCTTCGATAAAATTCAACATGCTTCATGCTAAAAACTCTCAATACACTGGGTATTGATGAAACGTATCTCAAAATAATAAGCTATTTATGACAAACCCACAGCCAATATCATACTGAATGGGCAAAACCTAGAAGCTTTCCTTTTGAAAACCAGCACAAGACAAGGATGTCTTCTCTCACCACTCCTATTCAACAGAGTATTGGAAGTTCTGGCCAGGGCAATCAGGCAAGAGAAAGAAATAAAGCATATTCAAACAGGAAAAAGAACTCAAATGATCTCTTGTTGCAGACGACACAAGTGTATATTTAGAAAACCGCATCATCTCAGCCAAAAAACTCCTTAAGCAGATAAGCAACTTCAGCAAAGTCTCAGGATACAAAATCAATGTGCAAAAATCACAAGCATTCCTATACACCAATAATAGACCAGCAGAGAGCCAAATCATTAGTGAACTCCCATTTACAATTCCTACAAAGAGAATCAAATACCTAGGAATACAACTTACAAGGGATGTGAAGCACCTCTTCAAGGAGAACTACAAACCAGAGCTCAAGGAAAGAAAAGAGGACACAAACAAATGGAAAAACATTCCATGCTCATAGATAGGAAGAATCAATATTGTGAAAATGGCCATACTGCCCAAAGTTATTTATAGATTCAATGCTATTCCCATCAAGCTACCATCGACTTTCTTTACAGAATTGGAAAAAAACTACTTTAAATTTGATATGGAACCAAAATAGAGCCTGTATAGCCAAGACAATCCTAAGCAAAAAGAACAAAGTTGGAAGCATCAAGCTATCTGACTTCAAACTATACTACAAGGCTACAGTTATCAGAACAGCATAGTACTGGTACCAAAACAGATATATAGACCAATGGAAAAGAACAGAGGCCTCAGAAGTAACACCACACCTCTACAACCATCTGATCTTCAATAAACCTGCCAAAAACAAGCAATGGGGAAAGGATTCCCTATTTAATAAATGGTGCTGAGAAAATTGGCTAACCATATGCAGAAAACAGAAATTGGACCACTTCCTTACACTTTATACAAAAATTAACTCAAGATGGATTAAAGACTTAAACATAAGACCTAAAAGCATAAAAACCCTAGAAGAAAACCTAGGCAGTAACATTCAGTACATAGGCATGGCCAAAGACTTCATAACTAAAACACCAAAAGCAATTGCAACAAAAGCCAAGAATTGACAAATGGGATCTAATTAAACTAAAGAGCTTCTACACAGCAAAATAAACTATCATTTAGGGTGAACAGGCAACCTACAGAATGGGAGAAAACTTTTGCAATCTATGCATCTGACAAAGAGCTAATATCCAGAATCTACAAGGAACTTTAACAAATCTACAAGAAAAACACAAACAACCCCATCAAAAAGTGGGCAAAGGATATGAACAGACACTTCTCAAAAGAAGACATTTATGTGGCCAATAAACATGATGAAAAGCTCATCATCACTGGTCATTAGAGAAATGCAAACCAAAACCACAATGAGATACCATCTCATGCCAGTTAGAATGGTGATCATTAAAAAGTCAGGAAACAACAGATGCTGGAGAGGATGTGGAGAAACAGAAATGCTTTTACAGTGTTGGTGGGAGTGTAAATTAGTTCAACTATTGTGGAAGACAATGTAGCAATTCCTCAAGGATCTAGAACCAGAAATACCATTTGACCCAGCAATCCCATTACTGGGTATACACCCAAAGGATTATAAATAATTCTACTCTAAAGACACAAGTATACATATGTTTATTGCAGCACTATTTGCAACAGCAAAGACATGGAACCAACTTAAATGCCCATCAATGATAGACTGGATAAAGAAAACGTGGTACATATACACCATGGAATACTATGCAGCCATAAAAAAAGAATGAGTTCATGTCCTTTGCAGGGATATGGATGAAGCTGGAAACCATCATTCTCAGCAAACTAACACAGGAACAGAAAACCAAAATAGCATGTTCTCACTCATAAGTTGGAGTTGAACAATGAGAACACGTGGACACAGGGAGGGGAACATCACACACCAGGGCCTGCCGGGGGGTAGGGGGCAAAGGGAGGGAGAGCATTAAGACAAATTTAAGCCCCTAATGCATGCAGGGCTTAAAACCTAGATGGCAGGTTGATAGGTGCAACAAACCACCATGACCCATGTATACCTATGTAACAAACCTGCATGTTCAACACATGTATCCCAGAACTTAAAGATTTAAAAAAAAAAAAAAAAAAAAAAAGAATCGCCATTTTTTAAAAGCACCCTCATGTGATTCTGAAGCAGTTATTCAGCGGTGATTACTCTTTAAGGGAAAAGTAGTTCAATTATTATTTATCATATCAGAAAACATTCATATGCTTCAGATTATAAATCAAATATTATTCATGGTTCTCAGTTTACAACACTAGAATTTTTAGCTTCTTTATGCACATACAAATGCATAATTTTATAGATGTAAACATTATATTTGATTATAGCCCATACATAAATGGAATCATATTATTATATTTTATAGATGATTTTTTCTTTTTTAGTTGCCTAAACCATAATATTTCCAGCCACTACTCTGTCAACTGGCATTCACTTTGTTTCTAGTTTGTTGCCACTTTCAACAACCTTGCAAAAAGGAATCTTTGTGTATTTCTCATTACACACTGGTGACTTTATTGGTATGGAAGAAATTCTCAGGGAGAGAATTGCTGGGTCAAAGGCTCTATGAATCTTTGAAAATAATTTTTAATAGAAGTTGCCAGATTGCTTTCTCCAAAGGCTACCTACCATATCTCACACTTCCAAGAGCAGTGTTTGAAATGGCCTTTTTCTCTGTATTCCAGCCAGTAATAAATATTGATGGTATTTCAAATTTTTGTTAGTCTGATTTGTATAAAGTGATACCTCATTGTTAATTATAATTTCAATCCTCCAGACATTTAAAAATGTCCGTCATTTGAAATTCATTTTGTCTGAATTGTCTTTTCATAGCTTTGCCCAATTATCTATTGGACGTTACACATACACATACATACACACAATTTACATTCACATATATTAACCCTTTTGTGCTCTGTACAGTTTATATAGAACTCCATGTATCTGTGTGTGTATATATATAGTATGTAAAATCAGCTGTGCATTTTATAGATATTCACAATTTACATTTCGTTTGCTTTAAGAATTCCAACTCTTATCCTTTGTCTCAATCTATATTTCGTATATACAATATATAGTATTTCTATAAAAAAACTTTTTCTACATTTCATTTCTAGATGTAGTCTTCCCCAAATTATTTTAGAAACAGAAAATGTATCTAGTAACTCATTTCACAAACTTTTTCTCTTGATGTGTAGCTTAACTATACATCTTGTTCACATTTGAAATTTTTTTTATGTTTTTCTCATGAAAGCAAATTGTGAAAATGCAATTCTAATCATCTTGTCTCATCTGAAACTTTCAAAGCTCATCATCACCTCTTCAACAGACCCCCAAATGAAAGATGAACATAAAGTATAGCAGGTAAGACCATTCATTACAGGGCTCTCTGCAGCCTTTTCAGCTTAGATTCTAACCACCTCGCTTCTCTCTATATGGCCTCTTCATATTACCACCTATAGACTATGATATCTTTTATTAAACAATCATGTCTTTGCCAATAGTCTCTTTTATCTCTGTATCTTCAGTGCTCGAGGTACTACTTGTTACCATAAATATGTTCAATATATGTTTTTGAATAAAAAATTTCTAATAGTTCCGTAAAGGCATAGTTCTTTTTTCTGCCTCTAGTTTGCACATATTGTGAACTTTCTTTGGAACTGTCTATTTTTCAGTCATTTTTAAAGTTTACCTTCAATATCACATCACCTTACAACAACCCCAAAGTTTCTCAGGCAAACTTTCTGTATTCTTGTAGTGTCTTGTACAGTCTTTACCATAGCATGTATTATACAATGCAGATGTATAATATGTCTTATCTTTTTCCTGAAATGATACCTGTAATGTCTTCAAAAGATTAATTTATATTTGCTTACTCAGTTTCTCCTTAGCTCCATGGATGTATTATTATTTCTTACTATATATGTATGTGTATAATTAAGAGATGAATCATATTTATAAGCTTTTATATATTCTCAATATAGATATATACATATACAAATATATGCACATAAGCATATAAAATATGTATATTACATTCTTTCTTTCTAATGCCAGAAGAGCTCTCAATCCTCAAAAGGAATGTAGCTGTTTTGAACAATGACTAATAAATTCTCATCACTCACCTCACTGGGTTATAAATTCCCATTTTCCTTTTCAGTGTGTCTCAGAATGGCCTCCTTTTCCATTCCAGAAATAGGAAGAAATTTAGACACAGAAATTAGTTCAGCAGCATTGAAATCAGCTGACTCATTGGAATTTTCTGAAAGGAAGAAAATAATTACTGGGAAATAAACCAGACCTCTCCTCACGTAACTGTGAGGCTCTTTGAGCAACTGAAAACACTACCCATAACTACGAAGGCAAGCATGGGTGAGTCACAGGGCAGAGAAAGTCTTTCCTATTCCTTAAATATGTTTCCTGACACAGTACATGTTTCTTATACCTTAAATATATTCCCTGACACAGTGGCAGATGCATAATTCCTTGGATTGAAGAAGTGAGGCAGGCCCCTCTCAGAAGGTCAGGGACGCTTCATGGATAAAGACAATGGTTTTTGGGATATTTCTTCCAACCCAGTAAAGTTATCCTGCCCCAGAGGCACAATTAGTGCATTGGTGCTAAACAGAAGTTCAAGGACACAACAGCATGATGTGATGAGAAATAAGGCTAGTCCTGTGGATTTTGATGGCTTCTCATGCAATAAAGATACGGAAAGTTTAAGGTTTTCGACTTTTAGGGAAAAATATAATAAATATCAAGCTAGAGAAAAAAAGTGACAGGAAATGGGAATGGAAGAAACTGAGAAAGACATACATAGGTCAGAAGATACAAAGTAGCAGCTATGTAGGATGAACGAGTCTAGAGGTCTAATTTACAACAGTAGGATTACAGGCAATAAAATTGTACCGTATATAGGACTCATGTTAAGTGAGTAGGTTTTAGCTGCTCTTGCCACAAGAACACCACAAAAAAGGGTTACTATGTCAGATGATGTTAATTTGCTTTGCTTTAGTAAGATTTTTACTATCTATATACATCCCATAAAATCATGTTGTTGGCCGGGCGCGGTGGCTCACGCCTGTAATCCCTGCACTTTGGGAGGCCGAGGCGGGCGGATCACGAGGTCAGTAGATCGAGACCATCCTGGCTAACACGGTAAAACCCCGTCTCTACTAAAATACAAAAAATTAGCCGGGCGCGGTGGCGGGCGCCTGTAGTCCCAGCTACTCCGGAGGCTGAGGCAGGAGAATGGCGCGAACCCGGGAGGCGGAGCTTGCAGTGAGCCGAGATGGTGCCACTGCACTCCAGCCTGGGCGACAGAGTGAAGACTCCGCCTCAAAAAAAAAAAAAAAAAAAAAAAAAAAAAATCATGTTGTATGCCTTAAATATACACAACAAAATTTATTTAAAGAAAAAAGTTAAACTGTCACTTATGACAGTCTTTCATAAGATTAATTTCTGTTTTAATAAAACGAGGTCCAAGTCATAATATTCTGCTGCATGGTTCTTTTCCTACCTCTATCAGGAATAATCACAGACCTCTTAAGCTAAAGGCCTCCCTATGATTGCAATTTTGATGTTCTCCAGGAATAATTTTCAGTCATTCTTGTCCATTATATGCATCTAAGCTTCCTATTACATTTTCAGAATTTTTTAGCTGTTTATCAAAGTAAAATGTCTATGCCTCAATTGCAGCCCCTGATCTGAACCCCTGGGCAATAGACCCTCCAAGAACCCCACAGACCTGAGGAATTCATTAGGTCCAGATCATCTGCATTCAGGCAAGAATTCATCTCCCGGTATTGAATTTGGTGGACTAAGTTCTCTCCTCTTGAGGAAACTGAAAACAGAGATCCTAGGTTAGGGATCAGCTATCATAATAAAATTCCCCTTCCTGTATGTGTGCTTTTTCCCAGCGCTGCAAACATACCTCGTCCTTATCCATGCTATTGTTTCTATCCCATTCTACTTCCAAGCTCTTCCTTTATAACGCCCCACACTCAAAGGAAATAGGCATGAGGCTAAATCTTCCCCACTGCCATTGTATTAATGTAAAAACCCACTATTTTTTACCCAAGGACCATAATTTGGGTAAGCAGTCTTCCATAACTCACTGGAGCTTTTCTTAAGTATCTTTAAAAGTCTTTCTTCTCCCCTCCATTCTCACTATAGTTATAGTACTTTTCATTTTTTACCTCAACTGTTACAAAATGCCATTCCTGTCAGTCATGTGGTCCTCCTTTAATCTTCATAGATCCTGTTGCCAAAAGATCTTCCTAAAAGATATCTTGACCATTTCACTCCCCTACATAATACTCTAATGACTATGAATCTCATGTGAAACACAAGAACTTCATAATTTGTGCCTTTTCTCTTCTTCAGACTTAGCAGCCTCCCTCCTTGCACTCAACTTTTTCTCCCCCTACCCCTCAGAAATAAAACAAGAAATGCTTCATCCTTTAGGCTTCTCTACACTTGTATATACTCTTCTCTAGAATGTTCCTCACCCAATTCTCTGAGCCTCTATGTTTGAAATATGTCCCCCAAGCCTCTTTGAAGCCTCCAGTAATCCCCCTCCCCTTTCAGTTAATTACGCCTTTCTCTATGCCACTTTTGTTCCTTTTTTCTATTAATGTACAATGGCTACATTGTAGTATATTTGTTTACATATATATCTCTTCCACTGGACTTGAAGTTCCACCAAGATTTATTGTCCATGTCTGTATCTTCAGAGCCTAATACATTGCCCAACAGAACAGTAAAATTTGTGATAAGGAGATTGATTATAGTAAGAGAAAATAAACGTTTAAGTAAAAAAGTCATCCTAAATAATGTCTAACATATTCATTCTGAACTTTCAATTCTATAATGTTCCAATTAAGCATGTAGATAGAACACAGGAATCATCAATGCAACCTAAAGTCCCTTTTCTCCTCTGAAATCTTATTCTCTCTATTTAAAAAAAGAAAAAATATGTAGAAATTGGAGCTCCCTCTGTTGCCCAGGCTGGTCTTGAAGTCCTGGACTCAAGCGATCCTCCTGCCTCAGCCTCCCAAAGTGCAGGGATTACAGGTGTGAGCCACCATCCTGGCCCTTCCCTCTATTTTGAGAAACTGCTCAAATCTCTTTTAGATTCCGTCTTTCTGGCCATTAGACTTGAGTCTAATTTTTTTTCTTCCCAAGAACCCCCTTATTCTGCAGACATACTAGATAAACCCTAATTTGGCTCAAACCTGTAAGCTGCTGTCTCTGTCTTCGCTTTTGAGTCAAGAATAATGCGACGAAAATGGCCAAGAGAACAACTCCAAGGATTCCGACTGCAATAAGGGATGACTGACGGGATGTGTGACCTAAGTAAAGTAAATATCAAGAGATATGATCATGTCTTATCAAAAAGACCAAGGTCACTAGTTACTGACTCTCTCTTAGGTCAAATACAGGATCCCTGAGGTAAATATCAAATCCTCAGAACTTCTACCTAAAATTTCTAAACAAGAAAAATTCTATGTATGCAGATAATTGGTCTTATCATCACAAACTCCATGATATACCTGTTGGGGCTTTTTGTGGGGTTTTGTGCGCTGAAATATCTGTAGGAGAAAAGAGAGAGAGAGGCTTAATTCTTTGCGTGATATATAGAACAAACATTTTGATTTCCTTGTCTGATCCCTTAGTACCTCTCAACCAAGTAAATGACTCTTTCCCACCTAAAACTAGAGTCGTCTAGTCTTTCTTCCTCTGCACAGGGGATATAGGTTGTATGTGTCTCCTTGGTGAAGGCCAACATATAACAACTGTTTTCATCATTCGTTCAGTAGAGACATTATGATTCTCTAATGACAATCCCCACCAGATACCTGTGTTGATAAGTCTGGGTTTTACACAACACACATCACTGCCCAACCCCTCTTTGCTGCCAGAGATTCCAAGCTCAATCCAGGCTTCTGGCACTTACCTGTGCAATTCACTGCAGCGTCTTCCTTGTGTCCACACTCATTGTGGCCCCAGCGTCTGGCAGGACAATCCCACAAGGAAGACTCATTCCCTTTGCACTTCACTTCATTGAGCCATATGGGTCCAGTCCCCTGACCAAACTCTGCTTCTTTGAATGCTTTCAAAGCTGGACCACAGCCAAGTTGTTGACACACCACCTGAGCATCGTTCAAGTCCCAGGAGTCATCACACACTGTCCCCCAGGAACCTCCATGCCAGATCTCCACACGTCCAGAACAGGAAGTGGGTCCTTCTTGTAGTCTTATCTTGTCTGAAAAATCAGAGACATGTAGGCTATTTCTAAGACTTCTAAAAGTTTCCAGGAGTTCATAGGTGAAAAAAAAGATTTGAAACTTAAAAAAAAAAACAAAAACCTATTTAAAATTTTACTGAATGTGCATTTTAAAATTTAATTTTTACAAAATTTATCTTTTATAAGAGGACTTGTCATTACAGCCAACTAGGTATATTTCATCCTGCACATAATATACATAATGTGACCCAGTAAATGTTAAATGATTAAAGTTAACGTTATAAATATGTGATGTCAAGTTCTTTCAAATAGGCAAGATCTTGGGAGATGGCAGGTTGACAGAAATCTCACAGTTTAAGAAGATGTAGAGGCCAGGCACAGTGGCTCACGCCTGTAATCCCAGCACTTTGGGAGGCCAAGACAGGCAGATCACCTGAGGTCAAAAGTTTGCGACCAGCCTGACCAACATGGGGAAACCCCGGCTCAACTAAAAATACAAAATTAGCTGGGCGTGGTGGCTCATGCCTGTAATCCCAGCCAGCTACTCGGGAGGCTGAGGCAGGAGAATCGCGTGAACCTGGAAGGCAGAGGTTGCAGTGAGCCAAGATCACACCATTGCACTCCAGCCTGGGAAACAAGAGCAAAACTCAGTCTCAAAAAAAACAAAACAAAACAAAAAAAAACAAAAAACCTGTAGAATGTGGAAATACCTGAGAATTGATCTTCTGATTTCTGACTGCTTTTCTCCTTATATTAGTGTAACAAGATAATATTTGAAAGAAAAATGGGAAGGTAAAGTAAACCACTCAACAGTCAAATATTAAATCACATATTCTCTTCTCCTCAGAGAAAGCAACTGAATAAATCTTTCAAGCCAATCATGGGGAGTATGATATTCTTTAGAATAATAAAAGCTGATCCTGAATATCTACAGGCCAAATTAAATAAAACCAATTACACCATCCAGGTAGGACAGATATTACCCACAAGCTACCCATTCTTGCTTAATTCGATCTAACAACTTAAGCCAGTGTGAGAATAGGAAAATAAAATCCAATGTCCCTTATCAGAAGATGACAGTGGGACTGCGGAATGGAATTTTCATATAGGTCAATGGATACTCACTGTCACATGTGATCCAGGTCTCCTCCGACGGCCTGGCCAGTCTCTTCTCCCATGGAGATGATGGGCACTGCCACAGCGTGTCAGGTCCTTTTGGACACTGAACATTGTCCACCCACATGGGAATGGACATGGCCTTGTCTAAAGATGCAGGGTTGATTTTCCCTTTGTCTGCACAGCCCAGCTGCCTGCACACCACACCCACAGTGGTTTCAGACATGCTACTCCTGCCAACGCTGCCCCAAGCTCCGTTGTAAAAAACTTCTAGACGCCCTGCACAGGCCTCTCTGCTGGCTTCACTGGTCAATCTGAGAGACATGAACTCTGCAGTGAAACACAGAATTAGTAGTTTTGCATCTTTTCTGAAGATTCAGAGACTCCTTCCCTTTACCTTGATGTAAGAATGGCTTTAAAAATAGGTACAATGGTACAATATGTCAGTTACTAATAATTCGTTAGTAGCTTCTAGATGATTTCATAGATATTATTAAAATATTTTATTTATTCTATAAATGCATTATAGGTGTTTTAGTCTTAGGTTTTGGACTCAGAGACCTCTTCAGATTGCCCTCAATGATTCTAACAGACTTTCCAGAACTCAAAGGCTCAGAGCCTTTTTCAATTACATAGTTTGGATTTTTTCCCAAAAATATTCTTTTTTTTTTTTTTTGCAGCTGTCTTTGATAGTTAAAATTGTTAGACACTCAGGCACTAAAATCAATGTTCTGTGTACATCTCTCACTTCACAGTTTTGCTATGCATGTCTTCTACCAGATTTATGTCATTAAAATAGGAATAAATCACTTCTGGGATACAGAGTTTTTCACTTCCTTGTTACTGAATCATAGTTCTGTTTCCCCCAATATATTATGAAATAGTACATTTTAAAATTTCAGAATGTTTTCTAAAACTCACCGTGTATACAAAGCAAGGGCAGTAACCTCACACTAATTTTTGTTTCTATGACAAGTAAGTCTCATTTATCTGCCATGAAAAATTGCTTGGGCATGATAATTATCTTTTTTTCTGTAGAATGATGCAACATACGTATTTCTTCTTATCCCTTTAAATCTACTTGTTTATTAACACTGTAATTATCAAGGGTTGCCATTGGATCACTATCTAATATCCAGCCCAAAATATATTTATTAAAAACCTTCATTATGAACTTTGTTGTCATTTTCATGATATACAAGACCATTTCTGGTCTTTTCTCTTTACAATGTTACACTACCTTGCTCATGAAGTACCACCAGCACATCAAACCCAGACTTCTGTTGTCCTGACTCCCACAATAGTTCCTTTTGGACCTACTTTTCAGGAAAATCTTTAAGATTAATACCCCTTACTACCCTCTCTCAGTCCTTTCTCTATGTAATTGTGACCAGAGGTAATATGCATAATTTACCTGAGCAGATAACTCCTGCATCCTCCTTGTGCCTGCAGTTTTGCTGCCCCCAGCCATGTGAATGGCACTGCCAAATGCGGGATTCTTTTCCATTGCATTTCATCTCATCCAGCCAGATGGGCCCTGTTCCTTCTCCAAAATGAGCAGAACCAGTGGCATTAATGGCCTCTCCACAGCCCAGCTGTCTGCACACCACATGGGCATCGCTCAGGTCCCAGCTGTCATCACAGATGGTGCCCCAGGAGCCCTCATGATAAATCTCTACTCTCCCAGCACAGCGACCTCCTCCATTTACCAAGCGAAGTTGACCACTCTCTGCAAAGAGAAATGAAAATATTAATAACGAGCATTCTGCTCGTTATTAATATTTTCATAGATTTGTCACAGAGTCTCACCTATGCAGGCCACAGCACTTTCTTCTGGAATGGTAGGCCTTGTTGGGCCCAGAGATGATGAATTGCATGAGGACAGTGTTTGCGACTGGTTTCCTGCGAACACCAAAGTACTTAGTCATACAAGATACAAAAGGTTAGGGGAGTCAGACGAAATGTTATATGGATGAGTTGAGGACAAACATAGCTTAGAGAGAGAGGGGAAGGTGGATGGTCAACACGTTTGGAATAAATCAGGTGCTTTGAGATGGGCTTGGCACATAGTAAGCACTGGATAACTATAAAGTCCATCAAAATTAGGTTTGCTCACCCTCTGAAAGACAAATGAGGTTAATACTCTGAAGCATGAATTAGTATTCATTCTTTTCATGACCCTTCAAAATGGATCACTGCATTTCACTTTTGTTCTTCAACCCTATGTACACCTTCTCTTAAGACTCATCACTGGCTGCCCCTCATCCTCTTACCTGAGCAAATTACAGAGGCCACTTGCCCTGAAGGACATAGTGAAGCACCCAGAGCAGTTACAGGACAATCTCCCATGTGCTGCTCAGTCCCAGTGCAGTGAAACATATGCCTCCAGACCTGACCATTTCCTTTTCCAAAATGTGCTCCTCCTGGGGTAGAAAGGGCAACTCCACATTTAAGCTGCTGGCAAAGAACGTGGGCATCTTCTATGTCCCAGTGAGAGTTGCAGAGGGATCCCCAGGCATCAAGCGTTTTGAGCTCCACTCTGCCCTCACATGGGGTCTTGCCATTCACCAAGCGAATTTCTGTGTATCCTGGAAGGAGACAGGGCTTTAGAAAAAGACAGCTATGATTCCCTAACCCCGTCCCTTTCACAGTATGAGAACCAATTAAAGATGTTTTCTGGGTCTTACTTGAGCAGACTACTCCAACATCCCTGCTGTGGCTACAAGTTCCTTCTGGGCGGGGTGCTACTGGGCAGAGTGAAAGATGGGACTCATGTCCCTCACACTGGAATTCTTCAGCCCAGATCTGTCCATTTCCCTCTCCAAAGTGAGCTCCCCCCAGGATAGAGACGACTGTGCCACACTGTAATTCCCTACAGAGAACACTGGCAGCTTCCAGAGAGAAGTCCGAATCACAGACGGAGCCCCATGTGTCACCATGCTTCACTTCAACGCGTCCAGAACAGGGAATGTCTCCTCCAACCAGTCTGGGTTCCCTGTGGGCTGAAAAATAAATATTATTTCAGTGAGAGATAATATGATTCCCAGATTTCCATTCATGATGAGGGTGAGGAAGGTGGTGTGGAATGGGAAATGGAGACCAGGGTGCTCAGTGATTTCCTACACTTGTTTGTCTTGGCTTTTCTGCCTTAAGTTGGGTATGGATAATTCTAGTCCTCCCTATTCCTAGCTGAACTCATCCATCTGAGAGAATTCTGGGACTTCACCTTGCACAGCCAACCATCCCCAGAAGCAATGATAACTCTGTTCTTCCAACATTTTGCTTACTTTATTCATAATAACATCAGAGACCACAAACAATGTGTATCTACTATCGCTGTCTCTTAGTCTTGCACTCATTCCTGCATGCACTGCAATCTGGGGTCTGCTCAACCTTTTTGAATTGTTCTATGTAAAGCTTTTCAATATACTTCTCATTTTCAAAATGAACATCAGACTTCTTCCTTTTGATGTCTGTTACATTTGGTATACGTGACCCTTCTTTGCACCATTTTCTCCTCCATTCTTTCTGACACTGCTTTATCAAAACATTTCATGTATTCCTTGAGTCAAGGTTCTGTCCGTAACCTTCTCATCTGCTCAATGGACATGTCTCAACTGCCAATAAATATATTTTCATCCATACTTTTTTCTTTAATTTTAGATCCACAAACATATCTGCTTAGACATGTGGAACTTAAAATACTCAAAGTTGAATGAATTATTGTATGACAAGCCCACTATATGCTTTATTTAATTAATGATATGCAGACCAAATTAGAATCACCTAAAATTGAACCACCACTTTATCTCACCACAAATAATGGTAATAATGATAGCAGTGAATATTACGTGAGCATCTATTATATTATATATATGGCATTCCAATAAGCATTTAACAAACATTATTTCATTTAATCCTTAAGATTGCCTTAGGAGACAATTGTTAATATAATTCTGATTTTACAGACAAGGAATCTGAAACATAGAGGGGTGAGATGTAGTAATTTGCTAAGGTAACACAACAAATTACTACAGAATTAGTAAGAGGACAGAATTTGAAGCCAGACAGCATATTCCAGAGCCTAAAGTGCTGACCCTCATGAAACATTACACATGTAGAAAACCACCATATCTCTTGGTCCTCCAGCATATTTCTTCTTCTGCATATTTATTGCTATTGCCGTAAAGTGATTTGTCATCATCTGTCATGCAGACCTCTACAATAGCTTCCTAAATTGTTTCCTTGCTTCTAAGTCTTTTTTCCAAGAAATTTATGCCATGATTATAAATATATTAATAAATTTCAAATATTTTCATGTGATGTTTTTTCTTTAGCTAACTTAATGTTTCCTTAAAATTTATGCAATGATCCCTTACATACTTTCTTATGATTTCTGTAATAATCATGCACGCAGCAATTAATCCAAAAGTATCAGTGTAACGACCTATGACATAACAACCTATAACGTTGTCTGACTATTTTAGGCATCTGATGATGGGTGGGTTAAAAAGGCTGCCACAGAGTTTAGTCTGTCAGTGAAGATAGATAATACTAAAAATAATAATCATCATCATATTAGCTAACATGTACTTATAGCTCACTGTGTAATTCCTGTGAGGTAGGCCCTATTACCACTCCCATTTTTCTTCTGAGCAAACTGCAGCACAAACAGCTTTTACAGATTCCCTAATTTCATCCAGCTATTAAAATTAAGGAGAGGTGATAAACACTATTTCTTTAGTACACTTTAAAATAGTATGCTCTTACCTTAAAAGCTTTAATATCTATTATTTTATCAACCAAATTTGATGCTCCAGCCTAAAGATGCTTGGGCATGCCATAATTTTCATACTTCTGTGCCTCTGTAGAAACTTTTCTTTCTACTTAAAATGTATTTCCCTACCTTATGTACCTAGGAAAAAGCTACTTCTTTTCAAAGCTATTCAATTTCTCACTAACAGCCTTCTCCTCCACAAACACAGTTCACTACAAGATATACATATTTTAATAGTGACGAATCCAAAAATAGAAATATATATTAGACATAAAACTAACAAATAAAGGAGCCATCTGCTCTGTTTTAGACTTTGTAGGAGAGAATACCATAGATCTAAACTGGATCTTGAAAAAAGATGAGGAGTTTGCCAAATACAGAGTGGGTGAAAAAACCTTTAAGGAATATACTCATTAAATAGCATGGTGTCACTGAAGAATTATAAGTAACTTACTGTAGCTGAAATTTAAAATGTAAAGAAAAGACACACCAGAAATAATAAATGGAATTTATATTATGAAGATGCTCTTTGTCAAGTTAAGGAACACAACCATCAACATAAGTGAGTTTCTTTGAAAATACTCAGACACAATATAAAGTACTTAAGAAATATAAACTATTTCTTTTAACTCATTCTTTAAAAGAAATAAAGGAACTGGAAGCATTCCCCTTGAAAACTGGCACAAGACAGGGATGCCCTCTCTCACCACTCTTATTCAACATAGTTTTGGAAGTTCTGGCCACGGCAATCAAGCAAGAGAAAGAAATAAAGGGTATTCAATTAGGAAAAGAGTAAGTCAAATTGTCCCTGTTTGCAGATGACATCATTGTATATTTAGAAAACCCCATCGTCTCAGCCCAAAATCTCCTTAAGCTCATAAGCAACTTCAGCAAAGTCTCAGGATACAAAATGAATGTGCAAAAATCACAAGCATTCCTATACACCAATAACAGACAAACAGAGAGACAAATCATGAGTGAACTCCCATTCACAATTGCTTCAAAGAGAATAAAATACCTAGGAATCCAACTTACAAGGGATGTGAATGACCTCTTCAAGGAGAACTACAAACCACTGCTCAATGAAATAAAAGAGGACACAAACAAATGGAGGATCATTCCATGCTCATGGATAGGAAGAATCAATATTGTGCAAATGGCCATACTGCCCAAGGTAATTTATAGATTCAATACCATCCCCATCAAGCTACCAAAGACTTTCCTTCACAGAATTGGAAAAAACTACTTTAAACTTCATATGGAACCAAAAAAGAGTCTGCATTGCCAAGACAATCCTAAGCCAAAAGAACAAAGCTGGAGGCAGCACACTACTGACTTCAAACTATACTAGAGGGCTACAGTAACCAAAACAGCATGGTACTGGGACCAAAACAGAGATATACACCAATGGAACAGTGCAGAGCCCTCAGAAACAATACCACACATCTACAACCATCTGATCTTTGACAAACCTGACAAAAACAAGAAATGGAGAAAGGATTCCCTATTTAATAAATGGTGCTAGGAAAACTGGCTAGCCATAAGTAGAAAGCTGAAACTGGATCCTTTCCTTACACCTTATACAAAAATTAATTCTAGATGGATTAGAGACTTAAATGTTAGACCTAAAACCATAAAAACTGTAAAAGAAAACCTAGGCAATACCATTCAGGACATAGGCATGGGCAAGGACTTCATGTCTAAAACACCAAAAGCAATGGCAACAAAAGCCAAAATTGACAAATGGTATCTAATTAAACTAAAGAGCTTCTGCACAGCAAAAGAAACTATCATCAGATTGAACAGTCAACCTACAGAATGGGAGAAAATTTTTGCAATCTACTCATCTAACAAAGGGCTAATATGCAGAACATACAAAGAACTCAAACAAATTTACAAGAAATAAGCCCATCAAAAAGTGGGCAAATGATATGAACAGACACTTCTCAAAAGAAGATATTTATGCAGCCAACAGACACATGAAAAAATGCTCATCATCACTAGCCATCAGAGAAATGCAAATCAAAACCACAATGAGATACCATCTCACACCAGTTAAAATGGCGATCATTAAAAAGTCAGGAAACAACAGGTGCTGGAGAGGATGTGGAGAAACAGGAACACTTTTACACTCTTGGTGGGACTGTAAACAGTTCAACCATTGTGGAAGACAGTGTGGTGATTCCTCAAGGATCTAGAACTAGAAATACCATTTGACCCAGCCATCCCTTTACTGGGTATATACCCAAAGGATTATAAATCATGCTGCTATAAAGACACATGCACACGTATGTTTATTGCGGTACTATTCACAATAGCAAAGACTTGGAACCAACCCAAATGTCCATCAATGACAGACTGGATTAAGAAAATGTGACATATACACCATGGAGTACCATGCAGCCATAAAAAAAGGATGAGTTCATGTCCTTTGTAGGGACATGGATTCAGCTGGAAACCATCATTCTCAGCAAACTATTGCAAGAACAGAAAACCAAACACCGCATGTTCTCACTCATAGGTGGGAATTGAACAATGAGAACACTTGGACACAGGAAGAGGAACATCACACACTGGGGCCTATCGTGGGGTCGGGGGAGGGGTGAGGGATAGCATTAGGAGATATACCTAATGTAAATGATGAGTTAATGGGTGCAGCACACCAACATGGCACATGTATACATATGTAACAAACCTGCACATTGTGCACATGTACCCTAGAACTTAAAGTATAAAAAAAAAAAGAAAATTCAGTTGAAAATGAGGCCTTCTAAAGGTCTTAAGTCCTTTATAGATATCTGCTATCGAATATCAACAATTTTTGTAATCTCTTGATGTTACTATCACCATTATATAGATACACCGTCAGCCCATGCCAATCTACATACTCTGATTTACTTTCATCTCTCATAAACCTTTCACCTGATACTAAAATGTCTTAGAAAATGTTTTGAATATGACCATATTCTGTACTACAGCAATATAGAATACCTCAGCATGTCAAAATTTCACCAATTATCCATTAAATCTGCACAAAGCAAATTCCTATCCAAATTTGAGATGAAAAACATCATACTTTCTAAACATAGGTCAGAGTTTAAAGCAAACAACACCTCTACAACACAAATAATTTATGACCCTTGAGTGGGATGGTCTTTCATTTCTTCTTTTTGAATCTTTATTCAAGCATGAAATTTCTCTAAGATATCATTAACTAGTATTCATATGATCCCAACCCCTTTTGGACAGCCCTAAATCTTTAAGTAAAAGCAATTTCCTAGATCAAGTCAAATTCTGGTTTGTTGTAACCTCTTACTCTTTTGTTTGGATCCATCTTGAACAAACTAAATCAAAAGAAAACCAGTTAAAAAGAAACAAACAAAAAAACAAATATTTTGTTTTCCATTGTGAAAACTCATTAAGCAATTGAAAAAAAGTCTCTTCTATAAATATCCTCTTGTTTTCTTTGTCCTAACATATTTGAGTCAGGGCAGAGGACAAATTCTCCTACTCAGAAAGTGACTTGGAGACTCCATCCTCAGCCTTTATTTCGTGAATCTGCTAGTAACATGTTAATCTATCCTATGGGTTGCTTTGCTTGTATCATTACTCTTTAGACATGGTTAGAATATTGGAAATGTATCCCTTTAATTGATTTTTTTCTGCTAAATCTCTGACTGTGTTTTTACATAAAAGCCATTAAGTAAATTTTTGCACCTGGATTTAGTGCCATTATCAACAACTTTTCCCCTGGCATAGGTAACTGAATCTGTTTTCCTTTCTTTCTCTAGAAAGATGAAGAGATCTACAAAGAGCTTTAACATAATTAGAGATATAATTAACTAGAATTACTTCCTTTTGTTTAGTGATAAATAAAATATGCAATTATGATTTAAAGAAGCATTAACGTATTTTCAACATCTAATGCTTTTCAGACTCTGAAGAAGTATAGATCATCATAATCTCAGAATTATTTCTCAATCCTAAATTGAAATACAGCATAGCTCAGATGAACTGTTTCTTAAGGTCAGATGTCCTCTCTAGTACATACACAGACATCACAAACAAAATGTCTGAGATTCAAAGTAATTTTATGACCAAAACTTCCTAGACCTTTTTCTGTCAACAATTTATCTAAAATTGTTTCCAATTCTCCTGCTTAGTTGAATTCTTCTGGTTCTTTTCAGCTATATAGCCCTGTGTTATATAAAAGTTAAAGAATTTAAACAGATTATCAAATTCGTAGCTTGAATTTGGCAGGCACAGAGAAAGCATGTCCATTATTGAAAGAGACAGCATGTCATCATTGACAGAGACAGTATCAGTATGTCATCATTGAAAGTATCAAGTAAATCAAGAAACAAAAGTATAAACTATATTACTAACAAAACATGTAAAAAGCTAAAAACCAAGGCCCCCAACATAAGTAGAAGAACTTCCAAAACCTAAAGAAATATAACAAAGGAGTTTGCAAAAGGAAATAAAAAGTGCACATGGCAAATAGCAAACAAAAATACAGCTCTGTAAAGTATGGAGCCCATCTTAAGTTGCAAATTTATATTATTTATGATTTCTATTATACACATCTGAATAGAATCCTGAATAATTTAGAACATGTTACCGTAAGTAAGGGATTCTAGTAATGCAACCTAAAATATGGGTGTGGTTGAATGGAGTCGATGGGCAGAATGGATTAATGACTCAGGTATGAGAGGCTAAAAAGCTAATGAGTCTTACACATGGTAAAATGTTTGGGCAAACCTCACTTTGAAAAGAAAACCATGTGCTCACTGATGCTTAAAAAATGCAGAATTTATTGGGCAAAGTACAAGAAACAAAACTACAAAAAAATCAGAATATTTGCATGACGTGGATTCTTCTTGCCACTTTTAGCATTTACAAGAAAGATGAATTCAGACTACAGTAGTCTGAATGCAAGCAGAAATGGGAGGAGAAATATCAATTTTATAAGGTGGTATGGTCTGCCTGCAGGTGTTGTACATAGTTAATCAAGAGTCCCATAATTTGGAATTGAAAAATTGAAGATAAAACTCTAAGTATCCTGTCCCCCAAATTGAGATGGTGGTAAAACTATTGCCTTATCAGAAGATAAAACTGATGCTCCAGATACAAAGGCAATGAGTCCACTGGCAAAGACGGAATTTAGGTCTTGTCCTTCCTCCCAAACCCACAGTTTCAAATGGCCTTAAGACAGTGGTCAATAATTAAAGAGAAGGGCTGGTCATAGCATAGATCAAAGTATATTTATATGGCCTTGGACTATAGTTCCTTTCAGATGGTATTGGGTTATAAAGCAAGTAGACTGGAAGCTTAGTAACCTTGTAAAGAACTTTTTTGTTGAATTTGAGAGTAGCTGACATCAGCCCTTGATTAGTCAGTCTTGAAAGTAATCCAAAGGTCCCTAAACCAATATTAGCAGAAGGTGGATTGTGAAAGGTGTGCTGTCCTTAGATAGAGATATTCTCCAAACCAAACTTGGAGGTAACTGTGAAGAATAATGTGCCAGGAAGAACTACCCTGAGAGCAACACTGGGGCCCATGAAGGAGAGTGGACAGAAGACACCTTCTCAGAGGCCTGCACGTCGTCTACTAGATTGGCTTTCCAAGGAACTCTCTGAGCTGTGGGGTGGCTCATCCTTCCTGTCCAGTAGCGTTTGATAATCACTTCAGCAAATCTATTCTGAATGTTTCTTGGTGACAACAGAGACACCAAAACAGCCTTAAACTGCTTACCTATTTGACTAATTTTAAATGAGAAAAAGTAAACACTGTCTTTCTTTAGCCACTATTATTTGTTTCTCTTTTACATACAGCAGAACTTAATGCTAATCAATGTAAAATACAATTAATAAGAAAATATACAAACCATTATAAATTTAGAAGAAAAACCTATAAACTAAAATATTTATATTAATAAAACAGAAGAAATAAAACTTAAGACTCAACTCAAGAAGTTAGGGGCCAAAAAGAAATCAAACTTTAGGAAATCTGAAGAGAATTATTAGAAAGAAAAGTAAATTTTAATGAATTCGAAAGCAAATAAAGGTAATATTAATTTTTTTAAATCCAAATAATGATTTTCTAAAAAAATTTAGCTAAGAAAATGGCTAATCTTGTCAGGTAAAATAAATTAAAAGAATAAATGAATACACACGGTAATAAATACTAAGAAATGTCATAGACATGGAAGTAATTTCAGACAGCTCTTTAAATACTGATGTGAAATTTGATCAAGAAATTTTACTAAGTGAATACTTAAGGTACAAAACAATTTATACAACATGTCACCCTTTGGCTAATGAAAGCAAATGATAGCTATATATAGATTTGTTTGTATTTTCTTGTATTTACCTGAAATATCTCAAATAATATATAAATATTCCAACCACATAAGTTGACTGTGAGGAAAAGAATTGGATAGTAGTGGGGGAAGAGTTTACACTTTTTTCTTTTGAAGTTTAAACCATGTGATTATATTGCCAGGTCAAGAATATTTTCTAAAAAGTAATATAGCAATTCAAATTTACATCTTAAATGATTGCCTTTTTTTCAATCGGAGGATAATTTCCACTTAACTAGAGGTAAGCACCATTTGTAACATCAGGGAAATGCCCCTCGCTGCATGCCTAGGTTGGGAGGTATCTGGAGCATACTGTTGGTTAGAGGACATGCAACACGTACAAGTTTCCATTCTGTGAGGTCTCTACATGTTTAATGGTTTTCTTGTACACTGTGTTTTCTAAAGTCTTTCCGTTGCAGAGTAAAAGTTACATTTACTTTAGAATTATTTTAAAAGCATCACTTTTCAACAAAGTTAGCATTTGTATAAATATAATTAGCATAAAATACTAAAGATTATCCACAAACCCAACCAGTTTACAACTCATTTTTGAGCTTTTTAAAGAGGTTGCAGTGAAATATCCACAGGTTTTCAAAAAAAAGACAATTCTTTCACAGTACAATAGAGGGAGCTGAAGGTTATGTCAGTTTATCCAACATGGTTATTTTTAAATCTTTTGGCGACATCCTGTGAAAGAAATATTGAATTCTCTTTTTTAAATTTTAATCCTCCTTAATCTCTTATACTTCTATTGATTTAAAAATTACTCAAAAACCAAAGTGAGCAAAACCCAAACACTTCTATCTAAAGTGAAATGTGAATTGTAAACTTATCTGTCTCTCCAAGTGGAATTTGTGTAGATATTTTCTGGTTTCTTGAGAACGATCTAGTCATAAGGACCAATGTTTCTTTTCAATGTCAAAGGCAGTACTGGAAATTTACACCCTTCTTCTTAACAAGTTGATTGAAAGTCATACCTGAGCAAGTAATTTTGGCTTCTTCATAGTGATCACAGGTAAGTCCACCCCACTGCCAGTTCTTGCAGTCCCAAAGAGAAGTTTCATTTCCGTTACAGCTACTTAGAAACAGCCACGTGTTTGTTGCCTGGATTTTGGAGTATACTTGATAGGATGTTTTGAGTGCAGATCCACATCCCAGCTGCCTGCAAACCACATCAGCTTCTTTCAGTCCCCAGCCTCTGTCACACACCTTCCCTAACAGTCTCTGAATCTCCACCTCAACTGTCCCAGCACACCGGCTGCCTCCACCTCTAAGTCTTAGCTCCAGATCTGATCCATCTGCAAAAGAAACATAAACTTAAACCATCGATACATATGGAGGTTAGCTTCCAGAGCATTTTTTTTGTCTTTTTTCTTCTCTGATACTGATACACTGGAAATTATAGCTTACTTATTTCCTGACTTTTTAAGAAACAATAAGATAGACCACAAATTTTTGTTAGAAATGGGATTGTAGTTTCAAGGGTTGATAAAAATTGTCAATGGCAGAAAGATATGAGCAATTCTGCTTTAAAAGAGATTTCTCAAAAAGTGGGTGAAGGATATGAACAGATACTTCTGAAAAGAAGGCATTTATGTGGACAACAAACATATGAAAAATAGCTCATCATCACTGGTCATTAGAGAAATGCAAATCAAAACCACAATGAGATACCATCTCATCACAGTTAGAATTGCGATCATTAAAAAGTGTGGAAACAGATGTTGGCAAGGATGTGGAGAAATAGGAATGCTTTTACACTGTTTGGTGGGAGTGTAAATTAGTTCAACCATTATGGAAGACAGTGTGGTGATTCCTTAAGGATCTAGAACTAGAAATACCATTTGACCCAGCGATCCCATTACTGGGTATACACCCAAAGGATTACAAATCTTTCTACTATAAAAACACATGCACATGTATGTTTATTGCAGCACTATTCACAATAGCAAAGACTTGGAACCAACCCAAATGCCCATCAATAATAGACTGGATAAAGAACATGTGGTACACATACACCATGGAATACTATGCAGCCATAAAAAAGAATGAGTTTATGTCCCTTGAAGGGACACGGATGAAGCTACAAACCATCATCCTCAGCAAACTAACACAAGAACAGAAAACCAAACACCTCATGTTCTCACTCATAACTGGGAATTGAACAATGAGAACACATGGACACAGGAAAAGGAACATCACACACTGGGGCCTATCAGGGGGTGGGGGGAAAGGGGAGGGAGAGCATTAGGACAAGTACCTAATGCATGGGGGGTTAAAACCTAGATGACAGGTTGATACGTGAAGCAGACCACCATGGCACATGTATACCCATGTAACAAACCTGCACATTAAACACATGTATCCCAGAACTTAAAGTTAAAAAAATAAGTAAATTTAAAATTTTACAAAGAGATTCCTATGAAATTTTGTCTCTCTGAGCTCCAGGTAGATTCTGAGTTTGAAGTGTGCTCCATAACAGTAGTCTGAGTAATTATTACAGAGAATGACGTCAGATAACTCTCCAAACTAGTTGAATAAAGAACATGTCAAAGATTACAAGTATAAAGGAATTCCCAGCAAGGAATCTACTAGGCATTTCTACTTCTTACATCTATTCCTACTCCTAAGGAGCACAGGACTTTCTCTTTCTGTTTTTCTTTTTGTTTAGTGCTTTGGTTTTGGTTTTAACGTACCAGAACATGTTACGCCAGCATCTTCATTGTGATTGCAATAATGCTTTCCCCATTCATGGTGTTTACATTGCCAGACCGCAGGTTCATGTCCCTGGCAAGAAACACTGTCAAGCCAGATGTGTCCGAATCCCTCACTGGCGTTAACTCGACCAATGGCGGTGATAGCAGTTGGACATCCCAGTTGCTTGCATGCCACAGCAGCATCATGACTGTCCCAGCCATCATCACATATTGTCCCCCATTCTCCTTGGAATCTCACTTCTAATCTTCCTGAACATTCAGTGACTCCATCTACCAGTCTCAGGCTCAGATCTGCTCCCTCTGTAACAGATACACAACAGGTCTGCGATAAGGAAGTAAGAACATGAGACTATAAATAGCTGTACCTAAGATGAGTTAAGGAAAACGAGAGAGATGTAAGTGGAGACAGAGAAAACTGTGATGTACTGTACTAGCACTGGAAATCATTCAAGATGGAAGGAGGAGTGGATCAGGCAAGAAGATGGACATCTCAGTATAGACAGCATATATTACAGGAAGTGTTTCTAACAGGAGATCCAGGGACTGAATTTCATCTAGAGACCTGCTATTTGACCACCACAGAGTTCTTGTTAGAACTGTTTACTTTTTCTGGTTAATATATATTCGCACGTGTTTAACTGGCACCTGCATCCTTCAGTTTGCCTCCATACTTAGCAATCCCTTTTGCCTCTGACTGCATTCTCCATTGATACTACCTAGCCTGTGTTGTATACCTGAACCTGTTATGTCCACTTCCTTAGTTTAAAAGCAGAGCAAAGAGAAAGGAGGCTTCAGTACTACAATTTTCACCTTCCCCAAATTAATATTCTTCAAAGAATAGACGTTGATTCTGAAGAATATTCTGTAATAAATTAAACTGGTTTTTTCCTCTGGCAGTTTCCATTTTCATTCTCACAATATTATTTATTGTGATTCCTCAGCATGTGCTAACTGGGGGCCTAGAGAAATTTTGATGGGTAAAAGAGAATGGAAGGTATAGTCTGTGGTTTTTCTACTCCAAATTCTTCACATTCTTCAGCTAACAAAACCTATCTTTCTTATAGGAGTTCCATTCACTGTGGTTCAGGCTATAGCTGATCACATTGTTCAACAAGAAAAAGCCTGTTCAAGACATGCAGAAAGAGATAGAACCCAGATGACATTGTTCAAGAACCTGAATCCAACCATGCATGAGGCTAACTATACCCTCTGAATTTCCCAGTTTTGTGAGCCAGTATTCTCTTTGTTTTAAATGAGTTTGAATGGAAGTTCATTTATTTGCACAGAGAGAGAGAGAAAGAGAAAGAGAGAGAGAGAGAGAGAGAGAGAGAGAGAGAGAAAGAAACCTGGTGAAGATAGGGATTTTTTTACTCTTATTTTCCTAAGTGTTCTCTGGGGTTCAAGACACACTCAATCTCCTTTTATACTAAGAATTCAACAGAAAAACGAAGAGTGGTTCTCTGCACACACAAACCATTGTACCTGCCCCCAGTCTGAGTATCAACGTGAAAGTCTCTAGACAGATACAATGCATATCCAGTATAAATAAAATTTTAATGGGAAACCAATATTGATTTTTAAAAAGTGATTTGCTTCTGTGAATTTGAAAAATGATTTGGGAAAGAGTGGGTTAATGAGGCTAATGAGGAGGCTTTTGTAGATTAGATGATAACTGGAGTGGTTTCGTCTTAAAACTTCATAGTGCAAAATTTCCTAGTAAAGCCCTTCCTTCCTTCCTTTTTCCCCTCTTTTTCTTTTCGGTCTCTCCCTTTCTTTATGGGCTTTTCCTAAACACTGTCTTCTTTTCTTATGACCTGGATCTCAGTTTCACTATACACCCTTCTTCCCTAACCTATTTCTCCTAATTTCAGGTAAGGTAAAAAGTCCACAGGTATCAGAACTGAAACCTGAAGTTAGGTTAAAATGTGGTGACAAAAGAAGCAGATTTCATTATGTTCTTAAGAGTTCAGGCTTTTAAGATTTATTACCCCTTTCTTTTGTCCTCTCCTGGAGAATAGAATGAGCCAAGATCAGTCCTTACTTGAGCAAATCACTCCAGCATCCTCAGCATGATCACAGTTATGCTTTCCCCATCCTTGATGTTTGCAGTTCCAGAGAGCTGACTCATTTCCGCTGCATATAAGATCATCAAACCAGATTGGTCCAGAGCCTTCTCCAAAATTAGCTGAACCAGAGAAACTGACAGCACTTCCACATTCAAGTTGTTTACAAACCACAGATGCATGATCGATGTTGAAGTTATCATCACACACTGTTCCCCACTGTCCTTGGAATTTGATCTCTATTCTTCCAGAACACTTATTCCCTCCATTCGTCAGCCTCATTTCCAAATCGGATCCATCTGGAGCAGAGAAAAGACCAGAGTTCAGAAGTTACATTCATTTAGAAGTGATTTTAGAAAATAAGTTTCCTCTGGACACTTGGGATTTGATGTTGTCCTTAAAATGGTGCCTGATTTTGGATGTTGCCCAGCTCCACACAGTGGAGAATTTTAGTATGTTAAAATCTAGGAAGCAATTAGGATTTTTATCTGTATCTACTTACAAAGGAAAATATTTACAGATTAAAGTTTTTAAACTCTCTGTTTTGTTTTGTTTCCTTCCATTACTAGGATAGATGTAAATACTTTTTATATAGAAATAGATAAATTCGACTCAACTTATTTAAATTTGACTCCAGCTAAAGCTTTAGGTGTATAAATTTCAAAAAGCAAATTGATTAACTCCACTGGTAGTTATAAAACAACAGAAAATAAGAGCTAAACGTACTACACTGATGTTTTAGCTAAACAGCCCGTTCTATAGACAGCAATAATTATGATAAGAGCCTGCTAAAATTTATGATAATTTTAAACTTTGCAGTAGATGTTACTTTTGTTATTCTCCATTTCACACCTCCCATAGTGGTTAAAAATAAGAGGAAAGAAGGAGGAGATGGAAGAGGAAGAGGAGAAAGAAGAAAGAGAACTGAGTCACCAAGAGAACCATGAGAATCTTCAGCAACTGTTACTTACCAAACAGTATGCCAGTAGTTTTACATGTATTATATCATTGAGTCCTCAGAGACTGAAGTTTAAAGAGATTTGACAACTTGCACAAAATCATAGGATATTAGCTATGGAAAATTTATTTCAGCATTTTTCTAGATGCTACTGTGTGTTTCTCTTATCACATCACAATACCTGGACAGAGATAAGTCCTTTCTATAGTCGGTCCTCTGGGAGAGAGAGAGGCTGGGAGGTGAGAGGGTTGCATAAAAAATTAATGAAACAGGCCAATCATGGTGGCTCACGCCTGTAATTCCAGCATTTTGGAAGGCCAAGTCAGGCAGATCACCTGAGGTCAGGAGTTGGAGACCAACCGGGCCAACATGGTGAAACACCGTCTCTACTAAAAATATAAAAATTAGCCAGGTGTGGTGGCAGGTGCCTATAATCCCAGCTACTCGGGAGGCTAAGGCAGGAGAATCACTTGAACCTGGGAGGTGGAGGTTGCAGTGAGCCGAGATTGTACCATCGCACTCCAGGCTGGGGGACAAGAGTGAGACTTCGTTTCCAAAAAAAAAAGAATGAAACAAACAAGGAGAAACGGGGAGCCCAGGAATCTGAATTGGGTCAGAAATGTGCCCTTGGGATTTGCCAGCAGAAAGTCCTGACACATGGCTTTCTCAGTTATTGTGGGGCCAATTGCAATAAAACATATGAAGATGTTTTGTAAATTAAAACCACAACGTAAATGAAATGAATAGCACTGCACACTGGATCAAGCAATTATACTTTCAAAGAATCCTTCCTACAACAAGAAATGATGTATTAATGCTAGAAATAGTTGATTTTTGTTCACTAAGTTGATTATCAGTTAATGGACAAAAGGGTAATAATTTGTGGGTCAACACATCAAAACAAGTCACTGGGAAAGAGAAAAAGGAAATAACTTAGATGTCATGATATTTCTATGATATAGGAATAGTAGGTTACATTAAGCTTACTGAATATAAAATTTAAGCTATCACTTTTTGGCTTTTTGGTTAAGATCACGTATAAAATTGAAGCCAGTCACTTCCTCATTAATCACAGTGTTCAGAATTATTTTCATTTAAAAAAAAAAAAATGCCCTTGTGTTTTGTGGTTTTCTAGCAATGGATTGAGTACTTTTATGCAGGAACTAGATTGCTTACAGGAAAGTGGCTTATTCTAGGTTTTAACCCATCTGCATATTTCTTCCCCACCAAGGATTTTGTGTTGAGGCTTTGACTAATGCAAGTCTTACCTGAGCAAGTCACTCCAGCATCTTGTTGGTGAGTACAGTTACTATGCTTTCCCCATCCATCATGTTTGCAGTCCCAAAGAGCTGACTCATTCCCACGACAAGAAACATGATCCATCCAAATGCGTCCAGAACCTGCACTGGAATTAGCCCATCCAGTGGCTTTGATAGCAGTTGGACATCCCAGCTGGTTACAAATCACAGAGACCGCTTCCATGCTCCAGCCATTATTACACACCGTTCCCCACTCCTCCTGGACTTTCACTTCCACTCTCCCACTACACTTGTTTTCACCATTCACTAGCCTCAGCTCCTTGGTTGTTCCTCCTGCAACAGTGGATTAAGACAGTCACTGGCCAAGGTCGCAAAAAGCAGGTAAAAAATTATTTTTTACATAAATTATTTATCCTTCAAACTCAGATTTGAGAACCATCCCAGTTCTATACATGGTAAAATAGAAGAACGTTATTTCACAGTCATTCAAATATAAGTATCAGTATTACTGGTTTCAAATTAAGCAGTGCTATATAACCAGTAAAGGCAAGTAACTCAATAATGTTTAATAGCTTTATTTTATGGTTGAAGAGTCTTAATAGTGGCAATTTATATAATTTCCATGAAGCGTTTTCAAGTTAAATAAGATTCTACAAAACGTTATGGGGATGAACTTTTTACATTTCTCCAAAATCGTAAGGTCGATAGAAAGAAGGCTAATAGAGAATTTATGAAGATGAAAAGACTAGTTGTAAGAAATTTAACCCTTATTTCATACAAATATGTAAAATAGCATAAATCTTAAAAACACTAGACTGAAACTTATCTACTTAAATAAAAATTAAGATGGATATATTTTCCTGCTATTTTCTACCATAAAATAAACCTGTTTGTACTCTCTTCCCACCCCCAGATGATAGATGATCTCAGTTGCCTCCTTGGCATTATTTTAGCTTTATTTAGGAATCCAGTGGTCCCACCAACCAGGCATCTCTCAATACATTTTTAGATAAATTTTGGCATTTGAATTTACTAATGTGTTTCCCAAATTCACTTTTGTTCTAATGATTCTGAAGTTTCTCCTCCTTTGTATTCTTTCCTGTTTTTTAGCTCAACATTATTTCTAATCTTTAAGTAAAATTCATCCTTCTGCTGTGAGTTTATTTTATTTGGTGAGGAACCATGCTAATAGTTTGGTGTCGCATGGTTAGATTTTTATTGTGTGCTTTTAATAATATCTAATCCTTTGAATACATGGAGCATGTCACCTAGTTTTTAGATGCTACTCAGCCTTCAGAAAAATTGTTTGCTTTTTAACTGTTCTTGTCAGAGTGGGTGAAGGCTGTAAGTAAATTTGACAGAGTACTCACCAAGAGAACTGGTGACAAAACAGGCACTGAGAAGTAAGACCACAGCAATAGTGAAGGGACTCAAGTTGACAAAATGTCTTCTGACGTCTGTGAAAAAAAAAAGAGGGCAAAAGTAGCATCTTCCCAAAAAAAGACTTTGGAGAAGATAGTTTCAGAGGTTAATTAACAAAGAAGGTCAAACCAAGACAGAAAACCCTTCCTTTTAAATTGCAAGGTGGGCAGGAAACATTCATACCCAGGCTCATATAGTTTCAGTGAAATAGCTTTGAAAATGTTCATGTTTATAGGCAACCTAGAGGTGAGGGACTAGAAGAAGGTTGGTGGTGGAAATGAGAATTGCAAGGGCAACCCTTAAAACTTGGAAAATGAGAACAACATCAATGAAACTTATAGTAGACAATTCTCCCAGCAGGCACAGGGAAGGTATCCTGAGATTTCTCTATTCCCTAACCATCTCGATATTCAATTACAGATGCCCCCATCTTCAAGACTACCTGAGCCGCACTGATAGAGGATAAGTTCCATGAGTAAATGAATTATATCTATCATGTTCACCATAATTTCACCAGTACCTGGCTTGATGCTTGCCAAATAGTAGCTAGCTGAACAATACCTTGATGGAATAAAGTGACGATATTCATATCTGAAAAGCTCAAATATTAAATCTTGTCATCTTTACCTGTATCATTATCACATAATACACTCTTTAATGCTGTTATTACTCTCATATCTTCTTATTACTCTAACCCAACACTAATTTAAAACTAAAACTGCTAAATGATTTTAACATGTCCAAATAACTCTTGAAATAGATAACTCACTTATCAGAGTAGATAATCTTCTTTATGTAATTAACTCTCTATCCATATTCATTTCTGCGTATTCCATCTTTTCTAACAACGATTTTTTCATACTCAATACATTTCAGTTAACTTTAGTTCCTGACTTAATTTCACCTCAGCAGTTTTACAAAATTAATGCCAACTCTGATTCCTATATCACATCTTCAATTTTGAATCTATGGCAAATCAAAGATGCTGCCATATAAGCCTATGTCCTTTTTCCACTCCTTACTCTCCTCATGCCAATCACTTTTAAATCACATCCATTGACTGTCATAATAATATACCCCATTAAAGGGGAAATGTAGAATAAATGAGAAGCTTTTACCAGCAGATCCAGAGTCTTCAAGTAGCACCATTCTCAGTTTGTTCATTCCAAAGTTTTATAACTTCAATGATTCTTAAATCTTCTTGTATTATTCCGTAGAAATGTTCTTCTAAAGAAAAGGACTAAGAATTCTAAAAATCACTTCACTCTCATGAAAATGAAAAGGCTACATACGGAGGCGGAGTCAACCCAAAAAGGGAAGTCATTGAAAGAGCTGAGGTTCCATTTCGTACTCATGTTTTCTTCAATATGGGACATGAAACAACCAAAGGAAATTGGGAAACACTTCCCACAGATTTCGAAAAATTAGAGGAAATACTAACTCATATGCTGCTGTTGCTTAATTAAATATTTTACATTTTTGAACTTCATTTTGGACAAATAGATGAGATACAAAAAGGTACTGTCATGTAGAAAAATTATGTAAAAAAACTAAAGCAAAACAGGTAAAACATAATTAAATAATTAATGTTTTATTATATCCACTTTTATTTCCATAATCAAATGTATCTAATGAGTAATTTTGTGTAAGTTGTTGAGACACAGCATTTGTCATTTCTTTTCTAATGGGATGAAGTACACCAAGAGAATTAGCCATGACTATTACTGATATTACAAATGGTGAAACAAAAATTAGCAAAACATGGTTTTAGCTCTATATAACTCAGATTCAAGTAAGAGAAACACATATGATAACAACAATGAACATAAAGTTAAAGTGTGGGGGTAAAAATAATGGATGAAGTAGTCCTATCTATTGAGAGAAAGGAATGAACAGTCAGAAAACTCTTTTCTCTGAGGAAAGGCTTAAATTGTGTCCTAAAAGATGAGAAAAACATTGCCAAAGGGACAAATGATAAAGGAGTTTAAGGCATAAGAAATAGCACATACAAATGAATATTTATATATAAAAACATATCAGCTCGAAATAACTACTAATAGTTCATCATGGCATACATATTGTCAGGTGTTAGTGATGGGCCTGAAATGGGGAATTAAAGTAGCACCTCCAGCCTTCCAAAGAAACATTCACTAGAACCCAGTCAACAAAGGCACCCTGCTTTCTTCCATTTCTTGGGCATGCCAAATCTCTCCCTGCCTCATGGTATGTCATACATATTGTTCCTTCTGTGTTTACTGCCTCCCTACCAGTACCTTTCTCTAAGATAATTCTTACTCACGTATACTTTATTTCTCAGTTAATCATCCCTTCATTAGGAGAAATAACTCCAACCCTGAATGACCCCAGAAAATAAACACTCAAGATACCCTGTACTTATGAGGACTGTCGATTATGTTTTTATATTTATTGTTTATCTTACTTGCTAGTCTTAAGATACCAGGATAGGAACTGCCTTTTTTTAAAAAAGACATCTACCAGTCCCTGCCAGATGGTAGGCTCGATATTACCTTTTTGTTGTTGTTGATAATGTTGTTATCATCGCTGAGGTAAACAAGGACTACATGAAGAGGAGTTTTATATACCAAGGTAAAGAATTATAATTTTACACTGCAGGCAAGTAATGACATTAAATAGTTTGAAACATGAATATTAAAGTGCTTTGTCTTTTACATATTTCATCTTGCTAGCAACTTTGAGGATGATTGGTGGCCAGGGTAAAAATGGAAATAAGAGCAAGACTAAATGCAGTGAAAGTGAATATTATAGCAAAAACCTAGTAGAATAAGAGCCTACTTGAAAAGATATAGTAGAAAAATGGAAGACATAGACTGGTGCAAAATTAAAAAGCTAGGTGAACAAGACATTTTTGCTTTCATTCAAAATGAAGAAACAGGAAGTGTGTTTACCATCCCACCTGAAACAACTAAAAGCCAAACCAAATATGTGTAGCAGTGATTTTCAAGACACTGAAAATGAGGCAACAAGAATAGTTGTTGCCTGGATCTCAAGGATTGTGATCCATGAGTGATGAGCAGCTAAGCTGAGTTTACTGCCTTGAGATAGTTTCCAGGCTACCATGGTGTAGGAAACCCAGAGAATGATCAGAGGAGTACCAGAGTTGGGGAGAAGCAGCTGAGAATCTGGGAGACTAAGGTGGCTAGGATTCACAGGAAATAGTCTCATAGAGGAGAAAGTTGCAGGGGGAGAGAGAGAGAGAGAGAGAGAGAGAGAGAGAGAGAGAGCGGGAGTAGGGAGGAGGCAAGGAGAGAGAGCTGAATATCTGTAGAGTCCCCTTTGAGTATTCAGCTGAGTATTGTTAAGTGCATGCATGTGAGCAAATTACCTGAGTTTGGGGAAAGAATAATGAAAGGATTAGAGTTACACACAGGGCCAGGAAAAGTGACCGTTCACATGGAAAACTCACAATTCATGGGGTATTTGGTAGAGTTCACAGATGAGTCTTACTACAGTGGTGGGAAATAATTAGCCCTAGCTACTTGCTGTTTGGATCCCACCTAACAAATTTTAAAGACAAGATCCAAAGAATCAAATTGTTTCCAAGAACATAACAGTGTTCTAGACTAAACCTTGAAATATCTAAAGCAATAAAAATAATTTAAAACTCAGCAAAGTTTAGTTTACGACGTCTGGAATTAAACAAAATATTACTTAGTGCTATGGTCTAAATGTTTGTGTCTCCTCAAAATTCATATGTTGAGATCCTAACCTCCAAGGTATTAGTAGGTAGGGCCTTTGGGAGATAACTAGGTCATGAGGGCTCCGCCTTCATGAATGGGGTTACTGCCCTCATGAAAGAGATCCCTGAGAGACGACTGATCCCTTTTGCCATGTGAAGTACAGCTTAAAAATGGTAATCTATAACCCTGGAAGTGGACTCTCACCAGACACTGAATCTGACAGGATCTTGATCTTGGACTTCCCAGCCTCCAAAACAAAGAAATAAATTGCTGTTTACAAACCTCTGAGTCCATGTTGTGTAGTTTCTTTTTTGGGGAGTCGGGAGGAGTACTGATTATAATCTCAAAACATGCAATTAGAAATGCCATAATCCTAAATGTTAAAATCCCAAAGTTCAACATCCCTAAAGATCAACATCTCTGAAATCTAAAAATTCCTAACATCAAAAACTGCAGAAATTACAATTCAGAATGTTGAAATTCTGAAAGTTGAATTCTGGGGAAGACATCGGTACATTTTTGGTTGCATACAGGATAGTGCATTCTGTTAATTACAACATGTTAGACAGAACTATTCCTTTGGTATCGCCTTTATTTGGAAATTAAGTATAGTTTAAGGAGATGCAATTAAGTATGGGTGCCAAGTTGACAAGGGGTGCATTTATAGACATAATTTTAGGTGTCAACTTGATTGGATTAAGGACGATCTAGACACTTGATAAAGCATTATTTTCCATGGGTCTGTAAGAGTGCTTCCAGACACATCCGAAATAATGGATAAGATTAGTGTGTGAGTCTGAGTGGACTAGGTGGGGAAGATCTTCCCTCAGTGCTGGCCTGCGTCAGGGAACCAGAGAGAACAAATGCAGAAGGAAAATTGATCTCTCTCTGAGAGCTGGGACAGACTTTTCTTGTGCTACTTTGGACAGCAGAACTGCAGGCTCACTGGCCTTTCAACTACAGCAATTATATCTGGAGTGGCTCCAGAATGCTAAGACTTTTAGCCTCAGACTGAGAGTTGCACCATGGGCTTCCCTGGTGCTGAGGCCTTTGGACTTGGGCTGAGTCATGCTACAGTCATCCCATGGTCTTCAGCTTACAGACCGCCTATCATGGGACTTCTCAGCCACCAAAATTATGCAAGCCAATTCCCCTAATAAATTCACTCTCAATGTCTATATATATATCCTACTGGATCCGCCTCTCTGAAAGACCCTGACTAATACAGATTTGGTATTGGGTAAACTAAATTGATTCCTTCTTACTGTATTTTATGACACAGTGAAAGAGATCTGTGAAATTTTACTCTTGTAAAATGTGATTAACTGTGCAAGGCTAGTTAATGGCAAAAGATAAAGTTTAAAAGCTAATTGTTATTGGTGCTGTAAAAGCAGAAAATAGGTTAATTTCAATAGCGGTGTTGGACAGTATATTCTTACAAATCTTATACTGCATGATTCTATTTATATAGAATTCTGGAAAGTGAAAATTAATCAATTGTGACTAGAAGCAGTGGTTGCTTAGAGAGGGATGGGAAGGAGTTCAAGGGAAGAATCACAATAAGGGATAATCATGATGAAGTTTTTAGAGTAATTGATATGTTCATTGTCTTGATTGTGTTGGTAATTTCACAGGTATACACATACATCAAAACTAAACAAATTGAACACTTTAAATATGGGCAACTTAGTGTATATTAACTATGCTCCAATAAAGCTGTTTTTAAAAATCTTTGTGAGCTATCACTGGTGGAGGACAAAAGAAAGAGAGAAGTCCACCAGCAGCTCAATCTTTAAGGTTTACAACAATAATGGTACAGGTCAAACCCTCCAAAAAGGGCCAGGCTTGGGGGTAGCTGAAGATACCAAAATGTTGAGTGGACCTGGAAGTTAGCAGATGATTTACTCAGAAATCTGTGACATTTTTGTGTGGGCATATTTATGCAGAATTAGAAAAAGAAGAGGAATAAATAAAGGGAGTGGTATCAGATTTTGAAACTTGTTCTGAATTTTGGAATAGATTTGAGGCTTGTTAGTAATCTCATTGTGTCCCTTTTTGGCATAAAGTAATTTTGTCAGTCAGATAGGTTTTTAACAGTGAAATAAGTTTCTGTATTGCTGCATTGAAAAGCTCTACATATAAATTGCAGGTGTATGGTATTATTATGTAAATTCTAGAACAAGCTTATGCCTTTTTCTTACTCAGTTTTCTACCACCCAACAAGACAGAATCTGTGCTCTCTTCTTAATTTGTCCAATATATAGCCTCTTTAGAATGCTGAGCAAACTCAAGTTCAACTTCTTCTTTTTCTTAGGTTCAATCACTGAATAGTGTTATTTTCTTTTTTTCTTATATACTATCAACTCTAGAGACTTTACCCGCCCCCCCCCAAAAAAAAGCTGTTAGAACTAATAAATGAACTCAGTAAATTTGCAGGATACAAAAAATATTTTTTAAGGCTGCATTTCTTTATGTATTTTATTTTTATTATTATTATTTTAGACGGAGTCTCGCTCTGTCGCCCAGGCTGGAGTGCAGTGGCATGATCTTGGCTCACTGCAACCTCTGCTTCCCGGGTTCAAGTGATTCTCCTGCCTCAGCCTCTGAGTAGCTGGGATTACAGGCATGCGCCACCACACCCACCTAACTTTTGTATTTTTAGTAGAGAGGAGGTTTCACCATGCTGGCCAGGCTGGTCTCAAACTCCTGACCTCAAGTGATCCACTTGCCTCGGCCTCCCAAAGTGCTGGGATTATAGGCCTGAGCCACTGTGCCCAGCCTAATCACTGAATAAAATTAATTGTCCAGCCATCTGTTGCAGTTCAGGTAGAATGGCCATCTAGACTTAATTACCCTTTCTGCTAGAGTGTTAGAACTATGGTTTCAATTTCTTCAGCTATCCTTTTCAGCCATTTTTGAAAGTTCTTAATTGCTCATATCAGATTTTTTCCCCATCAAAACCCCATAGCACAGTGTCTTCTGACTCCTCTTACTTTTTTTTTTTTTTTTTTTTTTTTGAGACGGAGTCTCACTCTGTTGCCCAGGCTGGAGTGCAGTGGTGCGATCTCGGCTCACTGCAAGCTCCGCCTCCCGGGTTCACGTCATTCTCCTGCCTCAGCCTCCCGAGTAGCTGGGACTACAGGCGCCCGCCACCATGCCCGGCTATTTTTTGTATTTTTGGTAGAGACAGGGTTTCACCATGTTAGTCAGGATGGTCTCGATCTCCTGACCTCGTGATCTGCCCGCCTCAGCCTCCCAAAGTGCTGGGATTACAGGCGTGAGCCACTGCGCCCAGCCCTGACTCCTCTTACTCTTTAATTAACTGAATTTTGTTCTTTATCTCAGATTATTTCCCCCTTACTATTCCTGTATGTTGAATACAAATTTAAGCTATGCATTTGGAAACTCAGTCTAAATGAGTCTTGCTTTCCAAAAAATATTTATGGAAATAGAACATAGGGTAATAAGGAAGACCCTGAAGTTTGGCAAGCAGAATAGTGATATGATCAAATTTCTGTTTTCAACAATGACTCTGACTACAGTATAAAAGAGAGCTTGCAAAAGGGCAAAAGTAGATGTAAGAATGCCTTATAGAAGGGTCATATAGTGTGGTAGAAATGATGGGATGTAGAGGTGGGCTCACCAGTGTTTAATTACTACTGGAGTAAATGACTGCCAAATAAAGTATATACATGTACTAAATAAAGTATATACCAAATAAAGTATATACATGTACCAATAACAATATTCCATTTCCCAAGGATTATCATTGATTCAATTATGTCCGCTTGAAATCCAAAAGTAGAAGAAACAGAAAATAAATGGATATGTGTGTCAACCTAAATAACAAACAGAGGCTTTCTAGAAGAAAAGGATATTTATTCAGGAATATGGCATTGCAATGAGAAAACACATGCCATCGTAAACTATGTGCATGTTCAGAGAAGAAAGACAAAGTTTTTTAAAGAAAAAATGAAGAGGATTACCTGATATTTTGATATAATTATTCTTGGCTACAAAGATCAATAACAGGGGTGATACCAATTCAAGGTTAGACAGGAAATTGCTGGACAGATGTCCTTGCAGAAGCATTTTTGTGTGTGTATGGATGCGATGGCCTTGTATTTTTTGCAGTTTTTTGTGATAATTTTTGTTATCAGGCATTTGTGTATGAGAACCCTCTTGTCACAGCCTTCCCCAGCTCTATTTGTCAGAGTTTGTTCTGTTTTGGTTTGGTTTTTGCTTTTTTTTAAAAAAAAAAAAAAAAAAAAAAGAAAAGAAAAGAAACAAAACACTAGTGACTCCATCTTGATTCTGAGAACTTTCTCATTTTCCTCTTTTGATCAAGATCTTTCTCCAAAATCATAATTGATCAATCAACTTGTAGTTAGGTTTTGACATCCCTCAGTGCTGGGATGAACCTGTTCTAGGTTGCTGGTCTAATCTCACACTGGAAGGAGTAAAAGGAGGCTAACAGTCAGTGTCAAAACCCTTTTAGTAACATTTGAGCAAGAAGGGAGTTTTGAAGGAAGTGACTGTCAGGCTGTCTACCTGGATGGTGCCCATTATAAAGTTTAATTTTGTCTATTCCATAGCTTTTTGTTAACATCCCAAAGTGTTAGGCCAGTATTATTTTGCCAGGAATTGTACTTCTGAAAAAAAATTAACAAGTGACAGATAAGAAGTTTTAAAAGGGAAAGTACAAAGTGAAATTCATACTAATATGACAATCCGAGTTTGCATGATGGTTTTGAGCCGTGAACTCAAGCTAAAAACAACGAATTGAATAAATCAAGTAACCATTATCTTCTCAAGTAAAAAAGTGGGCATTAAGAGGGATAGGAGTCTCATTATGACATAAAGTCTTATTGTGAAACCTTCAGAAAAGCTCTCTACAGCATGGAAACATCAACTTCTCATCCTGGTTTATAGATGGAATTATGGAATTGGGTGGTTTGGTAACTTTCTTGTGACCAAAGGATCAAGCATGAGACTTACTCCTTAAAATTCATCTAGTTTCAGCTTATAGGAGTTCAGGAACAGAGCAATTCTTGTTTTTAATAATACCATGGAAGAAAGCTGGATTGGGCTGGAAGTGGTGGCTCACACCTGTGATCCTAGCACTTTGGGAGGCAGAAGCGGGGATCACTTGAGGTCAGGAGTTCAAGACCAGTCTGACCAACATGGTGGAACTCTGCCTCTACTGAAAACACAAAATTAGCTGGGTGGTGGCACACGCCTGTAATCCCAGCTATTTGGGATGCAGAGGCAGGAGAATGACTTTCCTTTTTTTACCTCAAATTTTTATTTTTAGTTCTGGGGTATATGTGCAGGATGTGCAGGTTTGTTACATAGGTAGACATGTGCCATAGTGGTTTGTGCACCTAACAACTCATCACCTAGATATTAAGCCCAGCATGCATTAGCTCTTTTTCCTAATACTCTTCCTGCCCCCACCCCACCACCTGACAGGCCCCAGTGTATGTTACTCCCTTCACTGTGTCCATGTGATCTCGTTGTTCAGCTCCCACTTATAAGTGAGAACATGTGATGTTTGGTTTTCTGTTCTTGCATTAGTTTGCTGAAGATAATGGCTTCCAGCTTCATCCATGTCCCTGCAAAGGACATGACCTCATTCCTTTTTATGGCCACATAGTATTCCATGGTGTATATGTACTACATTTTCTTTATCCAGTCTATCGTTAATGGGCATTTGGGTTGAGTCCATTGTTCTTATTATTGTGAATAGTGCTGCAGTGAACATACATGTGCATGTATCTTTGTAATAGAATAATTTATATTCCTTTGGGTATATACTCAATAATGGGATTGCTGGGTCAAATGGTATTTCTGGTTCTAGATCTTTGAGGAATCATCACACCATCTTCCACAATGGTTGAACTAATTTACATTCCCACCAACAGTGTAAAAGTGTTCCTTTTACTCCACAACCTCACCAGCATCTGTTGTTTCTTGACTTTCTAATAATGGCCATTCTGACTGGCATGAGACAGTATCTCATTGTGGTTTTGATTTGCATTTGTCTAATGATCAGTGATGTTGAGCTTTTTTTCATATGTTTGTTGGCTGCATAAATGTCTTCTTTTGAGAAGGGTCTATTAATGTCCTTTGCCCACTTTTTAATGGAGTTTTTTTTTTTTTTCTTGTAAATTTGTTTGAGTTCCTTGTAGATTCTGGATATTAGACCTTTGTCAGATGGCTAAATTGCAGATTTCCCCCACTCTGCAGGTTGCCTGTTCACTCTGATGATAATCTGTTTTGCTCTACAGAAGCTCTTTAGTTTAGTGAGATCCCATTTGTCAATTTTTGCTTTTGTTGCAGTTGCTTTTGACGATTTCATCATGAAATCTTTGCTTATGCCTATGTCCTTAACTATATTGCCTAGATTTTCTTCTATGGTTTTTATAGTTTTGGGTTTTACATTTAAGTCTTTAATCCATCTTAAGTTAATTTTTGTATAAGGTGTGAAGAAGGGGTCCGTTTCAATTTTCTGCAAATGGATAGCCAGTTTTCCCAGCACCATTTGTTAAATAGGGAATCCTTTCTCCATTGCTTGTTTTGGTCAGGTTTGTCAAACATTAGATGGTTGTAGATGTGTGATCTTATTTCTGAGTTCTCTATTCTGTTCCATTGGTCTATATGTCTGTTTTTGTACCAGTACCATGCTGTTTTGGTTATTGTAGCCTTATAGTATTGTTTGAAGTCCTGTATGGTGATGCCTCCAGCTTTGTTCTTTTTGCTTAGAATTATCTTGGCTATACGGGCTCTTTTTCAGTTCCATATGAAATTTAAAGTAGTTTTTTCTAATTCTGTGAAGAGTATCAGTGGTACTTTAATGGGAATAGCATTGAATTGATTAATTACTTTGGGCAGTATGGCCATTTTCACAATATTGATTCTTCCTATCCATAAGCATGGAATATTTTTCCATTTGTTTGTGTTCTCTCTGGTTTCCTTGAGCAGAGATTTGTAGTTCTCCTTGAAGAGGTCCTTCATTTCCCTTGTTACCTGTGTTCCTAGGTATTTTGTTATCTTTGTAGCAACTGTGAATGGGAGTTCACTCATAATTTGGCTTTCTGCTTGCCTGTTGTTGGTGTATAGGAATGCTTGTGACTTCTGCACAATGATTTTGTATCCTGAGATTTTGCTGAAGTTGTTTATCAGCTTAAAAAGCTTTTGGGTTGAGACAATGAGGTTTTCTAGATATACGATCATGTCATCTGCAAACAAAGAAATTTTGACTTCCTCCCTTCCTATCTGAATACTCTTTATTTCTTTCTCTTGCCTGATTGCCCTGGCCAGAACTTCCGAAACTACGTTGAATAGGAGTGGTGAGAGAGGGCATCCTTGTCTGCGATGGTTTTCAAGGGGAATGCTTCCAGCTTTTGCCCATTCAGTATGATATTGGCTGTGGGTTTGCCATAAGTGGCTCTTATTATTTGGAGGTATGTTCCTTCAATATCTAGTTTGTTGAGAATTTTTAACATGAAAGTATGTTGAATTTTATCAAAGGTTTATTCTGTGTCTATTGAGATAATCATGTGTTTTTTGTCTTTAGGTCTGTTTATGTGACAAATCACATTTATTGATTTATGTATGTTGAACCAGCCTTTCATCCTGGAAATGCAGCCTACTTGATTGTGGTGGATAAGCTTTTTGATGTGCTGCTGGATTCAGTTTGCAGTATTTTATTGAAAATTTTTGCATCTACCTTCGTCAGGGATATTGGCCTGAAGTTTTCCTTTTTGTTGTATCTCTGCCTGGTTTTGCTATCAGGATGATTCCGGCCTCATAGAATGACTTATGGAGGAATTCCTCGTTTCCAATTGTTTGGAATAGTTTCAGAAGGAATGGTATCAGCTCCTTTTTGTATTTCTGGTAGAATTCAGCTGTAAATCCATCTGGTCCTGGGCTTTTTTTTTTTTTTTTTTTGGTTGGTAGGCTGTTTGTTACTGCCTCAGTTTGGGAACTTGTTATTGGTCTATCCAGGGATTCAAATTCTTCCTGGTTCAGTCTCGGGAGGGTGTATATGTCCAGGAATATATCCATTTCTTCTAGATTTTCTAGTTTATTTGCATAGAGCTGTTTAAAGTATTCTCTGATGATGGTTGTATTTCTGTGGGGTGAGTGGCAATATCCCTTTTATCATTTTTTATTGTGTCTATTTGATTCTTCTCTCTTTTCTTCTTAGTCTAGCTAGCAGTCTATTTTATTAATTTTTTCAAAAAAATCAGCTTCTGGATTCATTGATTTTTTTGAAAGGTTTTTTTTTTTTTTTTTTTTTTTTGTTCTGCCTCCTTCAGCTCCTCTCTAATCTTGATTATTTCTTGTCTTCTGCTAGCTTTGAGGTTTGCTTGTGCTTGGTTTCTAGTTCTTTTAATTGTGATGCTAGGGTATCAATTTGAGATCTTTCTAGCTTTTTGATGTGAGCATTTAGTGCTATAAATTCTCTTTTAACACTGCTTTAGTTGCATCCCAGAGATACTGGTACATTGTCTCTTTGTTTTCATTGGTTTTCTCTTAATTTCTGCATTAATTTCATTATTTACCCAGGAGTCATTCAGGAGCAAGTTGTTCAATTTCCATGTAGTTGTATAATTTTGAGTGAGTTTCTTACTCTTGAGTTTTAATTTAATTGCACTCTGGTCTGAGAGACTGTTTGTTATGATTTCAGTTATTTTCCATTTGCTGAGGAGTGATTTACTTCCAATTATGTGTTTAATTTTAGAGTAAGTGACACCAAGAAGAATATGTATTCTGTTGTTTTGGCAAGGAAAGATCTATAGATGTCTATCAGGTCAACTTGGTCCAGAGCTGAATTCAAGTTCTGAATATCTTTGTTAATTTTCTGTCTCAAAGATCTGTCTAATATTGACAGTGTGGTGTTAAAGTCTTCCACCACTATTGTGTAGGAGTCTAAGTCTCTTTGTAGGTCACTAAGAACTTGCTTTATGAATCTGGGTGCTCCTGTATTGGGTGCATATACATTTAGGATAGTTAGATTTTCTTGTTGAGCTGAACCCTTTACCAATACATAATGCCCTTTTTTGTCTTTTTTGATCTCTGTTGGCTTAAAGTCTATTCTGTCAGAAACTAGGATTGCAACCCCTGCTTTTCTATGTTTTCCATTGCTTGGTAAATTTTCTTCCATCCTTTTATTTTGGGTCTATGTGTGTCCTTGCATTTGCAATGGGTCTCTTGAATACAGCACACCGATGGATTTTGACTCTATTTAGCTTTCTACTCTATGTCTTTTAATTGGGGCTTTTAGCCATTTTACATTTAAGGCTAATATTGTTATGCGTAAATTTGATTCTGACATCATGATGCTAGTTGGTTATTTTGCAGACTTGTTTACATGTTTGCTTCGTAGTGTCACTGATCTGTGTATTTCAGTGTGTTTTTGTAGTGGCTGGTAATGGTGTTTCTTTTCCATATTTAATGCTTCCTTCAGGAGTGCTTGCAAAGCAGGCCTGGTGGTGAAAAATTCCCTCAGCATTTGCTTGTCTGAAATATATTTTATTTTTCTTTAATTTATGAAGCTTAGTTTGGCAGGGTATTGAGTTCTAGGTTGAAAATTCTTTCTTTAAGAATGTTGAAAACTGGCCCCCAATCTCCTCTGGCTTGTAGGTTGTCTGTTGAGAGGTCTGCTGTTAGTTTGATGAGCTTCCCTTTATAGGTGACCTGGCCATTCTCTCTGGCTAGCATTAACATTTTTTCCTTCATTTCAATCTTGCAGAATCTGATGATTATGTGTCTTGGGGTTGATCTCATAGAGTATTTTACTGAGGTTCTCTGGATTTCCTGAATTTGATTGATAGCCTGGGTTGCTAGGTTAGGGAATTTCACCTGGATTATACCCTGAAGTGTGTTTTCCAACTTGGTTCCGTTATCCCCATCTCTTTCATGTACACCTATCATGTGTAGGTTCAGTCTTTTAACATAGTTCCATAGTTCTCAGAGGTTTTGCTCATTCCTTTTCCTTCTTTTTTCACTAATCTTGTCTGTCTGCCTTATTTCAGCAAGACAGTATTCAAGCTCTTATATCTTTCTTTCACTTGGTCTATTCAGCTATTGATACTTGTGTTTGCATTATGAAGTGCTCGTGGTGTGTTTTTCAGCTCCATCGGGTGATTTATGTTCCTCTCCAAACTGATTATTCTGGTTAACAGCTCCTGTAATGTTTATCATGGTTCTTAGCTTTTTTGCAGTGCATTAAAACATAATCCTTTAGCTCAGCAAAGTTCATTATTACCCATCTTCTGAGTCCTACTTCTGTCAATTCATCCATCTCAGCCTTAGCCCAGTTCTGTACTCTTGCTGGAGACATGTTACTACCTTTTGGAGGAGAAGAGGCACTCTGGCTTTTTGAGTTCTCATCATTTTTGCAATGATCCTTTTTCATCATCATGGGTTTACCTACCTTTGATCTTTGAGGCTGCTGATTTTTGGAAGGGTTTTTGTGGCATCTTTTTGTTGATGTTGTTACATTTTGTTTGTTTTTCTTTTAGCAGTCAGGCGTCTCTTCTTTAGGGCTGCTGCAGTTTTCTTGGGGTCTACTCCAGCCCCTATTCACTTGGGTCCTTCCTGTCCCTGGATATATTGTCAGTGAAGGCTGTAGACCAGCGAAGATGTCAGCCTGCTCCTTCCTGTGGGAGCTCTGTCCCAGAGGGGCACTGGCCTGATGCCAGCCAGAATGCTCCTGTACGAGGTGTTCTGGAGACTCCTGTTGGGAAGTCTCACTCAGAGAGGAGGAGCAGGGTCAGAGACCCACTTAAATAAGCAGTGTGTCTGACCCTTGACAGGGTGGGTGTAATGAACTTGGAGAAATTACCTTCATCTGGGCTGCCCTGCCTCTCCAGACCCAGCAAACAGAAAAGACTAAGATCATTGATCCATGATACTGCAGCTGCCACTCTTCCTAGGGGCTCCCTTCAGAGTTGCCAGTGTTCTGTCCATAAATCACTGGCTGGGGATGCTGAGATTCCCACAAGGAGGCCCCACCCAGTGAGGAGGAGTGGATCTTCCCCATCTCACTTATGCCAGTGGTGAGGGAAAGCAGCTGCCTGGAGCCACATGGTGGCAGCTGCCCCTCTCCCTGGGGAACTCAGTCTTCTTAGGCAGTTTCTAGCTGGCAGTGCTGGCTGAGGGAGGATTCCAAGCTAGCGGGTTTTGGCTTGCTTCTATGGAAGCAAGGCCACTTGGCTCCCTGGCTTCGGTCCCCTCCTTATGAGAGTGGACAGATATCTTCCTCATGGGATTTCTGAGAGCTGGAGTATGCTAACACTACTGTGTCTCAGTGCCTGTTCAAAGTGGCCACGTACCCGAGCAGCTGCCATGATTCTGCATAGCTTTGTGCTTGGGATCCAAGGCTTTGGTAGCATGTGCTCAGAAGAGGACTTCCTCATCTGCAGGTTGCAAGGATCTATAGGAAAAACCTCGTTTTCAGTGAGGGAAAGCACAGTTCCTCACTGTCTCCCTTGGCAGTGGGAGGGAACTCCTTTTGCATGTGCAGCTCCTGGGTGGGATCTTGCTTCACCCTGTTGTTGCTTGCTCTCCACCTAGCCAGTCCCAATAAGAGAACTTTAATACCTCAATTAAAGATGCAGAGTTCACTCACAGTTTCCATCTTATATGGTTTGGCTGTGTCCCCACTCAAATCTCAACTTGAATTGTATCTCCCAGAATTCCCATGAGTTGTGGGAGGGACCCAGGGGGAGGTAATTGAATCATGGGGACCAGTCATTCCCATGCTATTCTCATGATAGTGAATAAGTTTTACGAGATCTGATGGGTTTATCAGGGGGTTCTGCTTTTGCTTTTTCCCATTTTTCTCTTGCCACTGCCATGTAAGAAGTGCCTTTTGCTTCCCACCATGATTCTGAGGCCTCCCTAGCCATGTGGAACTGTAAGTCCAATTAAACCTCTTTTTTCTTGACAGTCTCAGGTATATCTTTAACAGTAGCATGAAAACAGACGAATGCAATAAATTTCTGCTGGTGGAGTAGGGCATTGCTGAGAAGATACCAAAAAGCGTGGAAGTGAGTTTGGAACTGGGTAACAGCAGAGGCTAGAACTGTTTAGAGGGCTCAGAAGAAGACAGAAAAATATGGGAAAGTTTGGAACCTCCTAGAGACTTTTTGAATGGCTCTTCCCAAAATGCCAATAGCAATATGGACAATAAGGTCCAGGCCGAGGTCTCAGATGGAGATGAGGAACTTGTTGGAAACTAGAGTAAAGGTGATTCTTGTTATGTTTTAGCAAAGAAACTGGAGGCATTTTGCCCCTGTCCTAGAGATTTGTGGGACTTTGAACTTAAGAGATGATTTAGGGTATATTGTGAAAGAAATTTCTAAGCAGCAGGGTTGCAGTTCCAAGATGGCTGAATAGGAACAGCTCCAGTCTACAGCTCCCAGCGTAAGTGATGCAGAAGATGGGTGAATTCTCCATTTCCAACTGAGGTAGTGGGTTCATCTCACTGGCGCTTGTTGGACAGTGGGTGCAGCCCACGGATTGTGAGCCAAAGCAGGGTGGGGCATCACCTCTCCTGGGAAGTGCAAGGGGTCGGGGAATTCCCTTTCCTAGCCAAGGGAAGCCAAGACAGATGGTACCTGGAAAATAGGGACACTCCCCCCTTAATACTGCACTTTTCCAATGGTCTTAGCAAATGGCACACCAGGAGATAACATCCTGCACCTGGCTCGGAGGGTCCAATGCCCACAGAGCCTCACTCACTGATAGCACAGCACTCTGAGATCAAACTGCAAGGTGGCAGTGAGGATGGGGGAGGGGCACCCACCATTGCTGAGGCTTGAGTAGGTAAACAAAGCAGCCGGGAAGCTTGAACTGGGTGGAGCCCACTGCAGTTCAAGGAGGCCTGCCTGCCTCTGTAGACTCCACCTCTAGAGGCAGGGCATAGCTGAATGAAAGGCAGCAGAAACTTCTACAGACTTTTTTTTTTTTTTTTTTTTTTTTTTTTTTTTTTTTTGAGACAGAGTCTTGCTCTGTCGCCCAGGCTAGAGTGCAGTGGCGGGATCTCAGCTCACTGCAAGCTCCGCCTCCCGGGTTTACGCCATTCTCCTGCCTCAGCCTCCCGAGTAGCTGGGACTACAGGCGCCCGCCACCTCGCCCGGCTAGTTTTTTTGTATTTTTTAGTAGAGACGGGGTTTCACCGTGTTAGCCAGGATGGTCTTGATCTCCTGACCTCGTGATCCGCCCGTCTCGGCCTCCCAAAGTGCTGGGATTACAGGCTTGAGCCACCACGCCCGGCTCTTCTACAGACTTAAACATCCCTGTCTGACAGCTTTGAAAAGAGTAGTGGCTCTCCCAGCATGGAGTTTGAGATCTGAGAACGGACAGACTGCCTCCTCAAGTGGGTCTCTGACTCCCGAGTAGCCTAACTGGGAGACACCTCCCAGTAGGGGCCAAATGACACCTCATACAGCTGGGTGTGCCTCTGAGATGAAGCTCCCAGAAGAAGGTTGAGGCAGCAACATCTGCAATATTTGCTGTTCTGCAGCCTCCACTGGTGATACCCAGGCAAACAGAGTCTGGAGTGGACCTCAGCAAACTCCAACAGATCTGCAGCTGAGGGTGCTGATGGTAAGAAGGAAAATTAACAAACAGCAAGGACATCCACAACAAAACCCCATCTGTATGTCACCATCATCAAAGACCAAAGGTAGATAAAACCACAAAGATGGGGAGAAACCAAGGAGAAAAGCTGAAAATTCTAAAAATCAGAGCACCTCTTCTCCTCCAAAGGAACACAGCTCCTCACCAGCAATGGAACAAAGCTGGATGGAGAATGACTTTGACAAGTTGAGAGAAGAAGGCTTCAGATGATCGGTAATAAGAAACTTCTCTGAGCTAAAGGAGGATGTTTGAAACCATCACAAAGAAGCTAAAAACTTTGAAAAAAGATTAGTCAAATGGCTACCTAGAATAAACAGTGTAGAGAAGATAAATGAACTGACAGAGCCAAAAACTATGGCATGAAGACTATGTGATACATGCACAAGTTTTAGTAGCCAATTCAATCAAATTGAAGAAAGACTATCAGTAATTGAAGATCAAATGAATGAAATGAAGTGATAAGAGAAGTTTAGAGAATAAAGAGTAAAAAGAAATGAACAAAGCCTCCAGGAAACATGGGACTATGTGAAAAGACCAAATCTACATCTGATTGGTGTACCTGAAAGTGACGGGCAGAATGGAACCAAGTTGGAAAACACTCTTCAGGATTTTATCCAGGAGAACATACCCAACCTAGCAAGGCAGGCCAACATTCAAATTCAGGAAATACAGAGAATGCCACAAAGAAACTCCTCAAGAAGAGCAACTCCAAGACACATAATTGTCAGATTCACCAAAGTTGAAATGAAGGAAAAAATGTTAAGGGCAGCCAGAAAGAAAGCTCGGATTACCAACAAAGAGAGGCCCATCAGACTAAAAGCGGATCTCTCAGCCAAAACTGTACAAGTCAGAAGAGAGTGGGGGACAATATTCAACATTCTTAAAGAAAAGAATTTTCAACCCAGAATTTCATATCCAGCCAAATTAAGCTTCATAAGTGAAGGAGAAATAAAATCCTTTACAGACAAGCAAATGCAGAGAGATTTTGTCACCACCAAGCCTGCTTTACAAGTGCTCCTGAAAGAAACACTAAACAAGGAAAGGAACAACCAGTACCAGCACTGCAAAAACATGCCAAATTGTAAAGACCATCAATGCTAGGAAGAAACTGAATCAACTAATGAGCAAAATAACCAGCTAACATCATAATAACAGGATCAAACTCACACATAATATTAACCTTAAATGTAAATGGGCTAAATGCTCCAATTAAAAGACACAGATTGGAAACTTGGACAAAGAGTCAAGACCCATCAGTGTGCTGTATTCAGGTGACACATCTCATGTGCAGAGACACACATAGGCTCAAAATAAAGGGATAGAGGAAGATCTACCAAGCAAATCAAAAGCAAAAAACAAAACAAAACAAAAAACAGGGTGTTGCAATCCTAGTCTCTGATTAAACAGATATTAAACCAACAAAGATCAAAAGAGAAAAAGAAGGTCATTGATAATGGTAAAGGGATCAATTCAATAAGAAGCGCTAACTATCCTAAATATATGTACCCAATACAAGAGTACCCAGATTCATAAAACAAGTCCTTAGAGACCTACAAAGAGACTTAGACTGCCACACAATAATAATGGGAGACTTTAATGTTACTGTCAACATTAGACAGATCAATGAGACAGAAAGTTAACAAGGATATCCAGGAATTGAACTCAGCTCTGCACCAAGCACACCTAATAGACACCTACAGAACTCTCCACACCAAATCAACAGAATATACATTCTTCTCAGCACTACATCGCACTTATTCCAAAATTGACCACATACTTGGAAGTAAAGCACTCCTCAGCAAATGTAAAAGAATAGAAATTATAACACACTGTCTCTCAGACCACAGTGCAATCAAATTAGAACTCAGCATTAAGAAACTCACTCAAAACCACTCAACTACATGGAAACTGAACAACCTGCTCCTGAATGACTACTGGGTACATAACAAAATGAAGGCAGAAATAAAGATATTATTTGAAACCAATGAGAACAAAGACACAACATACCAGAATTTCTGGGACACATTTAAAGCAGTGTGTAGAGGGAAATTTATAGCACCAAATGCCCACAAGAGAAAGCAGGAAAGTCTAAAATTGACACCCTAACATCACAATCAAAAGAACTAGAGAAGCAAGAGCAAACACATTCAAAAGCTAGGAGAAGGCAAAAAATAACTAAGATCAGAGCAGAACTGAAGGAGATAGAGACACAAAAAACCCTTCAAAAAAGCAATGAATTCAGGAGCTGGTTTTTTGAAAAGATCAACAAAGTGATAGACCGCTAGCAAATACTTATAAAGAAGAAAAGAGAGAAGAAACAAATAGATGCAATAAAAAATGATAAAGGGGCTATCACCACAGATCCCACAGAAATACAAACTACCATCAGAGAATACTATAAACACCTCTACGCAAATAAACTAGAAAATCTAGAAGAAATAGATAAATTCCTGGACACATACACCCTCCCAAAACTAAACCAGGAAGAAGGCGAATCCCTGAATAGACCAATAACAGACTCTGAAATAGAGGCAATAATTAATACTCTACCAACCAAAAAAAGTCCAGGACTAGACGGATTCACAGTGGAATTCTACCAGAGGTACAAAGAGGAGCTGGTACCATTCCTTCTGAAACTATTTCAATCAATAGAGAAAGAGGGAATTTTCTAACTCATTTTATGAGGCCAGCATCATCCTGATACAAACGCCTGACAGAGACCCACACAAAAAGAGAGAATTTTAAACCAACATCGCTGATGAACATCGATACAAAAATCCTCAATAAAATACTGGCAAACCGAATCCAGCAGCCCATCTAAAAGTTTATACACCACCATCAAGTTGGCTTCATTCCTGGGATGCAAGACTGGTTCAACATATGCAAATCAATAAACGTAATCCATCATATAAACAGAACCAAAGACAAAAACCACATGATTATCTCAATAGATGCAGGAAAGGCCTTTGACAAAATTCAACAGCGCTTCATGCTAAAAACTCTCAACAAACTAGGTATTGATGGAACATATCTCAAAATAATAAGAGCTATTTATGACAGACCCACAGACAATATCACACTGAATGGGCGAAAACAGGAAGCATTCCCTTTGAAAACCAGCACAAGAAAAGGGTGCCCGCTCTCACCACTCCTATTCAACATAGTGTTGGAAGTTCTGGTCAGGGCAGGACAATCATGCAGGAGAAAGAAATAAAAGACATTCAATTAGGAAAAGAGGAAGTCAAATTGTCCCTGTTTGCAGATGACATGATTTTATATTTAGAAAAATCCCATTGTTTCAGCCCAAAATCTCCTTAAGCTCATAAGCAACTTCAGCAAAGTCTCAGAATACAAAATCAACGTGCAAAAATCACAAGCATTCTTAAACACCAATAACAGACAAGCAGAGAGCCAAATCATGAGTGAACTCCCATTCACAATTGCTTCAAAGAGAATAAAATACCTAGGAATCCAACTTACAAGGGATGTGAGGACCTCTTCAAGGAGAACTACAAAACACTGCTCAATGAAATAAAAGAGGACAAAAACAAATGGAAGAACATTCCATGCTCATGGATTGGAAGAATCAATATCGTGAAAATGGCCATACTGCCCAAGGTAATTTATAGATTCAATGCCACTTCCATCAAGCTACCAATGACTTTCTTCACAGAATTGGAAAAAACTACTTTGAAGTTCATATGGAACCAAAAACAGCCCTCATTGCCAAGAAAATCCTAAGCCAAAAGAACAAAGCTGGAGGCATCACACTACCTGACTTCAAACTATACTACAAGACTACAGTAACCAAAATAGCATGGTACTGGTACCAAAACAGAGATATAGACAAATGGAACAGAGCAGAGCCCTCAGAAATAATACCACACATCTACAACCATGTGGTCTTTGACAAACCTGACAAAAACAAGAAATGGGGAAAGAATCCCGTATTTAATAAATTGTGCTGGGAAAACTGGCTAGCCATAAGTAGAAAGCTGAAACTGGATCCCTTCCTTATACCTTATACAAAAATTAATTCAAGATGGATTAGAGACTTAAATGTTAGACCTAAAACCATAAAAACCCTAGAAGAAAGCCTAGGCAATACCATTCAGGACATAGGCATGGGCAAGGACTTCATGACTAAAACACCAAAAGCAATGGCAACAAAAGCCAAAATTGACAAATGGGATCTAATTAAACTAAAGAGCTTCTGCACAGCAAAAGAAACTACTATCAGAGTGAACAGGCAACCTATAGAATGGCAGAAAATTTTTACAATCTACCCATCTGACAAAGGACTAATATTCAGAATCTATAAAGAACTTAAACAAATTTACAAGAAAAAATCAAACAACCCCATCAAAAAGTGGGCAAAGGATATGAACAGACACTTCTCAAAAGAAGACATTTATGCAGCCAAGAGACACATGAAAAAATGCTCATCATCACTGGCCATCAGAGAAATGCAAATCAAAACCACAATGAGGTACCATCTCACACCAGTTAGAATGACGATCATTGAAAAGTCAGGAAACAACAGGTGCTGGACAGGATGTGGAGAAATAGGAACATTTTTACACTGTTGATGGTACTGTAAACTAGTTCAACCATTGTGGAAAACAGTGTGGTGATTCCTCAAGGATCTAGAACTAGCAATACCATTTGACCTAGCCATCCCATTACTGTATGTATACCCAAAGGATTATAAATCATGCTGCTATAAAGACACATGCACAGATATGTTTATTGTGGCACTATTTACAATAGCAAAGACTTGGAACCAACCCAAACATCCATCAATGATAGACTGGAGTAAGAAAATGTGACATATACACCATGGAGTACCATGCAGCCATAAAAAAGGATGAGTTCCTGTCCTTTGTAGGGACATGGATTCAGCTGGAAACTATCATTCTGAGCAAACTATTGCAATGACAGAAAACCAAACACTGCATGTTCTCACTCATAGGTGAGAAATGAACAATGAGAACACTTGGACATGGGATGGAGAACATCACACACTGGGGCCTGTCAGTTTGGGGGATGGGGATGGATAGCATTAGGAGATATACTTAATGTAAATGACAAGTTAATGGGTGCAGCACACCTTCATGGCACATGCATACATATGTAACAAATCTGTATTTTGTGCACATGTACCCTAGAACTTAAAGTATAATAATAATAAAAAAAAAAATTCCAAGCAGCAAAGCATTCAAGAGGTGACCTGGGTACTGTTAAAGGCATTCAGTTTTATAAAGAAAGCAGAGCATAAAAGTTTGAAAAATTTGCAGAAAAAAAACAATTTTTTGAGAAGATATTCAAGCCAGCTGCAGAAATTTGCATTAAGTAGCATGGAGCCTAATATTAATACTGAAGACCTTGGGGAAAACGTCTCAAGGCCATGTCAAGGCCTTCATGACAGACCCTCCATCACAGGCCTGGAAGCCCAGGAGGAAAAAGTGGTTTTGTGGGCCAGGCACAGGGTCTCCATGCTGTGTGCAGCCTAGGGACTTGGTGTCCTGTGTCCCAGCCACTCTAGCCATGGCTGAAAGGGGCCAACGTAGAGCCCAGGCTGTGGCTTCGGAAGATGCAAGCCCCAAGCTTTGGCATTTTCCATGTGGTGTTGAGCCAGTGGGTGCAGAGAAGTCAAGAATTGAGGTTTGGGAAGCTCTGCTTAGATTTCAGAAGACGTGTGTAAATGCCTGGATGCCCAGGTAAAAGTTTGCTGTGGGGGGGGGCCCTCATGGAGAACGTCTGCTAGGACAGTGTGGAAGCGAAATGTGGGGTTGGAACCCCCACACATAGTCCTATAGTACCATCCTACAGGGTACCACCTGGTAAAATGGTGAGAAGAGAGCCACCATCCTCCAGACCCCAGAATGGTAGATCCACTGACAGCTTGCACCGTACACCTGAAAAATCCACAGACATTCAATACCAGCCTATGAAAGCAGCCAGGAGGGAGGCTATACCCTGCAAAGCCAAAGGAGCAGGGCTGCCCAAGCCCAAGGGAATCCACCTCTCGCATCAGCATGACCTGGATATGAGACCCAGAGTCAACAGAGATTATTTTGGAGCTTTAAAATTTGACTGCCCCACTGGATTTTGGACTTGCGTGGGCCCTGTAATCCCTTTGTTTTGGCCAATTTCCCCCATTTGGAATTGCTGTATTTACCCAATACCTGTACCCGCATGGTGTCTAGGAAGTAACTAGCTTCCTTTTGATTTTGCAGGCTTATCAGCAAAAGGGACTTGCCTTGTCTCAGATGAGACTTTGGACTGTGTGGACTTTTGGGTTAATGCTGAAATGAGTTAAGACTTTGGGGGACTGTTGGGAAGACATAATTGGTTTTTAAACATGAAGACATGAGATTTGGAAGGGTCAGGGGTGGGAAGATATGATTTGGCTGTGTCCCCACATAAACCTCAACTTGAATTGTATCTCCCAGAATTCCCACATGTTGTGGGAAGAACCCAGGGAGAGGTAATTGTATCATGGAGGCCAGTCTTTCTTGTGCTATTCTCATGATAGTGAATAAGTTTCATTAGATCTGAAGGGTTTATTAGGGGTTTCTGCTTTTGCTTTTTCCTCAGTTTTCTCTTGACACTGCTGTGTAAGAAGTACATTTTCCCTCCTGCCACGATTCTGAGGTCTCCCCAGTCATGTGGAACTGTAAGTCCAATTAAACCCCTTTTTCTTCCCAGTCTTGGGTATGTCTTTATCAGCAGCATGAAAACAGACTAATACACCATCCTTCTCAGTGGGAGCTTTAGAGCAGATATGTCTTTATTTGGCCATCTTTGCTCCATCCCCTTTCATTACCTTTTTTCTACTAATTTTGACGTTGGTTTGCCCTTGCTTTTCTAGTTCTTTATGGTGCACCATTAGATTGTCTATCTAAAGTTTCCTCTCTTTTTTTAATGTAGGCACTTATAAACTTCCCTCATAGTACTTCTTTTGCTGTATCCCATAGGTTTTGGTGTGTTGTGTTTCCGTTATCCTATGTTTCAAGAAAATTTTACATTTTCTTAATTTTTCCATTGACCCACTAGTCATTAAGGAACACATGGCTTAATTTCCATGTATTTATATAATTTTCAAAATTCTTCATTATTGATTTCTGGTTTTATTCCTTTGTTGTCAGTGAAGATGCTTAGTATTATTTCAATTTTTTAAAAATTTTTAAATTCTTATGTTGGAAGAAATGTTCTGTAAATATATTTTAGATCCATTTGGTCTATGGTGCAGATTAAGTCTGATATTTCTTTGCTGATTTTCTGTCTGGATGATCTGTCAAATGCTGAAAGTGAGATTTTGGTCTCCAGCTATGATTGCATTGGAGCTTATCTCTCCTTTTAGTGCTAATAATATTTGCTTTATATATCTGACTACTCCCATGTTGGGTGCATATATATTTAAAATTTTTACATCCTCTTGCTGAATTGACCACTTTGTCATCATATAGTGACTTTCTTTTTCTCTTCATACAGTTTTTGCCTTGAAATCTATTTTACCTGGTGTAAGTATAGCTACTCCTGCTCCTTTCAGGTTTCCAGTGGCATGAAATATCATTTTCCATTTCTTTATTTTCAGTCCTCTGGTGTCTTTACAGGTGAAGTGCGTTTCCTGTAGACAACAGATCAATAGGTCTTGTTTTTTCATCTATTCAGCCAGTCTATGTCTTTCAATTGGAGAGTTTAGTCTATTTACATTCAATGGTATTATTAAGTGAGAACTTACTCCTGCCATTTTGTTGTTTTCTGGTTATTTGTGGCCTTTTCTTTCTTCTTTCTTTCCTTTAGTGAAGATAATTTTCTCTGGTGATAGGATTTAGTCTCTTGCTTCTCTTTTTCTTTTACTTTTTCTTTTTTTTTTTTTTTTTTTTTTTTTTGGTATTGCTTGTGTGTTTTCTTGTTTGAAGTTACCATGAGGCTTGCAAATATTCTCTTATAACCCATTATTTTAACCTGATAATAACTTACCACTGTTTGCATAAACAAACAAGCAAAAAGAAAAAAAATTCTATGCCTTAACTTCATCCCCCAACTTAACTTTTTCTTGTTTCTATTAACATCTTTTTGTCTTGACTATGTCTTGAAAAGTTGTCATAGTTATTATTTTTGATTGGTTCATTGCTTCATCTTTCTAATTAGGATAAGAGTAGTTTACAAAATACAATTGCAGTGGTACAATATTCTGTGTTTTTCTGTGTATTTACTATTACCAGTGAGTTTTATACCTTCATATGATTACTTATTTCTCATTATGTTTTTTTTCTTTCTGATTTAAGTACTGTCTTTAGCATTTCTTATAAGACAGGTATATCATTGATAAAGTCTCTCAAGTTTTGTTTGTTTGGGAAAGTGTTTATTCCTCCTTTGTGTTTGAAGGATATTTTCACCAGATATACTATTCTTGAGTAAAAGTTGTTGTTGTTGTTGTTGTTGTTTCCTTCAGCACTTTAAATATGTAATGCCACTCTCTCTTGGCCTGCAAGGTTTCCTGAAAAGTCTGCTGCCAGATGTATTGAGCTCCCTTGTTTGTTACTTGCTTCTTTTCTCTTGCTGCTTTTAAGACCCTTTCTTTATTCTTGAACTTTGGAAGTTGGATTATTAAATGCCTGAGGTAGTCTTCTTTGGGTTAAATCTGTTTGTTGTATAACCTTCTTGAACTCAAATATTGATATCTTCCTCTAGGTTCTGAAGAGAAGTTCTCTGTTCTTAACCCTTCCAATAAGGAAGTTCTCTGTTATTAGCCCTTAAATAAACTTTCTATTCCTATGTTTTTCTCTCCTTCCTCTTTAAGGTCAATAACTCTTAGAATTACCCTTTTGAGTCTATTTTCTAGATTCTGTAGGTGTGCTTCACTGTTTTTGTTTGTTTGTTTCTTTTTTTAGATGGAGTTTCACTCTTGTTGCCCAAGCTGGAGTGCAATGGCATGATCTTGGCTCACTGCAACCTCTGCCTCTTGGGTTCAAGCGATTCTCCTGCCTCAGCCTCCTGAGTAGCTGGAATTACAGGCATGCACCACTGTGTCCAGCTAATTTTGTATTTTTAGTATAGACAGGGTTTCTCCATGTTAGTCAGTCTGGTCTCGAACTCCTGACCTCAGGTGACCCACCCACCTCAGCCTCCCAAAGTGCTGGGATTACAGGCATGAGCCACCGTGTCTGGCCAACACTAATTCTTTCTTCTGTTTGATCAATTATGCTATTAAAAGATTATGTTGTGTTCTTCAGTATGACAACTGCAATTTTTTCCTCCAGAATTTCTGCTTGATTCTTTTTAATCATTTCAATTTCTTTGTTAAATTTATCTGACAGAAATCTGAATTCCTTCTCAGTGTTATTTTGAATTTCTTCGAGTTTTCTCAACACAAGTATTTTGAATTCTCCATATGAAAGGTCATATATCTCTGTTTCTCCAGGATTGGTCCCTGGTGTCTTATTTAGTTCACTTTGTGAGGTCATGTTTTAATGGATGGTGTTGATACTCATAGACATTCTTTGGTCTGTGGGCATGGGAGAGTTAGGCATTTACTGTAGTCTTCACTGTCTTGGCTTCTTTGTACCCATCCTTCTTGAGAAGGCTTTCCAGATATTCCACAGGGCTTGGGTGTTTTGATCTAAGCTGTATTTGCTTTAGGGGGCACCTCAAGCCCAGTAATACTGTGGTTCTTGCAAACCTGTAGGTGTGTCACACTGATGGTCTTGGACCAGATCTGTGAGAATTATCTAAATTACTAGGCAGAGACTCTTGTTCTCTTCCTTTGCTTTCTCCGTCTCATAATGTTTTACATAAAAGTTATAAAAGTAATATTTTCATCAATTGTTAAATCTCATGTAATTAAAATTTTGTTTGCTTGACCTTGATTAGCAGTTTCCTGAGCCCATCAGTTTCTTCATCAGAATTCTGGAAAATTTTATTTAGTCTATTAATTTTAAAATTGTTAGAAATATGAGTTTAAGAGTACTTTTTAGAGTCTTTTTTATGAAAAGCAATTTTGGACTATAGCCAATTATAAATAATTATAGAGAAAAATAATAATAACTATGAATGACAAAGACTTAGAATAGCTATGATTAAAATATGATGAAAGTTCACAGTTGAAAAGAAAATTTAGTATTCTTGTCATTTCTTTACCACATTTTAAGATAACAACCAGAATCATGACTGTGAGCTCATAACAGGTCCACCAGACTTTCATAAATTTCACTTAATCTTTAGAATACTTAGACCAATAACATATCCATAAAAATATAACTTAAAAGAAGATTTAACCTAATAACTAAAATTATGACTAACATATTAGATTTTTATAAATTTATATAATTTTTGAAATATTCATCTCAATAATTTATCCCTAAGTACAACTAAAAGATCTAGTATCACTTATCATTTGACTATGCTTTTTATATCATTTATCAAATAAGCCTAATCATTTAAAATCTGCAGGATGAGAGATGTGTTCTTTCAGTCTCTCTAGGGGTTCAACTTGAAAATTTCAAAGTTAATTTTAGTTCAAAAAAATTTCATTTAGAATTCTGGTCCTTGAAAAGCCTGCCAAAGATATCAAAAGTTTCAAAACACTTGATCAAAACAGAATAATAGGTCACTATGAAATAGTAGTCATTTATTGAACCATAGTGACAATAAAGACTACAAAAGCATTAAAGAAAGTTATATGCATTTAAAAAACCTTAAACCTCTCAAAGTTCTGTTTTTCTAATTTAAAAAACTGATAAAGATGACATTGGAAAATTATCCTGATAAAATGTAAATTTTTTTTATTAGGCTGGTTACCAAAAAAGTTTAAAAAAAATAAAAAAGAATTTGAAAAACTAAAACAAAAACTCCTTCACTGTGATTGCTTCTCCTTATGGGAAGGCCATTTAGATATCCTTGAGGTTGAATCTGATGAAGAAGGCACTTGATTTTAATCAGATGTGGGAATAATGATGCCCAAAGCTATGAGTGTACCACGTATTATAGAGGAATGCAAACAAGGAAACTATTCTCTTGAGCAGGGGAATACATGGATTTTCAGAACAGTATGGGAAGTATCCTGGATACATGGAACAATTTAAACATTTTTTTAAAAAACCACTAGTACTGAATCAAATTGAGGAAAAGCTTTTTTATACAATTCAGCCAGTTCTAGCTAAAATGTAAACATTAAAAATGTAACCCTACAGTTATTTAAAATTGAAAAAAAGCATAAAAATAGGCTGCTAAAAATCAAACAGCTATGGAATCTGCTTTACCCCAAATTTTGGCCCATTAACTTAATTAGGAAAACTGATGTTTTCCATGTGAACAGGCCCCATTTTGTCAAAAATATAATTTGGATCCAACTGCTTTTCTTTTCTTTCTTTCTTTTCTTTTTTTTTTTTTTTTAGAAAGGATCTCACTATGTTGGCCAGACTGAACTCAAACTACTGGGCTCAAGGGAGACGCTCATCTCAGCTTCCTCAGAAGCTGAGACTACAAGCATGAGCCACTATATCCTATATCCAGTTTTTTTATCCAACTGCCTTTTGTAAACCAGTAAGTTTGTTTTACTGTCTTGTGGCTAAAATTCTAAAATAAAAGCTGTAATATATTTGTGTGAATGTATGTGTGTTTAGGTGTGTTTATCCATGTGTACATGTATTATGTCATATATTGTGTTTACATGGTAAAATCTGATATAGTCAGCCAGAAATATCTTAAGAAATTTTACTCAGATTGTCTTAGGTAAATGAGTACTCATATAAAGGCAAACACTTTAGCATCAGTCCATAATAGCAGACTTAGAACTGGAGAAAAATAGTTGCGGGAGCTGACAAAAAAGTTGAAGGGGAGATTTATCACCCCAGCTAATTAAAACAAACTCCTTTTTAAGGGGAGAAAGAGAAAGAGCAAAAGGCAGTGAGGCATCCTGCAAATCATATGCAAGGAGGTACTTTATGTTTGGTTGACTAGTCAATGCAGATGGAGAAGCACTTTAAAAGTTACGTTTGTCTGTTTGTTTGTTTTGCTTTGTCTGTTGGTCCCTGTGTGGCAGACAAAGCAATTTTTGTGGCAGATAGATACAGTTTACATTATTTCTCTGAGCTCAAGATTTTGATCTGTTTAATCTGAGAGCCTAACTTTTTGTAAATGTTTGTCTGGTTGTTTTTTTTTTTTTTAAGTATTAATTATTCAACTAACTGTTCCATCACCCTGTCATACATTGGTCATACAAGCCTAACTAAATATTTACATTTTCAAAAGGTGCTTAGATTGTTGGTTATAATGAAGCTGTTGTAATTTGTAGAGCCATTAAGTTGAAAGCTTTTTAAGACTTTTTAAAAAGTCTTGGCTGGAGCACCATAAGCCATCCATTTTATCTCAACACCAATAGAAGAGTTATCAGATTCAAAGTAGGCAGGAAAAAAAGTAGAGATAGACACAAAACTTAGAAAGTTTTACATGTTTGCTCCATAGTTGTAGAGTTTGCTTGTCGTCTGTTTTGTTTTGTTTCTTGAGAGAGTTCAAATAATGAACATTTGACCTCAGAATTTTTCTTGCTGCTCTCTTCTCTCTGGGATCTGTAAGTAATACACTGCTTCTGTTATTTCATGTGTTTTGTTGTGTCGGCTCCTCTGTTTCTTACCTGAGCAATACACCTGAACTGAACACTCCTCCCAGGCAGGGCTGTCTTAGAGAGTGGCTATCTTGGTAGGAATAAACTGGACACAGGTGAGAGAAGTGTGCAAGAACATCTGCTAGCTTAAAAAAGTTTCCTGTGAGAGGAACACATGGTGAAGGGGCAGACATTTAGGCAATGAGTTGCCTTCCAGGATAAAAAAGTGTCCCATGGAAGACACACTGTAAACACCCACTGCAACCTCTTCTGGAACAAAAATTCGAGGAAAATCACAACAGCTGGTCTTCAATGGCAGTTGAAAATCAAAGATGTCAAAGAGATCACCTACCAGGATCTTTCTTTTCAAAAGAAACATAGAAGGAATGGCCAGATCTATGTAAGAAAATCCAGGAGGAGGTGAGACCCCATAGCCAAAAAAAAGAAATATTCAAAACAGAGACAATTGTCTATGTATCAAATCATATTAACACATCAGATAAAATAAAGATTGAAAAGACTCTTTTGGATTTGTAGAGTGCAGGTCAATAACGAACTTGGTGAGAAGAGTTTCAGTGAAGCTATTTTTCCTTTTTGTGAAATATGAATAAATGATGTAGTACAGATTGTGATAGAGTGAGCTGAATGACAGAACTGAGGGCCCAGGTGAGGATAGGCAGAGTAATTTAAAGTGTGTTCTATCTGCTCAGCTGCATTGTTTTATCCAGCAGTGGTCACAGCCAAAGGAGGA